>NC_053389.1:745960218-746560218 GCF_905171765.1 Bufo bufo | reverse complement strand
CGACTGACAAATAACGTGGCCTCCTCAAAGGGCCTGAGCAAACAGCAGGTGTCATACATGAGCAGACACTGGCTGACATCGAAGTTGCACAGAGGAGGACTCCTGTCTGCTTGGATCATCAAGAAATCATTTATGGCCTTTTTCTGTTCGTATAGTTGGTCCAACATATGTAGGGGGGATTTCAAAGGGTGCAAATGTCGCATATCAGCCTATGTTGGGGGATGTCGTTCTGCCACTGCAGCTCAAGGACGGTGTGCTTTGTTGTGTATGAGTGGCTGAAGTGCATGCAAAGTTTCCTGGCCTTTTTTAGGATGTCTTGCAGATGGGTGGAAGACTTCAGGAACTGCTTGACAACCAGATTGAACATGTGTGTCATGCAGGGCGCATGGCTCAGCCCTCCTTCACGCAGCGCCGACACCATGTTCTTTATGTTGTCGGTCACCATGGTTCCGATTTTGAGTTGTCGCAGAGAAAGCCAGGATTTGATTTTTGGTGAAGGACACGGAGCAGTTCCTTCCCTGTGTGACTCTGTTTACCCAGGCAAATGAGGTGAAGAACAGCGTGACATCGCTGTGCCCTGCACATGTGGTATGCTGGAGGGGCACTGTGAATTGTCCCTGCAGTGAAGGCTGAGGACACGATGTAGGATGAGGAGGCAGAGACGGACATTGTCGCAGGACCAACGGCGTGAGAACTTGGAGGCGTAAACGGAGTCACCTGGCCAAGTTGCTGGTGTGGCTGTGCAGGAACCACATTCACCCAGTGGGCCGTAATTGACATGTATTGTCCCTGACCGTAGTTACAGCTCCACACATCGGTGCTGTCGTGCACTTTGGAAGACACAGACAGGCTCAAAGACTGGGCCACCTGCTGTTCTACATGTGTGTGTAGGGCTGGTACTGCCTTTTTGGCAAAGTAATGACGGCTTGGGACTCTCCACTTCGACTCGGCACAAGCCATCAGTTCTCTGAAAGGTGCAGGGTCCACCACTTGGAAAGGGAGGGACTGCAGCACCAGCAACTTGGCCTGGAGCAAATTCAGCTTCTGCACCATTGGATGATTGCACGCACGCTTAGGTGATCGATTGCTGATGGAATGACTGACAAGGAGTAGGAGGAGTAGGAGCAGGAGCATCAGGACGAGCAGATTATGGGAAGGACAGACAGCTCCCTTCGACTGAGGTGGTGGAGCCTTGACTGCTTGAAATCGGGTGCGTGCCACTGGGTGATGCAGGCAGGACCACCACATCAGAGCCACGGTTCTCCCAGGCCACTTTATGGTGACACTGCATATGTTGATGCAGGGCCGTGGTGCTTAAACTGGCACTCTGGCCACGCTTTAGCTTCTGCCCACAGATTCTTTAAATAGCCATGTTCACCTCTTCCGGCGGCTTAACAAAAAACTTCCACATCGCCAAATAAGTGATTTTACCCCCAACACTCCACACTGACTGACTGCTATCGCCACTGCTTCCGTGAACCCCTGCACCACTACTTTCCGGGCAGGTAGGCTCCTGCGAAGCTGGTGGTCTACCCCAGGCACGTTGGACCACTGACCTCCCACTGCTGCTACCCTGCTGACTCCCGGCCAAATTAGCACCTTGCTGGCTCCGCCGCTGCCTCATCAGCAAGCTGCCACCTTCTTCTCCTGATGATGATGAAGCCCTAATTCACCCGGCTCCCAAGAGCGATCAGCTACATCATCATCATCGAGTTATGTCTGCACGTCACTGATGTCCTCCTCAATGGTCACTGGGTCTAGAGCCTGACCGCTCGCAACACCAGCTCCCACGCCATTCTCCTCATCACTACTTGCCCGCCTACTGGAGGAAGCAGCGGATGTCTCCTCCACATCTTGGCTGGCCAGTAGCTGCTGACTGTCCTCTAGTAGCTCTCGCTGTATAGTAGAGCTGAGCCCACAGCATATAATACTTCTCTGGCTGAGGGAACAAAAAAGGACAGAGGCGGGTTGAGGACAGGTGAGGGCACAGAGCCTGCTCCCGGGCCATGACAACTAAGGGTTGTGTCTGACAAACCCACCGACTCTTGGCCGGTGGTGTCTGATGTCACTTGGGACGAAGTGGATGACCGAGTCAACCATTCAGGAACTGCTGGGTTGCTGGTCAAGACAAAATTGCTAGATGACATTGGGAGCTCAGGCCTCTCGCTGCGACTCCTGCTGCCTCGCCCCCTTTCTCTGCTGCGACTTGTGCCTACGCCAGAAACATTTAGGCCTCTGCCACTCCCCTGTGCAGGGCCTGGCACTTCTCTGTCTGACATACTGTTAGATCAAAATTATAAATAAAAAGGAAATTAAAACAACCCAAAAATTCTCTCACTTCACCAGACAACAGCTAATAAGGCCTTTTTTTCCCCACTAATACACTCCAAAAAGGGTTTTAGAACATAGAACTGCTCCGCTGAACAGCAAATAATATAATTTTTTTTGCCAATAATACACACCAAAAAGGGCTTTAGTGCATATAACTGCACCGCTGAACGGCAAATAATATATTTTTTGCCACTAATACATGCCTAAAAGGTTCTTTAGAACAGGCATCCTCAAACTGCAGCCCTCCTGCTGTTGCAAAACTACAACTCCCAACATGCCCGAACAGCCTACAGGTATCAGCCTACAGCAGGGCATTGTGGGAGTTTTACAACAGCTGGAGGGCCGCAGTTTGAGGATGCCTGCTTTAGAAAATATAACTGACCACTGAATGGCAAATAAGATATATTTTGTTGCCACTAATGCACACCTAAAAGGGCTTTAGAACATACTGTATAACTGCACCACTGAACGGCAAATAATACACTGCTCAAAAAAATAAAGGGAACACTTAAACAACACAATGTAACTCCAAGTCAATCACACTTCTGTGAAATCAAACTGTCCACTTAGGAAGCAACACTGAGTGACAATCAATTTCACATGCTGTTGTGCAAATGGAATAGACAACAGGTGGACATTATAGGCAATTAGCAAGACACCCCCAATAAAGGAGTGGTTCGGCAGGTGGTCACCACAGACCATTTCTCAGTTCCTATGCTTCCTGGCTGATGTTTTGGTCACTTTTGAATGCTGGCGGTGCTTTCACTCTAGTGGAAGCATGAGACAGAGTCTACAACCCACACAAGTGGCTCAGGTAGTGCAGCTTATCCAGGATGGCACATCAATGCGAGCTGTGGCAAGAAGGTTTGCTGTGTCTGTCAGCGTAGTATCCAGAGCATGGAGGCACTACCAGGAGACAGGCCAGTACATCAGGAGATGTGGAGGAGGCCGTAGGAGGGCAACAACCCAGCAGCAGGACCGCTACCTCCGCCTTTGTGCAAGGAGGAACAGGAGGAGCACTGCCAGAGCCCTGCAAAATGACCTCCAGCAGGCCACAAATGTGCATGTGTCTGCTCAAACGGTCAGAAACAGACTCCATGAGGGTGATATGAGGGCCCGATGTCCACAGGTGGGGGTTGTGCTTACAGCCCAACACCGTGCAGGACGTTTGGCATTTGCCAGAGAACACCATGATTGGCAAATTCGCCACTGGCGCCCTGTGCTCTTCACAGATGAAAGCAGGTTCACACTGAGCGCATGTGACAGACGTGACAGAGTCTGGAGATGCCGTGGGGAACGTTCTGCTGCCTGCAACATCCTCCAGCATGACCGGTTTGGCATTGGGTCAGTAATGGTGTGGGGTGGCATTTCTTTGGAGGGCCGCACAGCCCTCCATGTGCTCGCCAGAGGTAGCCTGACTGCCATTAGGTACCGAGATGAGATCCTCAGACCCCTTGTGAGACCATATGCTGGTGCGGTTGGCCCTGGGTTCCTCCTAATGCAAGACAATGCTAGACCTCATGTGGCTGGAGTGTGTCAGCAGTTCCTGCAAGACGAAGGCATTGATGCTATGGACTGGCCCGCCCGTTCCCCAGACCTGAATCCAATTGAGCACATCTGGGACATCATGTCTCGCTCTATCCACCACAGACTGTCCAGGAGTTGGCAGATGCTTAAGTTCAGGTCTGGGAGGAGATCCCTCAGGAGACCGTCCGCCACCTCATCAGGAGCATGCACAGGTGTTGTAGGGAGGTCATACAGGCACGTGGAGGCCACACACACTACTGAGCCTCATTTTGACTTGTTTTAAGGACATTACATCAAAGTTGGATCAGCCTGTAGTGTGTTTTTCCACTTTAATTTTGAGTGTTACTCCAAATCCAGACCTCCATGGGTTGAAAAATTTGATTAAAATTTTTTAATTTTTGTTTGATTTTGTTGTCAGCACATTCAACTATGAAAAGAACGAAGTATTTCAGAAGAATATTTAATTAACTCAGATCTAGGATGTGTTATTTTTGTGTTCCCTTTATTTTTTTGAGCAGTGTATATATTTTTTTGCCACTAATACCTGCTAAAAAGGACTGTAATTTTCTCACTTCCCCACACAACGGCTAATAAGCCCTTTTTTCCCACTAATACAATCCAAAAAATGGGTTGGAACATATAACTGCACCGCACAAGGGCAAATAAGAGTTTCTTGCTCCATGTCCTAACACGTGTATCAGCCAGATTAGGAAAAAATGTGATTCATTACCACGAAGCGTGAGCAAATTCCTATTTGGTGCTATTCGAATTTTTCGTGAAATTCGGATTGAATTCCACTTCGTCAACTTGAATTCGCTCATCTCTAATATTTATGATGGAGCAGAGACAAATAGCTGCCGGCAGTACAAATGTTTGGCCATCAGCCATTGTATTTTTAATGTGTAGCCTGCTTTGGAGTAATCATGGGACATTTGAGTGTCCAGTCACTCATCCTCTGCCTAAATCACCATTTAATGTTATGATAATAATTCAGCTAATAAAGGTCAAGTCCATGCAATTTCAGCTTTTATACTCTGAAGGTAGAGGGCCCCTTTAAAATAGTACAGTGCTGGCTCCATGATGGATGCACATGCAAAGTGTTTTAAGATTCAGTCGTGGATGCTGTAAGCCTTTTTCTATTTGTTTGCAGATGTTTAAGTCTAATGAGAAATATAAGTTGATGGGCCATTAGTTAGAAAATACAAAGTTTAATGTTCTATTGATTCTGGAAATGCTTCTGTAAACTCCTTACCCTTACAACAAAAACACTGCACGGTCCAGGCTTATAATTGTAATTATCCTTTGATATTGATCTGTCTAGGGCCAGGCAGAGCTCTACTGTATTGGGGGGTTCTTCATTAACAAAGCTAACAGGGAATGTAATGTAGCAGAATATATTTATCAGGAAAGGAGCGTCAGCAAAACCGAACGCTGTTTGTCATAGTGCTAAAATAATACAAGCGATGACCATACAAATTCCGCCACAGTTTTATGGGTTTTGCTTTTACAACGTTCACTATGCGGTAAAACTGACCCTTGCCCTTCATTTTCTGTGTCACTATGATTACAGCGATACCACATTTATATAGTTTTTCTTGTGTTTTAAAACTGAGGAAGAAGGAGAGGAAGAATCAAGACCAAGTGCTAAGTTTCACCCGTCGTTCATTACTGCCCATATTATTCAGCCCCTTGAGCCAGCATCCCCTATTCATACTATGGCTTCACAATGAGTAGAAGTGATGGACATGACTAATGAAGTGATGAAAGTAGCAAAAAGGAATGTGTATTAATCTCCAGGTTTCTTCCATGACAGATGTTCTGGGCACTTGAATAAATCTACAGTATGTTGTATATTGGAAATAATAAGATGTACATTATATCCAGATGTTTGAACATTGTTGTGACCAGAAATGAAATATTGCCATGCAATGTGTGACGCTAATGAGCATCTGGAATCAGATACAGAGTACAGATGTAGCATGCATCAAGATGTCATTTAGCATTAGGGGTTATCATTTTCTGCTTTATGACACATGAAGGAAATACATCAACAAGTACCTGGATGTAGAGGACAATCATTTCTTGCTGTAGGCATTTTATATACCAGTTGTAGTGACTTGTGAGGAGCCAGAGCGGAGGATGGGAGTGGTAGTGGCTCTAATGGCATGATGTGTCTCTGTGGTCTATATCAGGCTGTTGCTCCCCAGGACCAGAGCAAGTATTGGAGGTCACAGCTGTTCTTCCCTAGGGGCATACCCTGATGCTAGGGTTTCTTGTCTGATGGTAGTTGGGGTGCAATGATGTTATCTTTCCGCATGGGTGCAAAGCAGAGCATGTAGTGCATAGTGCAATGGCCACAGTGCAAATTCTTTCCAAAATTGTGAGGTATGCAGGCTGGCAAAGTGGCAAATAATGTCTCTCTGGGACTGAATAACTGATGACCTAACCTTAGTAAAAGTCATCAATATCAGATTGGCAGGAGACCAACTCTCAGCAACCCCCTTGATCAAGTGTCACAGTAGCTCCAGCTGTAGAAGAAATCACTGGAATTACAAAGCATCATACACTGTGTAGTATCCAGGGATGGTTACTACAGCACTGCTCTCATTTACCTTGAACAGGAGAAGGACTGCAGTAACCAACTCTGGCCACTACACATTGGATGGTGCTGTCACGGCTGAGGATGGGAAAAACCCTCAGCTGAGCGGTGTCAAAGATAAGAGTAGCTGCTAGGCTACTGACCCTGACTCCTGACCATATGAGCCCATCCTGATGGTAAAAGGGCTCATACACCGGAACTTAAGATCCCTACTAGCCCTCAGGGTGGCCCTGGACTAGGAGCAGGGTAAGACGACCTGTTCCTCCTAGGCACGGACGAACAGGAGTCTAACTGGCCAAGCTACACAGGAAAGGGGAACATATACAGCATATGGCAATGGCAGGTAAGTGAAACTAGTACCACACCTACCTGCCACAGACACACAGCCTGGAACCCGTGCACAAGTGCTGCTGTCCACAACAACATAGACGGACACAGCACGCACCACACACCACACAGGAACCCAGGACCATAAGCTGCAATAAACATAAAGACACCACAAGACATAGCATAACATCAGAACATCTATGCCTAGACATTACTTATGACCACAAGGGTGGCCCTCACTGGATAGATGAAAAATAAACCAGGAGGATGACTCCAGCATAAACCATGGCTGGAGTACCCTGTAACGGATCCACTTCCGTTAATGAACGCTTCCTAACTTGCGCCGAGGACCACAAGCACCGCACTGGACACCACAACCACCGCAGACTCCACAACCGCCGTAGCTTAACTGGAGCCGCGCCGTCTTCCTTCCACCCTGAATGAACCTCCAGCATTCAGGACCATGTGGGAAAGATCTCTCCTCCAGGGAATATGCAGAGCATAGCAATCCCCAGTGTGATACAGCAATTCCCTCCAATAACGAGACAAGGCTGCGTTTTGAAGGGCTAGAAAAACATGAACTGAACTGAACTCTTTATTGAGGGCTACCCTCCCGTATTTATGCAGGTCCCCACAATGCATCATGGTTTCCTCCTCTCTGCCCTGGAGACACCCGAAGAGCAATTCAATTATCTCTCAGGACAAAGGGAAATCACCAATACACATGAGGGAACAACAGGGCAGGAATTACCACCCAAATACACAAAATCCTCCCTTCTGTCTGTGATATAATTATGGATTAACATAACTATCACAGACAGTAAAAATACAGTTTTTAAACATACACTGTAACTTTAAAACCATACATTCCATCTCCATAAAAAAATACATATTTAAACTCAGCATACATCAAACACAAACACTTCCAAAAATCACACAAATCCCTCCAGCGGATCAAAAGTTAAGTGGAAGTCCTTTATGACCGACCGCAAGCACAATTTCCTGCCCAAAACAGTTCCATAGATTTGGGCTGTGCGGTTGGTCAATTTCATGCAGAAAAACGACTAAGTCCCATCTTCGAACGGGACTTAGTCTCTGGAGCTGAAAGTTCAGTATGGAAGAAGGTAAGGGTCAGCGGTGTTCGTGTATTTGCGCATCCGATTTTAGTTCCACAGAATCTTTAGTATACACCGCTGACCGCGTTCGGTCCTATTAACAGTGCAGACATGCGGCATAGTTCTGTTACACTGTTCTTGAAGGGTAATATGTCCCGGGCCATAGTCGTAGGGCAGGAGGCTAGCCATAAGTTTTCTATAATGCCCAGTGGCAAATGGCAGTTTGTCACATACCCCTCAGACTTCTGGCTTCCAGCAGGAGCTAAATAGGCCAAGTAGCCACACCCACACACAGACACACCCAGTGTTCACTCACTAGGAAGGGAATTAATCCTTCCAATACCAGGCAAGGGATGGAAGCTACTAAAAGGGAAAAAGTACAAACAAGCACACACTCCACCTGTTACCGCCGGCAACGGCATGCATGGCAACCATGTCCTGGGGATCAGCCAGAAGGCCGAGACACTGCCACCACATGCACACAACACCACACGTTGCCACGGGCAATCACAAGTGAAGGAAAGTGTCACTAAACACACCATAGGCCGTGACAGGTGCTTTGTAGATCCATTGCCTGCTTTCAGAGCCAGAGCTACTGCAAAACAGATGAACATTAGGGATGTCAGGAGTTGGCTCCCACCAATCTGATATTGATGACCTACCTATAAGAGGTTATGCCATGATTGATGCAAAATAATAATAATAATAATAATAATAATAATAATAACTAGACAGTGTTGTTTCTGAAGAAACCACAGGATGTTGGCTTGAAATCTGATTGGCTGTTGGTGGCTCCACCCACTTTTTAGAATTTTAATCCCAGTTCTCCAGTGACCAACTGTGCCAAGTTTGAAGACTGTGCCAATAAAAGTCTAAGAGCAGCGGCAGTTTGAATTTTCCCCATTTAAACAAATGGCTGAAATTTGATTGGCCGTTGTACACTCTGCCCACTTTTTATAAATTTTTGACCCCAGTCACCCAATGACCTATGGTACCAACTTTGGGTACTCTGGCTTAAATACTGTGAGAATGATACTGTGAGAATGGCAGCAATTTCAATTTTCTCATTGAAGTCAATAGGGAAATTCTGATTGGTTGTTTGTGGCTCTGCCCACTTTTTAGAGTCCCCAAAATGTGACAGAAATTTTCAGGTTGACCCCATGCAGTAAAAAATGTTCAATAACACAGGTAGAGTAATGGAGTTTTTATAGGATCAAGCTTTTGGTATCTTGAAGTAATACAATGCGTTCACTAACACGGGCATATTGATACACTTCAGTGCGCTTCAAATGGTAGATTAAGATTTTTAGGAAAAAAAATGGCTGGCTGTCCATATACAGAAAAATGTTAAAATGCATAAATTAACCTGACCTATCAGTATAAAATCCAAATAAAATAATAATTTACACAGAAAAATGTTAAAATGTTTATTGCAGGAAATATCTTGCCATCAAGCTGTATGAACTATGAAACACGCAACTCTGAGTTACCACTCTCCATGCTATGCTTTCCTTGATAAAACCCTCAAATCTACCCAATTATATTCCCATATAATGTCCCTAGTACAGCTGGATTACTGTCTTGTGTCTGTAATAGCTTTTTTGTCAGACATAGCCAAGATACATGCTCTCAGGTCACAAGGTGAACATAGAATGGTGTTCTATGGTGTTCTCAGCAAAAGGAACTGTCATCATGTAATCCTCCATGGTCATCCCTCCTGTCATTTTCTCAATAAAATGGGGATGGTGTCATTACTGAGTGATTCGTGCAAAACCAATTGCCAAAACTTTGGACTCATTTGGCAGGCAACCTTTTGAGAAATTTGTAATGAATCTAATTAATTTTTGAATGGATTGGATTATCTCTAGGATGGATCTTTTGTCATCTTTATTGCAGGCACCATAATGCTTGGAAACCACCTATTAAAAATCCTGCATTTGCCCCTGGAGAGGGTAAAATGGGATAGTTACCCTGGGGTCACAGTCACCTGGTTCCTATGGGGCCTCTGCCATTCTTCTCTTCACAATATATTCATTTTATTGATCATGACAGCTTTTTATACTTGCAGCATAATGCTGCATAAACACTGCATTTTTCCAACTGCTTAAAGAGAACCAGCTTGTTTTTACCCTACAAACAAAACTGAATACCTTTATGCTATCATGATATGGTTCTGATGGTGTTCTTATCTTCCTTTTCTGACTTCTGAATGCGCTTAAAATGATGTTTATTCCTGTATGCACCATATGCTAATGAGCCATTTCAAGTCAAGGAGGCTGGCAACTACTGCCTTGAAGTCAAGCTAACTTATTCTGCCACAGATATACATGAGAGAAGTCTCTTATGAGTGCTAATCTCTTGTACATGCAATGGAAGATAGTGAACTTGCTATAATCATTCCCCTAGCAACACCAATATTGTAGTATTCCAGTGAGGGATATGCCTCTAGGTAATTTATTTAATGTAACTTGAGAAGATGTGATAGAGGTCAGGAAAATCCTGTCTGCAGCTCTGTGATTCATGTCAGAAAAACACAAAAAGACTGCAGGACACAGGATGAGCTCACAGAAGAGAAGAAGTTGCAGGATTAGTGACATGAAATTTCTACCATAGATAACTTAAAGAAACAAAATATAACAATTACCACTAGATGGCAGCAAAGCATACTTTAAAAGGCATAACTGGGACAGCACACTAATCCCGCATGATAAATCATGATAGCATAAAGGTATTGCGCTTGATTTGGAGGGCAAAAAAAATATGACAAGTTCCCTTGAAGCTAAATGAAAAAAGTCATAATTAAGTATTGTTCCAACAAATTAATTATTACTCATTTATGTATACTAAAGTACTTTTATTTAATTACTTGAAGCCATGGTGGCAGAGACAAAGTCCAGGTAAACATGCCAACACTTTGACTTCTGCCCATGTCCTCCCAATTATGTAAATCATCCAGGGATAATTGGTTCCTACAATCTAGTTTTCAAGAATGAGAAAGGCGTTGAAAGGATAAAACAAGATCAATAACTTTAGGTTAAAATACCCTGCATCTTGTACTGTATTTAAAATATAATTCCAATAAGTGAACATCTCCATTTGCTTGTAAACGCTGCCTCACATTAATTACTGGAGAACTCGTCTCACATGACATAGACAAGAAGGTCTAAAATGGACCTGGTTATCTCTTTTTTAGTGGAGTGACCTTAAGCAAGGCCTTTGTGTAAGTAATTTACAATGCTGTCTAGGACAAGCTACTCGCCTCTCTGTCTGTAATAGAACAATAGATTGTGTGCCATTCGACAGCATTAACTTCTGCGAGAACTTTGTCATTAAACTATTCTTGGTAAGATACAGAAGAAAGCCACATTCTAATGGTATATACATCTAACAAGCACAGTGAATGGCTATAACAGTTGTATTCAGTGCATGGAAAGAACCACTGGACCCCACTGCCCAGTTCGAGAATATCAGTATTATTAAGATTAGTAAACACAGGTTACACCAAATTAAGTTAAGTAAAGGCCCAAAGCCAATAATGGGCAGCATCACAAACCCTCAACAAGCCCACTCAACATAGAGCAGATACACCTATACAAAAAAGCTGAGGGTGATCTTTCATAGACTAACCCACATCCAACCGTTGTTATGGTTACGTTGTTTATCCCATCAGTGTTTTGATATACACTATATGATTGTCATCATTCAAGAAAAATATTTACAGACTACTTTTATGAATACTGATTATACGCTTATGTTGGACATTTTGAGATATAATGATATGTACAATCTGCTCTTTCTGTCAAAACAATAAAATTGTTAATTATAAAAATAAAAAAAAGCTGAGGGTGTTGCTGAAACACGCGTCGGGGTGTTCGGTTCTCCTGAGGTGATTTCCCCATTTTATGGGTATGTGATAGATGTTACATTCTGTATGAGGGGTGGTTTCTGTGTATAGTTTTTTATGCATTGTGATGTACTAGCATGTACTTGATATATTTGACCATGTGTTTAACCTTGGTCAAGGGATGTAAAATTATTGCATCCCTTCCCCTCATATGAGATTTGTATTTATGCTAACTTCCCACGGGTGTACACCACACTTTTGTCCTGATGTATTTTGTCTCTACTTTTTATCATCTCATATATATATATATATATATATATATATATATATATATATATACTAAAGATTATCATTTATTTAGAGCCTTATTAGACGTTACTTTTTTGTATAGGTGTATCAGTATTATTAAGAGTAGACCCCCAAGTAGACATGAGTGAATTTATTCTAAACTAATCGACATTGACTTGAATTTTCCAAAAACTAAGTTCACATCTTAATCTGAATTTTTGGTGATTTGATTCATGTAAATTTCTCAAAATGGCATGTCATTTTTCAGATCAGAAGAAAGAAGAGATGAAGAAGGAGGAGCACATGACCTCATTCACCACCAAAAAGTAAAATTTTTTCAGACAATTTTTTTTATATAAAAAAAATACAATGCTGTGTGTTATTAACAAACTGTTTCCTACCACCACCAGCCATTCGTCTACCCATACCAATATATGTCACTATCACTTTAAGATTACTAATGCTGTCTTAGGCTACTTTCACACTAGCATTCGGAGCGGATCCGTCTGATGAATGCAGACGTTTGCATCCGTTCAGAACGGATCCGTCTGCATTATTACTTAGAAAATTTTCTAAGTCTGAAAGTAGCCTGAGCGGATCCGTTCAGACTTTACATTGAAAGTCAATGGGGAACGGATCCGCTTGAAGATTGAGCCATATAGTGTCATCTTCAAGCGGATCCGTCCCCATTGACTTCCATTATAAGTCTGGACGGATCCGCTCGCCTCCGCACGGCCAGGCGGACACCCGAACGCTGCAAGCAGCGTTCAGGTGTCCGCTCACTGAGCGGAGCGGAGGCTGAACGCTGGCAGACTGATGCATTCTCAGCGGATCCGCCTCCACTGAGAATGCATTAGGGCCGGACGGCTGCGTTCAGGGCCGCTCGTGAGCCCCTTCAAACGGAGCTCACGAGCGGACACCCGAACGCAGGTGTGAAAGTAGCCTTAGCATTATAGAGCTTAAAAGGAACTGCATTCAGTCCTAGGAGACCGCAGAATGTCATCCAAAACTTTTCAGAGCAATTGGAGCACTTTTGATTTCAGTCAAAATGAGTCAGATCCGAATTGAATAGCCAGACCAATTTGGCCGAATTGATTTTCAAGAAATTCACTCATTACTATCCCCAACCATTGGGTCACAAGCATTAAATAAGCTTAAATGCTTCCATGTCTCTTCTAAACTACAATGGTGTTCACTGCCCGCATGAACTGGCACCTGAACTCCTATTATCTAGAGTGTTAAATGGGTGGCCGGAGATCCCAATTTTCTACCAAAAGCTCCAAGAGTAGAACAACCAGATATCAAACATATAAGGAATATACTGTTGATAAATGTCTTAAAATTTTAGAATACCCTTTACATTTCATTCTGGCTCTTGTGAATAGTAAAAGTACATCTGTTGCACCTGGGATCAGGAGCTTAAAGGGGATGATTATATGCATGATTATATTAGGCTATAACAAAGAGTTTGTGGTTCATTCTAGAATAAAATCTGAATATGTAATAATTAAGAGCTTGATTTTTGGTGTGTGGTTACAGTATAGCCATGGTCAGGTACTTTCTGCCTTGCTGCAGCTGCACCACCTGCGTCACTCAGTTGACAATAGCAACCAGCCCTGCTGGCAAAGAGGCTGATTAGCCTATCAGGGAGCAGGCATGCTGGCCCCATCAGACTCGGTGCCGCTGTCATATGCTTCATTTCAGAGGGCTATTTAAACAGGCAAATGCTGGCCACAGTTGCTATTAATTGGTCTTCTTATCCTCACTACTATTTTTAGGATTCCTGATAATCTGACTTTTGGATAGTACCTGACCTTGCCCCTGACTGCTGATTACTCCTCTGACATTATCTTTTGGCCCTGACCCAGCCCGGTATTTGACTCTGTTTTTGTATATTGTGTTGGTTCTGATGTATCTCTCTGGTTTGGACTCTGGCCTGATTTTGACTTAGCTTGATCTGGTCCTGGTTTTGACCTCTTTCTGTCTAACTACCCTTTTACCCGACTACATTTAGGTCCCTGCACTTAGTCAAGTTAGGGACCATACTCCAGTTGTGGGCTCCCATTTGGAGTGGATCGTGCAAGAGGTTGGGAAAGTGGTGCCAGTGGAGTACAGGGATGCACTGTTTCCTACCCAATGTGACAACCATGAGTGTTATTGGATATGTAAATTCTATGTATGTACAATATCAACTAATTTGTAGAGCTCTTTCTTGAAAGTAGAATGGGGTAGAGAGGCTTCTACTTGATGAATACGGTCAGAAAACCATTGCTAACCCTTGGCTTTAGAGATGGCCTTGCGGTTCGCCCGGCGGTCGTTTCGCTGCGAACTTTGCGCTTTTGCGATTCGTAGAAAATGCAAACATATGGCGATGTTAGCATGTGCCATAATCTTTTGCATTGCACAACAGTGTAGAGAAGTAAGAAAAAGATACGCAGCACTCACCAAGGTTGATGTTTTGTTGCTGCTTTATTTCATATTGATGAAGAAACAGTGCACAAGTGGGATCCTGGGGCGGACACTCTGTAGCAAATGGTAGCTGCTACAGACCTTTTGCGCGTGTGTTCGCGCTTCCTCTGGACGCTGTGGCCAGAGGAAGCGCGACCACACGCGCGAAACGGCCGTAGCCGCTACAATTTGCTACAGAGTGTCCGCCCCAGGATCCCACTTGTGCACTGTTTCTTCATCAATATGAAATAAAGCAGCAACAAAACATCAACCCCGGTGAGTGCTGCGTATCTTTTTCTTACTTCTCTACATTGTTGAGAATTTAATTGGCTTGTCCTCTTTTACGCTGAGCACCACGAACGAGGTAAATTACACCACAGAACCGGCTTCTTATACAACAGCAGGGGCTGGAAGTCAAGTGCGGGCAGTGCCGCCATATTCACTATCTCACTTTCAACAATCTTTTGCATTGCGCCGAACTTTGACCCATGACACATCCATCAGGTGGGACAGGACAGCCAATTGAGATGCTTCAGCACATGGACACACCCCCACCCTATAAAATAACCCGATCTGGCAGCCATTTTACAATCTGTGTTTTTTCAGGGTAGGGAGGGGTTGTTTTGTGGAGCAGGGACAGACTGTTAGGGACACCAAACGCGAACTAATAGGGCCACAAAAGTCCTTTTAAGGACTGGTATAGGTGTGCAATCGATAGGTGTGATATACTGAGGGTGTGATATACTTATAATATACTTTCTAACATAGAAAGTATATTTCAGTGCATTTGTATTGTGCAGCTGTTGTGTGCGGTTCTGCTGTGATACCGCAGCTATACAGAGGGACAAACGCTATTGGAATAACTAATTGCAATTGGTGTGATACATCTGTTGCCCCCCAAAAAACTGATTGAGGGGTGTGATATACCTATAATATACTTTCTAACATAGAAAATATATAGTGCATTTGTATTGTGCAGCAGTTGTGTGCGGTTCTGCTGCGATACCGTAGGTATATAGAGGGATAAGCGCTATAGGAACAACTAACTGTAACTGGTGTGATATGCCTGTTGCCCAAAAAAAAATTTGAGGGGTGCAATATACCAGCTTCCACAAAATAGTGATTAAGGGGTTTGATATACCTGATTCCACAAAATACTGATTGAGGGGTGCGATATACCTGCTTCCACCAAATATTGATTGAGGCCTGCGATATAACTGATTCTACAAAATACTGATTGAGGGGTTTGATATACTTGCTTCCACCAAATATTGATTAAAAGGTTCTATATACCTGCTTCCACAATATACAGATTGAAGAGTGCGATATACCTGCTTCCACAAAATACAGATTAAGGGGTTTTTATATACCTGCTTAAACTAAATACTGATTGAGGGGTGCAATATACCTTCTTCCAGAAAATATTGATTAAGGGGTTCTATATACCTGTTTCCACAAATTACTGATTGAGGGGTGTAATGTGCCTGCTTCCACAAAATACTGATTAAAGGGTGTGATATACCTGCTTCCGTATAATACAGATTGAGGTGTGTGATATACCTGCTTCCACCAAATATTGATTAAGGGGTTCTATATACCTGCTCCCGCAAAATACTGATTGAAGGGTTTGATATGCATGCTTCCACAAAATATAGATTGAGGGGTGCGATATAACTATTTCCACCACATATTGATTAAGAGGTTCTATATACCTGCTTCCACAAAATACTGATTGAGGGGTGCAATATATCTTCTTCCACAAAATACTGAGTAAGGGGATTAATATACCTGCTTCCTCAAAATGCTGATTAAGGGGACTGATATACCTGCTTTCACCAAATATTGATTGAGGCCTATAATACACCTGCTTCCACAAAATACTGATTAAGGGGTTTGATATACCTGCTTTGACCAAATATTGATTAGGGGGTTCTATCTATCTGCTTCCACAAAATACTAATTAAGGGTTTTTTATATACCTGCTTCCACAAAATACTGATTGAGGGGTGCGATATATCTGCTTTCACCAAATATTGATTGAGGCCTACGATACACCTGCTACCACAAAATACTGATTAGGAGGATTAATATACCAGCTTCCACCAAATATTGATTAAGGCCTGCGATATACATGATTCCGAAAAATACTGATTGAGGGGATTGATATACCTGCTTCCAAATAATAATAATAATAATAAGGGGTTTGATATACCTGTTTCCACAAAATACTGATTGAGAGTTGCGATATACCTGCTTCCACCAAATATTGATTAAGGGGTTCTATATACGGTGCCTGCTTCCACAAAATACTGATTAATGGGATTGATATACCTGCTTCAATCAAATATCGATTGCGTCCTATGATGTACCTGCTTCCACAAAATACTGATTAAGGGGACTGATATAGCTGCTTCCACCAAATATTGATTAAGGCCTACGATACACCTGCTTCCGAAAAATACTGATTGAGGGGTGTAATATACCTGCTTCCACAAAATATTGATTAAGGGGCTCTATATACCTGCTTCCACAAAATACTGATTGAGGGGTGCGATATAGCTCCTCCCACCAAATATTGATTGAGGCCTGCAATACACCTGCTTCAACAAAATACTGATTAAGGGGTTTGATATACCTGCTTCCACAAAATACTGATTGAGGGTTACAATATACCTGCATCCATCAAATATTGATTAAGAGGTTCTATATACCTGCTTCCACAATATACAGATTGAGGGGTGCGATATACCTGCGTCCACAAAATACAGATTAAGGGTTTTTTATATACCTGCTTCCACAAAATACTGATTGAGGGGTGCGATATGCCTTTTTCCACAAAATATTGATTAAGGGGTTCTATATACCTGTTTCCACAAATTACTGATTGAGGGATGCAATGTACCTCCTTCCAAAAAATACTGAATAAAGGGTTTGATATACCTTCTTCCACAAAATACAATGTTAATATAATGGGACCGCGCTGCTCCTCATTCACACAGAGCATTTTTCCACGAATGCAGGTATTCACTTTATCTGGCCCAAGACAGACACCATTCAATTGGATCGCAGTGTACTTCTACGCAGATTGAAACTCAGCATTTCTATGCTGGATCGTCGTAGGCTCCTCTGCAAAATGTCATAAACCGCACAATAGTGAGAGTACCTCCGGCACAGTTAAAATATTCAGCTTTATTATATTCACAAAAATAAAATGATTTTTCAGCATATCAATACAACAATTGTCTTTCCAAACAGCCTGACCCGGGTTTCACATATAGCTTCGTCAGGGGCGAGAATCTGATTGCGAAGAACCCACTTCATCTCGGGAGACCAGCTGCGCAAGTACCATTGAAACCTAGTAACTCATTTTATCTTATTTAATTCCACAAAATACAGATTGAGGTGTGTGATATAACTGCTTCCACAAAATATTGAGTAAGGCCTACGATACACCTTCTTCCACAAATTACTGATTAAGGGGATTGATATACCTGTTTCCACCAAATATTGATTGAGACCTACAATATACCTGCTCCCGCAAAATACTGATTAAAGGGTTTGATATACATGCTTCCACAAAATATAGATTGAGGGGTGCGATATAGCTACTTCCATTACATATTGATTAAGAGGTTCTATATACCTGCTTCCACAAAATACTGATTGAGGGGTGAAATATCTTATTCAACAAAATACTGAGTAAGGGGATTGATATACCTGCTTCCTCAAAATGCTGATTAAGGGGACTGATATACCTGCTTTCACCAAATATTGATTGAAGCCTATGATACACCTGCTTCCACAAAATACTGATTAAGGGGTTTGATATACCTGCTTTCACTAAATATTGATTAAGGGGTTCTATATATCTGCTTCCAAAAAATACAGATTGAGAGGTGCGATATACCTGGTTCCACAAAACACTGATTAAGCGTTTTTTATATGCCTGCTTCCACAAAATACTGATTGAGGGGTGCTATATATCTGCTTCCACAAAATATTGATTGAGGCCTACGATACACCTGCTACCATAAAATACTGATTAAGAGGATGGATATACCTGCTTTCACCAAATATTGATTAAGGCCTGCAATATACCTGGTTCCGCAATATACTGATTGAGGGGATTTATATACCTGTTTCCACAAAATAATCATTGAGGGGTGCGATATACCTGCTTCCACAAATTAATGAATAAGGGGTATAATAAACCTTCTTCCACAAAATACAGATTGAGAGTGGCGATATACCTGCTTCCACCAAATATTGATTAAGGGTTCTATATACGGATGGAGTAGAGTTAACACTCCTGTTTTCTGAGATTTCTGATTTGTGTTATCTAATCTAAGCAAACACCTTCAATTGCTTTTCAATGGCTTTTGTCTCAAGATAACGTGATGAGTTAAGAAATTTGAGTTAAGAGTTGGAGTGCTAACCCTGCTACATCTATACCTGCTTCCACAATATACTGAGTAAGGGGATTGATATACCTGCTTCCTCAAAATGCTGATTAAGGGGACTGATATACCTGCTTTCACCAAATATTGATTGAGGCCTATGATACACCTGCTTCCACAAAATAATGATTAAGGGGTTTGATATACCTGCTTTCACCAAATATTGATTAAGGGGTTCTATATATCTGCCTCCACAAAATACAGATTGAGGGGTGCGATATACCTGCTTCCACAAAATACTGATTGAGGGGTGCTATATACCTGCTTCCACCAAATATTGATTAAGGCCTGCGATATACCTTCTTCCACAATATACAGATTGAGGGGATTGATATACCTGCTTCCACAAAATACTCATTGAGGGGTGCGATATACCTGCTTCCACAAATTACTGAATAAGTGGTATGATATACTTTCTTCCACAAAATACAGATTGAGAGTTGCGATATACCTGCTTCCACCAAATATTGATTAAGGGGTTCTATATACAGATGGATTAGAGTTAACACTCCTGTTTTCGAGATTTCTGATTTGTGTTATCTAATTTAAGCAAACACCTTCAATTGCTTTTTAATGGCTTTTGTCTCAAGATAACGCGATGAATTAAGAAATTTGAGTTAAGAGCTGGAGTGCTTACCCTGCTACAGCTATACCTGATTCCACAAAATGCTGATATAGGGGACTGATATACCTGCTTTCACCAAATATTGAATGAGCCTATGATACACCTGCTTTCACAAAATACTGATTAAGGAGTTTGATATACCTACTTTCACCAAATATTGATTAAGGGGTTCTACATATCTGCTTCCACAAAATACTCCTTGAGGGGTGCGATATACCTGCTTCCACAAATTACTGAATAAGTGGTATGATATACCTTCTTCCACAAAATACAGATTGAGGGGTGCGATATACCTGCTTCCACAAAATACTGATTAAGAGGTTTTTATATACCTGCTTCCAGAAAATACTGATTGAGGGGTGCTATATATCTGCTTCCACCAAATATTGATTGAGGCCTACGATACACCTGCTACCACAAAATACTGATTAAGAGGATTGATATACCTGCTTCCACCAAACATTGATTAAGGCCTGCAATATACCTGCTTCCGCAAAATACTGATTGAGGGGATTGATATACCTGCTTCCACAAAATACTGATTAAGGTGATTAATATAGCTGCTTCCACCAAATAGTGATTGAGGCCTACGATACACCTGCTTCTGAAAAATACTGATTAAGGGGTGTAATATACCTGCTTAGTCAAATTATTGATTAAGGGATTCTACATACCTGCTTCCACAAAATACTGATTAAGGGGATTGATATACCTGCTTCCACAAAATACTGAATAAGGGGTTTGATATACCTGCTTCCATAAATACTAATTGAGGGGTGAGATATTCCTGCTTCCACCAAATACTGATTGAGGCCTGCGATACACCTGCTTCCACAAAATACAAATTGAGGGGTGCGATATACCTGCTTCTGCAAAATACAGATTGAGGGGTGCGATATACCTGCTTCCACCAAATATTGATTAAGGGGCTCTATATACCTGCTTCCACAAAATACTAATTGAGGGGTGCGATATACCTGCTTCCACAAAATACTGATTGAGGGGTGCGATATACCTGCTCTCACTAAATATTGATTGAGGCTTGCGATACACCTGCTTCAACAAAACACTGATTGAAAGGTTTGATATACCTGCTTCCGCAAAATACGGATTGAGGGGTGCAATATACCTGCTTCCACCAAATATCGATTAAGGGGCTCTATATACCTGCTTCCACAAAATACTGATTGAGGGGTGCGATATACCTGCTTCCATTAAATATTGATTATGGGGCTCTATATACCTGCTTCCACAAAATACTGATTGAGGGGTGCGATATACCTGCTTCCACCAAATATTGATTAAGGGGCTCTATATACCTGCTTCCACAAAATACTGATTGAGGGGTTTGATTTACCTGCTTCCACAAAATACTGATTGAGGGTTGCGATATACCTGCTTCCACCAAATATTGATTTAAAGGTTCTATATACCTGCTTTCACAATATTCAGATTGAGGGGTGCTATATACCTGCTTCCACAGAATACAGATTAAGGGGTTTTTATCTACCTGCTTCCACAAAATACTGATTGAGGGGTGCGATATACATTCTTCCACAAAATATTGATTATGGGGTTCTATATACCTGTTTCCACAAATTACTGATTGAGGGGTGCGATGTGCCTGCTTCCACAAAATACTAATTAAAGGGTTTGATATACCTGCTTCCATAATATACAGATTGAGGTGTGTTAAATACCTGCTTCCATCAAATATTGATTAAGGGGTTCTATATTCCTGCTTCCACAAAATACTGAGTGAGGCCTACGATACACCTTCTTCCACAAAATAATGATTAAGGGGATTGATATACCTGCTTCCACAAAATACTGAATAAGGGATTTGGTATACCTGCTTTCACAAAATACAGATTGAGGGTTGCAATATAACTGCTTCCACCAAATATTGATTAAGAGGTTCTATATACCTGCTTCTACAAAATACTGATTAAGGGGATCGATATTTCTGCTTCCACCAAATATTGAGTGAGGTCTACGATGCACCTTCTTCCACAAAATACTGATTAATGGGATTGATATACATGTTTCCACTAAATATTAATTGAGGCCTACGATATACCTGCTCCCGCTAAATACTGATTAAAGGGTTTGATAAGCATGCTTCCACAAAATATAAATTGAGGGGTGCGATATACCTGCTTCCACCACATTTTGATTAAGAGGTCCTATATACCTGCTTTCGCAAAATACTGATTGAGGAGTGCAATATATCTTCTTCCGCAAAATACTGAGTAAGGGGATTCATATACCTGTTTCCTCAAAATGCTGATTAAGGGAACTGATATACCTGCTTTCACAAAATATTGATTGAGGCCTATGATACACCTGCTTCCACAAAATACTGATTAAGTGGTTTTTCATATACCTGCTTTCACCAAATATTGATTAAGGGGTTCTATATATCTGCTTCCACAAAATACAGTTTGAGGGGTGCGATATACTTCCTTCCACAAAATACTGATTAAGGGATTTTTACATACCTGCTTCCACAAAATACTGATTGAGGGGTGCGATATATCTGCTTCCACCAAATATTGATTATGGCCTACGATACACCTGCTACCACAAAATACTGATTAAGAGGATTGATATACCTGCTTCCACCAAATATTGATTAAGGCCTGCAATATACCTGCTTCCGCAAACTACTGATTGAGGGGATTGATATAACTTCTTCCACATAATACCGATTAGGGGTTTGATATACCTGCTTCCACAAAATACTGTTTGAGGGTTGCGATATACCTGCTTCCACAAAATACTGATTGAGAGTTGCGATATACCTGCTTCCACCAAATATTGATTAAGGGGTTCTATATACAGATGGAGTAGAGTTAACACCCCTGTTTTCTGAGATTTCTGAGTTGTGTTATCTAATCTAAGCAAACACCTTCAATTGCTTTTCAATGGCTTTTGTCTCAAGATAACGCGATGAGGTAAGAAATTTGAGTTAAGAGCTGGAGTGCTAAACCTGCTATATCTGTACCTGCTTCCACAAAATACTGATTAAAGGGATTGATATACCTGCTTCCATCAAATATTGATTGAGGCCTGTGCTGTACCTGCTTCCACAAAATATTGATTAAGGGGTTCTACATATCTGCTTCCACAAAATACTCCTTGAGGGATGCGATATACCTGCTTCCACAAATTACTGAATAAGTGGTATGATATACCTTCTTCCACAAAATACAGATTTAGGGGTGCGATATACCTGCTTCCACAAAATACTGATTAAGGGGTTTTTATATACCTGCTTCCACAAAATACTGATTGAGGGGTGCTATATATCTGCTTCCACCAAATATTGATTGAGGCCTACGATACACCTGCTACCACAAAATACTGATTAAGAGGATTGATATACCTGCTTCCACCAAATATTGATTAAGGCCTGCAATATACCTGCTTCCGCAAAATACTGATTGAGGGGATTGATATACCTGCTTCCACAAAATACTGATTAAGGTGATTAATATAGCTGCTTCCACCAAATAGTGATTGAGGCCTACGAAACACCTGCTTCCGAAAAATACTGATTAAGGGGTGTAATATACCTGCTTACTCAAATTATTGATTAAGGGATTCTACATACCTGCTTCCACAAAATACTGATTAAGGGGATTGATATACCTGCTTCCACAAAATACTGAATAAGGGGTTTGATATACCTGCTTCCATAAATACTAATTGAGGGGTGCGATATTCCTGCTTCCACCAAATACTGATTGAGGCCTGCGATACACCTGCTTCCACAAAATACAAATTGAGGGGTGCGATATACCTGCTTCTGCAAAATACAGATTGAGGGGTGCGATATACCTGCTTCCACCAAATATTGATTAAGGGGCTCTATATACCTGCTTCCACAAAATACTGATTGAGGGGTGCGATATACCTGCTCTCACTAAATATTGATTGAGGCTTGCGATACACCTGCTTCAACAAAACACTGATTGAAAGGTTTGATATGCCTGTTTCCGCAAAATACGGATTGAGGGGTGCAATATACCTGCTTCCACCAAATATTGATTAAGGGGCTCTATATACCTGCTTCCACAAAATACTGATTGAGGGGTGCGATATACCTGCTTCCACCAAATATTGATTAAGGGGCTCTATATACCTGCTTCCACAAAATACTGATTGAGGGGTTTGATATACCTGCTTCCACAAAATACTGATTGAGGGTTGCGATATACCTGCTTCCACCAAATATTGATTTAAAGGTTCTATATACCTGCTTTCACAATATACAGATTGAGGGGTGCTATATACCTGCTTCCACAGAATACAGATTAAGGGGTTTTTATATACCTGCTTCCACAAAATACTGATTGAGGGGTGCGATATACATTCTTCCACAAAATATTGATTATGGGGTTCTATATACCTGTTTCCACAAATTACTGATTGAGAGGTGCGATGTGCCTGCTTCCACAAAATACTGATTAAAGGGTTTGATATACCTGCTTCCATAATATACAGATTGAGGTGTGTTAAATACCTGCTTCCACCAAATATTGATTAAGGGGTTCTATATACCTGCTTCAACAAAATACTGAGTGAGGCCTACGATACACCTTCTTCCACAAAATAATGATTAAGGGGATTGATATACCTGCTTCCACAAAATACTGAATAAGGGATTTGGTATACCTGCTTTCACAAAATACAGATTGAGGGTTGCAATATAACTGCTTCCACCAAATATTGATTAAGAGGTTCTATATACCTGCTTCTACAAAATACTGATTAAGGGGATCGATATTTCTGCTTCCACTAAATATTGAGTGAGGTCTACGATGCACCTTCTTCCACAAAATACTGATTAATGGGATTGATATACCTGTTTCCACTAAATATTTATTGAGGCCTACGATATACCTGCTCCCGCTAAATACTGATTAAAGGGTTTGATAAGCATGCTTCCACAAAATATAAATTGAGGGGTGCGATATACCTGCTTCCACCACATTTTGATTAAGAGGTTCTATATACCTGCTTTCACAAAATACTCATTGAGGAGTGCAATATATCTTCTTCCGCAAAATACTGAGTAAGGGGATTCATATACCTGTTTCCTCAAAATGCTAATTAAGGGAACTGATATAACTGCTTTCACAAAATATTGATTGAGGCCTATGATACACCTGCTTCCACAAAATACTGATTAAGTGGTTTTTCATATACCTGCTTTCACCAAATATTGATTAAGGGGTTCTATATATCTGCTTCCACAAAATACAGTTTGAGGGGTGCGATATACTTCCTTCCACAAAATACTGATTAAGGGATTGTTACATACCTGCTTCCACAAAATACTGATTGAGGGGTGCGATATATCTGCTTCCACCAAATATTGATTGAGGCCTACGATACACCTGCTTCCGCAAACTACTGATTGAGGGGATTGATATAACTTCTTCCACATAATACCGATTAAGGGGTTTGATATACCTGCTTCCACAAAATACTGTTTGAGGGTTGCGATATACCTGCTTCCACAAAATACTGTTCGAGAGTTGCGATATACCTGCTTCCACCAAATATTGATTAAGGGGTTCTATATACAGATGGAGTAGAGTTAACACCCCTGTTTTCTGAGATTTCTGAGTTGTGTTATCTAATCTAAACAAACACCTTCAATTGCTTTTCAATGGCTTTTGTCTCAAGATAACGCGATGAGGTAAGAAATTTGAGTTAAGAGCTGGAGTGCTAAACCTGCTATATCTGTTCCTGCTTCCACAAAATACTGATTAAAGGGATTGATATACCTGCTTCCATCAAATATTGATTGAGGCCTGTGATGTACCTGCTTCCACAAAATATTGATTAAGGGGTTCTATATATCTGCTTCCACAAAATACTCCTTGAGGGGTGCGATATACCTGCTTCCACAAATTACTGAATAAGGGGTTTTTATATACCTGCTTCCACAAAATACTGATTGAGGGGTGCTATATATCTGCTTCCACCAAATATTGATTGAGGCCTACGATACACCTGCTACCACAAAATACTGATTAAGAGGATTGATATACCTGCTTCCACCAAATATTGATTAAGGCCTGCAATATACCTGCTTCCGCAAAATACTGATTGAGGGGATTGATATACCTGCTTCCACAAAATACTGATTAAGGTGATTAATATAGCTGCTTCCACCAAATAGTGATTGAGGCCTACGATACACCTGCTTCCGAAAAATACTGATTAAGGGGTGTAATATACCTGCTTACTCAAATTATTGATTAAGGGATTCTACATACCTGCTTCCACAAAATACTGATTAAGGGGATTGATATACCTGCTTCCACAAAATACTGAATAAAGGGTTTGATATACCTGCTTCCATAAACACTAATTGAGGGGTGCGATATTCCTGCTTCCACCAAATACTGATTGAGGCCTGCAATACACCTGCTTCCACAAAATACAAATTGAGGGGTGCGATATACCTGCTTCTGCAAAATACAGATTGAGGGGTGCGATATACCTGCTTCCACCAAATATTGATTAAGGGCCTCTATATACCTGCTTCCACAAAATACTGATTGAGGGGTGCGATATACCTGCTCTCACTAAATATTGATTGAGGCTTGCGATACACCTGCTTCAACAAAACACTGATTGAAAGGTTTGATATACCTGCTTCCGCAAAATACGGATTGAGGGGTGCAATATACCTGCTTCCACCAAATATTGATTAAGGGGCTCTATATACCTGCTTCCACAAAATACTGATTGAGGGGTGCGATATACCTGCTTCCACCAAATATTGATTAAGGGGCTCTATATACCTGCTTCCACAAAATACTGATTGAGGGGTTTGATATACCTGCTTCCACAAAATACTGATTGAGGGTTGCGATATACCTGCTTCCACCAAATATTGATTTAAATGTTCTATATACCTGCTTTCACAATATACAGATTGAGGGGTGCTATATAACTGCTTCCACAGAATACAGATTAAGGGGTTTTTATATACCTGCTTCCACAAAATATTGATTATGGGGTTCTATATACCTGTTTCCACAAATTACTGATTGAGGGGTGCGATGTGCCTGCTTCCACAAAATACTGATTAAAGGGTTTGATATACCTGCTTCCATAATATACAGATTGAGGTGTGTTAAATACCTGCTTCCACCAAATATTGATTAAGGGGTTCTATATACCTGCTTCCACAAAATACTGAGTGAGGCCTACGATACACCTTCTTCCACAAAATAATGATTAGGGGATTGATATACCTGCTTCCACAAAATACTGAAAAGGGATTTGGTATACCTGCTTTCACAAAATACAGATTGAGGGTTGCAATATAACTGCTTCCACCAAATATTGATTAAGAGGTTCTATATACCTGCTTCTACAAAATACTGATTAAGGGGATCGATATTTCTGCTTCCACCAAATATTGAGTGAGGTCTACGATGCACCTTCTTCCACAAAATACTGATTAATGGGATTGATATACCTGTTTCCACTAAATATTGATTGAGGCATACGATATACCTGCTCCCGCTAAATACTGATTAAAGGGTTTGATAAGCATGCTTCCACAAAATATAAATTGAGGGGTGCGATATAACTGCTTCCACCACATTTTGATTAAGAGGTTCTATATACCTGCTTTCACAAAATACTGATTGAGGAGTGAAATATATCTTCTTCAGCAAAATACTGAGTAAGGGGATATACCTGTTTCCTCAAAATGCTGATTAAGGGGACTGATATACCTGCTTTCACAAAATATCGATTGAGGCCAATGATACACCTGCTTCCACAAAATACTGATTAGGTGGTTTTTCATATACCTGCTTTCACCAAATATTGATTAAGGGGTTCTATATATCTGCTTCCACAAAATACAGTTTGAGGGGTGCGATATACTTCCTTCCACAAAATACTGATTAAGGGATTTTTACATACCTGCTTCCACAAAATACTGATTGAGGGGTGCGATATATCTGCTTCCACCAAATATTGATTGAGGCCTACGATACACCTGCTACCACAAAATACTGATTAAGAGGATTGATATACCTGCTTCCACCAAATATTGATTAAGGCCTGCAATATACCTGCTTCCGCAAACTACTGATTGAGGGGATTGATATAACTTCTTCCACATAATACCGATTAAGGGGTTTGATATACCTGCTTCCACAAAATACTGTTTGAGGGTTGCGATATACCTGCTTCCACAAAATACTGATTGAGAGTTGCGATATACCTGCTTCCACCAAATATTGATTAAGGGGTTCTATATACAGATGGAGTAGAGTTAACACCCCTGTTTTCTGAGATTTCTGAGTTGTGTTATATAATCTAAGCAAACACCTTCAATTGCTTTTCAATGGCTTTTGTCTCAAGATAACGCGATGAGGTAAGAAATTTGAGTTAAGAGCTGGAGTGCTAAACCTGCTATATCTGTACCTGCTTCCACAAAATACTGATTAAAGGGATTGATATACCTGCTTCCATCAAATATTGATTGAGGCCTGTGATGTACCTGCTTCCACAAAATACTGATTAAGGGGATTGATATAGCTGCTTTCACAAAATATTGATTGAGGCCTACGATACACCTGCTTCCGAAAAATATTGATTGAGGGGTGTAATATACCTGCTTACACAAAATATTGATTAAGGGGTTCTACATTCCTGCTTCCACAAAATACTGATTAAAGGGATTGATGTACCTGCTTCTACAAAATACTGAATAAGGGGTTTGATATACCTGCTTCCACAAAATACAGATTGAGGGGTGCAATATTCCTGTTTTCACCAAATACTGATTGAGGCCTGCGATACACCTGCTTCCACAAAATACTAATTGAGGGGTGCAATATACCTGCTTTTGCAAAATACAGATTGAGGGGTGTGATATACCAGCTTACACCAAATATTGATTAAGGGGCTCTTTATACCTGCTTCCACAAAATACTTATTGAGGGGCGCAATATACCTGCTTCCACAAAATACTGATTGAGGGTTGCGATATACCTGCTTCCACCACATACTGATTGAGGCCTGCGATACACCTGCTTCAACAAATTACTGATTAAGGGGTTTGACATACCTGCTTCCACAAAATACATATTGAGGGGTTTGATATATTTGCTTCCACCAAATATTGATTAAGGGGTTCTATATACCTTTTTTCACAAAATACTGATTGAGGGGTACGATATGCCTGCTTCCACAAAATACTTATTAAAAGGATTGAGATACCTGCTTCAACCAAATATTGTTTGAGGCCTACGATACACCCGCTTCCACAAATTACTGATTAAGGGATTTGATATGCCTGCTTCCACCAAATACTGATTGAGGCCTGCGATTTACCTGCTTCCACAAATTCTGTTCTTCTCTAGTGACTTTGGCATAGGGTCATTTTGAAAATTACAGGCAGAGAAAGAGGAAGTCTGTTCTGCGGGGGTGGTAGGGGTCTGGCAGGTGCACCAGGCTGGAGCCTAAGTGGGAAGTTTGAGAAGGTGCGTGCTATTATGTCAAAGACCACCACCACCACCATAGCCTCTCCACTCAAGTCAGAGAAATTATTTTCCCATCCATTAACAGACTTTACCAATGCGCAGCCATCCATCGGATGAGGCAGAGGAGGTAGCAATGGCCGCCACCCAGCGGTCTGACGACAGTACCCAGATTAGCCCAAGGAGGGTGGTCCCCGCTGTTGCTGCCTACTTCAATATCTCTAATGTCAGTGGTAGTGAAGGTGACGATGATGACGTGTTGATGGACATCACTTGGGTGCCCACAAGATAGGAAGAGAGGGGGGGTAGTTCAGACGGAGAGACGGAGCAGCAGATTGGGAGGAGAAGGAGGAGAAGCAGGCAAAACTTGCAATGCACCGGAGTCAAAAAGAGACTGCAAATGTATCTGGAGAGAGCCATTCACCATGCACGGTCGCATCTTGCGCTCCCAGTATGCCGGCACATGGCTCCACAGAGTGGACTTTTTTAAACGTGTCAGTTGCTGACAAAAGTATTGCCATCTGCAGCCTGTGCTGTCAACACAGAAGTTGCGGTAAGCCCGACACTCACCTAGAGATGACTTCCTTAAGAAGGCACCTGGCCTCCCATCACCTAGCCCAGTTGGAGCAATGCTGTCAGAGCCCACAAAGCCACACTCTCGGCGCTCCACATCCTGCCTCTTCTCCTCTCTCCTCCCATTTGTCCTCCACTCCACCTTCCACCGCGCCGTTGTCGTGTTCATCTGGCACACGGCATGCTTCCGTGGCCCAAATGTTAGAGCGTAAAACAATGATGATGCAATGATGATGCCGGATAAACCTCTTGCCCAAAGGCTGACCGCTGGCTTGTTGGAAATGCTAGCCCACGAACTACTGCCATATAAACTGGTGCACTCGGAGGCCTTTAGAATCGTTGTGGCACAGCGCAATGGAAAGTCCCCGGAAGGAAATATTTCTTCCAGAAGGGCATCCCAGAGCTATATGGCCACATTTAGTGGCAAGTGAATGTATCTCTGGCACACAGTGTCAGTGCAAAGATACGGTACATCTGACCACAGACACGTGGTATATCAAACATGGGCAGGGAAGGTATATAACTTTTACTTCCCACTGGGTGAACCTCCTGACGATCGTCAAGCATGTATCCCATAGCACCCGTGTGGATTTGGTGTTACCGCCACGGATTGCATGCAGGCCTGCCTCTTCTTCTCCTCCTCCCATTCCATCCTTCGTCTTTTCCTCCTCTGCAGCAGGACAGGTTCTGGGGAGCTTTGTTTGTTTTCACAGTGCCAGTGGCTGCTCATGCGTGACACATGCAGGCTTCTGCTGCCATCTGATGAGATTACCAAACTGGTCAGTCGTAGCCAGGGCACCATCCGTGACATCGTACCTTACGCCTTCTTTCTGGAGCATGTATTGCATTGTTTCATTGATAAAGCCATCAAGGAGCAGGAGCTGGAAGATGAGGAAGTCGCAATGCTGAATGAGCAGGAGCCAGGGCGCTCCACCGTTTCCAATTTAGTGCAAATGGGGACCTTCATACTCCAGTGTTTGAAGAGGGACCCCCATATAAAAACATGAAGGGCAAGGACCAGTACTGGGTGGCAACGTACTGAGACCCCCAGTACAAACACAAAATGGCGGACATGTTACCAGCATCACAGAGGGCTGTCAGAATGCAGCATTTCCAGGCCTTACTGTCAGAGATGCTACATTCTGCTGTTGCGGTCGCTGGCTGAGGAATTTCCACCCACAGCGAAACAGGTGCGGGTAGCAATCCTACCGCGCCTGCAAGAAGAGGGCAGTTTGAGGATGTGTTGGTCACTTCGGATATTATATCATTCTTGCAGCCAACCCATCGACAGCTGCCCTCCGGATAGGATGCGGCCTCAAGGAAAGTCTAGACCGAGAGGTGTCTGACTACATCGGGTTAATGGCCGATGTGGACGCTCTGAGAAGCGAGAAACCCCTGGACTACTGGGTGTGCAGGCTTGACCTATGGCCAGAGCTGGCACAATTTGCCATGGAACTCTTAGCTTGCCCCTTGTCGAGGGTCCTGTCGGAAAGGACGTTCAGCGCAGGCGGGGGGATCGTGACCGATAAGCGCACTCGCCTAGCTCACAACAGTGTGGACTACCTCCCATTTCTAAAAATGAATGAGGCATGGATCTTGGAGGAATTCAATACCTGTGACGACCACATGTAACTGAATTTCCTCATGCTAGCCCACACAAATCCGCCACCCCCCAGAACAAAGAATGGTCCTTGTCTTATGTATATACAGTGACATAAAAGGCATTTTCTGTTGTCGGAATATTTATGCTGTCTCCGATTATCAGTCTATATTATTTATGTAAATAAATATTTTTTTGTAGGAATTTTTGCCATTGATCCCCCTCTGGTATGTTACTGTCCATGTTGTGGGACTATATGTGCACTTCTAGTAAGTATGTGGCTGCAAATATGACATTAAAGTGAATGGGGCCCACGTGCGTTTGTGTTTGCGAAACTTCCCAGCCAATGTTCATCCATCACTAGTCTTATCCTATAAACACTATTTATATGCAACGAATATTGCAATTCAGATTTACTATTATTGCAGTATACATGCAATTGGTTATATTTTTTATGTCTATTATATCTTCCTTTCTGGGGCTGTTTCTCTTGTAGCCCATATTTTTGTCCACCTTCTCCTGTATTCAGTGGTGGACCAACATGCACATAGCTTCACTGTTACCTTCCCCTCCTCTTAGTACTGGCATAGCAATCTTAAAATGAAGTGGTTAAATCGTCCCTAGACACCTTTCATTCATTCTGCACAGCTTCTAAATTCATAGGTATACAGTACATAGCTATATCTCTCTAGAAAGTGAATAAAGAAATCAGGTAGGGGGAGGCACTGTATTCTACATTGTTGCAATTAGTGTTGAGCAAAGAGAAGCATTTGAAGCAAAATTCGGTCCGAAGTCTAGTAAAACTTAAATTCGAAACAAATTCTAATTGTCTCGTGCTTCGCGGTAACAAATCAGGTTTTCCTAAAATGGCCTCTCCACATGTTACAAAGCGAAACTAAGTGTAAAGGAGACAATACAATGGAACCTAAGATTACCCACAATGCTGTGCAGCCAGCCAATACTCAGATAGTCATCCACCTTGATGTCACAGCCCTATAAAACTCTCATCCCGTGCAATTTCCGCCATTGTCCTGTGAGCTGAGCATAGGAACAGACTTGGCAAGAGCTCATGCGCTAGGGACAGTGTTACTGAACATGATTAATAGAAGAATATTGAGAGGGAGAGTGCAGGGAGACTGCAGGGAGAGTGTAGGAAGAATGCAGGGAGACTTATTCTGCATCGGTTTCATTTATTCCTACATTTACTACATCCAGTCTGCACCCAATCCTCATCTTTTGCTGGCTTTACTTCTTCCAAATCATTCATCAAAGTCTCCATGTCCTAGAAAAGTGAGCAATATACAGAGAGAGGAGCTGGATGTTCCTGATGACATATTCTCATAATATTATATTATGTGGAAAAGGAGGAAAAGCAGATGTCAGAAGAAGGGCTCCCACCTGTAGGGCAGCAGAGCACTTGGGGGTTCGAGAAGTAGATATGCCACAGCTGATTAATAATCAGTGTTTACTGTCAATTAACTTGCTGGAGGTTGCAGGCCAGAACAGCAATAATATGTATATTGTGCCCCCACCTAACTCCATACCAGCAACAACCCCTGTTTAAATGTGCATTATAGGTGTGGCGCAGCCATTAACAATGAAAACAGTGTGGTCTTCATTATCAAATGAAAGGCAGCTACAGGCTAATTGGTTGTGTGGTTCTTCACCGCAGCATGGCTGCAACCCGCCCGCAGCACAGCCGCTCTTTGTGGCCGTACCCTAAGGCAGAGTGGCATGGGTATACCTGATTTATAGATATTCATGATAAATTAATCAAATTTCTTGACAGACTTCAGAAAGTATGTAAATTATGCCGGAGAGCATCTCTTTGCATCAATACATGATTATGAGACTACAAAGGTAATAGCCTACACTGAGTAAATGAATACTATATACTGTTAATAGGTATTAGAAAACCATTCTTTTTACCTTTATTTTTACGGATGTGAGAAGACTATAAACTATAAACTCTGAACAGAAATTCTTAAGGAAGACACCAGAATCACTTCAGATTCTTATCATTATCACAGAAGCAAAGACTAATGAGCAAACCAAGGAGTCAGGAAGCTGTAAGAAGTAAAACCTTCGGCACTTTGGCTAGTCAGTTGCTCTGGTGACTTGAGATGAGACCAACCATTTTGCTTACTTTGTTTCTTATATTTCGCAAATCCATGAACAAAAAGGGCAATTTACTGATCACATCCATCGTGCTGACAAAAGCAGTTTATTCTGTGCGCAAGAGCTACAGAAAATAGACCTCATGCAACTTCCACTCATGTTATGTCACTAATGGGGATTCTGATTCACAACTTTCGGTATCTAACAATATACTGAAATATTTAATATTTATATTATACATACAAAAAAAAATCCTCCAAAAAACGGGGGAGCGGGGGGGTTAATGAGGAACCAGCAAGCATGTTGCCAAGAGGTGGAGTAGGGCAGGCACTGAACTGCAGTAGAGCTTTCCAGAGATAGAGAATGTCAGACTTATGCAGGCAGTAGTGTTTGTATAGGGAAAAGTACACAAAAAAGGAATAAAAGTATGGTACAAATCCATGATGTATAACTGCGAAAGGGGTAATTAACTCTTTGACCCACACTTGTAATTTTAAAGCACTAATTCAGTTCTTTCATGTAACATAAATAGAGTTATGTTTCTAAAGACCATCTGTCAGTATGATCAAATCATGAAACCTATCAAACCAGACACTTAGCTTGATAGGGTTGAACATTCTGATACAAATTATACCCTTATTATGACTATCAGGGGACCTATTCATTGTGTCTTCCAGCTTTGGGGTGAAACACAGTGCAGGCATGAGATGACAGGTCTCGATGTTTAATCAGTTTGAATCTGCGTTCCTTGGAGCGCAGCAAGAGAAATACTAAACAAACTAAATGACTAACCCTGTCAATCCAGGGAAAGGGGAGGTGTAACAAATTGGTGCTCCAAGGGCTTTGGCCAGCCTCTCGGTGCTACAGTTAGGTAATTTGCATATAAATAAAATTGTATATTTTCAGCCATGGGGGAACAGATAAGGGTATTATTGATGTCACATTAAAGTTATCATTTTTATCAGCATGATATCAGGCCTGGTTGATCATGCTGACAGATGCTCCTTATTATAGTACATACAAAAGATGGTTAAGTTGTGTATTTGTTACCCTAGAGAAAATTGTATACTGGATTAGCAAAATGTGAACCCGCCCTACTTTGTTGGGACATTGAATTGGATTTTTTTAAATTTCAACAATGTAATCACCAAATAGTTTTACACATCACATCATACACAATAAATGTAGAGTACAGGTTAATGCAGTGAGAATGGAATCAAGTACAAAATGTGTATATTGCTAGAAGTACCTTATACCTTATATTATTATGATTAGGGTTAAGAGAATCGAAGTATCCGAAGTTGACTGCGATCTGAACTTCAGGAACATTTTCAGAAAAAATTGCTTTGTGGTAATAACAAATCAATTTTCACTGAAATGGTGTTAAACAAAAAATACATACTCACCTCATCAATTAAGCATGAAGAGGCCACCGTGGCCATTTTGATTAAAGATCCGACACAAAATCTTATGTGCGATGGTGACCAAGCCGGGCAGCATGATGATTTCATCACGAACCACGTGAGATTTCGCACAGTGTTTTCAATCGAGATTAGAGATGAGCGAATTTCTAAAAAATTCAATTCGTCCGGTTCGCCGAATTTTCAGAAAAGATTTGATTCAATCCAAATTTATTCGCGGCGAATCGCCTTCAAAAACTGCTATTTCCTGGCTGCAGAGAGCCAGTATAGTGGTGTAGAACATTGTGCCTTGCAGTAACATCCATAGGTAGTCTTCTGTGGTAGTGAAACAATACTGTGAGTCAGTATGACAAGCACATGACAGGCGTCACTCTTCGAATCAGTACACACTTCACTTATTTGGGCAGTTACGGCGCCAAAACTGGCCAAATAACTTAGACTTACAGGTGGATGTTAGGGCCAGGTATAAAGAATAGTATTGGCGAGCACTTTTTTATTCGAGGATAGAAATGCTCGGCACATTGCGTTGTTCGGCCGAACACCGCTTGTGCTCGAGCGCTATACTCGAGTCTCCTCCCCGCACGTTTCTTGCCTGAAACACAGCCAATAAACATGCACGGAGGTACTGGCACTCACTGTAATGCCGTAGCCATGTTGGTTGCTGGCATTGCAGTGATTGGCTGGCCGGGACACGTCATCGGGTGCTATATAGCAGCTGATTACTCATGGCTCGCCTTAGTCTTAGTCAGGGAGAGCTGCAGCAGAAGGGACAGATAGTGTAGAGACAGGAATAGTTTTTTTAGGCAGGGTTTACTGGTTAAAGGTGTTAGAGACCCAAAAGTACTTTCATTTGACTGCCATATATATTATTAGCGCAACCTGCGCTAAATTGCGTGCAATTGTTTAGCCGCTGCTGACAGTGACACAACCTCTGCTACATCTGTTGCGTTACATTTGCGCTGCATCTCCTGTATAACGTTAGCGCATCCTAAATATCAGTGACATTCAGTGTAATTTTTTTCGCTGCTGGTGGCAGTGACATTACCTGTGCTACATCTCTTGTATAAAGTTTGCCCATCCTAAATATCAGGGACATTCAGTGTAATTTTTTCGCTGCTGCAGGCAGCGACATTACCTGTGCTACATCTCCAGTATAACGTTTGCGCATCCTAAATATCAGTGATATTCAGTTTAATTTTTACGCCACTGGTGACAGCAACATTACCTGCTCTAGATCTCCTGTATAACATTTGCACATCCTAAATATCAGTGACATTCAGTTTAATATTTTTGCAGCTGGTGACAGCGACATTACCTGCTCTACATCTCCTATATAACGTTTGCGCATCCAAAATATCATTCAGAAAAGGGTAATCCTAAAACATAACATTTATTAATAGTGCAGATAAAATATATAATGTCCAAAATATAGTGTGCAAAGACAAACATTGGGATAGAGGGTAGTGGACCCCCAATTAGTACAATAATTAATATCCCAAATGAAAAATATACAAAGAATAAAGTGCACGGCGGCACTAGTAACCAGCAAGTCCTACCGGTACCAAGGGACGGTCACCAGATCGCCACAAGCTGTATTCGTGTTGTACCCATCTAAGGCCTCCTGCACACGACAGTATTTTTTCACGGTCCGCAAAACGGGGTTCCGTTGGTCCGTGATCCGTGGCCGTTTTTTCATCCGTGGGTCTTCCTTGATTTTTGGAGGATCCACGGACATGAAAAAAAAAATAAAAAATCTAAGTCAAGTTTGCCATTGAAATGATATGAAAAAACGGACACGGATCACGGACGCGGATGACAATCTTGCTTGCATCCGTGATTTTTCACGGACCCATTGACTTGAATGGGTCCGCGAACCGTTGACCGTGAAAAAAATAGGACATGTCCTATTTTTTTCACGGCCAGGAAACACGGATCACGGATGCGGCTGCCAAACGGTGCATTTTTCGATTTTTCCATGGACCCATTGAGAGTCAATGGGTCCGCGAAAAAAAACTGAAAACGGAACCACGGACGCGGATGCACACAACGGTCCTGTGCAGGAGGCCTAAGGATGATGTCCAGTAGACAAAAAGATGGCAGTGATACACAGCTATGTAGGATCCCTGTTCAAGCCCTATGGCTGACTAGCCGTTCAGACCTGATACTAGATAATGAGTAGCAGCCTGACCACAGGGCACTCGTCCTAATAAGGACGACCCCGTCCGGAACCTGTCCCTTAGTCTAAAAATCTATATGTCCCTAAATATACATGAAACACTCCCTACACGCATGTTTCACTGCCAGGACAAAAAGCAGTTCATCAGGGGAGATGGAAAAAGTGCTAGGGATCAATCCTTAGATGAATCATTAATCCCAAACCGCAAGTTGACGTGATAAGTCAGCTGGTCAGGAGGTATGCCAAGATGGTGGAACCCTCCAGGGGCAACCTCAAAGTTAAGAGGTAAAAGGGGGTGCAGAATAAAGATAATTATGGGACTCACATGGGACGCCAGCTAAACTAGCGCCCCCACCTTATTTGAATAGTTGCCTAATTCCCGCTGCCGCCACCCACGATACCAGTGGCCAATGAGCGCGCATGCGCTCATTACAAGACAAGAACGAGGTATGAGGCGCAGGGAAGTGCCTGAACAAGCATAGCACTCTTGCGCATGCGCGATCTCGCACTCAGTCCCGCGAGATCGCGTTAGCCGGCCAGAACGACAACGGCATTAGAAGCAATCCACAATACCCCTTGCTCCTATATACTCGCAGGTGGTGAGATGATCGGTGACATGCTTGCAAACATATATACCATTTAATATGCTCAAGGCGAGCAGTAAGGGGAAGTGGCCGTGCTGCTGATGGTGCACGTAGAGGCCGTGGCCCTGGGTGCAGTGAAACTGTGCCTCCTGCCAGAGCACAAGAAAAACAGTCATCCACGATACCTAGCTTCATGTCCCAGTTTGCAGGGCGGTGGAGGACACCACTCTCGAAGTCACACCAGTGCGACCAGGTGGTCGGTTGGATTGCAGCAGATAATGCTTTCAGTCGGTTAAGCACTACCCTGTCGTCCAGTCTCAGTAGCCAAGAGTCTGGTCAACAGAATCCTTACCCTGATCCTCCTTCCTCCTACCATGGAGAGTCTTGGAAAACAAGTGATCCCACACTCGGATATTCCGTGGAGCTCTTTTCATCGCCGTTCCTTGATTTTGCCATCTCTCCAAGCCCGCTTGAAGAGGGACATGAGGAGATCTTTTGCACTGATTTCCAAACTGTTGAGCATCCACAGTCAGAAGAAGATGACGGTGGGGAATGGCAATTAGTGTTTCACGAGGTGGATGATGATGATGAGGCACAGTTGCCAATAAGTCAACCGCAATTAGTGTCTCAAGAGGTTCATGATGAGTATGAGACACAGTTGTCAATAACTGAGGTTGTTGCTAGGTCAACAAGTCAGGAGGATGACCAGAGTAAGCAAGTGAAAGAGGAGGTGGTGGACGATGAAATCATTGACCCAACCTGGGAAGGTGGCAAGCCGAGCGAGGACAGCAGTACAGAGGTGAAGGGATCCGCAGCACTGCTACAGGATGAAAGAGGCAGTGGGGTGGCAAAAGGAAGTAGGCAGGCCAGACCAAAAAGGCCCACAGCTGTTCCCCGGATCACACCCTTGTGGTAATCTACCTTGCCAAGGGGTAGGTGTTCCGCAGTCCGGCACTTTTCTGAGGAAAGTGCGGCCGATAAAAGAATTGTCATTTGCAACCTTTGACGTACCAAAATGAGCAGGGGCGTGAACCTAGCAACCTCACCACCACCAGCATGATCCGCCACATGGCATCAAAGCACCCTAATAGGTGGGCTGAACTCCTTGTGTCCCCAATCAGTGTCTGCGGGTCACACCACTGCCTCCTCTTCCCCTGTGTTACATCCTGGCTAATCCCCTGTTCAAGACGAAGGCCCAAATACCTCCCACCCTTCACCTGGACCTTCGCAAGCACCATCAGCTAGCAAATCTACTTCTGTGTCCCAGTGCAGCTTACAGATGTCCATACCCCAGGCCTTAGAATAAAAGCACAAATACTCAGCCACCCACCCACAGGCCATAGCACTAAATGCGCACCTTTTCAAACTGCTGGCCCTGGAAATGTTGCCATTTAGGCTTGTGGACACAGAGGCTTTCCGACGCCTGATGGAGGGTGGGAGTCCCTCATTACTCAGTCCCCAGCTGCCACTATTTTTCTTGTTTTGTCGTCCCCGCCTTACACCAGCATATGTCAAGTAACATCACCCGTGCGTCTGACAGATGAACAAGTGCTTTTGGCCAGGGACACTACATTTCCCTGATGGAACACTGGGTGAACGGGCGGGCGGAAGCGAGTAGTACCCTAGGATGGCACAGGTGCTACCAACGCCAAGGATTGCGGGCCCTACTTCCACCTACGTTAGTGGCTGCAACCCCCCCTTCTCCTCCTCCACCTCCTCCTCCATTTCCACCTCTGAATTCTCATCTTGCAGCACGAGTCAGCCATCAGTCAGTAGCTGGACGCAGTGTAGCACTGCAGTGGGGAAGCGGCAACAGGCCGCGCAGAAACAAATTTGCTTAGGTGACAAACATAACACTGCCGCAGAGCTGTGGCAGGGTATAAGGGACCTGACTGAGCTTTAGCTCTCGCCACTCAACCTACATCCAGGCATGATTGGTAAGTTGGTGGCAGCTTTGGAGCTCAGCAAGCTCACACACATACCATGCCTAGCCCACATGTTCACCTTAGTGGTTCAGCGGTTTCTCAAAACCTACCCCAATTTGCCTGAGCTACTGGTGAAGGTGTGCTGCGTGTGTGCCGATTAGCGAAAGTCATCTACAGCTGTCGCCAGTCTGGCAACGCTGCAGCAGCACTTGCAATTGCCAGCTCAACGACTGACATGAGCACGCGCTGGAACTCCACGTTCCACATGTTGGCCAGGCTTTGTGAGCAGCAGAGGGCAGTAGTGGAATACCAGCTGCAACATAATTGTCGCCTTTCCGGTCAGCTTCCGCTCTTCACAAGTGACGAGTGAGCATGGATGTCTGACCTTTGTGAGGTTTTACGCAACTTTGAGAAATCAACACAGATGGTGATTGGTGATGCTTCTATTATCAGCGTAACCATCCCACGCTGCTCACAATGAAGGCGGACGCTTTGCATGTGGAAGAGGTGGAAATGGGGGAAGACAGTTCACAGTTCACAGGATGATAGCCAGAACACCCTCCGTTCGTCTTCTCTGCACGAATTGGATAATTATGAGGAGGAGCAGGAGATGGTTGCCTGCTCTACAGAGGATAATACCCATATCAGGTTTATTCCATCTGTTCAACGTGGATGGGCCAAAGAGGAGGAAGTGGATAAGGAGATAGAGAGTCATCTTCCTGATAAGGACAGCAAAGTCTTGTCTGTTGGGACTCTGGCACACATGGCTGACTTTATGTCATGCTGCCTTTACCGTGACCTTCTCGTTAAACAAATTTTGGCCAAAACCAATTACTGGTTGTTCACCCTTCTCGACCCCCACAACAAAGAAAACTTCTCATCTCTCGTTCCTGTGGTGGAGAGGACTAGCAAAATGGTGCAATACAAGGAGGTTCTTGTGGAAAAATAGCTAAAAAAAAATCCAGCTAACAATGCTGGCTGCAGAGTACGTAGTACCTTGGACAACAGAGGAGGGGAGATGAGGGGAGATGAGGGGAACACACAGCGATTCCTACAGAGGCAGGGCAACACTCTCCAAGGCCTGGGACAGTTTCATGACACCCCGCCAGCACCCTCACCCTGATGCACAGCCTACTGTCACAAGGAGAGAAAAGTTTTGGGAGATGGTGAATTAGTACGTAGCAGACCGTGTCAGCGTCCTCAGTGATCCCTCTGTGCCTTACAACTATTGGGTGTCCAAGCTGGACACGTTGCACGAACTGGTGCTCTATGCCTTGGAGTTGCTGGCCTGCCCTGCCACCCGCTTTTTGTCAGAGCGGGTATTTAGTGCTGCTGGGGGCATAATAACTGATAAGCGCATCCGCCTGTCAACTGAAAATGCTGACAGGTTGACTCATTAAAATGAACAAGGCCTGAATTGCCCCTGACTTCTCTACTCCACCAAAGGAAGGCGGCTGAACATAAATGCACTTTGAATGTGGCTTTTATGATGTATTGAATACACTGTATTCCCATGCACCCCTTCCACCACAAAAAAGGGTATATGGTTCAATCTTTATTTTCTGTTTTAGAGGGTCAACTCAGCAGCAGACCCCCACCACTAATGTTTTAGAGGGTCACTGGCAGGCCCTCACCGATAATGTTCTAGATGGTCAGATCAGCAGCAGGCCCTCACCCCTAATGTTTTATATGGTCAGCTCAGCATCAGACCTTCACCCCTAATGTTTTAGATGGTCAGATCAGCAGCAGACCCTGACCCCTAATTTTTTAGATGGTCAGCTCAGCAGCAGACCCTCACCCCTAATTTTTTAGATGGTCAGATCAGCAGCAGGCCCTTGCCTCTAATGTTTTAGATGGCCAGCTCAGCAGCAGACCGTCACCCCTAATGTTTTAGATGGTCAAATTAGCATCATAATCTAACCCTTAATTTTTTAGATGGTCAGATCAGCAGCAGACCCTCACCCTTAATTTTTTAGATGGTCAGCTCAGCAGCAGACCCTCACCCCTAATGTTTTAGATGGTCATCTCAGCAGGAGACCGTCACCCCAAATTTATTAGATGGTCAGATTAGCAGCAAGCCCTCGCCCCTAATTTTTTACATTGTCCTTGGGTGCTCTGTAGAGCACCTGAGCATCCCAAAGTGTTCTACTCGAGCACCCGAGAACTTTGGTGCTCGATCAACACTAATAAAGAACCATGCATTAAAAACACAATAGGCACACCATAGGGTAGTACAGTGAAGATAAATAAGCAAACATGAATCACTCTAAATTGGAGGCTCACCTTAATGAGTTGTGCAAAAAATAGGCACAACACTACTAAAGGCTTGAAAGGGGGTGTATTGGTGGTCATGCAGCCAGGAACGTTCGCACTTCCACGTAGGGATGCCTGGACTGAAGGCGGATAGGTCCAAATGGAAAGGAGAAAATCCCACTGCGTGAAGAACTAGCCCTTTGTGACAACACAAACTTTATTTAATGGTTTAGCAGATGGTACAACGTGTTTTGGGGCAGAATACACCCCTTCATCAGGTAACGACTGCTCATACAATACAAACATCTCTAGACACACTTAAATACATTAAAAAAAGCCAAAATGGCACAAATGGGAGAGTGGAATAGGAAGTGAGTGCCCCAAGTAGAAAGAGGAAAGGAGGAGGAGATAAACGCCCCTCGGCAATATTTGAGGTGGAAGGGGGAGGCTGGCTGAGAGGGGTAGGGCGTTTGGGGACTGGATTCGCATTTGGGCAGTACCGGCCCAATGGGAAGCTTCAAGTGTAAGCAGCCTAAGTGCTTATGCTGCAAATGCATACGCACTACTACCACTGTCCACAACTCCAGCGGCGATACCTTCTCTATAAAAGGACATCTGAACTGTGGCTCTTCAAACATAATTTATGTACTCGAGTGCCCATGTGGCCCTTCAGTATGTTGAGCAGACCATCCAGACCCTCCGCAGCAGATTGAATAAGCACAGATCTAACATCAAAAAAAGAATCCTTCAGCACAGTATCTCCAGGTACACCACTGAACATCATCAAGGCTCTTTCTTCAGATTTACCATTACCCCAATAGAGCAGATTAAATCTAATGGCTAAAACATCATCCAAACCTTGTGGAGGCGAGAAATGTTCTAGATTTATAAGCTCAACTGTGAATCCACGTGGCCTGAATGAAGCATTTGAGATTAACCTATAAAAGGGAACCTCTGAGCCGTTAGAACATCCACGGTACTGTTTGGCTCAAGACGGCCAACCTCCAGTTTTTTCCCCCTGCCCTCACATACAACGCCCGAATTTTCTCATATGCATTCTGACACGAGTGCACTTAACCCGTGCACCGAGACACCCCATCCATTCTATACACCACTCCATGTTAATATCCTATACGCCCGCCGCTTTTGTCTTTACATGAAACATCGGTATAGTAGTATGTTTAAAATATTATTCACAATGCAAGTTTTTTCCTATGGATCGCTGCATCTCACAGCTGCAATCAATTTTTATTGTTCCTGTTTTTAGCAATTTTTTATATCCACTGTCAACTATTTAGTCATGCATATTAATTCTATGCTTATTATCTGTCATCAAGTTTATGTCTTAGTTTCCCTCTTGTTTTTGGCAACACCTCTGTTTTTTTATTGTTGTGCAATGGGTGGCGCTTTTATCCCCAAACGCCCCACCCCTCTCAGCCAGCCTCCCCCTTCCACCTCAAATATTGCCCAGGGGCGTTTATCCCCTCCTCCTTTCCCCTTTCTACTTGTGGCACTCACTTTCCCGCCTCCCCCCATTAGTGGGCTCAACGCTGTGACCGCCGCTCATCCTCACGGACACACACAGATGCCATCCTCCTCCCATCTATACATTCTAACCGGGTAGGAGGAGTAGCGTCTGGTTGCTGGGTTACGGAGCGGTCACCGCTACTGTAGTCATGTGACCGCACCCAGCAAAGCAATGTTTTCCGGCTTCATTCCCCAGCCGGACACCTCTCTTTTTATTAAAATAAGGCTTCTTTGGCTTTTATATATACAAATCACTTGGACCACCAATGTTTTTCTTATCAATGACCCTCACACAAATATATAGTTCCAATTTGCATGCCATTACGCATGCACATCACTGTGACATGTGGAGGGGTCAGGACCTCCCCTTCCACTCCCCTATTTCTGCCATTTTGGCATTTTTTTAATGTATTTAAGTGTGGTAGAGATGTTTGTATTGTATGAACAGTCTGTATCTGATGAAGGGGTGTATTCTGCCCAGAAACGCATTTTACCATCTGCTAAACCATTAAATCAAGTTTGTGTCATCACCAAAGGCTGGTTCTTTGTGCCATGAGATTCTCTCCTTTCCAGAGTGGAGATGGTGTCAGCAGTAAGTTTGTGTTGACGTCACTGATTATTTTGCCCTTCCTCTGATCCATCAGAACAATAACCCCTAAAAAAACGGATCCTTTCTGTTGAGCATCCACATTCATTTGGTCAGCATTTGGTCAGTAATCCATCAGTATTGCTAAAGCCCAAAAAAAAGGAGTGGATCCAAAACAGAGATGACGCGTGAATGGAATATTTGCATGTCTTCTGTATTTTGGACCCACTCCTGCTTTTCGCTACCAAATCACAAGCCAATTCTGATGGGACCATAAATGATGATGTCAGCCAGGCCAAAAAGGCAAAATAGTGGCCCAGTCATGGAGTGGGTGAAGGTGGGAGAACAGCTTAAGAAGTTCACAAAGTGGCCCAATCACTTAATGTTAAGGTAGCAGCAGCATGAGGAGACCACAGAGTGGCACAATGGCATAGTGTGGAGGTAGCAGCAGCAGCATGAGGAGGCTGCAGAGTGGCACAATGACAGAGTGTGGAGGTGGCAGCAGCATCAAAAAACCACAGAGTGACCCGGTGACAGAGTGGGGAGGTGGGTGGCAATACCAGTACCCGCTAACGATGATGTGTGTAAGAAGGGGCCCTCAGATGTGTGGCATCAGGCGGGTGGCAGCATCAGAATAGTAGCTGAGGCAGATATTCAGAAGAAACCGGTCTCTTTTGACAAGGTTTGGGTGAAGCAACATGGCTGATCTATTCTGATGCATCAGGGATTGGTGGGTGGAAATCCTGGCTGATTTACGCCTGATTCATCTTAACAAAGGTCATTTTGGGTAGACAGATTAGTTCTCCTTGGGGTAACTATGGCTCCCACCGCACTGAACACCCCCTCTGATGCCACACTACTGGCAGAACAGGACAGCTTTTTAGGACAAACTTGGCCAGTTGCGGCCACAAATCAATTTGCTCATCTCTATTTAGCACATGTAATGTCATATGTTAGTAAGTAGGTGTATATATACAATAAAACTTGACTGATGTTAAAGAATGCTAAAATCTAAAATCAGGGTTGGGGCAAGGGTTTGGTGGAGAAAGAGGTCATCTAGGAAGACATGGATGAGAAGGAGAGTGCACAATTTATTTGTTAAAAAAAGATAAATAAATAAAAAACTTTCTATAATTTAATTTTTCTAATTTTCAATGTCAAATTTACATTTCTAAGTCAATTGTAATGTTCTGGGGTTCAATCAAGGATTTGCCTGTACTGACGAGGAACAGGATTCACTCAGAGTAGACTAAGGCTAGTTGCATACTAGACGGACAACTGGTCACTCCGGCTTTGCAGGGGTTTGTAAGACTCTGTCCGACCCTACAGTATAATGGGGACGGCAGAGATCCGGCCGCATTCCGTCAAATATGCCGAGAATTGGCCGCAAGAAAACTGCTGCTTTCCTTGTAAACACTAGAAAGGAAGACAGTTATAATTTTAATCAGCATGATCAACCCTACAGGCAGTAGTCCTGTTTAAGGACTCATGCACACGAACGTCTATTCTTTCCGTGTCCATTCAGTTTTTTTTGTGGACAGCATACGTAACCATTCATTTCAATGGGTCTGAAAAAAAAACTGAAGTTACTCCATGTGCATTTAGTTTCCGTATGTCCGTTTTTCTGTTCCGCAAAAAAATATAACATGTCCTATTATTGTCCGCATTTTGGACAAGGATAGTACTGTTCTATCAGGGGCCAGCTGTTCCGTACCACAAAATATGGAATGCACACGGACGTAATCCGTATTTTTTGCGGATCCATTCTTTGCGGACTGCAAAATATATACTGCCGTGTGCATGAGCCCTTAATGTGATCTCCAGGAATGATTGGAATTATTTTAAATGGCCACCAGCAACCTGTCCTCACTACACACTGCAGTGATCTCAAATAGATGGTAATGATGTGCGATGTTGATCACGAATATTCAAATTTTTATCGCGAATATAGGCATTTCGAGAATTCGCTAATATTTAGAATATAGTGATATATATCCTTAATATCGAACCAAGAAAGGGCTCAGGCCCCTTCTGCTCCCTCTTCTGCTGTTGCCTCGGCTTCTTCCTCCGCCTCTGGAGGAACGTTGGCACCTGCCGCCCAGCAAACAGAGGATGTGCCACCAACAACACCACCTCAGTCACCAAGCATCTCCACCATGTCACACGGAAACGTTCAGCTCTCCATCTCACAAACCTTTGAGAGAAAGCGTAAATTCCCACCTAGCCAACCTTGATCCCTGACCCTGAATGCCAGCATTTCTAAACTGCTGGCCTTTGAAATGCTGTCATTTAGGCTGGTGGAGACGGACAGCTTCAAACAGCTCATGTCGCTTGCTGTCCCACAGTACGTCGTTCCCAGCCGCCACTACTTCTCCAGGAGAGCCGTGCCTTCCCTGCACAACCAAGTATCGGATAAAATCAAGTATGCACTGCACAACGCCATCTGTGGCAAGGTCCCCCTAACGTGGACCAGTAAGCATGGCCAGGGACGCTATATCTCCCTAACTGCACACTGGGTAAATGTAGTGGCGGCTGGGCCCCAGGCGGAGAGCTGTTTGGCGCACGTCCTTCCGCCGCCAAGGATCGCAGGGCATCATTATTTGACTCCTGTTGCCTCCTCTTCCTACTCGGCTTCCTCCTCCTCTTCTACCACCTCCTCATCCGGTCAGCGACAGACCTTAACCACCAACTTCAGCACAGCCAGGGGTAAACGTCAGCAGGCTGTTCTGAAACTAATGTGTTTGGGGGACAGGCCCCACACCGCGCAGGAGTTGTGGTGGTGTATAGAACAACAGACTGACGAGTGGTTGCTGCCAGTGAGCCTCAAGCCCGGCCTGGTGGTGTGCGATAATGGGCGAAATCTCGTTGCAGCTCTGGGACTAGCCGGTTTGACGCACATCCCTTGCCTGGCGCATGTGCTGAATTTGGTGGTGCAGAAATTCATTCACAACTACCCCGACATGTCTGAGCTGCTGCATAAAGTGCGGGCCGTCTGTGCGCGCTTCCGGCGTTTCCATCCTGCCGCCGCTCGGCTGTCTGCTCTACAGCTTAACTTCGGCCTTCCCGCTCACCGCCTCGACGTGCCAACCAGGTGGAACTCCAACTTGCACATGCTGGAGAGACTGTGCGAGCAGCAGCAGGCCATAGTGGAGTTTCAGCTGCAGCACGCACGGGTGAGTCGCACTGCGGAACAGCACCACTTCACCACCAATGACTGGGCCTCCATGCGAGACCTGTGTGCCCTGTTGCGCTGTTTCGAGTACTCCACCAACATGGCCAGTGGCGATAATGCCGTTATCAGCGTTACAATTCCACTTCTATGTCTCCTTGAGAAAACACTTAGGGCAATGATGGAAGAGGATGTGGCCCAGGACGAGGAAGAGGAAGAGGGGTCATCTCTAACATTTTCAGGCCAGTCTTTTAAAAGTGGCTCAGAAAGAGGATTTTTGCAACAGCAGAGGCCAGGTACAAATTTGGCCAGCCAGGGCCCACTACTGGAGGACGAGGAGGAGGAGGATGAGGAGGAGGATGGGGATGAAGCATGTTCACAGCGGGGTGGCATCCAACGCAGCTCGGGCCCATCACTGGTGAGTGGCTGGGGGGATACGGAGGACGCAGACGATACGCCTCCTACAGAGGACAGCTTGTCCTTACCTCTGGGCAGCCTGGCACACATGAGCGACTACATGCTACAGTGCCTGCGCAACGACTGCAGAGTTGCCCACATTTTAACGTGTGCTGACTACTGGGTGGCCACCCTGCTGGATCCCTGTTACAAAGACAATGTGCCGTCCTTAATTCTCTGACTGGAGCGTGATCGGAAGATGCGCCACTACAGGCGCACGCTGGTAGACGCGCTCCTGAGAGCATTTCCGACTGACGCCGGGGGACAAATGGAATCACAAGGCGAAGGCAGGGGAGGAGGAAGAGGTCGCCAACGCAGCTGTGTCAGCGCCAGAACCTCAGAAGGCAGGGTTAGCATGGCCGACATGTGGAAAAGCTTTGTCACCTCGCTGCAACAACCGGCCCCAACTGCTGATATGGAGCGTGTTAGCAGGAGGCAGCATTTGAACAACATGGTGGAACAGTACCTGTGCACACAACTACACGTACTGACTGATGGTTCCGCCCCATTCAACTTCTGGGTCTCCAAATTGTCCACATGGCCAGAGCTTGCCCTGTATGCCTTGGAGGTGCTGGCCTGCCCTGCAGTCAGTGTACTCTCTGAACGTGTATTTAGCATGGCAGGAGCCGTCATTACAGACAGATGCAGCCACCTGTCCACAGCCAACGTGGACAAGCTCTCGTTCATTAAAATGAACCAGTCTTGGATACCACAAGAGCAGAATAGACATTTATACCACCATCAAACATACATTCTTTTTTTTATTTGTCCCAATATTTTGGGGGCTACCTACCCCAATAAAAAAAAAAAAAAAAACATTGTTGGCTACCTCCTCCTCCTCCATTGCTGCCTCCACCTACAACACCACATTCACCGACTCCTCAACCTCCAACTCCATATCTACCTCCTTCTCTGAATTGCAGGTTAATAATTTGTAATTTTTAGTTATTTTATTTTATTTTAAGTTATTTGCCTATCCACATTTGTTTGCAGAGCAGTTGCAATGCTCTTAACCGCCTCACGTCCGCCCATAGACTATAAACGTCCTATGGGTGGACGTCTATTTCTGACAGCACGTTTTAAAACGTCCTGTCAGAAATAGCTGTTGCACGCTAATCGTGCAGCTGCTGATCGGGTTGCCCGCTGTCAGTGACAGCAGGGCAACCCTAAGACAAGGCAGGGACAGTTCCCAGGTGTCCCTGCCTTCACGATCGCTGCAGACACAGCGCTCACCGAGCGCTGTGTCTGCAGAGCAGGAAGTGCTGTGCGCTTCCTGTTCTGGCCCGGCGGTCATGTGACCGCCGTGACCGGAGTGTGCAGGAGCTGTGTGAGGTCTCTCAGAGACGTCGATCAGCCCTGCACTGAGGCTGTACAGCGCTGGATTGCTGCTGTACAGCCTCTATAGGGGTGCATTTGTCCTGTAACTGGGGCTACCATGTCAGCCCCAGTTACAGGAGAAATCAACTGTGAAAAAAAAAAGAAAAAGTGAAGCAAATGTCCCCCAGAGGTCTTGTATGACCTTATGGGGGACGAAAAGTGTAAAAAAAAATAAAAAAAATAAAGGGTTGAAAAAATAAAATAAAATAAAGTTTCACATGTAAAAAAAAAAAAAGTTCCCAAGTTAGGAATAAAAAAAAAAATTAAAAATAGAAAAAATAAAATAAAATAGACATATTTTATATTGCCGCGGCCGTAAAAACCAGCTCTATAAAAATATCACATGACCTAACCCCTCGGGTGAACACCGTAAAAAAAAAAAAAAAAAACTGTCAAAACAAGCAATTTTGGTGGCTGCCCGACTGTTTAGGGAGGGTAGACAGGGACTGTGGGTCCCCCCCCCCCTTCCTTTTCCCATCCTTAGGGTACTTGTATGGCCCTAGATTTAGAGTTGTTAGTTGGTGGGAGTATGTAGGGTTAACTTATTGCACAGCAATAAGAGGAGGCGGGTAGCGGGAGGGTACTTATGTTCTGTCCCCGCCTATCCTCTTCCTCTTCCTCTTTATCGGAAGCGCGGTGCCCTGGTAAGTCGCACCTGTGCTCTGTCTGTATAAGAGTTTGGCGATGCCCGTCTGAGGGAGGTGTTGTTGGCACGTATGGCAGAGGGGGGTGAGGGGTGGCTGCGCTCGTTTTTGTGTAGTCTGGGTTCCCCTGATCCCTCACCTCCTCCTGTCAGTGCTCCGGCTGCTGAGGTTCTGGTGCAGCCCCGTGATGCAGCGATTGCTCCTGTGGGGGGCAGGCGGTCCTCCCGGCTTATCCGCCCCCCCATACGTCTCGGCCATAGCCCCCCTCCTTCCCCGCTTACCTTGGGCTCCCATAGCTGTGCTGCTGCAGGATCGTTAGAGATGCAGGCTGCCGGCTCTGTGCTGAGGGCGGTAGCTCCGCCCCTTCCTCCCCCCTCTCGGCCTCAGGCACTTCCCTCCTCACACGAGGTCAGTGGAAGTTTAGGTGTACACGCAGGCAGAGTTATGGGGTCACAGGTTAGCAGCCACTCTTCCCAGAGTCTCCCTCCCACCCCCCCTTCCACTCAATTCACTGAACCCCCTGCCATGACTGAGCAGCAGCCGGGTTTTAGTTCTGTAGCTCCTTCCCTGGCCATGCTGCCTGCAGTGACCCCTGGTGGTGCTGAGGTGCATTTTCCCCCTATCACTGCACTGTCTCAGCCACACGTACCCCCCCTCCCCCTCCTGCCCCCGAACGGTCACGTGCCCGCAGAGGACGGTCCAGCTCATCATCCTCCTCTCATGAGAGCCGGAGGCGCCATGGATCCCGCAGGTCGCGTCGCAGGTCAGGTGACTCAGCCTGGAGCAGGCGATCCAGATCCTCCAGGTGGCGGTCCCCGTCGTCCTCGGAGGGGTCCGTTGCTGCGCCAGGGGAGTCTGTGAGGCGTGCGCGGGTCCAGCGCAATAGGCGGACGTCTGGTCGGTCTTCCAGGGCTCAGAGCCTGGTTCTGGCAGCTTCTCTACAGCCCGAGGTTCCCGTTCCTGGTCCTGCGGTAGCGCCAATACCGCCTCCGTCCGGTGAGTACCAATTTACGGGTGCGTGGGGGGCGGGTGGTGGGGGTTCTGATATGGCTACACTGTTAAAATTGTTAGTGGATCGTTTGCAGCCTAATACTGACCAGTCCCATCCGCCTCCTCCTGCTAAGCCAGCTCCGGTGTTAGCGGGGGTGCATAAAGAGTCATGTTTTTGTGGGGTTAGTTTTTTGGGTGCCCATTTGGATGAGGCCGTTCGGGAGAAGGTTTGGGCTAACCATTATGTGGATATTTGGTCTCTCATATCAGTTGATCAACATACCGTTGACAAGGAGAGGCGTTTTTCGGACAAGCCGTATGAGCGTAGGCCCAAAGTTGCCAGAACCATGAACAATTGGTTACAGGCTTTTTCGGTGTTGGGTTGCATTATGGGCCAGCGTCACCCTGAGCGCTGTTCTGAGTTGTTTGTTTATCAGGACATCATTTATAGCGCCTACAAGTCCCATGGGGGCAGCGCATGGTGGCGCTATGATGAGGAATTTAGGCGCCGTTTGGGTTTGCAGCCGGAGATTGGTTGGGGGGTTAAGGCCACGGATGTGTGGCTGAGGCTGATGGTGTCACAGAGACCTCCCCCCTTTCCAGGGGCGGCCGCTGGTTCAGGGGGATCTCCTTCGCCGGGACCGGTGGCCGTCCGCCGACCCGGGTCATGCTGGTTATTTAATGAGGGTAACTGCAAGTTCGCAGGGTTGTGCAGATTCAAGCACGAGTGCTCGGTCTGCGGTGGTTCCCACTCGGCTAATAAATGCTCCCGCCCCCCAGTTAAGCTTTCCAAGCAGTTCGAGCACGGGGCTCAGAAAGACCCCGGTGAGCGTAGTAGAGATGGGCCCCTGGCTAGACAGGTACCCCAATAAGCAGGCGGCTGCTCAGCTCCGTGTTGGTTTTTCGTTTGGTTTTTTCATCCCTTTTATTCTGAACCGGTCCCTGTATTTTTCGGGGACCGGTAGGATTCGGGGCCCGTTTACTGATTTACAGTTTTCTAATCTGCGGGTCTCCCCGTTGGGCGTTGTCCCCAAAAGAGAGCCAGGCAAGTTCCGGTTGATCCACCATCTCTCTCACCCTAAGGGTTCGTCGGTTAATGACGGCATCTCTCCAGAGGATGCGTCTGTGTCTTATGTGTCCTTTGACCGGGCGGTTGCGTTGGTCAGGGATGCAGGCAGGGGGGCCCTGCTGGCTAAGTCGGATATCGAATCAGCTTTTCGGCTTCTTCCGGTTCACCCGGATTGTTTCCACCTGTTGGGTTGTTGCGTTGATGGCCTTTTTTATTATGACACGTGCCTCCCTATGGGTTGTTCTATTTCTTGCCATTATTTTGAAATGTTTGGGTCTTTTCTGGAGTGGGTTGTTCGTTATGAGTCTGGTTCTACGTCAGTTTTGCATTATTTAGACGATTTTCTCTTTGTTTCCCCTGGTAGTGGTGGTGGTTGCCTGTCCCTGTTAACTGTTTTTCTGGAAAGGATGGCGCAATTTGGGGTCCCCATTTCGAGTGAGAAGACTGAGGGCCCGGTTACACGGCTTTCGTTTTTGGGCATTGAGATTGACACGTTGGATATGGTTTTCAGGTTGCCGCCGGAGAAGTTGCAGAAGCTTATGGGGTTGATTGATGGTTTCCTGTCGGTTAGGAAGGTTACCTTGTTGCAGCTTCAGTCCCTGTTAGGTTTGTTGTGTTTTGCATGCCGAGTTATGCCCATGGGCCGGGTCTTTGCCCGTCGCCTGTCATTGGCCACAAGGGGGGTTAAATCTCCGCGGCATCGCATCTGGCTATCCAAGTCCCTGAAAGATGACTTGGGGGTCTGGAGGTCCTTTCTGTTGTCTTACAATGGTCACACGTGCTACATGTCCAAGGAAATATCTAACGCTGAGTTGTCTTTGTTTTCTGATGCGTCGGGGTCTTGTGGTTTCGGGACCATTCTGGGGAAGGACTGGTGCGCTGCTGGGTGGCCTGAGTCGTGGCGGTCATCTGGGTTGTGTAAGAACCTTACTCTGCTCGAGTTATTCCCCATTATCGTGGCGGTGGAGCTGTGGGGGGACAGGTTGTCCAACAAACATGTGTCGTTTTGGACGGACAATCTGGGAGTGGTTTATTGTGTCAATAACTTGTCCTCCTCTTCTCTTCCTGTCTTGTCTCTTCTGCGTTACTTGGTTCTTCGGTGTCTGGCATTAAATGTTTATTTTAGAGCCCGTCATGTTCCAGGTGTTGAAAATAAGGTTGCTGATGCTCTTTCCCGTTTCCGTTGGCAGGAATTCCGATCCTTTCTCCCGGAAGCGGATCGAGAGGGCCAGGAATGCCCCCCGCACCTATGGGATTTGGTGGACAGCAACTGATGTCGCTTGTCAGATCCTCGGTTTCTCCTGCTACCTGGCAGGCTCACGGTAATTCATGGGTTCAATGGTGGGGGATGGTGGGTGCACGAGATGTTGGCGCTAGGGATGATCTGCGGCTGGAGGTGACTGTGGAATGGCTGTTGCATTTGCGAGCTTTGGGGGTTTCTGCAGCGGTTGCGCAGCGTCGTCTATCGGGCATTGCGTTTCACTTTAAGCTGCGGGGATGGCCGGATGTTACCAAGCAATTCGTTATTCAGCAGGCTTTAAAGGGTTGGAGGAAGGAGTATGTTTCCCGAGAGAGTCGACGGCCGGTCTCGTTTGGCTTACTCGGTAAGCTTATTTCCCTGCTTCCCGAGGTTTGCTCATCTCCCTTTGAGGTGGCCCTGTTTTCAGGCAGTTTTAGTTTGGCCTTTTTTGCGGCCCTTAGGGTCAGTGAGCTGGTTGCCCCTTCCTGTCGTAAACCGGGGGGGCTTTCTAGTGATGATGTTGTTCTGGGTAATGATTCGCTTAGGATCCGGGTCCAGCGTTCAAAGACGGACCAATTTGGGAGGGGCTCCTGGATTCCCCTCCACCCGGTTCCTGGTGGGGCATGCCCGGTTCATCTGATATCACAGTATAGTTCTTTGCGTTCTACTGGCTGCAATTTCTTTGCGCATGCGGACGGCTCCCCCCTTACCAAATTTCAGTTTGTCACGGTTTTCAAGTCTTGTTTGTCTTTAAGTGGTGTTGATCCCAAGGAATTTGGGACTCACTCGTTTCGTATTGGGGCTGCTACTGAAGCTGCCAGGGCGGGTTTATCTGAGGCGGAGATTATGAGGATAGGTAGATGGAAATCGGCCTGTTTTGCACGGTACATCAGACCGGACCTTTTGTTATTATAAAAAAAAAAAAAAAATGTGTTTTATTTGTCGATATTTCTAGTGCTTTGATCCATTCTAATAGTTTTTTCTTGCAGGTTCGGGCAGGCCGGCGGTGTGGTTGATCGGCCATTCATATGTTTTTTGGGCGGCGCAGCGAGCCGACTGTAGGCCTGGCGGAAGATCGCTCGGTTTTCGAGAGGCGGAAGTGTCATGGAGAGGTATTCGTGGCCTCCGGTGGTCGCATCTTCTCTCGCAGGTGGTGGAGATTGGCTTTCAGGCCCGGTGGTCCTGGTGGTTCACGCTGGGGGCAATGACATTGGTTCCGTGCCCTTGCTGGAGCTGTTGACCCTGATGCGGTCAGATATGGAGAGGTTCCCGTCCTTCTTTAGAGAGGTAGTGTTGGTATGGTCGGAGATTGTTCCGCGGGTGGTTTGGCACGGTGACAGGGATGGGGAAGCTATAGAGAGATGCAGGCGGACGTTGAATTTGCGGGTTTCCCGTTTTGTCAGGTCCAGGGGAGGTGTGGTTGTTCGGCACCGCCAGTTGGAAGGGGACAACCGTTCTTTAATGAGGCCCGACGGTGTCCATTTGACGGATATTGGACTAGATATCTTCCTTTCTGGACTTCAGGATGGTATTGAGCATGCCCTGTTTTTATTGGGTGGTGGTCGGAGCCCTGTTTGAGGGCAGGTCTCCTCCGTGGCGGCAAGTTACTGCAAATAAAAAAGTTATTAATGATGGGTTTGGCGAAATCTGCCCGTTGGGAGTCCAGCGGCTGGCGGATCGCACGGTTTTTATACTGTTGCCGTTTTGATGAATAAAAATATAGCTGTGGCCGACTACCACCCAGCAATAAAGAAAGGTTAAAAGAAAGAACGTGGTCAGTGTCCTTATTTGGGATGGTTGTGAAGTGTGGGCCAGTGTGGTAGGGGTCACCCCCCCCCCTTTTATCCTTGGTTATTACCAACAGTCTGGTGGCTGCCCGACTGTTTAGGGAGGGTAGACAGGGACTGTGGGTCCCCCCCCCCCTTCCTTTTCCCATCCTTAGGGTACTTGTATGGCCCTAGATTTAGAGTTGTTAGTTGGTGGGAGTATGTAGGGTTAACTTATTGCACAGCAGGAAGAGGAGGCGGGTAGCGGGAGGGTACTTATGTTCTGTCCCCGCCTATCCTCTTCCTCTTTATCGGAAGCGCGGTGCCCCCTCCCTCCCTCCCTTTTGTTTCCTGTATTTGAAAGTTTTAATGTTAATTTATATTTCTGTTTGTCTGTGCGTTATGTCCTCAAGGAGGCTGTATGCAGGATTGAAGAATTTTATAAGTCACAGCTGGCGGCAAGTTACTGCAAATAAAAAAGTTATTAATGATGGGTTTGGCGAAATCTGCCCGTTGGGAGTCCAGCGGCTGGCGGATCGCACGGTTTTTATACTGTTGCCGTTTTGATGAATAAAAATATAGCTGTGGCCGACTACCACCCAGCAATAAAGAAAGGTTAAAAGAAAGAACGTGGTCAGTGTCCTTATTTGGGATGGTTGTGAAGTGTGGGCCAGTGTGGTAGGGGTCACCCCCCCCCCCCTTTTATCCTTGGTTATTACCAACAGTCTTGTCACCTTGCATCACAAAAGGTGCAACACCAAGTGATCAAAAACGCGTATGTCCCACAAAATAGTACCAATAAAACCGTCACCTCATCCCGCAAAAAATGAGCCCCTACATAAGAAAATCTCTCAAAAAATAAAAAAAACTATAGCTCTTAGAACATGGAGACACTAAAACATCATTTTTTTGGTTTCAAAAATGCTATTATTGTGTTAAAGTGAAACAAATAAAAAAAAGTATACATATTAGGTATTGCCGCGTCCGTAAAAACCAGCTCTATAAAAATATCACATGACCTAACCCCTCGGGTGAACACCGTAAAAAAAAAAAAAAAAAAACTGTGTCAAAACAAGCATTTTTGTCACCTTGCATCACAAAAGGTGCAACACCAAGTGATCAAAAATGCGTATGTCCCACAAAATAGTACCAATAAAACTGTCACCTCATCCCGCAAAAAATGAGCCCCTACATAATAAAATCTCTCAAAAAATAAAAAAACTATAGCTCTCAGAACATGGACACATTAAAACATAATTTTTTTGTTTCAAAAATGCTATTATTGTGTAAAACTTTAATAAATGAGAAAAAGTATACATATTAGGTATCGCCACGTCCGTAACAATCTGCTCTATAAAAATGTCACTTGACTGAACCCCTCAGGTGAACGCTGTAAAAATAAATAAATAGAAACTGTGCTAAAACAACCAATTTTTTTGGTCACCTTGCCCCATAAAGTGTTATAATGAATGATCAAAAAATCATATGTACCCAAAAATAGTACTAATAAAATAGTACTAATAAAACTGGAACCTTATCCCCTAGTTTCCAAAATGGGGTCACTTCTTGGGAGTTTCTACTGTAAGGGTGCATCAGGGGGCTTCAAATGGGACATGGCATCTAAAAACCATGTGGAGTTTCTTTTCTTCTGCGCCCTGCCATGTGCCCATACAGCAGTTTATGACCACATGTGGGGTGTTTCTGTAAACCACAGAATCTGGGTAATAAATATTGAGTTTTGTTTGGCTGTTAACCATCGATGTGTTAAAGAAAAAAATTGATTAAAATGCCAAAAAAGTGAAATTTAAAAATTTGATCTCCATTTTCCTTTAATTCTTGTGGAACGCCTAAAGGGTTAACAAAGTTTGTAAAATCGGTTTTGAATACCTTGAGGGGTGTAGTTTCTACAATGGGGTCATTTATGGGGGTATCCACTATGTAGGCCCCACAAAGTGACTTCAGACCTGAACTGGTCCTTATAAAGTGGGTTTTGGCAATTTTCTTATAAATTTGAAGAATTGCTTCTAAACTTCTAAGCCTTCTAACGTCCTAAAAAAATAAAATGACATTTCCAAAATGATGCCAACATAAAGTAGACATATGGGGAATGTTAAATAATAAATATTTTATGAGGTATCACTTTCTGTTTTAAAAGCAGAGAAATTGAAATTTAGAAAATTGCGAATTTTTCAAATTTTTGGGTAAATTTGCGATTTTTTCATAAATAAAGGTGAAATATTTTGACTCAAATTTATGACTATCATGAAGTACAATGTGTCACGAGAAAACAATCTCTGAATGACTTGGATAAATAAAGGCGTTCCAAAGTTATTACCACATAAAGTGAGATATGTCAGTTTTGCAAAATTTGGCCTGGTCAGGAAGGGGGCAAATGGCCCAGATGGGAAGTGGTTAAGCACATTTTACTGCCTTTTACATCCCTCTAGCCTTTTCAAGGACTATTTTAGAGCCATTTTAATTTTAAAAAAAGTGCAAATTTTAGTGCCCTAAATTGAAAAAATTCTTATTTTCAATTGCTGGGTGACATTTTACCATTTTTGGCATATACAAACCCCTGCTGTGCCTGGGTGACAGGGGCCTAAATTTCTCAAAATCCTCTGTTGTATTGCTGGGTGACAAGAACCCCCTTTTGCCATGAATGAACCCCTTCTGTGCCTGGGTGACAGGGGCCTAAATCTATAAAATTTGAACTTTGCTGACAGGGAACTAAATTTAGTGAAAACATCTGCTACTGATCGGAAGATGCGCGACTACAAGCGCACGCTGCTGATGGCATTCCCATCTGACAGCGGGGGCACAGTGGAAGCACAAGGCGAAGGCAGAGGAGGAGGAAGAGGTCGCCAACGCAGCTGGGGCACCGCCAGCACCTGAGAAGGCAGGGTTAGCATGGCCAAAATGTGGAAAAGCTTTGTCAGCCTTGGAGGTGCTGACCTGCCCTGCAGCCAGTGTACAGTGTGAATGTGTGTTTAGCATGGCAGAGAGCATTATCACAGGCCGCAGCCAATGTGGACAAGCTTACGTTTATTAAAATGAACCAGTCATGGATCCCACAGGACTTGTCCGTACCTTGTGCAGAGTAGACATTTATACCAGCCTCAACCATCCATTCTTGTACTCAAGTGTACTTATTCTTTGTTTTATTTTGTTATATGTCCCAATATTTTGGGGGATACCCCAATTTAAAAATAAAAAATAACAGTGTTGGCTACCTATTCCTCCTTCACGCCGCTTCCACCTACACTGCCACGTCAACCTACACCGCCACATCCACCCATCCACCGCCTCCTCAACCTCCTACTCCTAGATCCAGATTGTTATTTTAAATTTTTCTGTATTTTATGTTATTTTAAGTCATTTCCCTATCCACATTTGTTTGCAGAACAGTTGCCATGCTCTTAAGCACATTTTGATGTTATTTGCAGCCCTCTAGCCCTTTCCAGGACTATTTTAGAGCCATTTTAGTGCCCAAAAGTTCGGGTCCCCATTGACTTCAATGGGGTTCGGGGTGAAGTTCGGGTCCCGAACCCGAACTTTTTTTTCACGTTCGGCCGAACCTGCCGAACCCGAACATCCAGGTGTCCGCTCAACTCTAATTATCACACGTTTTATACAACTCCTAATTGTGATCTCAGTGCATTTAACAGTACACCTTATGCCTCTGCCATTTCTTAGAGGCTTAAGGCATGTATACAACATCATATGGTATAACACATGACATATCATACATGGCACACTTAAAGGATTATACTCATCTCAGACATTGATGGCATGTCACTAGGATATGCCATCGATACGACAGATACGTGTGGGTCCCACCCTTGAAAACCGCTTCTGTCTCCATAATGGGGCAACCGGAAGCGAAAGAGAGAACACCACGCATGCTTAGCGTGCTCTCTATTTACTGCTATGGGAGTTTCAAAAATAGCTATGTGAACGTGTTTGGCTCTTTTCAGAAGTCCCATTGTGGTGAATAGAGAGCACACTGCTCATGCATTGCCACTCAATTCACGAAATGGGACTGCCAGCAATTTTCAGAACTCCTACAGCAGTGAATGGAAGGTGGCCACAATTGTGCTGCTATCCCTTCACTTGGCGGGGAAGGGGGGGGCATTAAAGAGATAGGAGTGGGTCCCAGAGGTATGACTGGCACATATTTGACATTTATGGCATATCCTAGTGATATGCCATCTATGTCTGAGATAGGAAGAACCCTTTAAGTATTGGGAGAGACAACAATGTAGTAGCATCAATTAACAATATACAAAATGTATTGCTGTCCTCTGCAGTCACAAGTAGGGTAAAAGTATAAGTTGAGTGCTCTTGTCACTGTACCAGGGTGAATGATAACTTTTTGCAAAAACAATAACTACAATGGGTTCTTTGTCAGAGGGGCAAAGCTGTTTTCTTACAAACTACATCACTGACATCCATTATGGTTGTTAACCATATACCTTCGACACAATGACATATGTATTCTCTAGCTCTTAGTTCTGAAGATACCATGTTTGACAGCAGTGCTCACAATCAATGGGCGTCTCCCTGCCAATACTGAGAATAGGACACAGTACTAATGCTGACCATCAATAGAAAGTAACCGGTAATTATTGTTCAGAAAAGCTATGTGAATGTGAGAAAGAGTGATGACACATTATTTTATTCTTGTATAGCCCCTAACAATTTCCTTTTATGATTAGAGATCATGGACAAAGGCTTGCTGTAACCTATAGTCATCTAATGGGCCTCCGAATGTAGTCATTGTCAGTGGAAAGTATAAAACGTGGGAATTATACAAACCTTTAGAAAAATAGTCAATGCCTTCAGATATCACAGTTTATGTAGCTGTGCTTATTCATATACATAATTAGCAAATTGCTATAAAAAGCCATATACCATTATGTATAAAAATAAGAGATCAAAGGTTTTTTATGTGGTTGATAGAATATACAACACATTTTGTTTGAGGTCCAATAGGTATGGCCCTCACCCATCACTAAAATAAATGACTTGCAATGCTTATCCAACCGCTGTGTCCTTTGGAACTTTAGACAAACAGCATGATGGTCCCATAAAAGTCGACAATATTGAAGTGTGGGGCTAAACCTAAGCACAAGGGTAACATATAGCATGAAATCTATGAAGAACTTGGCCCACACACCAGCAGTACAGAGTTGAACTGAACCACCAGGGTACCAGTGGACTCCCTGGGTTGCCCTGGCTCTGACTAAGTAAGGATCCACAATGATGCAGCAGTAGACAACCTGATTTGGATGTTACTTTGGAGCCAACTACTTGTTAATATCTTTAATTTTGTCAGGGATGATTACAATAATCTATTAAACTATATTGATGATAGGATAAATGGTTGCATGCAATGAAAAGTGGACATACGGGACTATGTTCCTTATACAGTATATATATGGGGACCTTCTGGATCATCTCATCTCAGGGGAACAAGGGACCCCAGTCTGACATTGCAGTAGGATTATGGTTACATCATATAGGAAATGGTAATAGGGCAACCCTAGAGGACCATAACCTCACTGTACCACTATATGTCCCATTTCCTACAGAGAGCATCAAACTGAAGCACATGAAGTCCCAGCAGCTCGGTATCTGGAGCCACAGAAGACTTTCTGTACTGCTCTACAGCTTCCTGCACAGTGCATCAGGCCTAAACCCCAGGGCCACAGTGCTGATAGAAGTACTGACCTCCATACCCTTGTTGTGCTAATTCATATAAACGTAAAGGTATACACCAGAGAAAACACAATTGGACACATCTGAAATAGTAATATTGGTGAACAAATAAACATATGGTTCTGTATACGTTATGACTTTTTCTGCTTAAAAGTTCTGATTCTGAGATTAAATTGACTTTTGGAATACCTCCACACAGCATTTGAAGAGCCTGCAGTACATTAAATATCATTTTATTGGCTAAAAAGCATTTTATTTTAATGAATATGATTAAAAATTTCTGATGACTACATTAACATATCATATGTTTGATTAGATATCTCCCAAGACAACTCATGTCATGCCATGCAGAAAGCGATCACACAAGGACAAGGGTTACCGCAGGTAAGGATACAGCAAACATGGCATTAGTGTAGAGAGTTCTACGCCGCTGTGAAATTCAATGTTCCTATGGTAAATGGGTTTGGTATATGCATTTGGCAATCTAATGCTAATATTCTGCAGCTGTTTAGGAGGCATTTTTTCCAGTAAAGTCTCATTTTCTGAGCACTCAGAACTGCAATCAGAGACTAAGGCAGTTGCTGGAAACTACTCCCACAGTGCTTTCTTCGAGCTATTATTGCTCAACAAATAGGCACTCCTCACATGGGTAGAAATCACCCTTGCCTTAGTTTATATGGCCGGCCCACTACATTAAATTGCACCTGTGCTTAGAAATGGGCTGCGAGGCAAGAAAGCAGAGCTCTGCAATGCTACAGGAGCCAAGGATGGAAAATTCATGGTGCGTCCTGTCAGACTGCTTTGTGTTTAATAGTTAGGAAATACTATAGTATTCCATTTTCAATCCCTTTATTTATGTTGCTGTAGCCTATTGCAGTAACTACAGAATAGGTTTTAAACTGAGGAGAAATGTCGATGCTCTGAATAATTTGTGGATTGTAGGATTTCTGAGATTGCTTATGTTTGAGGCAAGCCAAAATCCAGAAATTCATGAATCTTCTAAGATAGTGACCAAAATGCTTCTTTTAATAATAGATAAGCTAAACCCTAAATTATACTGAAGGAACAAGCTGTACTAAACAGTGGAAATGCAGCTCTGCTCTGGAGCTGCAATGCAATAAACTTTCTGTTTCAAATCTATTTTAGACCCCATGTACATGAACATGTTATCTCTGAGCAGGGATGTAGCTGGGAGAGGTGGAGGTGAAGTGGGGAGAGGTTAAGCAGAGAGATGGAGGATGAGATTGTCTAGAATCTCTGCTTTCCCTTACTACTGTATCTCCTGCCTGTTATCGTTTAAGTTACAACAGCCAGAGGTTCTTTCTAGAGACGAGTGAATCAACTCCACCAATTCAGAATTCATCCTGGATTTTTTAAGATTTATTTTAGGTGAATCAGAGAGAGATCCTTTGGAAAAGAGATGTGCAAAAGGAAAAAAAGCTAAATGTCTAAACATAATGCTTCACTGGACAAAAAACACACAAACCAGTCTTCCTTCCAAAAGGAAAAGAAAATTGAGTGCTTAATAACAGCAAACAATTATTTTTTTTATCAGAGATAACAGAGGGAATTAGCTCATGCTATGTTCACATCTGCATTTACAAATCCAGCAGGCTGTTCCAGCAGACAACCAGCCTGCCAGAATTAACCAGACCCTATTGACTATAATGTGACAAGTCCGCATTTCAGTATAAATGGCAGTTTTCAGCAGGACTTTTTTTTTTTGTACAGATGAAAGCCAGCGTTTTGCAGGAAAGCAGCCAGATACCATTATAGCTAATGGGGACCTGGCTGGTTGTTCCTCTGCTAGAACAGCCTGCCATATTTGTAAACACAAATATGAACATATTCTTAGGCGCTTGAGAGGCCTTGGTTAGGATCCAGAGGGTTATATTTATCCTTAAAGTGGTTATCCCATGACTAATGTAAAAAATGAAAATCAGACATCATATAGTACATGGCAACCTCTTTCTAACAAAGCTAGAACCAGCCCTGTACCTCACATGGATCCAAAGATCTCTGGATTCCTTGCTCTACTAGATTGATATCAAGCTGAAATCTCAAGGGGGGTGTATTTTCTGCTGCAGCTAAGGGGGCGTGTCTCAGCTCTCCCTATCACAGCTCAGGAGGCAGTTGAAGGATGAAACTGAGCATGTGTGGCCATCTCAGTGAGCAGGACAAAAAAATAAGAGGACAACAAATGGCAGGTGGTGCTATAACAGATACATTTTATTGAATAATTCAGTGGCTTTGCTAAATTTTCAGTTACTGTACATGCAATTACAAAGTATTCGGATACAGGTGCTGGTTTGAAAACTGTAGAATATTTTTCGTGGAACAACCCCTTTAAGGAGGCCACCAAGTACACATAAGGAGTATTGTAGTCCAGGCAATGCTCCTCTTGTTTTCTGGGCAAAATATATGCAAATTAGCACTTCTTACATCTACAGACATTAAAGAGGCTTAGGTTTCCTTTCCTTTTGGAAGGAAAGTTAATTTGCATACATTTTACTTTTCTGGGGAAAATTATCTTTTGGAAGAGATTTGAAGAGCACCAAAGCATAGGAGCTGTGAAGATCAGTGAAGTATAACTTAAAAAAAAAATTTACTGGGTAACCACTTGAATTATATTTTAGATAAATTCCTATAAGAAGTATGACTTTCTAAGTTACTTTGTTAATGAGGATATTCTAAGACACCAAGTATAGTATTGTATGTTCTGTCTACAGGTTCCAGAAATGCAATCTGTTAGATAAATCTAAGACCTATACCTGTTCCTTCAGTTACATTTTATTTTCCTAGAAATGTTCTCTTAGCCATTTCACCATCTGCTGTGTGTGAACGTACACTAATAATGAATGATTAGTGTTATTTATTTTACTTTCTTTTCTTGTCTAACATTTGTTTCTTCAGGAGAATTTGTAAAAGTTATTTTGACATAGACTTTCATTGCTTGGCATATGGTGGATAGTGATGTCGCGAACATAAAATTTTCAGTTCGCGAACAGCGAACGCGAACTTCCGCAAATGTTCGCGAACTGGCGAACCGGGCGAACCGCCATAGACTTCAATAGACAGGCGAATTTTAAAACCCACAGGGACTCTTTCTGGCCACAATAGTGATGAGAAAGTTGTTTCAAGGGGTCTAACACCTGGACTGTGGCATGCCGGAGGGGGATCTATGGCAAAACTCCCATGGAAAATTACGTAGTGGACGCAGAGTCGGGTTTTAATCCATAAAGGGCATAAATCAACTAACATTCCTAAATTGTTTGGAATAACGTGCTTTAAAACATCCAGTGTGTGTATACGATCAGGTATGATGTTGTATCGATCAGGTAGTGTAAGGGTTACGCCCGCATCACAGACATTGACAGACCAAACTCCCCTTTTAATGCACCGCAAACAGTTCATTTGCACAACCGCAAACTCCCCATTTGCACAAGGTTGGATACCAAGCTAGCCACGTCCCGGTGATGTCATTGAAGGTTTCTTCCTCCACCCAGCCACGTACAACACCAAGGGTCCCCGAAAGGTCAATTGAATTGATTTTTCGAACGGGGAGATGGTTAAAAAAACGCTGGCTCCCTCCCCTTTGTTTTTATCCACGGTGACTGCGTCTGCGCCGTGCAATTTACTGTCACACCCGATATGAGTGGTATTTTCTGTAGTACTATTCTCATCAGTTTAATCCCTCTAACGTCCCCGACTCCCCAATCTGGGGGCCATTTATTAAACAGATTTTTCGGACGGGGAGATGGTTAAAAAAACGCTGGCTCCCTCCACTCTGTTTTAATCCACGGTGACTGCGTCTGCGCCGTGCAATTTACTGTCACACCCGATATGAGTGGTATTTTCTGTAGTACTATTCTCATCAGTTTAATCCCTCTAACGTCCCCAATCTGGGTGCCATTTATTGAATAGATTTTTCGAACGGGGAGATGGTTAAAAAAAACCTGGCTCCCTCCACTCTGTTTTAAACCACGGTGACTGCGTCTGCGCCGTGCAATTTACTGTCACACCCGATATGAGTGGTATTTTCTGTAGTACTATTCTCATCAGTTTAATCCCTCTAACGTCCCCAATCTGGGTGCCATTTATTGAATAGATTTTTCGAACGGGGAGATGGTTAAAAAAACGCTGGCTCCCTCCACTCTGTTTTAAACCACGGTGACTGCATCTGCGCCGTGCAATTTACTGTCACACCCGATATGAGTGGTATTTTCTGTAGTACTATTCTCATCAGTTTAATCCCTCTAACATCCCCAATCTGGGGGCCATTTATTAAATAGATTTTTTGAACGGGGAGATGGTTAAAAAAACGCTGGCTCCCTCCACCGATATGAGTGGTATTTTCTGTAGTATTATTCTCATCAGTTTAATCCCTGTTACGTCCCATATCAGGAATTGCCTTTTATGAAAAAAAATTTAGGCCGGGTACCTTCGACTGCCTTCACAGTGACAGACCAAACTCTCATACACTAAACTGAATTGATTTCAGGAACCGGGAGATGGAAAAAGCAGCTTGGTCGGTCCTCTTACTCCCAAATTGGGGCACTGCGCGTGCACAGAGCAATGTGCTGTGACACCCTATATGAGTGGTGTCTTAACTAGTACTATTGCTATCAGTTTAATCCCTGTTACGGACCCTATCCGGTCGAATTGATTAACCATTGTCGAATCCCCCATTGACATCCCCCTTATAAGCTGTGTAAAGCATATTTTTTAGTTTGGTTTTGAACTGCTGCATCCTTTCCGACTTTTGGTAATTTGGTAACATTTCTGCCACTTTCTGCTTATACCGGGGGTCTAGTAGCGTGGCCACCCGATCGCTTTTGGTCTGACCATAATGAAGCAACGGCCTTATCATCTGGGGTGTGGCAACATTGCCAACACACTTTTATAGAGGTGATGATGATTGCTTCATTGTGATACGCAAGCCCCTTCACCACAACAAGGTAACGATCACGAAGGGGAATTGACACTTGTATGTGCCTTTTTTTTTTGGTTTGTTTTTGCAGCCACAGTGCTGCACCATAGGACAGAAAAATTAGGCATGTACACATGCCTGAAAAATAATGGCACTGTTGCAGACGCTATTGTAGCAGCGGCCGGAAAAATTTATGTTTTCCAGGCAGAAAAGTGACTAAAACATTACGGCTTGAACCCTAGTTGGTGGTGGAGAATTCACGAAAGTCATCCGGTATGCAGACATTAAATACAGCAGCGTGGGGACCATTTTGAGGCCAAGGCATGTAATCAGGCCTTTTGTTAGTCAAACGTATCCCCCACTGTCAGTCCCTTCGGGATCCATGCCTCATTCATCTTTATGAAGGTGAGGTAATCAACACTTTTTTGACCGAGGCGACTTCTCTTGTCAGTGACAATGCCTCCTGCTGCACTGAAGCTCCTTTCTGACAGGACACTTGAAGCAGGGCAGGCCAGAAGTTCTATCGCAAACTGGGATAGCTCAGGCCACAGGTCAAGCCTGCACACCCAGTAGTGAAGGGGTTCATTGCTCCTCAGAGTGTCGATATCTGCTGTTAAGGCGAGGTAGTCTGCTACCTGTCGGTCGAGTCGTTCTCTAAGGCTGGATCCCGAAGGGCTGTGGCGATGAGTAGGACTGAAAAAGCTCCGCATGTCCTCCATCAACAACACATCTGTAAATCGTCCAGTCCTTGCCGCCGTGGTAGGAGGAGGATTACACTCACCTCTTCCCCTGTTAGATTCCCGTTGTGCTGTGACATCTCCCTTATAAGCTGTGTAAAGCATATTTTTTAGTTTGGTTTTGAACTGCTGCATCCTTTCCGACTTTCGGTAATTTTGTAACATTTCTGCCACTTTCTGCTTATACCGGGGGTCTAGTAGCGTGGTCACCCAGTACAGATCGTTCTCCTTTATCCTTTTTATACGTGGGTCCCTCAACAGACATGACAGCATGAAAGACCCCATTTGAACAAGGTTGGATGCAGAGCTTCTCATTTCCCGTTCCTCGTCCTCACTGATGTCATTGACGGTCTGTTCTTCCCCCCAGCCACGTACAACACCATGGGTCCCAGATAGGTGACAACAACGAGCACCCTGGGGTGCCTGCTGTGGTTGGTCTTCCTCCTCCTCAAAGCCGCCACATTCCTCCTCTGACTCCTCTTCCTCATACTCCTCTTCCAGCGTTGCTGCAGGTCCGGCAAGCGATGATGACAAGGCTGTTTCTGGTGGTGATGGTGACCACAACTCTTCCTCTTCCTCTTCACGCTCATCTACAGCCTGATCCAGAACTCTTCGCAGGGCACGCTCCAGGAAGAAAACAAATGGGATGAGGTCGCTGATGGTGGCTTCGGTGCGACTGACTAGGTTTGTCACCTCCTCAAAAGGACGCATAAGCCTACAGGCATTGCGCATGAGTGTCCAGTAACGTGGCAAAAAGATTCCCAGCTCCGCAGAGGCTGTCCTAGCACCCCGGTCATACAAATACTCGTTGACGGCTTTTTCTTGTTGGAGCAGGCGGTCGAACATTAGGAGTGTTGAATTCCAACGTGTCGGGCTGTCGCATATCAAGCGCCTCACTGGCATGTTGTTTCGCCGCTGAATATCGGAAAAGTGCGCCATGGCCGTGTAGGAACGCCTGAAATGGCCACACACCTTCCTGGCCTGCTTGAGGACGTCCTGTAAGCCTGGGTACTTAGACACAAAACGTTGTACGATGAGATTCAACACATGTGCCATGCACGGCACATGTGACAACTTGCCCAAATTTAATGCCGCCAACAGATTGCTTCCATTGTCACACACCACTTTGCCGATCTCCAGTTGGTGCGGGGTCAGCCACTGATCCACCTGTGCGTTCAGGGCGGACAGGAGTGCTGGTCCTGTGTGGCTCTCTGCTTTCAGGCAAGTCAACCCCAAGATAGCGTTACACTGTCGTATCCGGGATGTGGAATAGCCCCTGGGGAGCTGGGGGGAATCAGTTGATGTGCAGCCAGACGCCGCAGCAGAAGAGGACTCAGCCGAGGAGGAAATTAAAGAGGATGGAGTAGGAGTAGAGGAGGTGGCAGTAGGTCTGCCTGCAAGTCGTGGTGGTGTCACCAACTCCGCTGCAGAGCCACGCATTCCATGCTTGTCAGCCGTCAGCAGGTTGACCCAATGCGCAGTATACGTGATATACCTGCCCTGACCGTGCTTTGCAGACCAGGCATCAGTGGTCAGATGGACCCTTGCCCCAACACTGTATGCCAGAGATGCCATGACTTCCTTTTCAATGACATGGTAGAGGTTTGGGATTGCCTTTTTTGAAAAAAAATTTCGTCCGGGTACCTTCCACTGTGGTGTCCCAATAGCGACAAATTTTTTGAAGGCCTCAGACTCTACCAGCTGGTATGGTAAAAGCTGGCGGGCTAAGAGTTCCGTCAAGCCAGCTGTCAGTCGCCGGGCAAGGGGGTGACTTTGTGACATTGGCTTCTTATGCTCAAACATGTCCTTGACAGACACCTGACTGTGGGCAGATGAGCAGGAACTGCTGAAGGTGAGAGATGGAGTGGCGGGTGGTTGAGAGGGGGCAGGGAGGACAGCAGTGGTTGACGTGGCTGAAGATGCAGGACCAGGAGGAGCATGGTGGCTTTGAGTTTGTGTGCTGCTTGTACTCATGTGTTGATCCCATAGGCGTTTGTGATGTGAGATCATGTGCCTTCGCAAAGCAGTTGTACCAAGGTGGGTGTTGGACTTCCCACGACTCAGTTTCTTTTGGCACAGGTTGCAAATGGCATTGCTTTTATCAGAGGCAGACACACAAAAAAAATGCCACACTGCTGAGCTTTGCAATGACGGCATTCTAGTGGTGGCAACAGCATGCGTTGACTGGCGTGCTGTCTGGCTGACCCCAGGTGCCGATACATGCTGTCTGACTGTGCCACTAACTCCTTGCGACGACCTCCCCCTGCTTCCAACTCGTCTCCTCATTCTCTCTGTCTCCCCTTCAGAACTTTCCCCCTCTTCTTCTCTTCGAGCAGGCACCCACGTGGCATCCGTGGACACATCGTCATCATCAACCGCTTCACTTGTATCTGACACCTCAGCAAAGGAAGCAGCAGCGGGTACAACATCATCATCATCACACTGTACGTCCATGTGTGTAATCCTGCCTGACTGAGACATATCCCCGTAATCTACATCATCTGGCAATAATGGTTGCGCATCACTAATTGCATCCAACTGATGTGTAAATAACTCCTCTGACGGATCAAGTGAAGCGGCTGTGGTGGCTGTGGTGGTAGTGGCGACGGGCGGGTGCGTGGTAACTTGAGAGCAGGTGACCGAAGCTGAGTTGGAGGAGGATGGTGCGTCAAGGTTCTTAGCGGAAGCTGTTGAAGATTGGGTGTCCTGTCTAAGCCAGTCAACTACGTCCTCTGAATTTTTCGGGTTCAGGGTACGTGGCCTCTGAAAACTGGGCATTATTCCAGGGACAGTGGAAATCACAGCACCACGACCACGACGGCCCCTGCGGGGTGGCCTGCCTCTGCCTGTCATTTTTTTTTTAGATAAGTGGTACTACGCGTGCTAGGTACTGTGCCACCCGGTATGAGTGGTTGGCACTGGCAGTGGGCACACTACAGTCTGTGGAAGTGGGCCTGACACACACTGGCAGCAGGCAAGCAACTGAATTTAGACTACTGTCTAAAAATTAAATGCCTTATTTATCGGCAAGCTACTGTGCCACCCGGTATCAGTGGTTGGCACTGGCAGTGGGCACACTACAGTCAGTGGAAGAGGGCCTGACACACACTGGCAGCAGGCAAGCAACTGAAATTACACTAAAGTGTAAAAATTAAATGCCTTATTTATCGGCAAGCTACTGTGCCACCCGGTATGAATGGTTGGCACTGGCAGTGGGCACACTACAGTCAGTGGAAGAGGGCCTGACACACACTGGCAGCAGGCAAGCAACTGAATTTAGACTACTGTCTAAAAATTAAATGCCTTATTTATCGGCAAGCTACTGTGCCACCCGGTATCAGTGGTTGGCACTGGCAGTGGGCACACTACAGTCAGTGGAAGCGGGCCTGACACACACTGGCAGCAGGCAAGCAACTGAAATTACACTAAAGTGTAAAAATTAAATGCCTTATTTATCGACAAGCTACTGTGCCACCCGGTATCAGTGGTTGGCACTGGCAGTGGGCACACTACAGTCAGTGGAAGCGGGCCTGACACACACTGGCAGCAGGCAAGCAACTGAATTTAGACTACTGTCTAAAAATTAAATGCCTTATTTATCGGCAAGCTACTGTGCCACCCGGTATCAGTGGTTGGCACTGGCAGTGGGCACACTACAGTCAGTAGAAGCGGGCCTGACACACACTGGCAGCAGGCAAGCAACTGAAATTACACTAAAGTGTAAAAATTAAATGCCTTATTTATCGGCAAGCTACTGTGCCACCCGGTATGAGTGGTTGGCACTGGCAGTGGGCACACTACAGTCAGTAGAAGCGGGCCTGACACACACTGGCAGCAGGCAAGCAACTGAAATTACACTAAAGTGTAAAAATTAAATGCCTTATTTATCGGCAAGCTACTGTGCCACCCGGTATGAGTGGTTGGCACTGGCAGTGGGCACACTACAGTCAGTGGAAGAGGGCCTGACACACTGACTGGCAGCAGGCAAGCAACTGAATTTAGACTACTGTCTAAAAATTAAATGCCTTATTTATCGGCAAGCTACTGTGCCACCCGGTATCAGTGGTTGGCACTGGCAGTGGGCACACTACAGTCAGTGGAAGCGGGCCTGACACACACTGGCAGCAGGCAAGCAACTGAAATTACACTAAAGTGTAAAAATTAAATGCCTTATTTATCGGCAAGCTACTGTGCCACCCGGTATCAGTGGTTGGCACTGGCAGTGGGCACACTACAGTCAGTAGAAGCGGGCCTGACACACACTGGCAGCAGGCAAGCAACTGAAATTACACTAAAGTGTAAAAATTAAATGCCTTATTTATCGGCAAGCTACTGTGCCACCCGGTATGAGTGGTTGGCACTGGCAGTGGGCACACTACAGTCAGTGGAAGAGGGCCTGACACACTGACTGGCAGCAGGCAAGCAACTGAATTTAGACTACTGTCTAAAAATTAAATGCCTTATTTATCGGCAAGCTACTGTGCCACCCGGTATCAGTGGTTGGCACTGGCAGTGGGCACACTACAGTCAGTGGAAGCGGGCCTGACACACACTGGCAGCAGGCAAGCAACTGAAATTACACTAAAGTGTAAAAATTAAATGCCTTATTTATCGGCAAGCTACTGTGCCACCCGGTATCAGTGGTTGGCACTGGCAGTGGGCACACTACAGTCAGTTGAAGTCGGCCTGACACACACTAGCAGCAGGCAAGCAGCTGAAATTACACTAAAGTGTAAAAATTAAATGCCTTTTTTATGCAAAGTCCTGTGCCAGCCGGTATGAGTGGTGGGCACTGGCAGTGGGCACACTACAGTCAGTGGAAGTCAGCCTGACACACACTGGCAGGCAACTAACCTTAGATTAAAGTGTAAAAATTAAGTGCCTATTTTTTAAGCAAAGTCCTGTGCCACTCGGTATGACAGGGGTGGGCACTGGCAGTGGGCACACTACAGTCAGTTGAAGTCGGCCTGACACACACTAGCAGCAGGCAAGCAGCTGAAATTACATTAAAGTGTAAAAATTAAATGCCTTTTTTAAGCAAAGTCCTGTGCCAGCCGGTATGAGTGGTGGGCACTGGCAGTGGGCACACTACAGTCAGTGGAAGTCAGCCTGACACACACTGGCAGGCAACTAACCTTAGATTAAAGTGTAAAAATTAAGTGCCTATTTTTTAAGCAAAGTCCTGTGCCACTCGGTATGACAGGGGTGGGCACTGGCAGTGGGCACACTACAGTCAGTTGAAGTCGGCCTGACACACACTAGCAGCAGGCAAGCAGCTGAAATTACACTAAAGTGTAAAAATTAAATGCCTTTTTTATGCAAAGTCCTGTGCCAGCCGGTATGAGTGGTGGGCACTGGCAGTGGGCACACTACAGTCAGTGGAAGTCAGCCTGACACACACTGGCAGGCAACTAACCTTAGATTAAAGTGTAAAAATTAAGTGCCTATTTTTTAAGCAAAGTCCTGTGCCACTCGGTATGACAGGGGTGGGCACTGGCAGTGGGCACACTACAGTCAGTTGAAGTCGGCCTGACACACACTAGCAGCAGGCAAGCAGCTGAAATTACATTAAAGTGTAAAAATTAAATGCCTTTTTTAAGCAAAGTCCTGTGCCAGCCGGTATGAGTGGTGGGCACTGGCAGTGGGCACACTACAGTCAGTGGAAGTCAGCCTGACACACACTGGCAGGCAACTAACCTTAGATTAAAGTGTAAAAATTAAGTGCCTATTTTTTAAGCAAAGTCCTGTGCCACTCGGTATGACAGGGGTGGGCACTGGCAGTGGGCACACTACAGTCAGTTGAAGTCGGCCTGACACACACTAGCAGCAGGCAAGCAGCTGAAATTACATTAAAGTGTAAAAATTAAATGCCTTTTTTAAGCAAAGTCCTGTGCCAGCCGGTATGAGTGGTGGGCACTGGCAGTGGGCACACTACAGTCAGTGGAAGTCAGCCTGACACACACTGGCAGGCAACTAACCTTAGATTAAAGTGTAAAAATTAAGTGCCTATTTTTTAAGCAAAGTCCTGTGCCACTCGGGATGACAGGGGTGGGCACTGGCAGTGGGCACACTACAGTCAGTTGAAGTCGGCCTGACACACACTGGCAGGCAACTAACCTTAGATTAAAGTGTAAAAATGAAGTGCCTTTTTTTTAAGCAAAGTCCTGTGCCACACGGGATGACAGGGGTGGGCACTGGCAGTGGGCACACTACAGTCAGTTGAAGTCGGCCTGACACACACTAGCAGCAGGCAAGCAGCTGAAATTACACTAAAGTGTAAAAATTAAATGCCTTTTTTATGCAAAGTCCTGTGCCAGCCGGTATGAGTGGTGGGCACTGGCAGTGGGCACACTACAGTCAGTGGAAGTCAGCCTGACACACACTGGCAGGCAACTAACCTTAGATTAAAGTGTAAAAATTAAGTGCCTTTTTTTAAGCAAAGTCCTGTGCCACACGGAATGACAGGGGTGAGCACTGGCAGTGGGCACACTACAGTCTGTGGGCCTGCAGCTCCTCACACACAGGCAGGCCAGGCAACTGCAATATGTATATAAAGGAAAAAAAAAAAGCAGACTAATGTTGCAGCCCTAAAAAGGGCTTTTTGGGGTGCTGTCAGGACGCTGTCCTTACAGCAGAGATCAGATGAGTCTTTCAGGACTGGAGTGGACACTGAATTCACTAGCCTAGCTATCGATTTCCCAATTAAATCAGCAGCAGTTACAGTCTCCCTCCTCTCACTAAGACTGCAGCTTCAGAATGAATCTAAAATGGATGCTGTGCAGGAGGTGGGAGGGTCTGGGAGGGAGGGTATGCTGCTGATTGGCTGGAATGTGTCTGCTGACTGTGAGGTACAGGGTCAAAGTTTGCTCAATGATGATGTATAGGGGGCGGACCGAACATCGCATGTGTTCGCCCGGCAGAGGCGAACGCGAACAAGCTATGTTCGCCGGGAACTGTTCGCCGTCGGATAGTTCGGGCCATCTCTAATGGTGGATTGCTTGAGCAGTGGGCTCTCCTTCAATTCTGGGAAGCCAATTGTGGAGATAGGATTTGGTCTCAGAGGTGGGACCTGTACCTATCTGACATTGATAGTATATGCTAGTGATATACCATCAAGATTTGAGATGGAAATACCCTTGAAGTCACCTGAATACAAATTCTACAATAAAAGTCAAGTCTACAATTAAAAAAGTTGCATTTTTAGGAGTTTTTTTTACCAATTTTAATTTGACTGTTAGGAGGGTAAAGTTGCATTCCAATTTTAGAAACCTGTGACAAATCCTCAAGATAATGATTAGAAAAATCAGCTTACTGCTCCATAGGAAGTAAAGAATTTTCATGTGGGAAGGAAGTAGGCAGTGTATGATCGAGCACTGATCAAGAGGTCAGATAAGTATGTCAGAAAACTAGGATGTAACTCCAAAAAACACTAAAATAGATATGTCATTAGTTATAAACAATTCATTTTATTAGCTCAAAGGAAAAAACCACTTACGCGTTTTAAGCCCATTACTCATAGCTATGTTTGAAAGTGGACATCTGGAAGATATATAGGAGTGGGAAATTAAAGCCCCCTTCATTTCCATGATTTTTTATTTTTTTATTCTCCACACACACAGTAGGTAACTGTGAAGAGATCATGTGTGTTGCTACAACCAATACTTCTCCTCAGATGTGACATCCTCAAGTGGCACATGACCCATCAGTGAAGTGCCGCTTGATAACATAAAGTTCACTAAGTTCAGTCATTGACTCACATGACCCTGTCCATGTAGGAATTGACAGGTGGGGACCAGAACAACAGTCAAAACATCCCGGGATCCACAGCGCTGGTAATATAGAGGTGTGGAGTAGATGAGTATGGATTTCTCCACAGTTACCGCTAGATGAAGGAAAGGTGGTTTAAAAAAACACTGGACAATAGTGATGGATGAACATCGGTCTGGCTGTTTCATGAACGCGATCAAATGTTCGCGAACCGCAAGTTTGCGGCGGGCCCCATTCACTTTAATGGCAGACGAACCTGAAAAACCTTTAGCTCATATTTGCAGCCACCAAATACTTACTAGAAGTACACAAATAGTCCCACAACATGGACAGTGACATACTAGAGGGGGATCAACGACAAAAATTCCAACAAAAAATATGTATCTAAATCAGGGGACATTTTAATGCATCTTAAAGGGAAATTCTCTGAAATGTGCCCTGTTGGAGCCTAGAAAAATGTTTTTTTAGGCCACAGGAGTACGGAGTCGTTTGTCCCTATCTGTAGCTGAGGTAACACAGCATAACCGAAAACAAATGCTGCACTACCCAAATGCACTATATAGAAAGTATATAATTGGTATATAACACCCCTGCTTCAATCAGTTTTTTGGGGGGGCAACTGGTATATAACACCAGTAGAAATTATTTGTTCCAATAGTGTTTGTCACTATCTGTAGCTGAGGTAATGCAGCTAAACCGCAAACCAATGCCACACTACCCAAATGCACAATGTAGAATGTATATAACTGGTATATAACACCCCTGCTTCAATCAGATTTTTTGGGGGGCAACTGGTATATCACACCAGTAGAAATAATTTGTTCCAATAGTGTTTGGCACTCTGCAGTATCGCAGCAGAACCGCACACAACTGCTGCACAATACAAATGCACTATAATATACTATCTATGTTAGAAAGTATATAATAAGTATATCACACCCCTCAGTAAGTCATACCTATCTATAGCACACCTATACTAGTCCTTAAAAGGACTTTTGTGGCCCTATTAGCTAGCGTTTGGTGTCCCTAACAGTCTGTCCCTGCTCCGCACAGCAACCTCTCCATGGCAAAAGACTGAATGTAAAATGGCGGCCAGATCAGGTTTATTTATAAGGTAGGGTGTGTGTCCATGTGCCGAGACGTCTCAATTGGCTGTCCTGTACCACCTGATGGATCTGTCATGGGTCAAAGTTCTTCACAATGTAAAAGAATAAGGCGCCGGCGGACATTGCCATATGTTCAGCGAATCGCGAACGAGCAAAGTTCGCCGTGAAACGACCTCCGGGCGAACCGCAAGGCCATCTCTACTGGACAACTCCTTTAATCATCACAATCTTGCAGAGTAATGGACGGCAATCATACTGACACATGTTGTAAAAGAAGAGAGAAAATGCAAGAAGGAATTTCATGTGAAAGGTAAGCAGAAAACTACATGATGTACTTGTGCAGTATGGTATCCTAGTATTCTATGTGAGAAGCCAGTATATTTCCAACATAAGGAATGCTCTCATCTAACCCTTTCCGGGTTAATATATCCACACATATCATATTTTGTATTATCCCTAACATACCATTTTTCCTATTTTAGGCTTTGTTTCCAACAAACAGGTGTCAGCCTCACCTCTTTCCATTCAGTTTCTTATTCTCCACACTTGTGATGCTTTACTGGGAGAGATTAGATTTCTCATACCCCTTTATTTTCCAGCTGTCTGTGTGCAAACCTTAGCTATGTGTACTAATTGCAGGTATTGGGCCTGAAATGCATTAGCTGTTTGCTTTTCAAGTTGTTTTTTTCTATATGTGAGGTATGTTAACAGACAAGTCTGATCATCAGAAACTTCAAGTGTAGTAAGACTCCTTTAAGTGTCAGCATACATTTAGGAGCATTGTAGCATGTCCAGAATTCTGATGGCAGTCATATAAAGGTTTACAGTACAAATGGGTTATGCACCAAAAAGTACGTCCTATAGAAAGATGGGAGTTCTGTGAAGGTCTGACTTGTCAATTTATTTTTTGCCTTGCTACCAAAATCCCATCCTTTTTTTATGGAACTCATTTCCTTGAAAAAGCCATAGATTCTCAATGTTCTTTATATATAAATAGAATAAGATACTAATGCATTGCCTTCTCTCTGTAGACTGCACTGTCTGAAATTGAACTAAGATGGATTAATGGATATGACGGTTGAAAGACAGCAGTCGTACATTTACACGTAAATGGATATTAATGAATAGGTTGCTAGGGATACACCATGGGGATTTACAGTTTGTCATGGGACTGCTCCCAGTGACAATGATATAAGTGCACTGCCACCGATGGGACCACAATAAGAGCATAGGTAAGACAGATAGGAAACTCTCAATGTATATACAGTAGTGATGTAGTATCTCTACAGATGCATTCATACATCCAGGGTAATAGACTTTTTCAAGAACAGAGATATCAATTAGAAATGATAGGTCTAGGTGTTTTTTTATGAAAGGTCCTCATTCTTTAACAGTTACTTGAAGTGTATTCTGTACTTCACAATGGAAATTGTAGGAATTGTGTTATTCTTTTGGATTTCAGTACATTTAAAAAAAAAAAAACATTAGGGGAGATTTACTAAGCAGGTAAATTGGGGTATATTGGTTTAGAAAATATAATTTGCAATTGGATTGAAGAGTGGCTTCATGATCGTATCCAAAGAGTTGGGGTCAATGATTCCTACTCGAATTGGTTCCCGGTTACAAGTGGTGTACCTCAAGGTTCTGTGCTGGGTCCACTATTATTTTGCTTATTCATTAATGACATAGAGGATGACATTAATAGTGCTGTTTCTATTTTTGCAGATGACACCTAACTTTGTAATACAGTACAGTCTATGGAAGATGTTAATAAGTTACAGGCTGACTTGGATAACCTTACTGTTTGGGCCTTCACTTGGCAAATGAGGTTCAATATAGATAAATGTAAAATTATACACTTGGGGGCTAATAATCTGCATGCAGCATATGTCCTAGGGGGAGTAAAACAAGGAGAGTCTCTTGTTGAGTAGGATCTGGGTGTATTAATAGATCATAGACTAAATAACAGCATGCAATGCCAGTCAGCTGCCTCTAAGGCCAACAGAATTTTGTCTTGTATTAAAAGAGGTATAGACTCGCGGGACGGATGTAATATTGCCACTATACATAACGTTGGTGCTGCCTCATCTGGAATATGCAGTTCAGTTCTGGGCACCAGTCCATAAAAAGGATGCTCTGAAGTTAGAAAAAGTACAGAGGAGAACAACTAAACTCACAAAGGGCCTGGAAGATCTTAGTTATGAGCAAAGATTAAATGAACTGAATTTGTTTAGCCTTGAAAAAAGACATCTAAGGGGGACATGATTAACCTGTACAAATATATAAACGGACCATACAAAAAATATCAAGGGAAACTATTCTGTGTTAAACCCCCTCAAAAAACAAGGGGCCACTCCCTACGCCTGGAGAAAAAAAGATTCAGTCATAAGAGGCAACAAACATTCTTTTCAGTAAGATCTGTGAATCTCTGGAATAGCCTGCCACAAGAGCTGGTCACAGCAAATACAGTACCTTCAAAAAAGGTTTAGATGAATTTTCTATTCAAAATAACATTGAGGCTTATGACAATGTATAGAAATCTTGTTCTACACACCCTTTCCATTTGGCCCAACCCCTTTTAAAAGGAAGATGGATATTGATCCAGGGATCGAAATAGCAGGATTACAGGTTGGACTTGATGGACTTTTGTCTTTTTCCAACCTTAGCAACTATGTAACTATGTAACTATGGAGTGCACCAGAATTCTTGCATAATTTGCTCTATTAAACTGGTGTATATGCCTTGCACCATATTCACAACGTGTATTTTACAATTTTTGTGCCTTACTTGACAAAGACATGTGGCTGAACTAGAAATCAACATGGCTTAGCAGTAGATAGGATGTGTCAATGTGCACCAAAATTTTGTGCAAGATTTTGGCACAAATGAAGTCAAAGGTTAGACACCAAATATTAGTCAGGATTAGTGAATCTGCCCCAGTTTTTTATTTGTTCCCCTTTTTTTACTTCCACCCATTCAGGTGGTGGTGATATCATCTGCAACTGAAATAAAGATTACTTGACTTACTAGCCAACTAAAAGTGGATGATGATGGATGTGCCAACCTGGTGTATAGCTTCCCTGTTTTGATGCTTCTGGGCTCTCCACAGTGATATGCCCATTTTTTGTGTGACATCTTAAAGGAGCAGTTGGTGTCAGTATACTTTTTAAAACTGCTCAAAACTGTCACATCTTGCATGAACAACACGTTTCCTTGGGTATGCATATGGTGATTAGAGATGTCGCGAACATAAAATGTTCCGTTCGCGAACGGCGAATGCGATTTTTCGCCATAGACTTCAATAGGCAGGCGAATTTTAAAACCCACAGGGACTCTTTCTGGCCACAATAGTGATGGAAAAGTTGTTTCAAGGGGACTAACACCTGGACTGAGGTATGCCGGAGGGGGATCCATGGCAAAACTCCCATGGAAAATTACGTAGTTGACGCAGAGTCGGGTTTTAATCCATAAAGGGCATAAATCACCTAACATTCCTAAATTGTTTGGAATAACGTGCTTTAAAACATCCAGTGTGTGTATACGATCAGGTATGATGTTGTATCGATCAGGTAGTGTAAGGGTTACGCCCACTTCACAGTGACAGACCAAACTCTGACAGACTAAACTCCCCGCAAACAACCGCAAACAGTCCATTTGCACAACCGCAAACTCCCCATTTGCACAAGGTTGGATACTAAGCTAGCCATGTCCCGTTCCTTGTCCTCACTGACGTCATTGAAGGTCTCTTCCTCCACCCAGCCACGTACAACACCAAGGGTCCCCGAAAGGTAACAACAAGCCCCCTGGGACGCCTGCTGTGGTTGGTCTTCCACCTCCTCAGTCACCTTCCTCCTCTGACTCCTCTTCTTCAGACTCCTCTCTCTGCGTTGCCGCAGGTCCAGCAATCGACGATGACAAGGCTGCTCCTACTGGTGATGGTGACCACAACTCTTCCTCTTTATGCTCATCTACGGCCTGATCCAGCACTCTTCACAGGGCACGCTCCAGAAAAAACGCATATGGGATGAGGTCGCATGAGCCTACAGCCATTGTGCATGAGCGTTCAGTAACGCGGCCAAAAAATACCCAGCTCCGCAGAGGCTGTCCTCTTTTTTTTTTATAAAAAAAATCTGTTCTTACCAGTTTAATCTCTGTTTTGTCCCCTATCAGGGGCCGGTGTATGGAATAGATTTTAGTAACCGGGAGATGGTAAAAGATGGTTGGTCGGTTCTCTTACTTCCAATTTGGGGCACTGCGCGTGCTCCGTGCAATGTACTGTGCCACCCTATATGAGTGGAGTGTTAAGTAGTACTATTCTTATCAGTTTAATCCCTGTTACGTCCCCTATCAGGGGACGTGTATCGAATAGATTTTAGACAACCACAAAGAGTTGTCAATAGTTGACACACTCATGACAAGTTTTATTCCTCTATGCGTCAATCTTGGTGTAGTGATGACTGTGCTCGTGCGCACGTTTGGGAGATTGCAGGCGATGGCGGTTTTTCAAAGCCTATGGTCGTGCTGAGGTAGTTCAGTGACAGTTAAGTGACCCAGAAAACAATGATTCTGCAGTGTGGGCCCATTGTTGGCCTAGTAGGCTTTAATGATCACCTTAGATGATCACAAAGAAAATTCATGTTTTTTGTATGCAAAACTATCCAGCCGATCGCTTTTGGTCTGTTCACAATGAAGCAATGACCTTATCATCTGGGGTGTGCCAATATTGCCAACACACTCATAGAGGTGATTTCTTCATTGTGATACGCAAGCCCCTTCACCACAACAAGGTAACGATCACGAAGGGGAATTGACACATGTATGTGCCTTTTTTTTGTTTTGTTTTTGCAGCCACAGTGCAGCACCAGAGGCCAGAAAAATTAAGCATGTGTACACATGCCTGAAAAATTAGGTATTGTTGCAGGCAGAAAGTGTACTAAAACATTGCGGTTTGAACCCTAGTTGGTGGCGGAGAAGTCAAGGGGTTCATTGCTCCTCAGAGTGTCGATATCTGCAGTTAAGGCGAGGTAGTCTGCTACCTGTCGGTCGAGTCTTTCTCTGAGGGTGGACCCTGAAGGGCTGTGGCGATGCGTAGGACTTTAAAAGCTCTGCATGTCCTCCTTTAACAACACGACTGTAAAGTGTCCTGTCCTTGCCGGCGTGGTCGTGGTAGGAGGAGGATTACTTTCACCTCTTCCCCTGTTAGATTCCCATTGTGCTGTGACATCACCCTTATACGCTGTGTAAAGCATACTTTTTAACTTGTTTTGGAACTGCTGCATCCATTCCGACTTCCGGTAATTCTGTAACATTTCAGCAACTCTCTGCTTATACCGGGGGTCTAGTAGCATGGCCACCCAGTACAGGTCGTTCTCATTCAGCCTTTTTATACAAGGGTCCCTCAACAGCCATGACAGCATGAAAGACCCCATTTGCACAAGGTTGGATGCCGAGCTACTCATGTCCCGTTCCTTGTCCTCACTGATCTCATTGAAGGTCTGTTCTTCCCCCCAGCCACGTACAACACCACGGGTCCAAGATAGGTGACAACGAGCACCCTGGGATGCCTGCTGTGGTTGGTCTTCCTCCTCCTCAAAGCCACATTCCTCTTCTGACTCCTCTTCCTCAGACTCCTCTTCCAGCTTTGACGCAGGTCCAGCAAGCGATGCTGATAAGGTTGTTTCTGGTGGTGATGGTGACCACAACTCTTCCTCTTCCTCTTCACGCTCATCTACGGCCTGATCCAGCACTCTTCGCAGGGCACGCTCCAGGAAAAAAACAAATGGGATGAGGTCGCTGATGGTGCTTTCGGTGCGACTGACTAGGTTTGTCACCTCCTCAAAAGGACGCATGAGCCTACAGGCATTGCTCATGAGCATCCAGTAACGTGGCAAAAAAATACCCAGCTCCACAGAGGCTGTCCTAGCACCCCGGTCATACAAATACTCGTTGACGGCTTTTTATTGTTGGAGCAGGCGATCGAACATTAGGAGTGTTGAATTCCAACGTGTCGGGCTGTCGCAAATCAATCGCCTCACTGGCATGTTGTTTCGCCGCTGAATATTGGAAAAGTGCGCCATGGCCATGTAGGAACGCCTGAAATGGCCGCACACCTTCCTGGCCTGCTTGAGGACGTCCTGTAAGCCTGGGTACACAAAGCGTTGTACGATCAGATTCAACACATGTGCCATGCACGGCACATGTGTCAACTTGCCCAAATTCAATGCCGCCAACAGATTTCTTCCGTTGTCACACACCACTTTGCCGATCTCCAGTTGGTGCAGGGTCAGCCACTAATCCACCTGTGCGTTCAGGGTGGACAGGAGTGCAGGTCCAGTGTGACTCTCTGCTTTCAGGCAATTCAACCCCAAGACAGATTGACACTGTCGTATATGGGATGTGGAATAGCCCCTGGGGAGCGCAGTTGATGTGGAGCAAGACGCAGCAGCAGAAGAGGACTTAGCCGAGGAGGTTAGCGAAGAGGATGGAGTAGGAGGAGTAGAGGAGGTGGCAGCAGGCCTGCCTGCAAGTCGTGGCTGTGTCACCAACTCCGCTGCAGAGCCACGCATTCCATGCTTGGCAGCCTTCAGCAGGTTTACCCAATGCGCAGTGTACATGATATACCTGCCCTGGTCAGATAGACGCTTGCCCCAACACTGTGTGCCAGACATGCCATGACTTTCTTTTCTACAATAGAGTACAGGTTGGAATTGCCTTTTGTGAAAAAAAAAATTCGGCCGGGTACCTTCCACTGCGGTGTCCCAATAGCTATCAATTTTTTGAAGGCCTCAGACTCCACCAGCTTGTATGGTAAAAGCTGGCGGGCTAAGAGTTCCGACAAGCCAGCTGTCAGACGCCGGGCAAGGGGGTGACTCTGTGACATTAGCTTCTTACGCTCAAACATTTCCTTGACAGACACCTGACTGTGGGCAGATGAGCAGGAACTGCTGAAGGTGAGAGGCGGAGTGGCGGATGGTTGAGAGGGGGCAAGGAGGACAGCAGTGGTTGATGTGGCTGAAGATGCTGGACCAGGAGGAGGATGGTGGCTTTGAGTTTGTGTGCTGCTTGTACTCATGTGTTGATCCCATAGGCATTTGTGATGTGAGATCATGTGCCTTCGCAAAGCAGTTGTACCTAGGTGGGTGTTGGACTTCCCACGACTCAGTTTCTTTTGGCACAGGTTGCAAATGGCATCGCTGTTATCAGAGGCAGACACACAAAAAAAATTCCACACTGCTGAGCTTTCCAATGACGGCATTCTGGTGGTGGCAACAGCATGTGTTGATTGGCGTGCTGTCTGGCTGACCCCGGGTGCCGATACATGCTGTCTGACTGTGCCACTAGCTCCTTGCGCCGACCTCCCCATGCTTCCAACTCGTTTCCTCCTCCTTTCTGTCTCCCCATCTGAACTTTCCCCCTGTTCTTCTTCTCTTCTAGCGGGCACCCACGTGACATCCACGGACACATCGTCATCATCAACCGCTTCACTTGTATCTGACAACTCAGCAAAGGAAGCAGCAGCGGGTACAACATCATCATCATCACACCGTACGTCCATGTGTGTAATGCTGCCTGACTGAGACATATCCCTGTTATCTACATCCTCTGGCAATAATGGTTGCGCATCACTCATTTCTTCCAACTGATGTGTAAATAACTCCTCTGACAGATCAAGTGAAGCGGCTCTGGTGCTAGTGTTGGTGGTGGCGGCGGGCGGGCGAGTGGTAACTTGAGAGGTGCCCGAAGCTGAGCTGGAGAAGGATGGTGCGTCAAGGTTCCGATCGGAAGCTGTAGAAGATTGGGTGTCCTGTGTAAGCCAGTTAACTATGTCCTCAGAATTTTTCGAGTTCAGGGTACGTGGCCTCTGAACACTGGCATTATTCTAGGGCCAAAGAAAATCACAGCACCACGACCACGACGGCCCCTGTGGGGTGGCCTGCCTCTGCCTGTCATTTATTTTTAGATTAGTGGTACTATGTGTGCAAGGTACTGTGCCACCCTATATGAGTGGTGGGCAGTGGGCACAGTACAGTCTGTGGGCCTGACACACACTGGCAAGCAACTGCAATTATATTACAGAGGAAAAATTTTATGACTTTTTTATCTGCAAGGTGCTGTGCCACCCTATATGAGTGGTGGGCAGTGGGCACAGTACAGTCTGTGGGCCTGACACTTACTGGCAGGCAACTGCAATTATATTACAGAGGAAAAATGTAATGATTTTTTTTATCTGCAAGGTGCTGCGCCACCCTATATGAGTGGTGGGCAGTGGGCACAGTACAGTCTGTGGGCCTGACACTCACTGGCAGGCAACTGCAATTATATTACAGAGGAAAAATTAAATGACTTTTTTATCTGCAAGGTGCTGTGCCACCCTATATGAGTGGTGGGCAGTGGGCACAGTACAGTCTGAGGGTCTGACACTCACTGGCAAGCAACTGCAATTATATTACAGAGGAAAAATTTAATGATTTTTTTTTATCTGCAAGGTGCTATGCCACCCTATATGAGTGGTGGGCAGTGGGCACAGTACAGTCTGTGGGCCTGACACTCACTGGCAGGCAACTGCAATTATATTACAGAGGAAAAATGTAATGATTTTTTTTATCTGCAAGGTGCTGCGCCACCCTATATGAGTGGTGGGCAGTGGGCACAGTACAGTCTGTGGGCCTGACACTCACTGGCAGGCAACTGCAATTATATTACAGAGGAAAAATTAAATGACTTTTTTATCTGCAAGGTGCTGTGCCACCCTATATGAGTGGTGGGCAGTGGGCACAGTACAATCTGTGGGCCTGACACACACTGGCAGGCAACTGCAATTATATTACAGAGAAAAAATGAAATGACTTTTTTATCTGCAAGGTACTGTGCCACCCGATATGAGTGGTGGGCACTGGCAGTGGGCACAGTACAGTCAGTGGGCCTGACACACACTGGCAGGCAACTGCAATTATATTAAAGGGTAAAAATTAAATGACTTTTTTATCTGCAAGGTACTGTGCCACCCGATATGAGTGGTGGGCACTGGCAGTGGGCACAGTACAGTCTGTAGGCCTGACACACACTGGCAGGCAACTGCAATTATATTAAAGGGTAAAAATTGAATGACTTTTTTATCTGCAAGGTACTGTGCGACCCTATATGAGTGGTGTGCGCACAGTACAGTCTGTGGGCCTGTGGCCTCTCACACACGGGCAGGCAACTGCAATATATATATAGAAAAAATTAAATAAAAGCAGACTGATGTACCAGCCTTAAAAAGGGCTTTTTGGGGTGCTGTCAGGGCGCTGTCCTTACAGCAGATAAGTCTTTGAGGACTGGAGTGGACACAGAACACTGGCCTAGCTAACGATTTCCCTATTAATTCAGCAGCAGCAGCACTCTCCCTGCTCTAACTAACACTGCAGCTTCAGAATGAATCTAAGATGGATGCTGTCCTTGCTTTTTGATAGGAGGAGGGAGGGTCTGGGAGGGAGGGTATGCTGATTGGCTGGAATGTGTCTGCTGACTGTGAGGTACAGAATCAAAGTTTGCTCAATGATGACGTATAGGGGGCGGATCGAACATCGCATATGTTCGCCCGCCGCGGCAAACGCGAACAAGCGATGTTTGCCGGGAACTGTTCGACGGCGAATAGTTCGGGACATCTCTAATGGTGATTACAAGGAGTTTTCCTAAAGCTCTAGGCCCTTGGTGGCTATGTCAGTTGCCACTGACAAAATGCCATATTTCAATTCAATTCTTCTATCTGTGCTTCCTGATTCTACCGTGTTACCTCACTATACCCAGTTCAGCTACTAAACAGCCCTTAATTCTGACATTACCAAACTCTATAGTATTTAAGGACTGCTTCCCTACTTCTCAATGCCTAAGCAATATGTTTTGTTAGATTCTGCAATGCTTGGATTGACCTTGAACCTCTACTGCTTTCCCTTGAACTTGTCTGCTTGGATTACTGTATTGCATGATCTCTGTCAGCCCTGGCCTTTTGCTTTAACAACTATAAATTCCATCTCCTAATTTTGCTACTACAAACTGGTTTCTACTCATGTCAGCTATTGCCCATGGATTCCTCACCAGATGCACTTGCCTGGCAGCCTATTGAATCCACTATCCAGAAAGACCTTGAATCATCCTCATTATACTGTAGGTGCCGCCTGTCAGGATACAGTACTGAGTACACTAAAGCACAGGGACAGATATCTATGTGTAGTATGTAGTGAGCTAAAAATATAGCAAGTGGATGCTGAGTTATGTCCCTGCAGCTCTGTCTTACATCACATTCCCTGCTATTAGCCTGTCTGAATTGTTATTGGTCTGGTAACAATTGCTTTTAGCATAATAAATAAAGTTTAGCTTTTTAGTTGTTCCATTCAGGCTAGATATATATTAGAAACAAAACACATATCTTTCCAACCCAAGTATCTACAAAACCAAAAGTCTATTCAAAATCAGTACCATGCTACCAATTGTAACAGATCTGTTTCATATGTACTTGGATATTTTGATCAGTTTTTGCATCATTTATTTAAAGTGTAACTTCTGTTTCATTTTTATTTATATTGTGATGGTATAGTACACCCTATAGTATATGTGCATTTGTGTTTTAAAACTTAATAATTCTCCGTTTCAACTCATAATAACTCCAACAAATGCATGCCACTTTGACATTCTGCAGGCATCTTCCCACATGTCATGTGCAGGCCGTCTCCTCTCCTCTCTGATATAAACATGAGATGGTAGAGTACTGGGAGGAGGAGCACAGCCCTGAGTGCCTGGGCTCCGGCAGAAAGTGAAGGGGGTGGGCTACTTTAGATGCTGCTTTCTCCTGAATGGTAGCAGCTAGAAACATGCAACTGGTCTTTTTTTAAAATCTGACATTACAGGCTTTCATAATAAAATGACAGTTAAAATCCAAGCAACAGAAGAGATATCACTATTATAAATCAAATCGGGAATAATCGCAGGTAAAACATGCTTTACTTTCACTTTTAGCTTCATTCACTGCATCCTGATTTCTAGCAGTGATATCTTCCCATGTACTGAACATATTGCTGTCATTCTGGTATTGTCTGAAAGCTTGGAATGTCAAACAATACAAAGCCCATATCTCTAGCTGGTACAAAACCAGAGATATGAGCAGCTAAAGCAGCTGCCCCCGTCCCTGTCAGTGTGGAGTAAAATGAGTGAGCAGCTGACAGGCTGCAGGAGGAGAGAAACAACATAAAAAAAAATATATAGAAATGTGGCATTATCATCATTGACCATCAACATACAATTATGTTATTTTTACTGCGGGGTAAACAATGGTAACCTAACGTGATGATAGCACCTGTGAAAGAACTACTGTGGCGTACTCTGATCACAGGCTAACCTGTGCCATATCCCCAGAAAAAAGGGTTACCAGGTCGAGGACTAACCACTGCCAGGGGGAAGGGAAGGATCCACCTTTGAATGGGTGACCCTCATTAAATGAACACCAGGTGAACCAATCCTCCCTACATGCCCCTCCATGCAGCAAACACTAGGAGTCCTAACTAATCCAGCAAGCGGCTCTCTGCCCTGAATAAATCACATGTGGATGCGCTATGTCCGTACCCTAAACCTAATATTGGAGCTCAACGTTTCGCCATATAGAGGCTCATCAGGAGCTAGGTCAAGTATAGGACAAACAAACACATAGGTGCCGTACGCCTCTGGTGGTGAGGCGACAGCTCCGGCGCTATGATGGCCACCAGAGGCGTACGGCATAATTTCATCAAGATAAGCATGTACGTGTATGCCAGTTTTACCAAATGTTACTTTTTAAAAATTGCAAAAAAAAATTGCAATCTAGAGGTAAGTGAATTTCTTGTAATCAGTTTCATACGCGTTGTCAAATAAAAAATAAATAATTGGATTTGCATCTGAATCGATTCTGTCCAAATTAGAAAATGTTCCAATTGGACAGAAAATTATAATTTTTATTTTTTTTGCTCTTTCTCCCATCTCGTTTGAACCCCTTTACTGAAATGACAGCTATAGTAAATAACGTCAGAGTGACACTAACAGTACATTGCTATGGATAGACACATTGTTGACAGTGATAACAAACTGTTGCATGTGTTATGCTTTGTCATATTTGAAAGATTCCAAAAATTGTCCCTTATTAGGTGCAGATGTTTAAGTACACATGGTGTAAAAAAAATATGTTTTAAACACTGGCAGAGGACAACTTTGTCTGTTTGGGTCTGACAACGCCACCTGTCATGCTGAAAACTGACAATGGAGGCTGGACAAGATAGTACAGAGAGAGTAAACTGGGCTGGTTCCGGTTAATGTTCAAGTGTGACTACTTAGAACTTGAAGTCCATGGTGTCAGGGAACAGGGTGTGTGCTGCGAAATTCCACAGTCTAGGTAGGATGGAACCTGATTGTTCAGGCGGTAGATCTCTGCTTGCTGTTTTGAATTAGCCTGGAGCAGTACTTGAACAACTGCTCAATCATGTTCATGAGACTGAACTGGCTGCTACTGCAGCTTCTGCTACTTGTGGAAGCAAGGATGGTGGTTGAATAACTGGGGGGCAATTGGCCTCTTTTTGGCAACAGGAAAACATTCCCCAATTTTGATTTTAATAGCAAGGGGTCTAAAAGCATGGCTATCCAGTAATCATCAGATTGGTTGATGGTAGCTGGTAGCGATACACTTGTCAGTATGTAAGTAACTAAGCAAGCTTGCTAGTATTCCAGAGGACCCAGTTCTTTTGGCTCCAGTTCCTAATGTGAGGATTGATCATAGTGGCCAGTGTCGTCATCATCATCATCATCAGTCTTATGCTTCTCCACCACCAACTCCTCCTCCTCCAGTGGTAGCTCCTCACCATTCTCCTCCATTTCCTCCTCCATGGAACTTTGTGTGGGTCTGCAATATGCTACAGGGCAGTCACCAAGATGCATAAGCTGTTCACCATCCCCTATTGCCATTGGCGTGATCATTCATCAGGGGGATAACATAATTGATGCTGGAATTGTCCCTACTGACAAATCTGGTGGGCTCATCAAAGGGTCTGAGTATGCAACATGTATCTCTAATGAGCTGCCATTGCCTGACCTCGAGACAATACATGCTCCCTGCTGAGGTGGCCTGGTGCATGATGATTGACTGCTTTAAACTGCATGTACAGACACCCCACCATATGCAAGGTGATACTCCAGCAAGTTGGAACATCACAGGTCAAGCAGTGCAGTGGAAGACTGCACTGTTGCTGCAAGTCCTGGGGGGGGGGGTTCCTAGCAACGTGTACTGTTATTGCACGTATCAGCTGCTCTAGGTGTCCACAGTGGCTTGCACCTTCACGCATAGCGAGAATTACAAGGAGCTGCCCATGATCTCCACCACATGAGAGTAAAAGGGAGGTATATCTTTTTTTAGAAAAATAGTGGTGGCTAGGTATCTTCCAGCAAGGCTGAGTGCACACCATCATGCAGGTAGCAGAATCCATTATGTGCTATTGGAGCAACTGCACCACCAGCAACTTGGTGAGAGGCGTGTGGCTGGTGGATTGCTCAAAACGATCCACCAGCCACATGCCTCTCTATGCAAAATGTGGCTAAGAGCATGGCAAGTGCTCTGCAAACAAATGTGGATAGGGAAATGACTTAAAATAACATAAAATGCGTAAAAATAAAAATAATAATCTTGATCTTGGAGGACAAGGTCCATATGGAGTAGGAGGTTGAGGAAGCAGTGGATGTGGCAGTGTAGGTGGAAGCAGCGGTGGAGGAGAAGGAGGTAGCCAATGCAGTTTTTTTGTTTAAATTTTTTAGTTTTTTGTTTAAATTCGGGTACACCCCAAAACATTGGAAAATATAACCTGTTATAACCCCCTCCAGCCGTGCTAAACAAATGTTCAGACAATACACTGGCTGCAGGGTAGGCCAGCACCTCCAAGGGGTAAAGGGCAAGCAAATGCCATATGCCCAATTTGTAGACCCAGTAGTTGAAGGGGGCAGACCCATCAGTCAGTACGTGTAGGTGTGTGCACACATACTGCTCCACTATGTCGCACGTCCCCGTGATGTCCATGATCCAATTGGATATCTGCTCTATCAACTTTCGATGTTCTTTTCTGCGACTACCATGTTGATTACGGTTAGCTGGGAATCAGGGTTCCATGCCAGAGAGGGAGCGTGAGAAAGGTGGACCATATCTAAAGGAGGTCAATGGCTGCAATGTGATCGAGCTGAAATGTGGGACAAATTATTAAAGCAGAAGTATCGAATGAAAGGGCCAATTAAAGACAAATTTTACCAATTTAATTTCCTGTCACCTATGCAGAGTAGGGGTTTTTCATCGCCAGAAATGGGTTAATGTCACCCACCAATGGAACAGATGATTTTTTAAAAATTTCGGTCCCTGTCACCTATGCAGAGCAGGGGTTTATTCACGGCAAAAATTGTAAAATGTCACCCAAGAATGTAACAGAAAAATTTGTGAAACGTATTAACCTGTCTAATAGGTAGAGCAGGGGTATATCACACCCAAAAAATTGTGAATTTCACCCGAATATATAACAGACAAATTAATGTTTTTTTTTTACCTGTCTACTAGGTATAGCAGTGGTATATCACACCCAAAAATTTGTGAATTACACCCGAATATGTGACAGACAAATTAGTGAAATGTTACCTGTCTACTAGGCAGAGCAGTGGTATATCACACCCAAAAAATTGCGAATTTCACCCGAATATGTAACAGACAAAATAATGTTTTTTTTTTACCTGTCTACTAAGTATAGCAGTGGTATATCACACCCAAAAATTGGTGAATTTCGCCAGAAAATGTAACAGACAAATTTGTGAAATGTTTTTACCTGTCTATTAGGTACAGCCGGGGTATATCACACCCAAAAATTTGTGAATTACACCCGAATATGTGACAGACAAATTAGTGAAATGTTACCTGTCTACTAGGCAGAGCAGTGGTATATCACACCCAAAAAATTGTGAATTTCACCCGAATATGTAACAGACAAATTAATGTTTTTTTTTTTTACCTGTCTACTAAGTATAGCAGTGGTATATCACACCCAAAAATTGGTGAATTTCGCCAGAAAATGTAACAGACAAATTTGTGAAATGTTTTTACCTGTCTATTAGGTACAGCCGGGGTATATCACACCCAAAAATTTGTGAATTTCCCCCAGATATGTAACAGACAAATTAGTGAATTTTTTTTACCTCTCTACTAGGTATAGCAGTGGTATATCACACCCAAAAATTGGTGAATTTCACCAGAAAATGTGACAAATTAGTGAAATGACATAAAATAAAATGTACAAATAAAAAAATAAATAAACTTGATTTATGAGGTGAAGGTCCATACGGAGTAGGAGTTTGAGGAGGCGGTGGACGTAGTGGTGTAGGTGGAAGCGGTGGTGGAGGAGGACGAGGTAGCCACAGTTTTTTTTATTTATTTTTATTAGGGTACACCCCAAAAGAGTGTGAAATATCCAAAGAACAACAATGAGCAATTGCGCTGTCTGTGATAACGCCCCCTGCTGTGCTAAAAACACGTTCAGACAATACACTGGCTGCAGGGCCAGCCAGCACCTTCAAGGCGTAAAGGGCAAGCTCAGGCCATGTGCCCAATTTGGAGACCCAGAAGTTGAAGGGGGCAGACCCGTCATTCAGTACGTGTAGGCGTGTGCACACATACTGCTCCACCATGTTGCTGAAATGCTGCCTCCTGCTAAGACGTTCCATGTCAGCTGGTGGTGCTGGTTGTTGTGGCGTGCTTACAAAGCTTTTTCACATTTTGGCCATGCTAACCCTACCTTCTGAGGTGCTGGTGGTGCCCCATCTGCGTTGGCGACCTCTTCCTCTGCCTTTTGCTTCCACTGTGCCACGTGGGAATGCCACCAGCAGCGCGTCTACCAGAGTGCACTTGTACTCGCACATCTTACGATCACGCTCCAGTGACTGAATTAAGGATGGTACGTTGTCCTTGTAATGGGGATCCAGCAGCGTGGCCACCCAGTAATCATCACAAGTTAGAATGTGGGCAACTCGGCAGTCGTTGCGGAGACACTGCAGCATGTAATCGCTCATGTGTGCCAAGCTGCCCAGAGGCAATGAAAACCTGTCCTCTGTGGGAGGTGTATCGTCTGTGTCCTCTGTATCCCCCAGCCACGCACCAGTGATGGCCATGAGCTGGTCTGGGAGCCACCCTGCTTTGAACACTGTTCCTCCTCCACCATCGCCTCCTCCTCCTCATCCTCCACCTCCTTATCCTCCAGAACTGTGCCCTGGCTGGACAATTGTGTACCTGGCGTTTGTGGGTGCAGGAACCCACCCTCGGAGACACTTGTGAATGACTGGCCGTAAACCCTATGAAATGATCCCTCTTCCTCCTCCTCCTCCTCCTGTGCCACATCCTCTTCCATCATCGCCAGCAGCGTTTTTTCAAGGAGGCATAGAAGTGGGATAGTAACGATGAGAACTGCGTTATCGGCACTGGCCATGTTGTTGGAGTACTCGAAACAGCGAAACAAGGAACACAGGCCTTGCATGGAGGCCCACTCATTGGTGGTAAAGTGGTGCTGTTCCGCAGAGCCACTCACCCGTGCGTGCTGCAGCTGAAACTCCACTATCGCCTACTGCTAGCACAGTCTGGCTAGCATGTGCAAGGTGGAGTTCCACCTTGTGGGCATGTCACATATGAGGCGGTGAGTGGGAAGGACGAAGTTACGCTGCAGCGCTGACAGGCGAGCAGCAGCAGTGTGAGAACGCCAAAAGCACAACAGCCCGCACTTTATGCAGCAGCTCTGACATATCGGGGTAATTTTTAAGGAACCTCTGCACCACCAAATTCAGCACATGCACCAAACAAGGGATGTGCGTCAAACCGGCTAGTCCCAGAGCTGCTACGAGATTTTGCCCATTATCACAAACCACCAGGCCAGGCTTGGGGCTCACTGGCACCAACCACTCATCGATCTGTTGTTCAAGGCCCGTCCACAGCTCCTGCGTGGTGTAGGGTTTGTCCCCCAAACAGATACGTTTTTCAAACTGCCTGCTGTCGTTTACCCCTGGCTGTGCTGAAGGTGGTGGTTAAGGTGTTACGCTGACCGGATGAGAAGCCAGTAGAGGATGAGGAAGCAGAGAAGGAGGAGGAAGCAACAGGAGGCAAACTGAAGCGCCCTGCAATCCTCGGTGGCAAAAGGACATGCGCCAAATTGCTCTCCGCCTCACACCCAGCCGCCACTGCATTTATCCAGTGTGCTGTTATGGAGATATAACGTCCCTAACCGTGCTTACTGGTGCACGTATCTGTAGTTAGGTGGACCTTGCCACAGATGGCGCTGCACAGTGCACACCTCATTTTATCCCCTATTCGGTTGTGCAGGGAAGGGATGGCACGCCTGGAAAAGTAGTGGCTGCTGGGCACGACATACTGTACTGTGTGACAGCCACCGCCATAAGGCTTTTAAAACTCCCTGTCTCCACCAGACAGAATGAGAGCATTTCGAAGGACAGTAATTTTGAAATGCTGGCATTCAGGGCCAGGGATCGCGGGTGGGTAGGGGGGTACTTCCTCTTCCGCTGCAGTGTTTGGGAGATGGAGAGCTGAACGCTTCCGTGGGACATTGTGGAGATGATTGGTGACCCAGGTGGTGGTGTTGCTGGCAGATCCTCTGTTTGCGGGATGGCAGGTGCCACTGTCACTCCAGAGGTGGATGAAGAGGCCGAGACTGCAGCAGAAGAGGAAGCAGGAGGAGGCAGAGACTTTTCTTGGTTTTTGAGGTGTCTACTCCACTGCAGCTCGTGCTTTGCACTTAGATGCCTGGTCATGCAGGTTTTGCTCAGGTTGAGAACGTTTATGCCTCACTCCAGGCTCTGATTGCACAGCGTGCAAACCACTTGTGTCTTGTCGTCAGCACATTATCTGAAGAACTGCCACGCCAGGGAACTCCTTGGAGCTGGCTTTGGTGTGCTCGATCCCTTGCTGCGGTGGGCAGTAGCAGGCATACTGTCTAGGGGACGGCAGCTCCGCTTTTGCACCATGCTCCCTCTTCTGCTTTGCTGGTGGCTCTGTGTGACCACCGCCTCTTCCTCTGAACTACACAGGTCACTCGCATGACCTTGATTCCATGTGGGATCGAGGACCTCATCGTCATCCACATCATCTTCCACCCAGTCTTCACCCCTGCCCTCCTTGTCGGTCTGCACACTTACAAAAGCCACAGCAGTTGGCACCTGTGTTTCGTCATCATCCGAGACGTGCTGCGGTGGTCCTCCCATGTACTCATCTTGAAAGATAAGTGGTTGGGCATCGGTGCACTCAATCTCTTCACTTCTGGGGAAGGGCTAGGTGGACGGCCCTGGGAAACCCTGCTAGCAGAGTCATCCAAAAGCAGAAGAGACTGCTGCATGACTTGGGGCATAGACTGCTTGGCTTGGGGTGAGGTGAAAGACTGATGGACATCGGCTTCAGGTGCCAACTCTGATCTTTCAGCAGGAGACAGGGTGGGAGACAATGTAAAAAAACTGGAGGCACTGTCAGCAACCCAATCTACTATCGCCTGTACTTTTTCTGGCCTCACCAATCGTAGAGCCGCATTAGGCCCGATCAAATACCTCTGAAGGTTCTGTCACCTACTCACACCTGAGGAAGATGGTGTATACCCTGAAACGCGTCTGGCTCTGCTGGGACAGTGAGCCGTTCCCCAATAACCAGGATCTATCGATAGAAGAAGGTTACAGTCGGATGGACTTTCTCGTATGAACTATTGCCATTGTCTCGAATTAGAGGCAGGATCGTGAGAAGGGTCCGATACTTTACAGCTGCCAAGCCGAGGAGTCACGTGAGACGTCACGTTTGAGACTCCATACCACGTGGGACGCCACGTAGGGTAAGATCGACAGAATTTTCGATTGAAATATCGAGTTGGTGACGACTGTTATTATATTGAATATCCGAATAAGCTAGTGGGATCGAATCCAGACAGCGTGTGGTGTCCTATTGCCTTGCACACTAAGGTCCTCTATGTGATCTATTTGGAGCCTTTCATTAGGCTGGAGATAAGAATTGACATTCTAAGTTTCCAAAACTTCTCCTGCGATTATTTTCATAGAATCGCTCAAACGAGCACTGTGTGGACTGCCATATATTCGCCATCACGATTTTTATGGAGTGTATTTTTATGAGTAACCACGATTTTTCTGCGATTGAATAAGGTCCTGATTTTTTTGTAGTTCATTTTATGGATGTTTTTATTGTTTTATGTATTGGCTCCTTGTGATGAATATGTAATAAATATGTACAATTATTGACTTATCCACTGAGCACTTGCTTCTTTATTTTCCCAAAACGTGGAGTGCCCCTCATTATCTACTGGTGTATCTCACACTGACAGATGCAGACAAGGCTGCAAATTAAGTATTTTGCCCAAAAAGTGTCACGGGGTAGAGTCACGGGTATAAAGATAGAGCGGAGGTGCACCCCCTGAGATGCCACCCGATCCCCTGTCCCTGCCTACTTGCACCACCCGCCCTAGGTGACGGGGCGCAACTGGGCGACAGTCCCTGACCTGTGTAAGTGCAAGCAGAGAGATAGAGACAGCAGGGAAGCGGACAGCCAATGAGAGGTAGCACTAGAGCGGACAGAGAGGTGGAATAAGCAATGTACCACCAAAAATGGAAGAGCGATGAGGGTCAACTAGCCGGGGTCAGTCCAGGAGGTCACATCAGTACAAGAGAAGAGGCAAAGACAAAAGCAAGCCGAGGTCAAAATCCGAGAGGTAGCGTCAAGGTTCAGGGAGCAGGCAGAAGAGGTGTCAGGAAGCAGATCAAGGATCAAATCCAAAGGTAAGCTAAATAACAATAATAATACACAGCCTAAGGGACCAAAATCACAGGCAACCTGTAGCCAGCAGGTTGCCTGTATTTATAGTGGGGAGTGAGGGTCATGTGACGTCGCCAGCGTCACATGACCGACAGACAAACAAGTCGAGCACCGAGTGATCAGCTCGGTACTCAAGGCAGACCTAGGAGCAGGGAGCCTCCCAGCTAGCAAAAGCCGCCCTGGGAACGAGGCTGAACACAGATCCTCGCTCCCGAAGCTAAGCAGCAGGTCTGCGGCTGATGGGAGACCGAGTGCGCCTTCGGCGCCCCGTTACAAAAAGGGTGTTTTTTGAATAACAGCAGTATATAACGCTTGAATTTCACACGTACAGATGCAGACAAGGCCATAAATTAAGTATTTTGCCAAAAATGGGTGTTTTTTAAAACCCAGACAATTATAGCTGAATTTCTAGCCTAAATTGCACACTGACTAATGCGGCAGAGGCCCCAGATGGAGGGTATTGCAAAAAATGGGCGTTTTTTAAAACCCATAAAATTATTGAAGTATTTCAAGCTTGTTTTTAACAACCACAGATGCAGAAAAGGCTGCTATATTAAGTACTTTGCACAAAATGGGTGTTTTTTAAATAACAGAATATGACAGCTGTATATAACGCTTGAATTTCACATGTACAGATGCAGCAAGGGCTGTAAAATTGAGTATTGTTCCCAAAAATTGTGTTTTTTGAATAACAGAATATGACAGCAGTATATAACGCCTGAATTTCACACTGACAGATGCAGACAAGGCTGCAAATTAAGTATTTTGCCCAAAAAGGGTGTTTTTTTTTAAATTACAGAATATGACAGCAGTATATAACGCATGAATTTCACACGTACAGATACAGCAAGGGCTGTAAAATTGAGTATTTTGCCCAAAAAGGGTGTTTTAAAAAAAATAATAGCTGTATTTCTAGCTTAAATTGCACACTGACTAATGCAGCAGAGTCCCAAGATGGAAGGTATTGCCAAAAATGGGTGTTTTTTAAAACCCAGAAAATTATAGAAGTATTTAAAGCTTGTTTTAGCAATCACAGATGCAGCAAAGGCTGCAATATTAAGTACTTTGCCCCAAAATGGGTGTTTTTTTAATAACAAAATATGACAGCTGTATATAACGCTTGAATTTCACACGTACAGATGCAGCAAGGGCTGTAAAATTGAGTATTGTTCCCAAAAAGGGTGTTTATTGAATAACAGAGTATGACAGCAGCATATAACGCTTGAATTTCGCAAGTACAGATGCAGCAAGATCTGTAAAATTGAGTATTTTGCCCAAAATGGGTGTTTTTTGAATAACAGAGTATGACAGCAGCATATAATGCTTGAATTTCTCAAGTACAGATGCAGCAAGAGCTGTAAAATTTCGTATTTTGCCCGAAAAGGTGTTTTTTAAAACACATAAAATTATTGCTGTATTTCTAGCTTAAATTGCACTCTAATGCGGCAGAGGCCCCAGATGGACGGTATTGGCAAAAAATGGGTGTTTTTTAAAACCCAGAAAATTATTGAATTATTTCAAGCTTGTTTTTAACAATCTCAGATGCAGCAAAGGCTGCAATATTAAGTACTTTGCCCAAAATGGGTGTTTTTTTACTAACAGAATATGACAGCCGTATATAACGCTTGAATTTCACACGTACAGATGCAGCAAGCGCTGTAGAATTTAGTATTTTGCACAAAAAGGGTGTTTTGTAAAACCCTGAAAATTATAGCTGTATTTCTAGCTTAAATTGCACACTGACTAATGCGGCAGAGGCCCAAGATGGAGGGTATTGCCAAAAATAGGTGTTTTTTAAAGCCCAGAAAATTATTGAATTATTTCAAGCTTGTTTTTAACAATCACAGATGCAGAAAACGCTGCAATATTAAGTATTTTGCCCCAAACGGGTGTTTTTTTTTAAATAACAGAATATGACAGCAGTATATAACGCTTGAATTTTACACGTACAGATGCAGCAAGGGCTGTAGAATTGAGTATTTTACCCAAAAAGGGTGTTTTTTAAAACCCAGAAAATTATAGCTTTATTTCTAGCTTAAATTGCACACTGACTAATGCGGCAGAGGCACCAGATGTAGGATATTGCCAAAAATGGGTGTTTTAAAAAAAAATATTACTGCAGTATTTCAGGCTTGGATTTAAATGTCACAAAAGCATATATGCTGTGCTGGTGCACTGAGCTTGCATAAAATGGCCGCCGCCGCCCTCCTAACTAACAGACGTTTAAAAGTTATTTTTCTGGGTCACTGAGCTCAGGGCAGGGTAAAAAGATTGTGCACTGCACCCACACAACTAAATCTAGTTAGATCGCTGAGTTAACAAACACTTCTAATTAAAGATTCTTTCCAATTCTCTCCCTCACAGCAGCAGCATCCTCTCCCTACACTAGTAACAGCAGAGTGACGTGCAGCGCTACGTGACTCCAGCTTATTTAGAGGTTGGGTCACATGCTGCACAGGCCAATCACAGCCATGCCATTAGTAGGCTGTAATGGCTTCTTAGGGCACAGAGTTAAACGCTTGTTGATTGGCTGCTCTGCAGCCTTTCAAAAGCGCCATAAAATAGCCGAACACCGAACCCGATCTTTTACTGAAATGTTCGGGTTCGAGTCCGGGGTCCAAAAATCCTAACAGTTCCTTTACAGTTCGATTTCGCTCAACCCTACTCTTTAGCAGACGCAGCCAAAATACATATTTTCAGACGGCAATCTGGGCAGAGACTGGTGTCTATGGCATTTTGAGCAAAAGAACCTGCCAGAAACCTGCCCCTTGATTGGCTGACAGGCTTTCAGCCTCTGAGCCAGTCAGAGCAAGCCTCATTCTCGCCCTCCCTCTTCCATGTGATACTTCATCTTCATTCACTATCTGGTTTTCCCTCCTCTAATTTTAAATATGGTGCTTGCAGCATTTTATTGCGCGATTCGTTTGAAATGAAACATCAAAAATTTGTATTTGTTTGGCATTAGAATTTTTGTGAAATTCATAATTAATCCGATTAGTTTAAAATCAAACACTCAAACATCTCCAATGCAATCTTGGAGGATGGCAAACAAACTGGTGTAGCATATCTAGACAAAGGTGTTATGCTTAAAGATACATTGATAAATGTATAATATTTGATTAATTTGGTGAAAATAACAGGAATGCAGACGCAAGCAAAATTTCAAAAATTCAAACTTACAGAAAAATCATAATAGAAGTCTATGGGCCGCATAACAGATCTGTCTGGTTATGGGGCCCATAGTCTTCTATTATGATTGAATGCCAAACAGAATGCTTCTTAAAGGCATTCCATTATGCCTTCTGTAATAGAATTCCTTTAGGCCCATGGTATCGGAAACCATAACGGAATTGTAATAAAACCGGAACTTGAACTTGTAAAACACAAGAACAATTAGATACCCCAAAACATGTGAAATACCAAAAAGAAACCACCACACCATATAATACAAAAGTAATCTTTATTAATTGTCAATCCACAGACATACATAAAAAAATATAATAATCAATCATAAACGTAATGATTGATGTGTAACACCCCAACGTAATGAAGATGTAACACCCCAACAAGCTCCATGTCTGCCACATAATAAAAGGTAAAAGTTATTGTGCTATATGTCAGACCTATATACAATTGGACAGGTAACTAGATAGCCGATGTCTATCTCCTTTTAAGTATACTGTATGTAGCATGAGTGACATCCAAGTTAGGTCGTCCATAAATAGTGATATAAGCAATACCCAAAATTAAGAGTGGACCGAGCGACCAGACTCCGATGCCCTCAATGCTATCCATAAAATATGTAGGCCACTAGATACTCTGTTATTTAAACATCAAGACCATCACATAATAAGGAAATACATAGTGAGCACAAAATAACAATAACATACCAATGCAGGGCTGGAGGGTATAAAAACCCCAACGCACGATTCGCACGCTTCATCTGGGGGCAAGTTCGCTCATCCCAATTACTGACGTTTTCTGTAGGCCCTACTAGAAGAAGTTCAGTGCACAAATAGTTTACAGCTTACATTGAGGTCACAATGGTAACATTATAAATTCATATAAGTGGAGCTCTCTTTAATGGTGGCTCCAGGCCACCAGATGTATCATATAAAGTGTGAGGGGAATCAGAGGGTTTAGAGCACTATAGTGGAAACATTTGGCAGTTGGCTAGCTACATTCATTTACAATGAATACGATTTTTCAGAATGATGAAGAACTATCCAACACAGAAGTTGGTTAAGTGGTCAAGGTGGACCAAAAACTTATATATATTTTAATCTGTTATATACTGCATAGTTGGGGTGACACTGGTGCACTTCTTGCACTGTACATCAGTATTAACAGAATTTCTCTATAAAGACCTAATAAACATTATAGGTAAACAATGGCTTCAAATATCTCACTGGAGGTCCATACTATGGGGTCATATAAAATCTGTGTATACCCGTGTTTTGTACTATTAATATAGTAATATATTACTATTTTGTAATATATTTATGGGCTGTGGCAGCCAGACATCCTTTGGGCATGCTTTGGTTAATATTGGGGGGTCCTTAGTAGTGGACCTCCTCTGTGATGTCCATATGTCCTCCTATATAGGAGCTGCTTTCATGAGACAACCCCTTTGGCATTATTATGATGCATCCATGTAATCACAATCACGATGAATGCTTCAAGCTGTAGAGCTTTTCAATTTTTAAAATAAACTACAATATGTTGGTCAGAATTACTTGTAGCTGAAAAGATAGACTTGGGCAGGTTGTGATGCTCTCTTTCCTCTCCGCTGGCAGCTTTTTCATGATAAAGAAAAAGACCCAACCTGATGTTAACACTAGTTAAACATCTCTTCTGCGGGCCATTTGGTGATTGTTTTCTCCAGACTATTTATGTTGTTTTGATGTTTCAGGTATTCTACCATTCTCTCCCTTGCTTATTACAACCCTGCAGGCAGCGTATATAAAGCCAAATCTCAAGCTTTGTTGCGCTGCAAATATATAATCTGACAACAAAATAAAAAATGTAACCCGTTATTTACTGTGCAAGGGATCCTTTCAGATCTTTCTGTCTGTGACTGAAACAAAAGAGTTTTTGACTAACCTTCAAAATGACTTCTGTAAGTATTGTGCCCAAATCTGGTGACCCCACTCAAGAACCTAAAGCAGGGACGGCCAACCTGAGGCTCTCCAGCTGTTGCAAAACTACAACCCAGACTGCCTACAGTTATCAGCCTACAGCAGGTCATGGTGGGAATTGTAGTTTGACAACAACTGGAGAGCGGCAGGTTGGCCATTGCTGACCAAAAGAAAACGATACTGCTTGCAAGCACCATATTGGGGACACACAAAACACTGTCACCACTTGAAAGGTATTCTACTGTAAATTGTAGGATCCATATTAGTGGTAAACCAAAATGCTCTAAATCTACGCCAGCAAGGAAGCTACATAACATAACTTCTGTGAATCCACCTCCAACGCAGGGGTTATTAAGATCGGCATAAAAAATGCCAGTCTTAATAAATGACCCCCTCTGATTCTATTATTTCCTGATTTTAAGTGATTTGATTCAGGATAATCAAGGAGATGGGAGAGAGAGACTTTTCTAACCAAAGTACCTTGATTCGGGTATATACACTCAAGTCACATTATTATAACCACCAGCTAATATCCAGATTAACTGCCATGTGCAGCATAGGCAACAGCTAGACAGGCTAGGAGTGACTCAGTAAGGTTCTGGTAGATTGCCAGAGGTATCTGAAGCCATGCCGACTGCAGAACATTCCACAACTGCTGGAATGTGCATGGAGGAGAGTCCATAGAGTGAACAAGATGATCAACGTGGCTCCACAGCTCAGTTGGGTTTAAGTCTGGGGGATTAGGGGCCCAGGTTAGTACTTGGATGTCTTGTTTATGCACTTCCAACAAATTTCAGACATTTTTAGTCATGTGGCATGTCACATTTTCTTGCTATATTAACCCATCCTCCCCAGGGAAGACAATCAGCATGTGTTGAGAGTGTCTTTCACGTGGATGAGTTGACACAGAGAATGCTACGAAATCATTCCCCCGACTATAATGCTGCCACCACCAGCTTGTGTTCTTCTAGTAATGGTTTCAAGGTGTTTGTTCTCTAATATTTGTCGCCTGAAATGGCAACATGCATCCGTTTGCGATGAAGCAGAAAACATGACCCATCAGAGAAGGCAACCCTTTGCTAATCAGCAGAAGTCCAATTCCGATGCTGCCATGAAAATTGATGCTCTTTCTGCCAAAGCAACTTCGTTAACAGAGCTGCAGTGACCATTACTTTGCTTCGGAGCCCCATATGCAGTAGCATTCACTGAACTGTTGTTTTATACACATATCTGGTAGCCCCATGGTTCATTTTGGCGGTAAGCAGGTTTACTGTAGGATGTTCGTCTGCCCTCACACACCTTTGTAACCAACGTTCACCTCTCACATTAATGGTACGTGGTGCCCTGCATTTTCCATGTTGCTTATTTGTAATGGTGCCATTTGTCCACTGACAATTAGTGTTGGGAGCGGATATTCGAATCACGAATATTAAATCGCGAATATCGGCACTTCGAGAATTCGCAAATATTTAGAATATAGTGATATATATTCGTAATTTCGAATATTCTAGATTTTCTTTTCATCAGTAACCTCCCTTCTTGCTTATGGGCCAATGAGAAGGCTGTAATGTCGTTGTCTGAGCTTAGCAACATCCCTAGCAACCAATAGGAAAGTTGCCTACCCCTTACTATATAAAAACCTCCCCAGCAGCAATTTTCTACAGTTAGATAATTAGTTAGATAGCTTACAGTTGCAAGAAAAAGTATGTGAACCCTTTGGAATCATATGGATTTCTGCACAAATTGGTCATAAAATGTGATCTGATCTTCATCTAAGTCACAATCATAGTCTGCTTAAACTAATAACACACAAAGAATTAAATGTTACCTTGTTTTTATTGAACACAATCAATGAGATGAGATTGGAGGTGTTGGTTACAGCTGCCCTGCCCTATAAATAACACACCAGTTCTGGGTTTGCTTTTCACAAGAAGCATTGCCTGATGTGAATGATGCCTCGCACAAAAGAGCTCTCAGAAGACCTACGATTAAGAATTGTTGATTTGCATAAAGCTGGAAAGGGTTATAAAAGTATCTCCAAAAGCCTTGCTGTTCATCAGTCCACGGCTAAGACAAATTGTCTATAAATGGAGAAAGTTCAGCACTGCTGCTACTCTCCCTAGGAGTGGCCATCCTGTAAAGATGACTGCAAGAGCACAGCGCAGACTGCTCAATGAGGTGAAGAAGAATCCTAGAGTGTCAGCTAAAGACTTACAAAAGTCTTTGGCATATGCTAACATCCCTGTTAGCGAATCTACGATATGTAAAACAGTAAACAAGAATGGATTAAATGTGAGTATACCACAGAGGAAGCCACTGCTGTCCAAAAAAAACATTGCTGCACGTTTACAGTTTGCACAAGAGCACCTGGATGTTCCACAGCAGTACTGGCAAAATATTCTGTGGACAGATGAAACCAAAGTTGAGTTGTTTGGAAGAAACACACAACACTATGTGTGGAGAAAAAGAGGCACAGCACACCAACATCAAAACCTCATCCCAACTGTTAAGTATGGTGGTAAGGGCATCATGGTTTGGGGCTGCTTTGCTGCGTCAGGGCCTGGATGGATTGCTATCATGGAAGGAAAAATGAATTCCCAAGTTTATCAAGATATTTTGCAGGAGAACTTAAGGTCATCTGTCCACCAGCTGAAGCTCAACGGAAGATGGGTGTTGCAATAGGACAACGACCCAAAGCATAGAAGTAAATCAACAACAGAATGGCTTAAACAGAAGAAAATACGCCTTCTGGATTGGCCCAGTCAGAGTCCTGACCTCAACCCGATTGAGATGCTGTGGCAGGACCTCAAGAAAGCGATTCACACCAGACATCCCAAGAATATTGCTAAACTGGAACAGTTCTGTAAAGAGGAATGGTCAAGAATTACTCCTGACTGTTGTGCACGTCTGATCTGCAACTACAGGAAACGTTTGGTTGAAGTTATTGCTGTCAAAGGAGGTTCAGCCAGTTATTAAATCCAAGGGTTCACATACTTTTTGCACCTGCACTGTGAATGTTTACATGGTGTGTTCAATAAAAACATGGTAACATTTAATTCTTTGTGTGTTATTAGTTTAAGCAGACTGTGATTGTCTATTGTTGTGACTTAGATGAAGATCAGATGACATTTTATGACCAATTTGTGCAGAAATCCATATCATTCCAAAGGGTTCACATACTTTTTCTTGCAACTGTATAAATATAATACAGATAGTTAATGGGAGATAGTCAGTGTAGGTTATATCCTGAAATATATGTTGCATTGAAGTGTGTTAGGTAGTATGATAGGTTCTGCTGTCCATACATACATGCAGAGCTGCTAAAATGTGAAGTTTCACGTATTGCGCCAAAATATTTGCATCATTAGTGCCGATTAGCGAAATCGCAAATATATTGGAGCACTCTAACTGCATATAAAGCCATTTTTTATGTTCTGCCGTGCCAAACATTTTCTCCAGTCTCAGGAAACTTCTAGCAGCTTGGAAAGTGTAGCAAAAGTGACCCATGCCTGTATTTACGCACATTACACGAATATTACATTGGCAATTTTTCACAATCAAGAAAATGATCTCAAATTCGCGAATATATGAAGAATATTCGCCCAAATATTTTTAAAATATTGAAAATTCGAATATAGCCACTGCCGCTCATCACTACTTACAATACCTTTCACCAAATCAGCATGTGAACAGTTCATAAACTGTTCAGTATCAGAAATAGTGCCTCCATTGGTCCAAAAGCCAATAATTATTCCTTTTGGCAACTTTTTGCAATGAGGAATATGTGTGCCGCCTATCGTACAACTTATATACCCCCCAAGCCACCTCAGGAGACATGAGATACTTAAAGGGAACCTGTCATCAACCTAATGCTGCCCATACTAACAGCAGAATAAAGTTGAGACACAGGAGATTATTTCAGTGGTCTGTTATCTAAAATTTAAAAGGAAGTGGTTGCCGAGAACCAACATCAGAATCATTGCAGACTGGGCCTGGAAGAGAGTCCCGACCACCTGAGAAGAGTCTTCTAAGTTTTCTCCCTTTCTCTCTAGGAGAGAACTGCCAATCATCAGCAGATGGGTGAGAGAGCAGGTGACATACAAGGCCGTCCATAACCTGTCCCCTCCCTACATCTCTGAGTTACTTTCCAGATACACCCCCACACGCACTCTCCGATCCTCACAAGACCTCCTTCTCTCCTCACCTCTTATCACCTCTTCCCACAATCGACTCCAAGATTTCTCCCGTGCATCACCCATACTCTGCAACTCGCTACCCCAACATATCAGACTCTCACCTACAGTGGAATCCTTCAAAAGAAATTTGAAAACCCACCTCTTCAGACAAGCCTACAACCAGTGACCCTGCTGCCTCTATACCGCCATGACCAACTTAACCCGCACCTACTGTGTCCTTCTCCCATACCATATAGATTGCAAGCCCTCACGGGCAGGGCCCTCTCTTCTTCTGTACCAGTTAGTAACTCATCTTGTTTATGATTAGTGCAATTGTCTGTATTATGTATGTGCACCCCTTATCATATGTACAGCGCTATGGAATGAATGGCGCTTTAATAATAATAATAATAATAATAATAATAATAATTATGAATAACCATGACTTTTCTCAGGTAGATTTGACTCTTTTCAAGGCCTGGGCTGCAGTGACTATGATGCTGGTTCTCGGCAACCACTTCCTTTTAGCTCATGAGTGACACACCGCTGAAATCAGCATTTCTGTCACTATTTTATGCTGCCCACAGTGAGGTCAGCATAAAGTTGATTACAGGTTCCCTTCAATGGTCATAATCATGTGACTCAACTGTGTACAAGCTGGAATGAAGGACCAGGCACACACTCTGATGAGGGGGTGGTGACAAACTGAAGTGTTTGTTAATGACACACTTCCCCCACAGCAATGTGTATATTACCATATATTGACCCAAATTAACCACTAACATGAAATATGATGTGTCACGAATCGTTTGGATGAGTAAAAGTATTCCAAAGTAATTACCTAATAAAGTCACACATAAGATGTTTCAGGAAGGTGAAAACTGGCTGTGCCTGGAAGGGGTTAACTAAGATTGATTTTGCAATAGAGCCGGACTGTGGGTTTATTTACGCGGACGCCAAATTATGCAGTGGGTCCGGATATGGGTATAGAAGTCTATAGTAGAGTTGAGCGAACACCTGGATGTTCGGGTTCGAGAAGTTCGGCCGAACTTCCCGGAAATGTTCGGGTTCGGGATCCGAACCCGACCCGAACTTCGTCCCGAACCCGAACCCCATTGAAGTCAATGGGGACCCGAACTTTTGGGCACTAAAAAGGCTGTAAAACAGCCCAGGAAAGAGCTAGAGGGCTGCAAAAGGCAGCAACATGTAGGTAAATCCCCTGCAAACAAATGTGGATAGGTAAATGAATTAAAATAAAAATTAAAAAAATTAAAATGAACCAATATCAATTGGACAGAGGTCCCATAGCAGAGAATCTTGCTTCACGTCAGCAGAGAATCAGTCTCTTCATGCCATAGCAAAGAATCTGGCTTCATGTCAGCAGAGAATCAGTCTCTTCATGCCATAGCAGAGAATCTGGCTTCATGTCAGCGCAGAATCAGTCTTCATGTCATAGCAGAGAATCAGGCTTCACGTCACCCACCACTGGAACAGGCCACTGTCACACATTTAGGCCCCGGCACCCAGGCAGAGGAGAGAGGTCCCGTAACAGAGAATCTGGCCTGATGTCAGCACAGAATCTGTCTTCATGTCATAGCGGAGAATCAGGCTTCACGTCACCCACCACTGAAACAGGCCACTGTCACACATTTAGGCCCCGGCACCCAGACAGAGGAGAGCGGTCCCGTAACAGAGAATCTGGCCTTATGTCAGCGCAGAATCTGTCTTCATGTCATAGCAGAGAATCAGGCTTCACGTCACCCACCACTGAAACAGGCCACTGTCAAACATTTAGGCCCAGGCACCCAGGCAGAGGAGAGAGGTCCCGTAACAGAGAATCTGGCCTTATGTCAGCGCAGAATCTGTATTCATGTCATAGCAGAGAATCAGGCTTCACGTCACCCACCACTGGAACAGGCCACTGTCACACATTTAGGCCCAGGCACCCAGGCAGAGGAGAGAGGTCCCGTAACAGAGAATCTGGCCTTATGTCAGCGCAGAATCTGTCTTCATGTCATAGCAGAGAATCAGGCTTCACGTCACCCACCACTGGAACAGGCCACTGTCACACATTTAGGCCCCGGCACCCAGACAGAGGAGAGCGGTCCCGTAACAGAGAATCTGGCCTTATGTCAGCGCAGAATCGAGGTGCAGCGTACTCAAGTTAGGTTTAAAAATGTTCCTGGGTGTTGTAGTGCAATTGTGACACTAACCTGAGACAGCTGACTCTCTGCAAGGGCAGGTGATGATAAGTAATGTTCGTGACGCCAGTGCCAATTAAACGGTGGCACGCTGTTTGCTGATAGCAGGAATAACTGTCACGGAACCATGAACCAGACGTACAACAAGAGATAAGTGAAAATAAGAAGGCTTTATTAAAAATAAAGCTGTAAAGCAAAAGTCCAAACGGATGGTGAAACCGGGCAGAGTCTTTGCGAAGCCAGAGGTCAGGAACCAGAAGGGTAGTCAGACGAAGCCAGGATCAGGAACCAGCAGGGTAGTCAGACGAAGCCAGGATCAGGAACCAGCAGGGTAGTCAGACGAAGCCAGGATCAGGAACCAGCAGGGTAGTCAGACGAAGCCAGGATCAGGAACCAGAAGCAGCAGCAGTCTTAGAAGCATGTGAACACAAGAGGACCAAGCAAGGAACTGAAGCCACAGACCTCCTATATATATGAGCTAGGCATCCAGCTCCTCCCAGGGGAAGGAGGAGCCGCAGGGTGGAAGGCTACAAGAAACCCAGAAACCAAGATGGCCGCCAGCACATGTCAAACGAAGGAGAGCAGCAAGCAGGTAAGACCATGACAGTACCTCCCCCTCAAGGGCCCCTCCTCCGCGGAGCACAAAACGGTTTCTGAGGGAAGCGTGCGTGGAAGGCTCGGAGCAAGGCAGGAGCATGGACATCTGCGGAGGGAACCCAGGAACGCTCCTCTGGACCATAACCACGCCAATGGACCAAAAACTGCAACCGACCGCGGACCAGGCGTGAGTCCAGGATATTGCTCACCTCATATTCCTCATGATTGCCCACTTGGACCGGACGAGGCTGAGGAACCGAGGAAGTGAAACGATTACACACCAGTGGCTTCAACAGGGAGACATGAAACACGTTGGAGATCCGCATGCCAGGAGGAAGCGCAAGGGCATAGGCTACCGGGTTTACCCTGCGAAGCACTCGGAAGGGACCAACAAAGCGAGGCGCCAGCTTGGGAGTGGGCACTCGAAGGTTGAGGTTGCGGGTGGACAACCATACACGGTCTCCGACCTGGTAGGAAGGAGCAGGCGCTCGTCTGCGATCAGCCTGGAGTCTCTGGCGCTGCGCAGAGACCTCAAGGGACTTCTGGATCTGTACCCAAGAAGCACGTAGGACGGAAAGGTGATCCTCCACAGCCGGAATATCCTGGGGAGAGAATACCTCCGGTAACACGGCAGGTTGGAACCCATAATTGGCCATGAAGGGAGACGTCCCAGAGGAAGAGTTCACCGCCGTGTTCCTGGCAAACTCAGCCCAAGGCAGGAGGTCAACCCAATTGTCTTGGTGATCGGAGACATAGCAACGAAGGAATTGCTCCAAGGCCTGATTGGATCGTTCTGCGGCCCCATTGGACTGAGGGTGGTAGGCCGAGGAGAAGGAGAGATGAATCCCCAACTGGGAGCAAAAGGCGCGCCAGAACCTGGACACAAACTGACTCCCCCGATCCGACACAATCTCCTTAGGCAAACCGTGCAACCGGAAGACCTCCCTGGCAAAAATCGTGGCCAACTCTTGTGCAGAGGGTAACTTCTTGAGAGGAACACAGTGGCACATTTTGGAAAACCGATCCACAATCATGAGAATGACCGTATGGCCTCGGGATGCAGGGAGGTCCACAATGAAATCCATCCCCAGGTGTGACCATGGGCGCTCCCCGGTGGCTATGGGTTGCAGAAGGCCCAACGGAAGGTGCCGAGGGGACTTACTCTGGGCACAAACGGAGCATGCCGCTACATATGCGGCGATGTCGGAACGTAGGGAAGGCCACCAGAACAGACGTGAAACAGCCCAGGACAGCTGATTCTTTCCAGGATGCCCCGCGGTCTTGGAGTTATGGTAGGTTCGCAACAACCGAGTGCGCAACTCCTCAGGCACAAAACATCTGCCGTTTGGTCTCCCAGAGGGAGCACCAGATTGAGCCGCCAAAATCTGCTCACCCAGGGGAGAGGTCAGGCTGGTGCGAATGGCGGCCAGGATCTGATTCGGAGGTATGACCGAAGTCGGAATCGACTCCTCCCTGGACAGCTCGGAGTACTGCCGTGATAAGGCATCCGCCCTGATGTTCTTGGAACCGGGTAGGTAGGAGACCACGTAATTAAAACGTGACAAGAACAGAGCCCATCTGGCCTGACGTGGTGTCAATCTCTTGGCCTCAGAAAGGTAGGTCAGATTCTTGTGGTCCGTCAGGATGAGAACCGGAACCACCGAACCCTCGAGCAAGTGCCTCCATTCTTTAAGGGCCTGCACGATGGCCAATAACTCCCTGTCACCAATCTGATAGTTGCACTCTGCGGAAGACAGTTTCCGGGAGTAAAACCCACAAGGAAGCAGAGGACCCTCTGGTGTTCTACGCTGAGACAGAAGGGCGCCTACTCCCGTCTCAGACGCGTCCACCTCGAGGACAAAGGGCAACCCAGGGTTGGGATGCGACAGAATCGGAGCCGACACAAAGGCGGACTTTAGGGCCTCAAAAGCTCGGATGGCCTCGAGCGGCCAGACCTGGGAATTACTGCCCTTCCTGGTCAGATCCGTGAGAGGCTTGGCCAGCATGGAAAAGTCCCTGATGAACTTCCGATAATAATTGGCGAAGCCCAAAAAGCGCTGCAGGGAACGAAGACCACTGGGCTGGGGCCACTGTAAGACAGCCGAAACCTTCTCAGGATCCATGGAGAACCCCTCAGCGGAAATGATGTAACCTAAGAAGGTTACCTGGGATCGGTGAAATTCGCATTTCTCAAGCTTACCGAACAGCTTGTTCTCTCGTAACCGTTGCAACACTCGTCTGACATCCAGAATGTGGGCCTCCATGGATTCAGAATATACCAAGATGTCATCCAAATAGACTACCACACACTGCTGCAACAGGTCACGGAAAACATCGTTGATGAATTCCTGAAAGACTGCGGGCGCATTGCACAACCCAAAGGGCATAACCAAGGATTCGTAATGACCGGTCCTGGTGTTAAACGCGGTCTTCCACTCATCGCCCGCCTTGATCCTTACCAGGTTATATGCCGCCCTCAGGTCGAGTTTGGTAAAGACCGTGGCCCCTTTAAGGCGATCGAACAGCTCGGAAATCAAGGGTATCGGGTAAGCGTTCTTGATCGTGATGCGATTGAGACCCCTGTAATCGATGCAAGGCCTCAACTCACCGCCCTTCTTTTTCACAAAGAAAAATCCAGCACCTGCCGGGGACGAAGATTTGCGAATGTGTTCGCGTGAAAGCGCCTCCCTCACGTACTCCTCCATGGCCTCATTCTCCGCTACCGACAGTGGATAGACTTTGCCACGAGGAGGAACGGCACCAGATTGTAACTCTATGGCACAATCGTATGGGCGGTGCGGAGGTAGGGCAACCGCGCGCACCTTATCGAATACATCCCGGTACTCCTCGTATTCAGGAGGCAACAGAGAGTCAGAGGAAGTACACAGCAACTTGACAGACCCATGGATGCAACTAGCCCCACACTGCGGTGACCACGAGAGGATCTCGACCGATCTCCAATCGAAAGTCGGATTATGCTTCTGGAGCCAGGGGTACCCCAAGACCACCGAGTAGTGTGGAGACGAAATAACCTGGAGGCAGACCGACTCTCTGTGAACGGCACCAATGGCTATCCCCACTGGAAGGGTCTCATGAGTCACGTGTGGCGGCAGAAGGGGTCTGCCGTCTATCGCCTCAAGAGCCAGTGGGGAACCTCGAGCCTGCAGAGGAATGGAATTGGCGGCAGCGAACACACTATCAATGAACAAACCACCAGCACCAGAGTCCACCAACGCCTGGGTCGTCACCGAGCCCCCGACCCAGGAGAGGACAACAGTGATCAGTGGTTTGTCAACACGGGAAACCGGGGACGAGGAGACTCCACCCAAGATCTGCCCCCGACAGGATCTCAGGGTACGAGCGTTTCCCGGACGGTTCGGACATGCCAACCGAAAATGCCCACCGAGACCACAGTATATGCATCGGCCCTCGCGTCTCCGGAGTGCCCTCTCCCCCTCGGACAGGTGAGCAAACCCCAGCTGCATGGGTTCACCCCCAGACAAGTCATCCCCAGGAGGCGTGGGAGGAGAGGGAGGCACGGGTGGGACAGCAAACGTAGGCACCAATCTGTTAGAAGACCTCCGCAGGTTCTCCTTAAAGGAAGGTCTCTCCCTGAGTCTGGTGTCAATCAAAATCAGGAAAGAAATAAGAGACTCGAGCTCAACTGGTAGGTCCTTAGCTGCAACCTCATCCTTCAAGGCATCCGAGAGACCATGAGAGAAAGCAGCGACCATAGCCTCATTATTCCAGCCCACCTCTGCTGCCAGGGTACGAAACTCAATGGCGTATTCAGCTACGGATCGTGAACCCTGTCTGATGGACATAAGGAGCTTCGCAGCAGAGGCAGCACGAGCCGGCACATCGAATACCTTCCGAAGAGAAGCAACAAAACCGGAAAACTCGGCAACCACCGGATTGTTGTTCTCCCATAAAGGGCTGGCCCAGGCCAAGGCCTTGTCCGAGAGCAGCGAGATCAAGAAGCCCACCTTTGATCTCTCAGTAGGAAAGGCATGTGGCAGCAACTCGAAATAAATGCCCACCTGGTTAAGGAAACCTCGGCACTGAGTTGGCTCTCCCCCAAAGCGCTGTGGAAGAGGGGCAGAACCGGTCATACCCCGAAACACCGCAGGCGCAACAACAGGTGTCGGGGTAGACTCTGGCGCAACAACCGGAGCGGCAGTAGGAGCGAGCCCAGGAGCGACAACCGACCCATCGGCAACGGGAGCGAAATGAGCCGTGCGTTCAAGCAGGGTTTGCAACGCCACAGCGAACCGACCCAACAGGTGATCCTGCTGATCAAGTCTGGCAACCAGCGTGGGTAGCGAGGATGGCCCTGTACCGTCAGAATTCATGGCTTGGTCCTAATGTCACGGAACCATGAACCAGACGTACAACAAGAGATAAGTGAAAATAAGAAGGCTTTATTAAAAATAAAGCTGTAAAGCAAAAGTCCAAACGGATGGTGAAACCGAGCAGAGTCTTTGCGAAGCCAGAGGTCAGGAACCAGAAGGGTAGTCAGACGAAGCCAGGATCAGGAACCAGCAGGGTAGTCAGACGAAGCCAGGATCAGGAACCAGCAGGGTAGTCAGACGAAGCCAGGATCAGGAACCAGCAGGGTAGTCAGACGAAGCCAGGATCAGGAACCAGAAGCAGCAGCAGTCTTAGAAGCATGTGAACACAAGAGGACCAAGCAAGGAACTGAAGCCACAGACCTCCTATATATATGAGCTAGGCATCCAGCTCCTCCCAGGGGAAGGAGGAGCCGCAGGGTGGAAGGCTACAAGAAACCCAGAAACCAAGATGGCCGCCAGCACATGTCAAACGAAGGAGAGCAGCAAGCAGGTAAGACCATGACAATAACTGAGGAACCACGTGATGTTAAAACAGAACTCAAACTTTAGTAGTCATCATACATGGAAATAGATGGAAGCGCAGTTCCTTTGCAGACAGTTGGTTGCAGTACATTTGATGCAGGCAATATATATAGCAAGGTGACTTCAGAGTGTTAAACACAGGACTTGCAGTACAGGCGGCTTGCACTCTATTCCTGACTGATCCTGGAACATAGAAACTCTTCTCCAAGGCCCGATGCCCTAGCTCTGGCGTATATCCTTGGTTTTATAATTATCAAGTACCTCCTCTGTTGTCTTTAGTACCTCTTGCTTTTCTGGACTTGCCTCTGTCTCTCTCAGTTTCCTCAGGCTGGTTAACTGTGGGGTTCCTGCTTCTGCATATATTAGCTCAGGAGGGGAACCTTCTCCTTGGATCTGGAACCCGGTTACAGGGACTGCAATACCCTCTCCTGGTCTGCAGGCTTCAGGCCTGGACTTGACTCAGACATAGTCTAATCTCCAACTCCAACTCCAACTCTTTAACTCTAGACTCCAACTCCAGACTGCCTCTCCTTACCCTGACTGGGCCTTATATAAACTAGGGCTCCCTAGCTCCCTCTAGTGACTAAGAGCTGAAATGACACCCCTAGCAGGCCTGTACTTGCACATTTTACAGTAACAGGGAAGTACATAGCATTACATTACATTATATTTTATAAAGATGACTTATACCAACTTTCCCTTAAATAAGGAGAAACGACAGCACACAAGTGACCCTTCTGTAGTGAAGGGCATTACAGCTCCCGTACACTACATACCCCGCTGCTTTAAGCTGAGTACGACCTCGTACTCCATCAGGACCCGCCCAACTGGAATCTTTACCTGAAACAGAAAAAAGACACATGCAGGCATACATATATGTAATTCATCTGCATTTACATTCATATCAGGTCCAATTGGCAAAGGTGAAGTGTGGAGATAAGGGGCGTCGTTCTCTTCTCTCAGGATAGTGAATGGAACTGGGGCGCTGACCTGGCACAGCGTAACATTATTACCAGGATAGTCCATATGTGCAAATTGTCCTTAATAGAACAGCATAAAAGATAAAACAGTATAAAAGTTCTTGGAGGCTCAAAGAACAAATATGAGTCCGTACCCAGGTACCTTTCTTATAAATCACAGAGGCTCTCGTGCGGTGGAGTCCATCTCTGGGCACATTTCCTTAAAAACAAAGATCTCAGAGGCTCAGGTACTTTTGAGTCTATCACTGGGCACATATCCTTGGAATTCCGTTGCACAATAAAAATGACAGCTAAAAACAAGTGCTGTAATACCCCTGATCAACCTGAAAAGGGGGTTAAGGGTAAAAGGTGCAACAAAGGAACAGGCACAACTTGGCGTGTGATAGCAGAAGCAGGCAGGAGGTCCTGGAAACAACCTTGGCTTTGTTGACTCTATTATTTCAGTGGGTGACACCTACCACTGAGCCGTGGATAAACTGGCAGCAGCAACAAAGGACCAGAAACATAGGACTCCTGTCCTGGAAGAGTTAAATTTTCAAAATCATCTCTTGGCAAAATAAATCAAAGGCCCAGCAGGCTAATTCAAAAGGGCCGGTCATAATCACCCGGCTCTGCTGGCAAATATGGCCTGTAGTAGTCCTCTACAGGAGGATGTGCCCACATCACAGTGTCAGGGGGCAGCTGCAAAGTGAAGGGACCCCTAATAAGAATTGGCCCCATAGGCCTAGGGGTAAATACACTGGTGGACCGTACCGGTCCAGGCATAATGATTGTAGGTTGCGGTGGGCTTGATACCGCCGCCGCAAGCGGTCCGGTGGGCTCTGTGCAGCAAGTCACAGGATTAGCAGGTCTTCTTTGGGACCTTGACGGAGCAATGTTAGCAGAAGGTGGTTTACGGGTGGTGACAGGCACCCTTACCTCGTCCTTCTCAGGCGGCGTCTGGATCCTGGCGGTGGCAATCTTACGCAGCTCCCGCAACTTCTCCTCCAGCCGAACGATCTGGTCACCTATACTCTCAGTGTCCGAATCGCTGTCCTCTGCTGGCGCCGCCGGCGCAGGTACAGTACACGATGTGTCGGACGCGGCCGCTGCAGGCTCCGGTGGCGCATCTGGTCTCCGACCTTTACGGATATTTTCCAGGGTAACACGGAGTCCTTTTAAATTTTCCAGGTCTTGGATGGTCTTCTCCCGGCGAGGCAGCTCGGGGGACGGATAGGGACTCACCCATTTCTCCAACACGGTTGGCTGCCAGAATACATTAGGACCAATGAAAGAGCCCCGCTCCTGGAACGTGTGATGGGCTGGTTGTTTTGGAGAGCGTTCAGGTTCCCGCTCGCAGCCAGAATAGTCCTCTTCTGCCTCCCAGTCCTCCGGTTCCCTCTTGGGACGGGTCAAGGCAGTTGCATATGGGCCTCGCAGGCTCTCGGCAGGGGTGAACTCCACCTCCTCTCCCTCGCGGAGGCTATGCTGATATGAAGGGAGGTAATCTCTCTTGACAGATCTCCTGTTAACGTATAAGTCTCTGCCAGTTAGGTAGTCTTGTATGAACCCGTAGCCACGGGCCTTGTCAAAGGACACCACCAACCCCTTCCTCCTTTCCAGGCGGGGTTGGGTACTCGTGTGCCGCTCATGAATCGTCTTGGTTAGCTCTTCATAATATATTTTAGTTTTGGTATTCCTCTTTATAGCGGCCTCCCGAATCTCTGCCATTAACGCGGACCACTTGAAAGAGGGCTGAAAAAAGTCTCTCCAAGAGCCATAGCAGGGCTCTGTTTCTTTCCTCGGTGGCGGGCAGGCGGGTCTCTCCGGTCCCGGAGAGTAGGCCGGTGGAGCGTCCTCTGGCTCTACACCGGTATCAGTCATTTTTGGTAACTCAGGCGCGGACGTCGCAGCAAAGCAGTCCTCACTCTCCAACATGCTCGATCCTTCTCTGGAGAGCGACAGGGTGGCGCCAACAAGTTCAGCCAGATCCTCCCATTGCACTGGGAGGCCGCCCCCCAGGTATTCCAGTATGTGGAAGGCGGAGTCCATACTGGCAGACATGCAAATGTCCAGACAGGCGGTGGCGCCTGACCTTGAACCTTTTCCCGCTTTTTCAGTAAAAAGGCGCCAACTTTTCCCGCCTTTCCGGGATGAAGATGACGCAGCAGTAAATTCAGCAAGCTCAGCGGCCATCTTTTAGCAAGAAACGCTGTATATTCACTGACAGCAAGCTGGATGGTAAAAAGTCCATAAAACCACACTCCAATGTGGCGATTTCCTTCCTCTTGATAGCGCAACACTGCACAGCACTTTTTGGAGGTTTTAGGGACACTTTTGGTATGTTTTTCAGTCCACAAAGTCCACTTTAATAAAACAGGCAATTTGTCACTTTGGTCACAGGGCAACTGTATAAGGCACAAAGTTCACGCTTCTTGCACTAGAAAGCGTGCGTATCCTGTTGGTGACGCCAAAAGAGAGGTGCAGCGTACTCAAGTTAGGTTTAAAAATGTTCCTGGGTGTTGTAGTGCAATTGTGACACTAACCTGAGACAGCTGACTCTCTGCAAGGGCAGGTGATGATAAGTAATGTTCGTGAAGCCAGTGCCAATTAAACGGTGGCACGCCGTTTGCTGATAGCAGGAATAACTGAGGAACCACGTGATGTTAAAACAGAACTCAAACTTTAGTAGTCATCATACATGGAAATAGATGGAAGCGCAGTTCCTTTGCAGACAGTTGGTTGCAGTACATTTGATGCAGGCAATATATATAGCAAGGTGACTTCAGAGTGTTAAACACAGGACTTGCAGTACAGGCGGCTTGCACTCTATTCCTGACTGATCCTGGAACATAGAAACTCTTCTCCAAGGCCCGATGCCCTAGCTCTGGCGTATATCCTTGGTTTTATAATTATCAAGTACCTCCTCTGTTGTCTTTAGTACCTCTTGCTTTTCTGGACTTGCCTCTGTCTCTCTCAGTTTCCTCAGGCTGGTTAACTGTGGGGTTCCTGCTTCTGCATATATTAGCTCAGGAGGGGAACCTTCTCCTTGGATCTGGAACCCGGTTACAGGGACTGCAATACCCTCTCCTGGTCTGCAGGCTTCAGGCCTGGACTTGACTCAGACATAGTCTAATCTCCAACTCCAACTCCAACTCTTTAACTCTAGACTCCAACTCCAGACTGCCTCTCCTTACCCTGACTGGGCCTTATATAAACTAGGGCTCCCTAGCTCCCTCTAGTGACTAAGAGCTGAAATGACACCCCTAGCAGGCCTGTACTTGCACATTTTACAGTAACAGGGAAGTACATAGCATTACATTACATTATATTTTATAAAGATGACTTATACCAACTTTCCCTTAAATAAGGAGAAACGACAGCACACAAGTGACCCTTCTGTAGTGAAGGGCATTACAGCTCCCGTACACTACATGTCTCCATGTCATAGCAGAGAATCAGGCTTCACGTCACCCACCACTGGAACAGGCCACTGTCAAACATTTAGGCCCAGGCACCAAGGCAGAGGAGAGAGGTCCCGTAACAGAGAATCTGGCCTTATGTCAGCGCAGAATCTGTCTTCATGTCATAGCAGAGAATCAGGCTTCACGTCACCCACCACTGGAACAGGCCACTGTCAAACATTTAGGCCCAGGCACCCAGGCAGAGGAGAGAGGTCCCGTAACAGAGAATCTGGCCTTATGTCAACGCAGAATCTGTCTTCATGTCATAGCAGAGAATCAGGCTTCACGTCACCCACCACTGGAACAGGCCACTGTCACACATTTAGGCCCAGGCACCCAGGCAGAGGAAAGAGGTCCCGTAACAGAGAATCTGGCCTTATGTCAGCGCATATTCTGTCTTCATGTCATAGCAGAGAATCAGGCTTCACGTCACCCACCACTGGAACAGGCCACTGTCACACATTTAGGCCCAGGCACCCAGGCAGAGGAGAGAGGTCCCGTAACAGAGAATCTGGCCTTATGTCAGCGCAGAATCTGTCTTCATGTCATAGCAGAGAATCAGGCTTCACGTCACCCACCACTGGAACAGGCCACTGTCACACATTTAGGCCCAGGCACCCAGGCAGAGGAGAGAGGTCCCGTAACAGAGAATCTGGCCTTATGTCAGCGCAGAATCTGTATTCATGTCATAGCAGAGAATCAGGCTTCACGTCACCCACCACTGGAACAGGCCACTGTCACACATTTAGGCCCCGGCACCCAGACAGAGGAGAGGTTCATTCAACTTTGGGTTGACCCGCAATATAATGGTAAAATTAAATTAAAAATAGTATTGAATGAGGAAGTGCCCTGGAGTAGAATAATATATTGTTAAGGGGAGGTAGTTACTATCTAATCTGCACAAGGGATGGACAGGTCCTGTGGGATCCATGCCTGGTTCATTTTTATGAACGTCAGCTTGTCCACATTGGCTGTAGACAGGCGGCTGCGTTTGTCTGTAATGACGGCCCCTGCCGTGCTGAATACACGTTCAGACAAAACGCTGGCCGCCGGGCAGGCCAGCACCTCCAAGGCATAAAAGGCTAGCTCTGGCCACGTGGACAATTTGGGAACCCAGAAGTTGAATGGGGCCGAACCATCAGTCAGTACGTGGAGGGGTGTGCACAGGTACTGTTCCACCATGTTAGTGAAATGTTGCCTCCTGCTAACACGTTCCGTATCAGGTGGTGGTGCAGTTAGCTGTGGCGTGGTGACAAAACTTTTCCACATCTCTGCCATGCTAACCCTGCCCTCAGAGGAGCTGGCCGTGACACAGCTGCGTTGGCGACCTCTTGCTCCTCCTCTGCCTTCGCCTTGGGCTTCCACTGGTTCCCCTGTGACATTTGGGAATGCTCTCAGTAGCGCGTCTACCAACGTGCGCTTGTAGTCGCGCATCTTCCTATCACGCTCCAGTGTGGGAAGTAAGGTGGGCACATTGTCTTTGTACCGGGGATCCAGCAGGGTGGCAACCCAGTAGTCCGCACACGTTAAAATGTGGGCAACTCTGCTGTCGTTGCGCAGGCACTGCAGCATGTCGTCGCTCATGTGTGCCAGGCTGCCCAGAGGTAAGGACAAGCTGTCCTCTGTGGGAGGCGTATCGTCATCGTCCTGTGTTTCCCCCTAGCCACGCACCAGTGATGGGCCCGAGCTGCTTTGGGTGCCACCCCGCTGTGAACATGCTTCATCTTCATCCTCCTCCACCTCCTCCTCATCCTCGTCCTCCTCGTCCTGCAGTATTGGGCCCTGTCTGGCCACATTTGTACCTGGCCTCTGGTGTTGCAAAAAACCTCCCTCTGAGTCACTTCGAAGAGACTGGCCTGAAAGTGCTAAAAATGACCCCTCTTCCTCCTCTTCCTCCTGGGCCACCTCCTCTTCCTTCATCGCCCTAAGTGTTTTCTCAAGGAGACATAGAAGTGGTATTGTAACGCTGATAACGGCGTCATCGCCACTGGCCATGTTGGTGGAGTACTCGAAACAGCGTAACAGGGCACACAGGTCTCGCATGGAGGCCCAGTCATTGGTGGTGAAGTGTGTCTGATCCGCAGTGCGACTGACCCGTGCGTGCTGCAGCTGAAACTCCACTATGGCCTGCTGCTGCTCGCACAGTCTGTCCAGCATATGCAAGGTGGAGTTCCACCTGGTGGGTACGTCGCATATGAGGCGGTGAGCGGGAAGGCCGAAGTTACGCTGTAGCGCAGACAGGCGAGCGGCGGCAGGGTGTGAACGCCGGAAGCGCGAACAGACGGCCCGCACTTTATGCAGCAGCTCTGACATGTCGGGGTAGTTGCGAATGAACTTCTGCACCACCAAATTCAGCACATGCGCCAGGCAAGGGATGTGCGTCAAACCGGCTAGTCCCAGAGCTGCAACGAGATTTCGCCCATTATCGCACACCACCAGGCCGGGCTTGAGGCTCACCGGCAGCAACCACTCGTCGGTCTGTTGTTCTATACCCCGCCACAACTCCTGTGCGGTGTGGGGCCTGTCCCCCAAACATATGAGTTTCAGAATGGCCTGCTGACGTTTACCCCGTGCTGTGCTGAAGTTGGTGGTGAAGGTGTGTGGCTGACTGGATGAGCAGGTGGAAGAAGAGGAGGAGGAAGCTGAGGAGGAGGAGACAGGAGGCAAAGAATGTTGCCCTGCGATCCTTGGCGGCGGAAGGACGTGCGCCAAACAGCTCTCCGCCTGGGGCCCAGCCGCCACTACATTTACCCAGTGTGCAGTTAGGTAGATATAGCGTCCCTGGCCGTGCTTGCTGGTCCACGTATCTGTGGTTAGGTGGACCTTGCCACAGATGGCGTTGCGCAGTGCACACTTGATTTTATCGGACACTTGTTTGTGCAGGGAAGGCACGGCTCTCTTGGAGAAGTAGTGGCGGCTGGGAACAACATACTGTGGGACAGCAAGTGACATGAGCTGTTTGAAGCTGTGTGTGTCCACCAGCCTAAATGACAGCATTTCATAGGCCAGTAGTTTAGAAATGCTGGCATTTAGGGCCAGGGATCGAGGGTGGCTAGGTGGGAATTTACGCTTTCTCTCAAATGTTTGTGAGATGGAGAGCTGAACGCTGCCGTGTGACATGGTTGAGATGCTTGGTGACGCAGGTGGTGGTGTTGGTGGTACATCCCATGTTTGCTGGGCGGCAGGTGCCAACGTTCCTCCAGAGGCAGAGGAAGAGGCCGAGGCGGCGGCAGCAGCAGCAGAAGAGGCCGAGGAGGCGGCAGCAGCAGAAGAGGCCGAGGCGGCAGCAGCAGAAGAGGCCGAGGGGGGAGCCTGAGTGACTTCCTTGTTTTTAAGGTGTTTACTCCACTGCAGTTCATGCTTTGCATGCAGGTGCCTGGTCATGCAGGTTGTGCTAAGGTTCAGAACGTTAATGCCTCGCTGCAGGCTCTGATGGCACAGCGTGCAAACCACTCGGGTCTTGTCGTCAGCACATTGTTTGAAGAAGTGCCATGCCAGGGAACTCCTTGAAGCTGCCTTTAGGGTGCTCGGTCCCAGATGGCGGCGGTCAGTAGCAGGCGGAGTCTCTTGGCGGCGGGTGTTCTGATTTTGCCCACTGCTCCCTCTTTTGCTACGCTGTTGGCTTGGTCTCACCACTGCCTCTTCCTCCGAACTGTGAAAGTCAGTGGCACGACCTTCATTCCATGTGGGGTCTAGGACCTCATCGTCCCCTGCATCGTCTTTCACCCAGTCTTGATCCCTGACCTCCTGTTCAGTCTGCACACTGCAGAAAGACGCAGCATTTGACACCTGTGTTTCGTCATCATCAGAGACGTGCTGAGGTGGTATTCCCATGTCCTCATTATCAGGAAAAATAAGTGGTTGTGCGTTAGTGCATTCTATCTCTTCCACCCCTGGGGAAGGGATAGGTGGATGCCCTTGGGAAACCCTGGCAGCAGAATCTTCAAACAGCATAAGAGACTGCTGCATAACTTGAGGCTCAGACAGTTTCCCTGATATGCATGGGGGTGATGTGACAGACCGATGGGCTTGGTTTTCATGCGCCATCTGTGCGCTTTCTGCAGAAGACTGGGTGGGAGATAATGTGAACGTGCTGTATCCACTGTCGGCCACCCAATTGACTAATGCCTGTACCTTCTCAGGCCTTACCATCCTTAGAACGGCATTGGGCCCCACCAAATATCGCTGTAAATTCTGCTGGCTACTGGGACCTGAGGTAGTTGGTTCACTAGGACGTGTGGCTGTGGCAGAACGGCCACGTCCTCTCCCAGCACCAGAGGGTCCACTAACACCACCACGACCATGTCCACGTCCCTTATTAGATGTTTTCCTCATTGTTCCCGTTCACCACAATTTTGAGAATGGCAAATTTGGGAATAGTTTTTCAACCCAGAAAAAAAAGTGTGCTTTTACGGTCACTACAAATAACTTGACCAGCTAAAACAGTACAGATTTGGTTGAATAGAGATGTGAGGCCTGTTTTTTTTTGCGCTGTTTGACAGGTATAGGTTCAATCACAGAATCAGACTTCTATTAGCACGCTAGCGTGTGTCTTAGGTTTTTCTGAATGACACTATCAGTACCTTCAATGTAAGATATTCTTTTTGGGATAGATTTCAAGTAGGCCTCAAATACCAGAAACTAGTTATTTTGAGAATGGCAAATTTGGGAATGGTTTTTCAACCCAGAAAAAAATAGTGTGCTTTTACGGTCACTACAAATAACTTGACCAGCTAAAACAGTGCAGATTTGGTTAAATAGAGATGTGAGGCCTGTTTTTTTTTGCGCTGTGTGACAGGTATAGGTTTAATCACAGAATCAGACTTCTATCAGCACACTAGCGTGTGTCTTAGGTTTTTCTGAATGACACTATCAGTACCTTCAATGTAAGATATTCTTTTTGGGATAGATTTCAAGTAGGCCTCAAATACCAGAAACTAGTTATTTTGAGAATGGCAAATTTGGGAATGGTTTTTCAACCTAGAAAAAAAAGTGTGCTTTTACGGTCACTACAAATAACTTGACCAGCTAAAACAGTACATATTTGGTTAAATAGATATGTGAGGCCTGTTTTTTTTTGCGCTGTGTGACAGGTATAGGTTTAATCACAGAATCAGACTTCTATCAGCACGCTAGCGTGTGTCTTAGGTTTTTCTGAATGACACTATCAGTACCTTCAATGTAAGATATTCTTTTTGGGATAGATTTCAAGTAGGCCTCAAATACCAGAAACTAGTTATTTTGAGAATGGCAAATTTGGGAATGGTTTTTCAACCCAGAAAAAAAAGTGTGCTTTTACGGTCACTACAAATAACTTGACCAGCTAAAACAGTACAGATTTGGTTAAATAGAGATGTGAGGCCTGTTTTTTTTTGCGCTGTGTGACAGGTATAGGTTTAATCACAGAATCAGACTTCTATCAGCACGCTAGCGTGTGTCTTAGGTTTTTCTGAATGACACTATCAGTACCTTCAATGTAAGATATTCTTTTTGGGATAGATTTCAAGTAGGCCTCAAATACCAGAAACTAGTTATTTTGAGAATGGCAAATTTGGGAATGGTTTTTCAACCCAGAAAAAAAAGTGTGCTTTTACGGTCACTACAAATAACTTGACCAGCTAAATCAGTACAGATTTGGTTGAATAGAAATGTCAGGTCTATTTTTTAGGCGCTGGGTGACAGGCTCAACTTGCCCCTGATGTAATATTTGGCCAAAAAATAACCACACTGTTGATGGTTAAATGCACTTGGGTGACACAGGCTCAGCCTGCACCAGATGTAGTATATGGCCAAAAAATAATCAGACTGTTGATGGTTAAATGCACTTGGGTGACACAGGCTCAGCCTGCAGCTGATGTAGTATATGGCCAAAAAATAACCAGACTGTTGATGGTTAAATGCACTTCGGTGACACAGGCTCAGCCTGCAGCTGATGTAGGATATAGCACAAAATAACCACTATCGATGGTTAAATACACTTGGCGATAGCTTGTGCTGGCGCACCACAAGTCACAAAATGGCCGCCGATCACCCCAGAAAAAAAGTGATCTAAAAACGCTCTGGGCAGCCTCAAAAAAGTGAGCAAGTCAATAATAGCACTTCAATGATCCACAGCTGCAGATCGATCACAGAATGAAGTCTTTTGGAGGAGTTAATCTGCCTAATCTCGCCCTAACGTCGCAGCTGCAACCTCTCCCTACACTGATCATAGCAGAGTGACGTGCGGCGCTACGTGACTCCAGCTTAAATAGAGGCTGGGTCACATGCTGCACTGGCCAATCACAGCCATGCCAATAGTAGGCATGGCTGTGATGGCCTCTTGGGCCAAGTAGTATGACGCTTGTTGATTGGCTGCTTTGCAGCCTTTCAAAAAGCGCCAAGAAAGCGCCGAACACTGACTTTTACGAAAATGTTCGGGTTCGGGTCCGTGTCACGTACACCCAAAAATTCGGTATGAACCCGAACTATACAGTTCGGGTTCGCTCATCCCTAGTCTATAGTTTTGGTCGTGACGCCAATTGCAGCGTGCGCAGAGTATAGTCACAGGGCCCTTTAAGGTGTTGCAACTCACGTACCAGATTAGGAATGACAGAGTGGTATAATGTCTCTGGGTGGTAATGGTAATAGTGTCAACGGTGTCTCCTACCTGGGTACGGCTGGACTCCTGGATCCTGGCTCACTTGCAATAAAATGAGTGTGTTGCTAGTAGGAGTAATTGAGGGATTTAGCAGCAATAATTAAGATACAGACTTGGAATAAAGTTCAAACTCGTCTTTACTGGTTGCAGCTTTCATCCAAGTGAGATACAGCAATAGTCCCAGCAGGTATTGGCAATGTGTGGCAGGAATCTATCTTCTGCTTCTATTATGTGCCTGGAGCTCTCTGCAGGATAAGTCGTCTGCTTGTAGCTCTGTAATATGGCAGGAATTTATCTTCTGCACTATCTATCTTCTGCTGTATTGGGGACTGACTAGCTGAGGAGGAATTTGGCTGCTCGTGGTCTCTGGACGGTACTCACAGTTGGCTTCTCAGGGTATGCTTCTTCCTGGAATACTGGAGGTGGCTGCTTGCTTTTCACCATCTGAGGCTGAAGGGCTTAGACTGGGAATGAGGCTCTTTTGTCTAAGCCGAGACAAGATACTGGCTTGGATCCTTAGAACTGGGAGCTCCTACAAGCACAGCCTTCCCCTAGCCGGGGTGGCTGGCACACTAACTGAACTTCCTTCTCCACCCATGAGGCAGGATGTGGGAACATTCCACATCTCCTCACAGAGGGGGGAGCTAAACTGGAATGTACTATTCCAGTCTAGAAACACTAAACTGAACTAAGTCCCTGCTAAACACATTGCTGCCACCTGCTGGTGAACATGGAAAGTACAGCAATATACATGTACAAGGCTTAGAAAATGCACATATGTGAGAATATTAGATAAAATCACATTAGATGACAGTACAAATACACTTAACAGATTGTAGCGGTTTAAAAGCATTTCGTAACATAACTCTGGGATGTTACATTCCCCCTTACTTCGAGTTAAGCCGCCCTCGGCTTATGCTTAGGAGGGAGAGGAACCAGCTCTGGGGTACAAAGTTCTGCATATATTACACATAAAGACATACAAAGACAAAACATGAAACGGCTATCCCAAGGTTCCTGCCCGCATGAGTAGGGTGTCCTAATTTACAGTTTCCCTCTCTCGGTATAACCAGTGAACCAAAATACTGCACTAAGAAAACATTACTGACTGACTTTGAAGTGTTCTGAGCTCTGTAAACACCAAAGAAGGGTGTCTTTACTCTGTAGTCCCACCATTATGTAATGGAAGGGTGTCTTTATCCTGTATTCCCTTCCCTGCACCAAAGTCGGAAAAATATGGCTTATAGCACGATCACTATGGTGACTAAGGGGTAGCTAAATGTGGCTCTAAGGCTTGAGGTACCATACCTTAGGCAAAGGCTCAGAAGGGGAGGTATTTAGCGTCTCCATACACTTCTGGCAATGTCACAGGAGGAGGGTAGTATAATCCCATAGAAATCCTGGAAGTAAAACACCTCAGGATGGGAGCAATCCTGAACATATAACAAGCGGGAAGGAGGGTCTATGACTACTAACCATTCCCGAAGCAGCGAGGTTACTTGTGTAGTTACTGGACCTGCCGGGACTTACCACTTGGTAAGGTAGTATTAAGGCCATTAGTATTAAGCGTCTGCATAAAGGCAGTCCGTATAAAGAGAGGAGAGAACAAGAGCTGTAAAATAAGGCATACTGAGTAAGTTGCCACATTTTTAGTTAAGCGCAATGTTAAGTGCAATTGTCACAAATAGTGCAGGAAGATCACATTGTGGCACCTAGAAAAGAATACACACAATGGGCATATTATCTTAAATGTTACATAACTTGTAAACAATTATGCAGAATTATAGTGCAATTGTATCACATAGATATCACAAAGAGCTCAGGTAATCGTTTGAGTCTTTTCTTTGGGTGAAAGCTTTTAATGTTGCAATAAACATTTGTATTAAAAGGAGTGCAATTTTATTAATGCAAAGGTAGGCTCAAAAATAACTTGAGTCCTTTGATTGGAAGTGCTTGACGTTGAATCCTCTGAAAACAGGTAAAAGTCAATTGTAATCCACAGGAATAAAAGTTAACTGTAATCCAAAGGAGGTATAAAATAGCAGCTTAAGAACCATAGTTCCACAAGGTTATCAAGTAACCTGAGAAAGGGGATAAAACAATTAACTTGGACGGAAGGGGTTAAATGATGATGGGGGGAGTCCTTACTAGGGATGAGCGAACCCGAACTGTATAGTTCGGGTTCGTACCGAATTTTGGGGTGTCCGTGACACGGACCCGAACCCGAACATTTTCGTAAAAGTCTGTGTTCGGGTTCGGTGTTCGGCGCTTTCTTGGCGCTTTTTGAAAGGCTGCAAAGCAGCCAATCAACAAGCGTCATACTACTTGGCCCAAGAGGCCATCACAGCCATGCCTACTATTGGCATGGCTGTGATTGGCCAGTGCAGCATGTGACCCAGCCTCTATTTAAGCTGGAGTCACGTAGCGCCGCACGTCACTCTGCTATGATCAGTGTAGGGAGAGGTTGAAGCTGCGACGTTAGGGCGAGATTAGGCAGATTAACTCCTCCAAAAGACTTCATTCTGTGATCGATCTGCAGCTGTGGATCATTGAAGTGCTATTATTGACTTGCTCACTTTTTGGAGGCTGCCCAGAGCAATTTTGGATCACTTTTTTTCTGGGGTGATCGGCGGCCATTTTGTGACTTGTGGTGCGCCAGCACAAGCTATCACCAAGTGTATTTAACCATCGATAGTGTGGTTATTTTGTGCTATATCCTACATCGGCTGCAGGCTGAGCCTGTGTCACCGAAGTGCATTTAACCATCAACAGTCTGGTTATTTTTTGGCCATATACTACATCAGATGCAGGCTGAGCCTGTGTCACCCAAGTGCATTTAACCATCAACAGTCTGATTATTTTTTGGCCATATACTACATCTGGTGCAGGCTGAGCCTGTGTCACCCAAGTGCATTTAACCATCAACAGTGTGGTTATTTTTTGGCCATATATTACATCAGGGGCAAGTTGAGCCTGTCACCCAGCGCCTAAAAAATAGACCTGACATTTCTATTCAACCAAATCTGTACTGTTTTAGCTGGTCAAGTTATTTGTAGTGACCGTAAAAGCACACTTTTTTTTCTGGGTTGAAAAACTATTCCCAAATTTGCCATTCTCCAAATAACTAGTTTCTGGTATTTGAGGCCTACTTGAAATCTATCCCAAAAAGGATATCTTACATTGAAGGTGCTGATAGTGTCATTCAGAAAAACCTAAGACACACGCTAGCGTACTGATAGAAGTCTGATTCTGTGATTAAACCTATACCTGTCACACAGCGCAAAAAAAAACAGGCCTCACATCTCTATTTAACCAAATCTGTACTGTTTTAGCTGGTCAAGTTATTTGTAGTGACCGTAAAAGCACACTTTTTTTTTCTGGGTTGAAAAGCCATTCCGAAATTTGACATTCTCAAAATAACTAGTTTCTGGTATTTGAGGCCTACTTGAAATCTATCCCAAAAAGAATATCTTACATTGAAGGTACTGATAGTGTCATTCAGAAAAACCTAAGACACACGCTAGCGTGCTGATAGAAGTCTGATTCTGTGATTAAACCTATACCTGTCACACAGCGCAAAAAAAAACAGGTCTCACATCTCTATTCAACCAAATCTGCACTGTTTTAGCTGGTCAAGTTATTTGTAGTGACCGTAAAAGCACACTTTTTGTTCTGGGTTGAAAAACCATTTGCCAAATATGCCATTCTCAAAATAACTAGTTTCTGGTATTTGAGGCCTACTTGAAATCTATCCCAAAAAGAATATCTTACATTGAAGGTACTGATAGTGTCATTCAGAAAAACCTAAGACACACGCTACCGTGCTGATAGAAGTCTGATTCTGTGATTAAACCTATACCTGTCACACAGCGCAAAAAAAAACAGGCCTCACATCTCTATTTAACCAAATCTTTACTGTTTTAGCTGGTCAAGTTATTTGTAGTGACCGTAAAAGCACACTTTTTTTTCTGGGTTGAAAAACCATTCCCAAATTTGCCATTCTCAAAATAACTAGTTTCTGGTATTTGAGGCCTACTTGAAATCTATCCCAAAAAGAATATCTTACATTGAAGGTACTGATAGTGTCATTCAGAAAAACCTAAGACACACGCTACCGTGCAGATAGAAGTCTGATTCTGTGATTAAACCTATACCTGTCACACAGCGCAAAAAAAAACAGGCCTCACATCTCTATTCAATGGTCTCCCGGGTGTTCACTCCAAGGTCATGGAAGTCACGCCTGCGGCCACCCCGTTCTCCGAGGGATATGTCCTGAAATCCAGCTGAAAGCTGCAGAACATCAGTCGGAGGTCTCTCCACTACTGGCGGGCCTCTCTGGCGCCCTCTTCACACAAGCAAAGGCTCGGCTGGTGGCTGCTGGGGTCTTTCAATGCGTCTAGGTTCTTGAGCCTCTTGCTCCTGTCCAGGCTGTCCTTGGCTGGGCTGCCCCCTGGCACGTGCTCTTCCGCGGGCTCTGGCTCGTCCACTCATCTTCTATTCCTGAGAGGATATAAACCACTAATAAGGTCAATCTGCCGTCTAGCAGCTCCGCCGTGGCACAATCACCTCAGAACTCGCACACTGGTGACTTTAGGTATCTTTACTGGTCACTTTGAGCAGAATGATGACATCTGAGTAACGGCACCAAATGTAACCCTCTTTTCCTTGCACCATCTGCGACACCTCCAGCTTTCACACTCACTCGGTCACCAGCTCCTCCAGGCATAAACTCTAAGTGGACTCTAAGGGACGACACTCAGGTCTTCTGTGGTTTAAAGCTTTATTGAGGTGGAGTGTACTTGGCTGGAGCCTGTAATACAACAGGGAAACACTGCCACTATGTGGTATACAGCCAGGTCACCAGCCCACCTCCTTCACAGTAAATGTCTGCACTCTAAATATATTATAAAACAGTGATCGTATAGTAGATTTTACATTGAACAAGTATATGAAGATAACAGCAACATACCTGTAATACAACAGGGAAACACTGCCACTATGTGGTATACAGCCAGGTCACCAGCCCACCTATATCATAACAGGCAGTCATTATATTACATTCCCACATACATGTTACAGGATATAGCAAAGCATACAGAAAAATGAACAAGAGAAAATCATTTACAAAGATATTGCAGCAGGGTGACCTGCAATACAGCATAACTTGCAGCCATTTTAGGAAGAACACATGGCTCTCTAACTGTACATCATCTACTCAGCCTAGCATGTGCTGCAGGGTTTAAAGGCTGCTAAAAAACATACAGTCACAGTGGGCAAAATCAGAACACCCACCGCCAAGAGACTCCGCCTGCTACTGACCGCCGCCATCTGGGACCGAGCACCCCAAAGGCAGCTTCAAGGAGTTCCCTGGCATGGCACTTCTTCAAATAATGTGCTGACGACAAGACCCGAGTGGTTTGCACGCTGTGCCATCAGAGCCTGAAGCGAGGCATTAACGTTCTGAACCTTAGCACAACCTGCATGACCAGGCACCTGCATGCAAAGCATGAACTGCAGTGGAGTAAACACCTAAAAACAAGGAAGTCACTCAGGCTCCCCCTGCTGCCTCTTCTGCTGCTGCCGCCTCGGCCTCTTCTGCTGCTGCCGCCGCCTTGGCCTCTTCTGCTGCCTCCGCCTCGGCCTCTTCCTCTGCCTCTGGAGGAACGTTGGCACCTGCCGCCCAGCAAACATGGGATGTACCACCAACACCACCACCTGCGTCACCAAGCATCTCAACCATGTCACACGGCAGCGTTCAGCTCTCCATCTCGCAAACATTTGAGAGAAAGCGTAAATTCCCACCTAGCCACCCTCGATCCCTGGCCCTGAATGCCAGCATTTCTAAACTACTGGCCTATGAAATGCTGTCATTTAGGCTGGTGGACACACACAGCTTCAAACAGCTCATGTCGCTTGCTGTCCCACAGTATGTTGTTCCCAGCCGGCACTACTTCTCCAAGAGAGCCGTGCCTTCCCTGCACAACCAAGTGTCCGATAAAATCAAGTGTGCACTGCGCAACGCCATCTGTGGCAAGGTCCACCTAACCACAGATACGTGGACCAGTAAGCACGGCCAGGGACGCTATATCTCCCTAACTGCACACTGGGTAAATGTAGTGGCGGCTGGGCCCCAGGCGGAGAGCTGTTTGGCGCACGTCCTTCCGCCGCCAAGGATCGCAGGGCAACATTCTTTGCCTCCTGTCTCCTCCTCCTCCTACTCAGCTTCCTCCTACTCAGCTTCCTCCTCCTCTTCTTCCACCTGCTCATCCAGTCAGCCACACACCTTCACCACCAACTTCAGCACAGCACGGGGTAAACGTCAGCAGGCCATTCTGAAACTCATATGTTTGGGGGACAGGCCCCACACCGCACAGGAGTTGTGGCGGGGTATAGAATAACAGACCGACGAGTGGTTGCTGCCGGTGAGCCTCAAGTCCGGCCTGGTGGTGTGCGATAATGGGCGAAATCTCGTTGCAGCTCTGGGACTAGCCGGTTTGACGCACATCCCTTGCCTGGCGCATGTGCTGAATTTGGTGGTGCAGAAGTTCATTCGCAACTACCCCGACATGTCAGAGCTGCTGCATAAAGTGCGGGCCGTCTGTTCGCGCTTCCGGCGTTCACACCCTGCCGCTGCTCGCCTGTCTGCTCTACAGCGTAACTTCGGCCTTCCCGCTCACCGCCACATATGCGACGTACCCACCAGGTGGAACTCAACCTTGCATATGCTGGACAGACTGTGCGAGCAGCAGCAGGCCATAGTGGAGTTTCAGCTGCAGCACGCACGGGTCAGTCGCACTGCGGATCAGACACACTTCACCACCAATGACTGGGCCTCCATGCGAGACCTGTGTGCCCTGTTACGCTGTTTCGAGTACTCCACCAACATGGCCAGTGGCGATGACGCCGTTATCAGCGTTACAATACCACTTCTATGTCTCCTTGAGAAAACACTTAGGGCGATTGCAGCGTACTCAAGTTGTGTGCAATAGGTGTTTCTGGGTGATGTAGTGCAATAGACACTAACCTGGTACGGCTGACTCTCTGCAAGGGCAGGTGATGGTATAAAATGTTCGTGACGCCAGTGCCAAGTAAACGGTGGCACGCCGTTTGCGGATAGCAGGAATAAATGAGGAACACCGTGATCTTAAAACAGAACTCCAACTTTAGTAGGCTTCATAGAGACAATAATGGAATCGCAGTTCCTTGGCATACAGTCGATTTTGCAATACGGTTGATGCAGGCAATTACAGATTTAGCAAGGTGATTACAGAGTGTTGCACACAGGACTTGCAGTACAGGAGCTTGCACTCTATTTCTGTCTGTTCCTGGAATATAGCAATTCTTCTCCAAGGCCCAATAACCTAGCTCTGGCTTTATATCCTTGGTTTTAGCTTTCTAGAGTACCTCCTCTGTTCTCTTGAGTACCTCTTGCTTCCTTTTGATCTTTGCCTCTGTCTCTCTCTCAGCTTCCTCCGGCTCTTTAACTTAAGTATTCCTGTTTCTGCATAAGGGAATTCAGGAGGGGATCTTCTCCTGGACAGCAGGCTTCAGGCCTGGACTGGTTTCTGACATTGTCTAATCTCCAACTGTAGATTACAGACACTAGACTCCGTCTGCCTTTCCCTTCCCTGACTGGGCCTTATATAAACTAGGGCTCTCTAGCTCCCTGTAATGACTAGAAGCTGGAATGACACCCCTAGCAGGCCTGTACATGCAAGTTTCACAGTAAAAGGGAAATACATGCATTACATTACATGACATTTTATAAAACTGACATATACCAACTTCCCATAATTAGGAGGGACGACAGCACACCAAGTGACACTTTGGTAGTGACGGGTATTACAGTCCCCGTACACTACACGATGATGGAAGAGGAGGTGGCCCAGGAGGAAGAGGAGGAAGAGGGGTCATTTTTAGCACTTTCAGGCCAGTCTCTTCGAAGTGACTCAGAGGGAGGTTTTTTGCAACACCAGAGGCCAGGTACAAATGTGGCCAGACAGGGCCCACTACTGGAGGATGAGGAGGACCTGGATGAGGAGGAGGTGGAGGAGGATGAGGATGAAGCATGTTCACAGCGGGGTGGCACCCAAAGCAGCTCGGGCCCATCACTGGTGCGTGGCTGGGGGGAAACACAGGACGATGACGATACGCCTCCCACAGAGGACAGCTTGTCCTTACCTCTGGGCAGCCTGGCACACATGAGCGACTACATGCTGCAGTGCCTGCGCAACGACAGCAGAGTTGCCCACATTTTAACGTGTGCGGACTACTGGGTTGCCACCCTGCTGGATCCCCGGTACAAAGACAATGTGCCCACCTTACTTCCCACACTGGAGCGTGATAGGAAGATGTGCGACTACAAGCGCACGTTGGTAGACGCGCTACTGAGAGCATTCCCAAATGTCACAGGGGAACCAGTGGAAGCCCAAGTCGAAGGCAGAGGAGGAGCAAGAGGTCGCCAACGCAGCTGTGTCACGGCCAGCTCCTCTGAGGGCAGGGTTAGCATGGCAGAGATGTGGAAAAGTTTTGTCACCACGCCACAGCTAACTGCACCACCACCTGATACGGAACGTGTTAGCAGGAGGCAACATTTCACTAACATGGTGGAACAGTACCTGTGCACACCCCTCCACGTACTGACTGATGGTTCGGCCCCATTCAACTTCTGGGTCTCCAAATTGTCCACGTGGCCAGAGCTAGCCTTTTATGCCTTGGAGGTGCTGGCCTGCCCGGCGGCCAGCGTTTTGTCTGAACGTGTATTCAGCTTGGCAGGGGGCGTCATTACAGACAAACGCAGCCGCCTGTCTACAGCCAATGTGGACAAGCTGACATTCATAAAAATGAACCAGGCATGGATCCCACAGGACCTGTCCATCCCTTGTGCAGATTAGATATTAACTACCTCCCCTTAGCAATATATTATTCTACTCCAGGGCACTTCCTCATTCAATACTATTTTTAATTTAATTTTACCATTATATTGCGGGGCAACCCAAAGTTGAATGAACCTCTCCTCTGTCTGGGTGCCGGGGCCTAAATGTGTGACAGTGGCCTGTTCCAGTGGTGGGTGACGTGAAGCCTGATTCTCTGCTATGACATGAAGACAGATTCTGCGCTGACATAAGGCCAGATTCTCTGTTACGGGACCTCTCTCCTCTGCCTGGGTGCCTGGGCCTAAATGTGTGACAGTGGCCTGTTCCAGTGGTGGGTGACGTGAAGCCTGATTCTCTGCTATGACATGAAGACAGATTCTGCGCTGACATAAGGCCAGATTCTCTGTTACGGGACCGCTCTCCTCTGTCTGGGTGCTGGGGCCTAAATGTGTGACAGTGGCCTGTTCCAGTGGTGGGTGACGTGAAGCCTGATTCTCTGCTATGACATGAAGACAGATTCTGCGCTGACATAAGGCCAGATTCTCTGTTACGGGACCTCTCTCCTCTGCCTGGGTGCCTGGGCCTAAATGTGTGACAGTGGCCTGTTCCAGTGGTGGGTGACGTGAAGCCTGATTCTCTGCTATGACATGAAGACAGATTCTGCGCTGACATAAGGCCAGATTCTCTGTTACGGGACCTCTCTCCTCTGCCTGGGTGCCTGGGCCAAAATGTTTGACAGTGGCCTGTTCCAGTGGTGGGTGACGTGAAGCCTGATTCTCTGCTATGACATGAATACAGATTCTGCGCTGACATAAGGCCAGATTCTCTGTTACGGGACCTCTCTCCTCTGTCTGGGTGCTGGGGCCTAAATGTGTGACAGTGGCCTGTTCCAGTGGTGGGTGACGTGAAGCTTGATTCTCTGCTATGACATGAAGACAGATTCTGCGCTGACATAAGGCCAGATTCTCTGTTACGGGACCTCTCTCCTCTGCCTGGGTGCCTGGGCCAAAATGTTTGACAGTGGCCTGTTCCAGTGGTGGGTGACGTGAAGCCCGATTCTCTGCTATGACATGAATACAGATTCTGCGCTGACATAAGGCCAGATTCTCTGTTACGGGACCGCTCTCCTCTGTCTGGGTGCCGGGGCCTAAATGTGTGACAATGGCCTGTTCCAGTGGTGGGTGACGTGAAGCCTGATTCTCTGCTATGACATGAAGACAGATTCTGCGCTGACATAAGGCCAGATTCTCTGTTAAGGGACCTCTCTCCTCTGCCTGGGTGCCTGGGCCTAAATATGTGACAGTGGCCTGTTCCAGTGGTGGGTGACGTGAAGCCTGATTCTCTGCTATGACATGAAGACAGATTCTGCGCTGACATAAGGCCAGATTCTCTGTTACGGGACCGCTCTCCTCTGTCTGGGTGCCTTGGCCTAAATGTGTGACAGTGGCCTGTTCCAGTGGTGGGTGACGTGAAGCCTGATTCTCTGCTATGACATGAAGACTGATTCTGCGCTGACATGAAGCCAGATTCTCTGCTATGGCATGAAGTGACTGATTCTCTGCTGACGTGAAGCCAGATTCTCTGCTATGGGACCTCTGTCCAATTGATATTGGTTAATTTTAATTTTTTTAATTTTAATTTTAATTCATTTCCCTATCCACATTTGTTTGCAGGGGATTTACCTACATGTTGCTGCCTTTTGCAGCCCTCTAGCTCTTTCCTGGGCTGTTTTACAGCCTTTTTAGTGCCCAAAAGTTCGGGTCCCCATTGACTTCAATGGGGTTCGGGACGAAGTTCGGATCGGGTTCGGATCCCGAACCCGAACATTTCCGGGAAGTTCGGCCGAACTTCTCGAACCCTTACATCCAGGTGTTCGCTCAACTCTAGTCCTTACAGCTCATGACCATCAGGGTGAGGACAAACTAGGGCAACCTGAAACAGAAACATTAAAACACAATGCCAACGGGTTCTCACCAGTCAGGAACAGTCCACGACGTGGCTCCCAAATAGTTCCTTATTTTGTTGAAGAGGATGCATTTAGAGAAGGACATCCATATCCTCCTCGCTACTTGAGCTACTGAAGCACATCAGGGGGCGCTCTTGCCTCTGGTAGCTCAGAGTTGCAGCTGTAGTGGTGCTCCACTGCTCTCTAGTGGTGGATTTTGGTGGTGACTGTGCAGACAGCCTGCTGAATGCAGCTGTGACCTGCTGCAAGCCGGGATCCCTAGCCGGTGCAGAGGCGGTTAATACCTCCGGCTGAAGGGGTTCTGGAAGGCAACTTGCAGGTGCCTGGGGCAGCTTCTAAGGAAGAACATATGGCTGCACTCTAGGATTACATGTCAGCACAGAATTATTGATTTGGCCCACCCGCAGCGTTGGTGGTGTGGCCAGGTCAGGGATGAGAGGTTCAGGTTCTGGTTGGGGCTGTTCTCTGAAACGCATCCGGCCGTCTGGGGTTTCTTGCAGACAACGGACCTTCCCTGCAGAGCCTGGGTCTTCCTGCCAGGTCTCTGGGGCGACTGCAGGGGTTAACGGTTTGGCCAGCAGGGTCACACCGGTAGCGAAGGGACCTTGGATGGAGCGCATAGGGGTGTACTCCACTTGATCCCCTGCGTACAGGTTGTGACGGGCCTGCGGTAGATAATGGTGCTTGACAGAGCGGCGGCCCAAAAATATTTCTGACCGAGTGTGGCTATCTTGTAGGAATCCCACTCCTCTCTCGACTGAGAACCAGAGCACAGTCCCAGTGCGCCTGGTCAATTTGGGGTCTACTGGCTGGAGGTCATCTACTACTTGCTTCACCCACTCTTCAATGGCGGATTTGTATTCCCAGGCCGTCTGGGCATAAGTGGTGATCTCCCAGGGGACTTCGGGGTTAAGGCATCCCGGTTTGGCAGTAGTAGCAGCACTGGGTGGCGGAGTGGAAGCATTGGCCGCCTCCGCCGCACCAGTAGGTGTCCTTGGTGGAGCAGGCCTAGGTCTGTGCAGGGGCAACTACAGACCGGGCCTGGGCCTCAGGGAGCGCGTCTGCTCCTACCTGGTGTCACGGCCGGGCGGGCGGTTCCGGTGCCTCCTGGTGGTCATCGCGGGGTCCAGGTGCCGTCTGCGGTGCAGGCCGGTCCAAAGCCTGGGCGACTGTGTCGGCGGCGTCCTCCGCGGGAGCAGGCTTAGCATCAACGGCCATCTTGGGGGACGTCTCGCCTTCGACGCTGTCAGCAGTAGTGGCGGAGGGATCCACTGCCTCCAAGGTCTGGCCTGGAGTCACGTCTTCTTCCGCAGGAGCGGGAAAAGCGGCCTTCTCTTCGGCGCTGGTAGGAATCGGGGTTGCAGGCTCCATAGCATAGGAGGGATCCACTGCCTCCGGGCTTGCGGCAAAGACGGAGGGACCACTTCTCTTCACCAGTTGAGACAGTTGAATCTCCGGTGGGTGGTCTTCTATAATGGCTCTCCTCCAATAACCATCTGGTTCTATCTTGGTGAAGGGAGCGCCATCTTCCTTGGCTCCACTGTCGGGGTGCTTTCAGGAAGTGAGGGTGGAGCCCAGAGGGAGGAGACTTCACTCCCTTGGCTCACAATGAAAAGTTCTTGGTGGGCAGGCTTTAGATTTCCCGCTTCTAGGGGGGCGTATTCGGCATCATCGCGCTCTTTAGAGGACGTTCCTGAGTTCCTGAGTTTTCCCGCTTCTGGGCATGAAGAAGCAGCGCCATTTAGCGAATATGGCGAATTAACCCTTTGAGTGCTGGAGCGCACGTTTTAGCACTTTCTGGCATAGCAACAAGTCAATAAAGTCAATTATCAGGGTTTTTGCACAATCTGTAGGTCTTGCAGTACTGTAAAACATGCAATTTGATTCTTTTGGCACACAATTGGATCCGGTTCTGTTGGCACACAATTCAATTGGTATACTGTTGGCACACAGCTCGATCCTGTTAAGGCACACAGCTCGATCCTGTTTGTGACGCCAAAAATGCAATAGAGCCGGACCATGGGTACATTTATGCGGACGCCAAATTATGCAGTGGGTCCGCATATGGGTATAGCAATCTATAGTTTTGTTCATGATGCCAATTGCAGCGTGCACAGGGTACAGTCACAGGGCCCTTTAAAGTTGCACACCAAGAACTTTTTTCACGTACCAGGTTAGGAATGCCAGAGTGGTATAATGTCTCTGGGTGGTAATAGTGTCAACGGTGTCTCCTACCTGGGTACGGCTGGACTCCTGGATCCTGGCTCATTTGCAATAAAATGAGTGTGTTGCTAGTAGGAGTAATTGAGGGATTTAGCAGCAATAATTAAGATACAGACTTGGAATAAAGTTCAAACTCGTCTTTACTGGTTGCAGCTTTCATCCAAGTGAGATACAAGTATAGTCCCAGCAGGTATTGGCAATGTGTGGCAGGAATCTATCTTCTGCTTCTATCATGTGCCTGGAGCTCTCTGCAGGATAAGTCGTCTGCTTGTGGCTCTGTAATATGGCAGGAATTTATCTTCTGCACTATCTTCTGCTGTATTGGGGACTGACTAGCTGAGGAGGAATTTGACTTCTCCTGGTCTCTTGACAGTACTCACAGTTGGATTCACAGGTTATGCTTCTTCCTGGAATATTGGAGGTGGCTGCTTGCTTTCCACCAGCTGAGGACGAAGGGCTCAGACTGGGAATGAGGATCTTTTCTCTCAGCCAAGACAAGATGCTGGCTTGGATCCTTAGAACTGGGAGCTCCTACAAGCACAGCCTTCCCCTAGCCGGGGTGGCTGGCACACTAACTGAACATCCTTCTCCACCCATGAGGCAGGATGTGGGAACATTCCACACCTCCACACAGGGGGGAGCTAAACTGGAATGTACTATTCCAGTTTAGAAACACTAAACTGAACTAAGTCCCTGCTAAACACATTGCTGCCACCTGCTGGTGAACATGGAAAGTACAGCAATATACATGTACAAGGCTTAGAAAATGCACATATGTGAGAATATTAGATAAAATCACATTAGATGACAGTAAAAATACACTTAACAGATTGTAGCGGGGTAAAAGCGTTTTGTAACATAACTCTGGGATGTCACACTTTCAAACAGGAGTAAAACCTGTGCTTGCTTATTGTAGGCACAACACCTGAACCTCCTGTGGTTCATCAAAACTGGACTTAGAGCATCATAACTCAGGTTCTGATGAACTTCATGAGTCCAAATTAGACCTTTGCTGCAATGAGGGGTGTCATCATTGCTCTTATCTTCTAAATATCTGAAAAAATACACAGAGCAACACCTGCGATAACCAAAAGACGAGGGGAGGATATTAAAATCACTCACCTTTGGGCGTTGTGCCAAGAGCACCACAACTCGACATATGCCAAATAAGGGTACTTGAAGTTGCTGCCTTGCTGTCTCATCAGATAAAATCCAGTTAAAAAGTATCAAAAGAAACAAAAAAAGTAAGTCTTCTCGCAGGTTCTGCTTGCGGAACAAACTTATCTGTGTGGTCTTGGTATATCCGTTTATTTAAGCAGCGTCCAAGTCTCCTTTTTCTTTGTTTCTTTTTCTACCATTGCTCCTGTTGTGCCCAACTCTGCTCCTTTCTGTGGAAAGCACCTTCCTCATGTTTTGTCACTACCTGGTCCAGTCAATCAGCCAGGGGAGGGTTGGCCACAGTAATTAGTGGAGCTTGAGCACAACCAACAAGAGCAATGGTGACACCCTCATTATACCAACGGCCTATTATGAATATTAAGACACACTAACTCAGGTATGGAGCCTTACATCACAAAAATGCAAACAGTTTGATAGGGAGGTCACTAGTGACAGATTCCCTTTCATGAGGCTGTGTTTGCGGTGTGGGTTTGGGGAGGAGCCTTCTCCCATTACATAGGCTTTTACTAAAGAAACAAACAGAGTGGTATCTGTTGGAATTTAAACCCTAAACATTTGGTGGAAGGCAGAAGACTTACCATTACACTATAGACTTGCTATGTTGAGAAAACATACACGGTCAGACAACTCACACTTGCTCACCCCAGGCAGCAACACATACAAGCTCAGAGAGGTCATACTCAGGACATATGTATGCTCAGATCACGCCTGTGTGACATACAGTCTCAGACAGTTCATATCCAGCACACATGCAGACTTTGACTTCTTTCACCCAGGAGACATGCATGATACCTTTCTTTTGTCTGTATGCTGAACAGCTGCAAAGATATCTGCATTTTTATTTGTAAGCAAATGAGCAAGTTCAATCACCAGGGGTCCAAGGAGATCCCTTGGAGCACTGCTTTTGTAATGTCTCTGTGCTCTGCACATTCTCCCCTCCCCTTTGTGCGCACAAAATAAAAATGCAGATATCTCAATGTTCAACATACAGACAAAAGTATCCTTTTTATCAGCATGATCAAGCTTAAAAGCAGTATGTCTGGTTTAATATGGTTGATCATGCTGACTAGCGTTGAGCAAAGCAAAGTATCCGAAGTGGAATTCGGTCCGAATTTTAGGAAAAAATTTGATTCTAAACAAAGCCAAATTTCCTCACGCTTCGTGGTAACTAATCATTTTCCTAAAATGGCAGCTGGAGTTAGAAAGAACAGAAAAAAAGGTCTTTTTCAATTAAGAGAGGAGCGGGCCATATTGCACTAGCTTAATACAGTTTTTAACGGCCGTTAAACGGGTGCACTTCTCTCTAAGTGGCCATTAACCCCTTAACGCAGAATGCCATGTTAACCGGGCCCCTGCTGTATCCACCGGCATCGCTTTTTAGAACGATGCCGGCGGATTAACCCCTTCTATGCCGCAGTCAGCGCTGACCACGACATAGAATTGGTTTTCGGCGGGTGAAGCAGTGCATCAAGTCCCCGTGCTGCTGTGGCGGGGACCCGATGCATGACAAGGCAGCCCGATGCTGTGCAGAGGCTGCCCAATGCCCTGCACGGCATCGGGACTTGCCTTTTATGGGTGCCGAGGAGATCCAGCCTTAGGCTAGGTCTCCTAGGCACCCTGTTTGTGTACTACTCACTGTAGTACACGATCAGGCAATGGATTATAATACAGACATATTGTAATGCATTGCAGAGGGGATCAGACCCCCAAATGTTGAAGTACCAGAGTGGGACAGAAATAAAGTTTAAAAAAAAAAACGGTAGTTAAAAAAAGTGTTTTGAATAAAAGTTTCAAGTAAAAAAATATTAAAAAATCACCTCTTTCCCCTGATTTTTAATTAAAAAAAGAAAGAAAAAAATGAAAAACGCACATATTAGGTATCGCTGCATCCGTAACGACCGGCTCCATAAATATGTCACATGATCCACCCCGTACGATAGATACCATAAAAAAAATAAAAAAAAACTGTAAAAAAAAGCCATTTTTGTCACCTTACATCACTAAAAGTGCAACACCAAGTGATCAAAAAGGTGTATGCCCCCAAAAATAGTACCAATCTAACCATCACCTCATCCTACAAAAAATTTGCCCCTAGATAGGACAATCGCCCCCAAAAAAAAAAAAATATGGCTCTCAAAAACTATGGAGACACTAAAACATGATTTTTTTTTGTTTCAAAAATGCTTTTATTGTGTTAAATGTAAAAAAAAAAAAAAGTATACATATTAGGTATCAGCGTGTCCGTAAAAACCTGCTCTATAAAAATACCACATGACCTAACCCCTTAAGTGAACACAGTAAAAAAAAAAAAACTGTGTCAAAAAAGCTATTTTTTTGTCACCGTACACAAAAAGTGTACTAGCAAGCGGTCAAAAAGTCATACGCACCCCAAAATTGTACCAATCAAACCGTCATCTCATCCCACAGAAATATTACCCTACCTAAGAGAATCGCCCAAAAAATAATAAACTCTCAGACTATGGTGACACTAAAACATGATTTTTTTTTTTTTTTTTAAATGATATTAGTGTATAAAACTTAAATAAATAAAAATAGTATACATATTAGGTATCGCCGCATCCATAACAACCTTCTCTATAAAAATATCACATGATTTAACCCCTCAGGTGAACACTGTAAAAAATAAAAAAATAAAAACTGTGTCAAAAAGCCATTTTGGCACCTTACATCACAAAATGTGTAATAGCAAGCGATCAAAAAGTCATATGCACCCCAAAATTGTACCAATCAAACTGTCATCTCATACTGAAAAAAGTGAGCCCCTACATAAGACATTCGCCCCCAAAAATAAAAAAAATATGGCTTTCAGAATATGGAGATACCAAAAAATCTTTTTTTTTGAAAAATGCTTTATTATGTAAAACTGAAACAAACATTGCGTCCATAACAGCCTGATCTATAAAAATAGCTCATGATCTAACCTGTCAGATGAACGTTGTAAATAACAAAAAATAAAAACAGTGGCAAAACAGCTATTTTTTTGTTACCTTGCCTCACAAAAAGTGTAATATAGAGCAACCAAAAATCACCTGTACCCTAAAATAGTACAAAAAAAAACTGCCAGCTTATCCCGTAGTTTTCCAAAACAGCAGTTTTTGACCACATATGGGGTGTTTTTGTAAACTACAGAATCAGGACAATAAATATTGAGTTTGGTTTGGCTGTTAACCTTTCCTTTGTTAGCGGAAAAAAATTATTAAAATGGAAAATCTGCCAAAAAAGTTAAATTCTGAAATTACATCTCCATTTCCCATTAATTCTTGTCGAACACCAAAAGGGTTAATAAAGTTTGTAAAATCAGTTTTGAATACCTTGAGGGTGTAGTTTCTAAAATGGGCAAATTTTTGGGTGGTTTCTGTTATGTAAGCTTTACAAAGTGACTTCAGACCTGAACTGGTCCTTAAAAAGTGGGTTTTGGAAATTTTCTGAAAAATTTAAAGATTTGATTCTAAACTTATAAGCCTTCTAACGTCCCCCCCAAAAAAATGGCATTCACAAAATGATCCAAACATGAAGTAGACATATGGGGAATGTAAAGTAATAACAATTTTAGGAGGTATCACTATCTGTTTTAAAAGCAGAGAAATAAAAATTTGGAAAGTCGCAAATTTTTCCAAATTTTGGGTAAATTTGGTATTTTTTTAAATAAAAACATCTGTATATGTTAGCTATATATTTATATACAATTTCATTTAGGAGCCTATATGAGCACTGTATAACTGGTGTTCACATAATAGTGGCTATGTCAAATGTATGGAGTGGTGCAGCAAACAGTTAAAGATTATACTAGTTGTTAATAACAGGTATGGTATAGAATACTATTTCTTACGGTCCACTTTCAGTCCATCATCTTCATTTTTATCTATATATTTTTAGAAAGTTAACCTTCACATTTTAATTTCATGGTAGCGCAACCATCATATTCATCAAATGTCATATCTGATTTGTTGTCTACGGACTCAAAATATCATTTTGAGGTGACCGGAAAAAGGTTCTGTATAAGCTGAGCATTGAAAATCATAAAGTGAGATTTAAAAGCATTTTCTACTGATCACCTGAATACCGTGGATGGTCAAGATCGGAACTTGTAGACCCGTTGTGACAGTTTTATACAAGTTCATCTTTTGAACCTTACTTCCAGTGCCTGATGTCTTTTTTACAAAAGAAAATCAACATTGAGAAAAGGAAAATAACTGAAATAATTACATGGCTGGGCTCTAACTTCTCTCCTTTGACAGGCTAAAGTGCTCTTGTCCCTCCTCCAGCCCATTTTTTGCACATTTGCAAAGGTATTTATATCTCATTAAAACAAAAGTCATTACAAAGTGCTTTAAGTAGCTCAAGAGCAAGACATTCTTTCGAACAACTTTAGTAGAGTATTCTTTGAGTGTGTAATTGAAAATTTTCCACCAGCAATGATAAGAGACCTTAGGAGTCAAAGCCTTAAATTAAGAGTCTCAGGCTTTTTCTATCTAAACTGGGTGTAAAGATGAAGTTTAAAGGATAACCAACTTGAAATTATATGGATAATCATCATAATTGAGCCAAGTACCAGAGAAATGTAGTCACTTCTTGAGTACTGTTATTCATGTTTATTCATTCAAGCTTTGTTTAACCTCTTAAGGACACACTCAAATTTGGCTTTAAAGACCAGATGATTTGTTTTCACTTTAGTCTCCTAGATTTTTGAATTCCCTCTTTAACAGCCATCATTTCTTTTTTTATATCAACTTATTTTTTATGTTTTTTTGTATTCAAGTTTATGTACAATTTTTTTTTAACATAGAGGTTACAGTCTCTCACTTACAGAGGGCACATACTCAATGGAGTGGCACATCCTTGCAACTCAATGTAGTCTGTATGTTAGTCCCGCAGGGGGTACTCCATGGTACATGGACGATCTTAGACAGTGCTGCCATAGTGATCACTGCTATTCGACCCAGTCAAGGCACCTTGCTTCAGACTTGGTCAGCGGCCTTCTTCTGGGCTTGGTCTGCGTCCAGTCTTTGGGCACCCCTGGCCAGGGAATGTGGTCATTTTGGAATTGGAATGCACATAGTATAGTGGCATAAATTGTATCCACAAAATAACTGTCCAAGAATGCTTTATTGATTCAAAATACCCAAGTTAGACATCAAGACCTACAATGACATAAAATACATTAAAACACAAGTTTAAAGGTAGTGGAAAGAGTATACCCAGTTATACAGACAACAACCTAAATATACATCACACAGTATTCATACTGTAACGGTCACGTACACACACACACACAGGGGGGAGGATAGTGACCACTGCGCTCCACCCTCACCCCTGGCCCTGCCTACTTGCCTCACGAGTCCTGATGACAGGGGACAACTGGACGGCAGCCCCTAACTTAGGATACGTGCGGGAAGGACAGACAAGACAAATAACGGATAGTGAGCGGGCCGGGTCAAAACCAAGAGGACAATGCAGTACAGAGGGATAAGCAAAGAATGGTCAGGAGAAGCCGGGGTCATAAATACCAGGAGAGTCGAGAAGTACCAAAGGAGTCCGCAAAGAATAGTCAGGTGGAAGCCGAGGTCAAAATACCAGGAGGAATGCGCAGTACAGGAGGAGCAGGCAAAGGATCATCAGGGAACAGGATCAGGTAAGTATACAGGTATCCAACAAACACCAGGAACCTAAAAATTTACAGGCAACCTGTGGCCAGCCGGCTGCCTGTACTTATAGTGGGGAGTGAGGGTCATGTGACGTGGCCAGCGTCACATGACCGACAGACAGACAAGTCGAGCACCGAGTGATCAGCTCGGCGCTCAAGGCAGACCTAGTAGCAGGGAGCCTCCCAGCTAGCAAAGTCGCCCTGGGAACGAGGCCAAACATAGATCCTCGATCCCGAAGCTAAGCAGCAGGTCTGCGGTTGATGGGAGACCAAGTGCGCCTTTGGCGCCCCGTGACACATACACATTAAACCATTAAAGTACACAAGAGTAATGTCAATGGATGAATGTCACTGCCACTCACCAGTTTGCATAATCAGAATACAAAATATTAACAATTTTCCATAGACATCCAAATACTAACACTAGAGATGAGCGAATAATTGAAAAGTTCAATTTGGCTGATTCGTCGAATATTACCCAAATATTTGCTTCTTGACTAACTACTTTGCCACGATGCTAATTTTTTTGTAAGTAGCGAGTGCAATGACAGGGAGCTGCTATAGCGCCATCCCCGTCATTGTACCCCTCAGATGCTGCGTTCATACATGATCGCGGCATCTGAGTGTAAAAACTGTGTAAAATGAACAATAAATTTTTTTTAATCAAAATTACCGCCTCCATTTGCTCGCGGCGGGCCGGCTGCCACCATCTTGTTTTAAGATCTGTAGCAAAATCTTGTGCAGCGCGAAATTACGTCATCATGCCGGACGGTCATAGGTCACCCCACGCGGGATTTCGGCCGAGGTCTTCAATCAAGATGGAGGCTGGCGGAAACTTGCGAGCAAATGGAGGAGGTAAGTTGGAATTTTTATATATTTTTTACACTATTTCAGGTTAAATCGATTCGCTGACACATAGCACGAGGAAATCCAGTTTCGAGGCAAATCAAATTTATACTGAAATTCGGATCAAATTACACTTCAGGGGATTTGATTCGCTCATCTCTAACTAACACAATTGCAACATCGTTTACACCCAAAAAAAAATCCCCGACCTAAAATCCTGAGATGGGTTTTGCAATCAGCTTTCTTAGGGGAACATTCTCTCCTCTGTTCATCTGCTGCAGCAGCCACTGCTCACCCGCCTTACATCATGTGATGTGATCAGTGATTTCTCTGATCTCGTATGTTAGTGGGAGAGCGTAGCTGTCAATTAGATATAACAAGGTTTGTCCATGAGATTACCAGGAAGTATGTCAATTTGCAGGAAAAATGTCATGTGATGTCCATGTACTGTACATTTTGATGTATTATCAACTTACTTATCAACTGACATGTCACAATTTCTTGCACATTTCTCATACACACCCTATTGACAAGGAGGAAAATAAAGTCTAAATGTCAGTATATTCATATATTTTCAGGAGTAATAAAATATGAATGCCCCATAGCAGTATTCTATAAAAAATATGTTGCAGCATTGCCATTTAATGGGGAATGCAAGTATTTATTAAGTCAGGAATACGCTAGGTCCTATATACGTAAGTCTGTACAGTTATTCACCCTATGGTTGTAAACGGGAAACTTTCTTTTTACTGATAAAAATTTATTTTTCCCTAAATTCCTCTTTAGTAATGATACAATGAGTTGTACAAAATGTGGCTGCTGGGGTCCCAAGAAAAAAGAAAGAAAAAAAGAGAAAAGTAGTCCACCCCAGGTTGATCCTATCTCTTTTGCTATTAGATGGCAACACACTATACAAGACCACCCTTCGCAAAAAAAAAGCAGCATTTTTAAGATGTTAGGGTGTGGGCAATCGGCTCTATGGTCATAGAAAACGTGAGGTATGAAAAACAAGTACCAGACCCTTTTTTTATATCAGCAGACCCTGTCTGCCTCTGTCCCACTCCTCTGTGCAGACACGGCCGCAGCTTCACTCTTTCCAGCCCCTTTCTGCCTCTGCAGTCTCATCTGTGACTCTCTCCTGCTGGAGGCAGCATGGTCCTTTGCCGGCAAAGCCCTCTCCCTTGTGCCCACAGAGAATGCATGCGAGCTCCACCTGGCTAAAGACCAACAAACATGCATCATAATTCACTCCAATCTTTGGCTGGCCACCTCTAGGTACTTAAGGCATCTTCCTCTATGGAAGTTTGCCTGATCAATAGGTTTTCTAGATTGCTAGTCCATGTAAATTTGTTCTGCATTTGTTTGACTGCTCATGCACCGATTTCTGCCTGATTCCTAGATTCTGACCCTCCACTGCCTAAACTGCTCTGTGCATTGACCCTTTGCTTAGACTTTTTAATGGATTGTTTGTACTCTGCCTGGCCTTACCTTGGCCTGTCCAAGGCTACAATTTTGTATGATCTCTCAGTGCTCCACACCATTGTCTCTTACACTGGTGGGTCAGTGTCAACCACACAGAAAATACTCCAAGAGTTATCAGCCTGGTGGCTCCCCTGCAGTGAAGTCCAGTGAAGTTTAGAGCAAAGCCAAATCTGTTTGTGGACTCATTGGTTCCACATTCACTGCTTTCTGCCTTGTTGGCAAACCCAGCACCATAATGGGCAGCGCAGCTAAATCTTTGCTATGTGGCGGCTCTGTTCTATGTACAGTATGCCACTGATCGACACAAATGAGTCCACCATTATTTTAGATCTAATTTGGTTTAAGACTCAAATATTTCATGAAACAAGTACAAAATTTCAACATGCTAGCAAAACCTTTGGCAAGTAGCAATTCACAGCATAATTTATCTTATCCTATTTATCCTATGCTATGTGTGGCACACATATCAGGACATGTCCAACAAAGAGAAAAGGTAAAGAAGTGCACATCTGTATGTTGAATTCAGCCTTTGTGAGCTCAAGAAAGTTTATCTGGAACAGATGCAACCAAATCCATGACTACTGTTCTAGAATATTGTAAATTTATGCTTAAAAATGTTAAAATCGAAAAATAAGCAGGTTATTTCTGGGGTCTTCAAAATGAATTAAAAGGTTTTATAAGTAAGTATTTTAATGACAAACCTTCTGCACTAATAAATTCAGTTCCGTTCTCACAACAAAGCCCACTACTCAGTCACAATTTAAGCCAAATTGGCCAATTTAGTGGATAGCAACAGAAACCCATTAACGCCCAAACATATAATTATCTCAGAATGTGTTGCTTTATTTGAATGTCCAAGTCATTGTTAAAATTATACCTGCAGCCTGGCTCTGCATGGCAACCCTTTCTGGTCATCAGTAGCCTATAGCACTCCATAGCCCTGACTTTTATTAACACAATCAAGTTAATATTAACCCCTATAATTTTTCTGTTTATTAACTGAGAGAATGGAAACAGCATTTATATTGTGATTAGAATAAATCATGCTTTCACATAGCCCTGAATTAGCAGGACGTTTTAATATGATTTGCTTCACTGAATGGAAGAATTGAAGTGGCTGGCTTAAACAGTATTTAATAGAATGTATTAAATACTAGCAGAAGGACCTGGCTTCGCACAGGTATATTTAATTGAATGTTTGTGTGTGTCGTTAATAGATATCGACAGTATCCCCCATAACAGTGACCTCTACTGCACCTCACCCCTTTAACAGTGTACTCCACAGTCCCTCACCCCTTAACACTAACCCCCCACAGTGCTCCGCCACTTTAAAATTGGACCTCCACATCAGCCCATCCCCTTAACTTTGACCTTCACAGCAGTCCGCCCCTTTAAGGGTCCATTCACATGTCCGTGTGTGGATCCGCAAAACACGGACATCGGCGATGTGCGTTCCGCATTTTTCCGGACCGCACATCGCCAGCACTTAATAGAAAATGCTTATTCTTGTCCGCAATTGGGGACAAGAATAGGACATGTTCTATATTTTTAGGGATCGGAATTGCGGACCCGGAAGTGCGGATCCGCAATTCCGGATCCAGGCAGCACATTCCCCATAGAAATGAATGGGTCCGCAATTCCGTTCCGCAAAATGCGGAACTAAATTTCGGACGTGTGAATTGACCCTAACAGTGAGTTTCACAGCACCCCACTCCCTTTACAGTGACCTCCTCAGGGGCCCGCCCTCTTAACAGTGACCTCCACAGTACCCTGCTGCCTTAACAGTGACCTCACATTACCCTGCTGCCTTTACAGTGACCTCCACAACAGTTGCCCCTTTAATAGTGGCCCCTGCCGCCTTAACAGTGACCTCCACAGCGCCCTGCCCCTTTAATGCTAGGGCTACACAATAACACGTGTCGCACAACATTTTGTCTCAACAATTTCTATAATGATAGTCAGTGGCGTAACTACCGGGGAAGCAGGGGAAGCGGTTGCTTCGGGGCACGGACTGACAAGGTGCCCGGCGCCCGGCAGCATGTCAGACTGTCAGTCAAGTTTTAACACAGTTTTTTAGTCCAGGCCCCTTCACATTCAGCGCGGCGGCATTGGGGGCTGGTCTGCCTGTACCTGTCCATCATCATCCTTCCAAAAACCTACCCCCCATGTGCATCTTACGCCAGACCCAGGAATCAAGCTGGTATAAACCTGCCCTGCACTCGGCAGCGCGCAGGCAAGAGGAGCAACACTGCAGTGGCAGAGCAGCTCACATCAGTGACTGACTGACTGGGCTTTTCAGGTATGTCTGTGCCCGCTGCCTGTGTGCCCCCCTTGCCCTTGTCAGCGCAGCCCTGCCTAGCCCCTGTCTGTGCCTCCATGGTTGGCTCTTTCAGGAGAGCAGTAGCTGACCATTATATGTGCCCCTGTGGCCCTTATCTGTGCCCGTCCTTGCCTGTGGCCCCAGGGCCAATGTCTGCACCCCTGGGCCCTGGCCCTTATCTGTGCCCCCAGCCCCTGTCTGCACCTCCCTGGCCCTTGTCTCTGCCCCCTTGGCCCCTGTGCGTGCCACCCTGGCTGTTTCTGTGCCCCCCTGGCCACTTTCTGCGCCCCTTATCTGTGCCCTGTCCTTGGCCCTTGTCTGTGCCCCTGGCCCTTATCTGCGCCCCTGGACCTTACCTGCGCCCCCCTGACCATGGCCTATGCCCCCTCTGGCCCCTGTCCGCACCCCTGGGCCCTGGCCCCTATCTGTGGCCCCTCCTGGACCCTTGTCTGCACCCCTGGCCGTTATCTGAACCCCCCTGGCCCTTATCTGTGCCCCCTGGCCTTTTTCTGTGCCCCTGGCCTTTTTCTGTGACCCTGGCCCCTGTTTGCGCCTCCCTGGCCCTTTCAGTACAGCCCCTGGCCCTTATCTGCGCCCCCCAGCCCTTTCCTGCATCCCCCCAGGCCCTTGCCTTCAACCCTTGGCCCTTTTCTGCGCCTCCCCAGCCCTTGTCTGCACCCCCCTGGCCTGTGCCCCCATGGCCCCTGTCTGCGCCCCCCTGCTTGCTGTTTTGCCCTCTACTACTGCTTATTTTGTTATTTTTATATATGCAGAGGGTGTGCGCTTATATGTGCCATAATAAGCACTAGTACATGGCGGAACAGCGGGTAGAATGGGGAGGCTGCCATGCACTGAAATCTAAAGACAGTATCACCCGTCTTCCCAATATTTTATATAGAGATAAATAAACAAAAAAAAGTCCCCCCTCCACAACACACACATGCACCAAACAAACCAAAAAATTTAATAAGGGCCCATGCACACGACCATATGCCCTCTGAGACATTCGGTCCTTGAGAAGGCCATATGTCCTGGAGCGGCATTGATCGTGTGCGTGGGAGCGCACAGCTTCATAGATTACTAAAACGTATGATTATGGGACAGTAGTCTCGTGCGCAGCCCAACGCGCACATAACCTATGATGCTGTGCGCTCCTGTGCTGTGTGATCAATGCCGTTCCGGGACATATGGCTCACTCACGGACTGTATGTCTAGGACGGCATATGGCTGTGTGCATGGGCCCTAACAATGATCAAAAAATTGCACGCACCCTAAAAATGGCACCAATAAAAACTACAGTTCACCCACAAAAAAGCCCTCATAAAGCTCTGTAGACAGAAATATGAAAAAGTTATGGCTGTCAGAAAATGGTGATGCAAAGAAAAATCTTTTTTTCTCAAAGGTTTTATTTTAACCCCTTCTACCCCAGAGGCTTTTTTTTCCTTTTGCAATTTTGTTTTGTGCTCTCCGTTTACATAGCTGTATGAGGGCTTGTTTTTAGCGGGACAAGTTGTAATAAAATGTAGTGGGAAGTGGAAAAAAATTCCAAAGGTGGTGGAATTGGAAAAAAAAACTACTTTGCCACAGTTTTACATATTTTTTTTTTCACTTGTGATCTTGATTCTCCAGGTCAGTATAAATCTGGCGGATATCACATATGTATAGTTTTTTTTGCGTTTTGATACTGGGGGGAAATAAAATGTGAAAATTTAAATTATTATTTTTTTTTGCCATTTTTGGACCCCTATAAGCTTTTTGTAGTTAACTAGCATTGGAGTGTACAATGATTTTACTAGTTTCCTATTGAGCCCGGCTACAGACAGGGGCTCCGTAGGAAACACTATGCAACAGCCTCCTGTCATTCACTTTGACAGAGGCTGCCGAACACAAGCTTCGGCTCCCCTGACCACCACATGGGGGATCCGGAGCATTACCAGAAGCACGTATTGAAAAAAAAGGACTATGTAAATTAAAAAGTTCCTGATCTTGGAGGCAAAGGAGAAAAATAAAAAAAAATAAAAAATTAAGTATTAAAGTGGTTGTGTAATCTTAGACATTGGTGGCATTTTGTAGTCAATTAGGTGCGGGTCCCACCTGTCTCTATCTCTATACCGAAACACCAAAACTGAAAATAGCCAAGTGCACTGCTCAGGTCATGTCTTGGATTCGATGAGTTTCTTGCCTTCTTACATTTTCTACCTCTTGGGCTAATAGTATATTACAAAAGATTTTTTTCTACCTTCTAGATTTCATTGCTTGGAGCAGTGTGCCGCCAGAACTTGAAGAGGAGAAGAGCACGTCAGTGAAGACTGCAGTCCAGTGAGAAAGATCCCAACAAAGGTGAGTACAGCTGGCATCAGTGCTGTGGATCCGAGTGTCTCCTTCTCAGCCTCTACATCTTAGTAAAATTAGAGAAGGAGAAGGAGGAGGAGAAGGATGGACTTCCGTGGCATCCAGCACTGGCCACCAAGCTACACTGAGTGGGACTTGAAATGTGCAGGGTGCTGGTGGAGGGCAGCAGCATACTACTAAGAGAATCTCCTTAAAATCTTTATCTGTTTTTTTTTTCTATTCATGACCTATCCAGATCGGTGGGGGGAGGGGTGACTCCCCACCGATCAGCTGTTTGAAGAGAAGGCAGCACTCATACAAGCGCTGTCTTCTCCTTATTGTTAACCTGCTTACAGACTGCAGTGAAGAGCAATGTAATTGCAACTATGGCATCCCCATTCACTTCTATGGGACATTACCCTACTACTCACTTGGACAGCAAGGAGCTGTCCCATTCAAGTGAATGCAGTTGCGAGGGCAAGCAGGCAGACAATGTGGAGAAGGCAGTGCTTGTATGAGCGCTGCTTTCTCTTCAAACAGCTGATCGGCAGGGGGGGGGGGCTGGTGTTGGACCGACCGACTGATCTGATATTGATGACCTATCTTGGGAATGGGTCATCAATAGAAAATAAAGCTGAAAACCCATTTAAGGAAATGATCTGCTTTTGTGAAACTGATAACCGATCCGGATGGGACATCAACATTAGAGCTCATGCACACAATATAATTTTTCCGCCATGGCCATTAGTTTTTTTTAGGCCTGTATGTATAACCATTCACTACAATGGGCCTGGCAAAAAATGAAAATGACACAAAGTGCATTACATGCCTGTATGTCCAGATGGCGGTTCCACGGGCAAGGATAGTAAATTTCCGCAGGAGCCAAAAATAAACGATGGCACGCCCCAGAGAAGAATCAGTGTTTTGCGGGTTTTATTTTACTGATTTTAAAATGGGTATCAGAAGTCGGCTTCGGTACTGACTGGTACCTTGGTTCTGAAGCCGACTTCAGATACCTGTTAAAAATCTGTTTTAAGTTAAATAATCAAATGAGTTTGTGTCAAATGCAAATGTGGTATATATAAAAGATTGTTTATTATTTGCATATAAAATATATAAAATATATAAAATATATAGCACCACTGAGTCTTGCAATTTCAGTAATGTCTTGGCCACAAATAAAATATTGTAAAAGTATATGTAATCGAATGGACTATATATATATCCCTCTATATTGTGGGTTACCTACTCATACAGGTGATCAGTCTGTATAGAGGTATTGATGAAATACATAAATGTGCACAATAGGCAAATTATTAAAATCAAAATAAATCGCATTAAAAAACTGTTGGTATCATGGGTATTTGTTGTCTTGCTCTTGTGTCCTGAATAAATATTAGCAGCCGTATGGATAAAGGAACAGTCTTACCCCATTAGTTGTGAGTCTCAGAGAGCGGCTGTAGAAGGTTCTGTGTTCGCAGTACCCTGGTCTATGCGGGCGATGATCCGGTCCTAGATGGCGTTGGTGCGCACGTGGTTCGTTGCTCCCTCGGCGTCTCTCTCCGCTGCGGCATCCTGGGTTCCTGGCTTCTCTTGCTGCGTCCCACGTGGTGCAGAAGATGGCGTCCCACGTGACCGGAAGAGTAACTATGTTGCTGTGGTCAGCTGGGTGATTACGCCGCAGCGGAGAGAGACGCCGAGGGAGCAATGAACCACGTGCACACCAATGCCATCTAGGACCGGATCATCGCCCGCATAGACCAGGGTACTTCGAACACAGAACCTTTTACAGCCGCTCTCTTAGACCCACAACTAATGGGGTAAGACTGTTCCTTTATCCATACGGCTGCTAATATTTATTCAGGACACAAGAGCAAGACAACAAATACCCATGATACCAACAGTTTTTTTTATGTGATTTATTTTGATTGTAAAAATTTACCTATCATGCGATTATTTCATTTCGATTTTAATAATTTGCCTATTGTGCACATTTATGTATTTCATCAATACCTCTATACAGACTGATCACCTGTATGAGTAGGTAACCCACAATATAGAGGGATATATATATAGTCCATTCGACTAAATATACTTTTACAATATTTTATTTGTGGCCAAGACATTACTGAAATTGCAAGACTCAGTGGTGCTATATATTTTGTATATTTTATATATTTTATATGCAAATAATAAACAATCTTTTATATATACCACATCTGCATTTGACACAAATTGATTACCTATATACCCAGTCATTTGAGTGCCCTCCACCTTCTGAACCTCTATAGTATATCCAATATTTTGGCAATAGGTACTGCCATCTGGAGAGAGCACCAGTCCGTGAATTGCTGACAGTAGAGCCTCTGTAATTCCGTATCTACTAAATAATCAAATACCAAAGTTATTGACCAAAGTCTCCCAAGACTTCGGCAATAACGAAGTTTGACGCAAATTGACTTTGGATTTTGGCTTCGAAGATCAGTACGCCTGTGCCTCTCTGTGATCTTTTTACTACAAAATCACGGTGACAACTTTATCTCACTTTGATTTTGTAGTAAAAAGGTCACAGAGAGGCACGGAGCATTATCAATCATGTTACATGACAGACAGTGTGTGTGTATATACAGTCCTGATCAAAAGTTTAAGACCACTTGAAAAATGGCAAAAAATCATATTTAGCATGGCTGGATCTTAACAAGGTTCCAAGTAGAGCTTCAACATGCAACAAGAAGAAATGGGAGTGAGACAAAACATTTTTTGAGCATTCAATTTAATGAAAACAACGAATAAACTGAAACAGGCTGTTTTTCAGCTGATCAAAAGTTTAGGACCACACCTCCAAAAAAAAACTAAACCCCCCCTAAAACAGAAATCCAACTTCCAAACATGAACTCAGTAATGAGTAGCTCCGCCGTTATTGTTTATCACTTCAAAAATTTGTTTCGGCATGCTTGATGCAAGCGTTTCCATGAGGTGAGTGGGAACATTTCTCCAAGTGGTGAAGACGGCCGCACGAAGGCCATCTACTGTCTGGAACTGTTGTCCATTTTTGTAAACTTCCCTTGCCATCCATCCCCAAAAGTTCTCAATTGGATTTAGATCAGGGGTGCACGCAGGATGGGCCAAAAGAGTGATGTTATTCTCCTGGAAGAAGTCCCTTTTCCTGCAGGCATTGTGTACTGTAGTGTTGTCCTGTGGAAAAACCCAGTCGTTACCACACAGACGAGGGCCTTCAGTCATGAGGAATGCTCTCTGCAACATCTGGACATAGCCAGCGCCCGTTTGACGCCCCTGCACTTCCTGAAGCTCCATTGTTCCACTGAAGGAAAAAGCACCCCAGACCGTTATGGCGCTCCCTCCACTGTGGCGCCCAGAAAACATCTCAGGTGGGATCTGCTTGTCATGCCAGTAACGTTGGAAACCATCAGGACCATCAAGGTTAAATTTTTTCTCATCAGAAAATAAAACTTTCTTCCACCTTTGAATGTCCCATGTTTGGTGCTCTCTTGCAAAGTCCAAACGAGCAGTTATGTGGCGTTCAAGGAGACGAGGTCTTTGAAGACGTTTTTTGTTTTTGAAGCCCCTCAGTCTCAGATGCCGCCTGATGGTTATGGGGCTGCAGTCAGCACCAGTAAGGGCCTTAATTTGGGTCGAGGATCGTCCAGTGTCTTGACGGACAGCCAATTGGATCCTCCGGCTCAGTGCTGATGAAAATTTTTGGGGTCTTCCACTTGACTTTCTTGTTCCATAACCCTCAGGATCATTTAAGAATTTAAGAAATTAAGTGTCACTTCAGCGCCATTCATTTCTGGTGTCACATTCGATTACATTTAAAGAAAAACAACAATTTTGACTGTGAATAAATAGCAGTCAGTTGCACACACGTGTTTGGGTGTTTAAGGCCCAGCTGCAAGTCCATAGTGTCACTTCAGCGCCTTTCATTTCTGGTGTCACATTCGATTACATTTAAAGAAAAACAACAGTTTTGACTGTGAATAAATAGCAGTCAGTTGCACACACGTGTTTGTGTGTTTAAGGCCCAGCTGCCAGTGCATAGTGTCACTTCAGCGCCATTCATATCTGGTGTCACATTCGATTCCATTTAAAGAAAAACAACAATTTTGAATGTGAATAAATAGCAGTCAGTTGCACACACAGGTTTGTGTGTTTAAGGCCCAGCTGCCAGTGCATAGTGTTGGAGGAGACGGAGGAGACGAGTTGGAAGCAGGGGGAGGTCATCGCGAGGAGCTAGTGGCACAGTCAGACAGCATGCATCGGCACCCAGGGTCAGCCAGACAGCACGCCAATCAACGCATGCTGTTGCCACCACCAGAATGCCGTCATTGCAGAGCTCAGCAGTGTGGCATTTTTTTTGTGTGTCTGCCTCTGACAACAGCAATGCCATTTGCAACCTGTGCCAAAAGAAACTGAGTCGTGGGAATTCCAACACCCACCTAGGTACAACTGCTTTGCGAAGGCACATGATCGCACATCACAAACGCCTATGGGATCAACACATGAGTACAAGCAGCACACAAACTCAAAGCCGCCATCCTCCTCCTGGTCCAGCATCTTCAGCCACGTCAACCACTGCTGTCCTCCTTGCCCCCTCTCAACCATCCGCCACTCCGTCACTCGCCTTGAGCAGTCCCTGCTCATCTGCACACAGTCAGATGTCTGTCAAGGACATGTTTGAGCGTAAGAAGCCAATGTCACAAAGTCACCCCCTTGCCCGGCGTCTGACAGCTGGCTTGTCTGAACTCTTAGCCCGCCAGCTTTTACCATACAAGCTGGTGGATTCTGAGGCCTTCAAAAAATTTGTAGCTATTGGGACACCGCAGTGGAAGGTACCCGGCCAAAATTTCTTTGCACAAAAGGCAATCCCCAACCTGTACTCGATTGGGCAAAAGGAAGTAATGGCATGTCTGGCACACAGTGTTGGGGCAAGGGTGTATCTGACCACTGATACCTGGTCTGCAAAGCCCAGTCAGGGCAGGTATATCACCTACACTGCGCATTGGGTAAACCTGCTGACGGCTGCCAAGCATTGAATGCGTGGCTCTGCAGAGGAGTTGGTGACACCGCCACGACTTGCAGGCAGGCCTGCTGCCACCTCCTCTACTCCTCCTACTCCATCCTCTTCCATAACCTCCTCGGCTGAGACCTCTTCTGCTGCTGCGTCTTGCTCCACATCAACGGCACCTCCCAGCTCCCAAGGGGCTATTCCACATCCCGGATACGACAGTGTCACACCGTCTTGGGGTTGACTTGCCTGAAAGCAGAGAGTCACACCGGACCCGCACTCCTGTCCGCCCTGAACGCACAGGTGGATCAGTGGCTGACCCTGCACCAACTGGAGATCGGCAAAGTGGTGTGTGACAACGGAAGCAATTTGTTGGCGGCATTGAATTTGGGCAAGTTGACACATGTGCCGTGCATGGCACATGTGTATAATCTGATCGTACAACGCTTTGTGCATAAGTACTCAGGCTTACAGGACGTCCTCAAGCAGGCCAGGAAGGTGTGTGGCCATTTCAGGCATTCCTACACGGCCATGGTGCACTTTTCAGATATCCAGCAGCGAAACAACATGCCAGTGAGGCACTTGATTTGCGACAGCCTGACACGTTGGAATTCAACACTCCGGGGTGCTAGGACAGCCTCTGCGGAGCTGGGAATTTTTTTGCCACGTTACTGGACGCTTATTGCCAATGCCTGTAGACTCATGCGTCCTTTTGAGGAGGTGACAAACCTAGTCAGTCGCACCAAAGGCACCATCAGCGACATCATCCCATTTGTTTTCTTCCTGGAGCGTGCCCTGCGAAGAGTGCAGGATCAGGCCATAGATGAGCGTGAAGAAGAAGAGTTGTGGTCACCATCACTTCCAGAAACAGCCTTATCAGCATCGCTTGCTGGACCTGCAGCAACGCTGGAAGAGGAGTGTGAGGAAGAGGAGTCAGAGGAGGAATGTGGCTTTGAGGAGGAGGAGGAAGACCAACCACAACAGGCATCCCAGGGTGCTCGTTGTCACCTATCTGGTACCCGTGGTGTTGTACGTGGCTGGGGGGAAGAACATACCTTCAGTGAGATCACTGAGGACGAGGAACGGGACATGAGTAGCTCGGCATCCAACCTTGTGCAAATGGGGTCTTTCATGCTGTCGTGCCTGTTGAGGGACCCTCGTATAAAAAGGCTGAAGGAGAACGACCTGTACTGGGTGGCCACGCTACTAGACCCCCGGTATAAGCAGAAAGTGCCTGAAATGTTACCGAATTACCGCAAGTCGGAAAGGATGCAGCAGTTCCAAAATAAATTAAAAAGTATGCTTTACACAGCGTATAAGGGTGATGTCACAGCAAAATGGGAATCTAACAGGGGAAGAGGTGAAAGTAATCCTCCTCCTACCACGACCACGCCGGCAAGGACAGAACGCTTTACAGACGTGTTGTTGATGGAGGAAATGCAGAGCTTTTTAAGTCCTACGCATCGCCACAGCCCTTCGGGGTCCACCCTCAGAGAATGACTCGACCAAAAGGTAGCAGACTACCTCGCCTTAACTGCAGATATTGACACTCTGAGGAGCGATGAACCCCTTGACTACTGGGTGTGCAGGCTTGACCTGTGGCCTGAGCTATCCCAATTTGCGATAGAACTTCTGGCCTGCCCCGCTTCAAGTGTCCTGTCAGAAAGGACCTTCAGTGCAGCAGGAGGTATTGTCACTGAGAAGAGAAGTCGCCTAGGTCAAAAAAGTCTAGATTACCTCACCTTTATTAAGATGAATGAGGGATGGATCCCAAAGGGACTGACAGTGGGCGATACATTCGACTAAAAAAGGCCTGATGAGATGAGCTGCCTTGGGCTAAAAATGGTCCACATGCTGCTGTATTTTATCTCTGAATGCCGGATGACTTGCGTGACTTACCCGCCACCAACTAGGGTTCAAGCCGCAATGTTTTAGGGCACTTTCTGCCTGGGAAACATCAATCTTTCTGGCCGCTGCTACAGCAGCGGCTGCAACAATACCAAATTTTTCAGGCATGTGTACATGCCTAATTTTTCTGGCCTCTGGTGCTGCACTGTGTCTTCAAAAACCAAACAAAAAAAAAGGCACATACATGTGTCAATTCCCCTTCGTGATCGTTACCTTGTTGTGGTGAAGGGGCTTGCGTATCACAATGAAGCGACCACCTCTATGAGTGTGTTGGCAATGGCAATGTTGGCACACCCCAGATGATAAGGTCGTTGCTTCATTGTGAACAGACCAAAAGCGATCGGCTGGATAATTTTGCATAGAAAAAACATAAATTTTCTTTGTGATCATCTAAGGTGATCATTAAAGCCTACTAGGCCAACAATGGGCCCACACTGCAGAATCATTGTTTTCTGGGTCACTTAACTGTCACTGAACTACCTCAGCACGACCATAGGCTTTGAAAAACCCCCATCGCCTGCAATCTCCCAAACGTGCGCACGAGCACAGTAACCACTACACCAAGAATGACGCATAAAGGTATAAAACTTATGTCATGAGTGTGTCAACTATATTGACAACTCTTTGCGGTTGTCTAAAATCTATTCCATACACGTCCCCTAATAGGGGACGTAACAGGGATAAAACTGATAGGAATAGTACTACTTAACACACCACTCCTATCTGGTGGCACAGTAGATTGCACGTGCAGTGCCCCAAATTGGACGTAGGAGGACCGACCAAGCATCTTTTTCCATCTCCCGGTTCCTAAAATCAATTCCATATACACGTCCCCTGATAGGGGACGTAACAGGGATTAAACTGATAAGAATAGTACTACTTAACACACCGCTCTTATCTGGTGGCACAGTAGATTACACGCGCAGTGCTCCAAATTGGAAGTAGGAGGACCGACCAAGCATCTTTTTCCATCTCCCGATTCCTAAAATCGATTCCATATACACGTCCCCTGATAGGGGATGTAAAAGGGATTAAACTGATAAGAACAGTACTACCTAACACACCGCTCCTATCTGGTGGCACAGTAGATTGCACGCGCAGTGCCCCAAATTGGAAGTAGGAGGACCGACCAAGCATCTTTTTCCATCTCCCGGTTCCTAAAATCGATTCCATATACACGTCCCCTGATAGGGGACGTAACAGGGATTAAACTGATAGGAATAGTACTACTTAACACACCTTATAATAACGCAGAGAGGGGCAATGCAGAGAGAGGAGTCTGAAGAAGAGGAGTCAGAGGAGGAAGGTGGCTTTGAGGAGGTGGAAGACCAACCACAGCAGGCATCCCAGGGGGCTTGTTGTCACCCTTTTGTGGACCCTTGGTGTTGTACGTGGCTGGGTGGAGGAAGAGACCTTCAATGACGTCAGTGAGGACAAGGAACGGGACATGGCTAGCTTGGTATCCAACCTTGTGCAAATGGGGAGTTTGCGGTTGTGCAATTGGACTGTTTGCGGTTGTTTGCGGTGCGCTAAACGGGGAGTTTGGTCTGTCACTGTGAAGCGGGCGTAACCCTTACACTACCTGATCGATACAACATCATACCTGATGTTTTAAAACACATTATTCCAAACAATTTAGGAATGTTAGGTGATTTATGCCCTTTATGGATTAAAACCAGACTCTGCGTCAACTTTGTAATTTTCCATGGGAGTTTTGCCATGGATCCCCCTCCGGCATGCCACAGTCCAGGTGTTTAGTCCCCTTGAAACAACATTTCCATCACTATTGTGGCCAGAAAGAGTCTGTGTGCCTATTGAAGTCTATGGTGGTTCGCCCGGTTCGCCCGTTCGCGAACATTTGCGAAAATTCGCGTTCGCCATTCGCGAACTGAAAATTTTATGTTCGCGACATCTCTAGTTGTGGACAGCAAACAGCAGGTTGGCAAAACACGCTCACCGGCCATGTGATCTCCACATCGCAGATGCGGACCCTTTGACTTGAATAAGTCTATGATCCGCAAAATACGGCAAAAGATAGGATGTCCTATCTTTTGTGGTGCAGAGGCATGGATCAGAAGTCCATGGAAACACTCAGAAGCCCTTCTGTGGGCTTCCGGGTCCATGCCCCCTCACCAAAAAAGATAGGACATTTCCTATTTTTTACCATATCTTATGGATCGCAGACCCATTTAAGTCAACGGGTCTGCACCGCAATACGAAGTACACACGGCAAAGTGGTTGTTTCACAATGAGAGCATGGTCATAGTTAACTTTATATCCAGCAGGGTTCTCAAGACCATCCTAGCACAGAGGGACCCTGCTGGCTTTACAATTTTCTTCAGAGACCACATTGGACAAAGAAATAAGGAATAAAAAACAAACGGGGTGGATATATGCAGATACATCTTAATGAATAAACTCTGTAGATATACTAAGATTTTAATTACACATAATTACAAAAGTATTAAATAAATACTATAAAATAAATCCAGATGCTAGTTTGAAAAATCTAGAATATTTTTCAAAAACAACTGTCACAATCAACATCTACTGGATTAGAAAATTGTTGCCTATGCAATTGATGCTATCCCCAAATCTGTCAGTAAAGGCTTAATGAGGCCATAGCAAGAGTCTTCTCTTATATCAAAGCACTGAACTGACTGCAGTAAATGAACACCCTTAGAAATATGCTGGACATGTGCTGTAGCAGTTGACTTTTTCGATTGATGGCTTCTTCAATCAAGCCCACCTCGCTATCAACAACTGCCGAACAGCTGACTCTTAGTGGAAGCGATAGGATGAGTGGGTGTTCCAGCAGCATTTCATAATTGTCTCTGTGGGATGGTATCATTGCAGATGTCTGTGTCTAATAGAAGACCTCATATCTCAGTGCAATAACATCTTGCCTGCCACTGTCTGACTGATTTTACTGTTCTCTCGTACAATTACTGGAGATCGTCTCACGGAGACTTGTTTAGTCATTTGGGCATTTTATCATTCTTCAAATCAACAGCCTTTTTTAAGACTGGTGATGGTATCTACCATTTAAGATCCTTGTCAAGAAGGCTATTTCAACTTTAATTAAACTTCCCCGAACATGATATCTGCAGTTATTAATAGTCCGCAGACAATGTGCCAGCCTGTTATACAAGGCCAGAGGCAAAACTATGATAACCAATGAAATCGTTCCCACGGTTCTAACATAATTCATCATGTCCTGGTCTCTGTGTCCCCATAAACAGGGCACATTGTGTCATTGTGTACGGTTGTCTACAAGACAGAGTTCTTAACTCACGAAAAGAAGATTTTTTATTTTTTTTATGTTATTGCAGTTCTCAGTTGTCATTTTTTGAGTTGCTAATACAGTAGGTCTCACTAGCCTACAGTTTGTCTGGTCCATAGAAACTTTCATAGAAATCCTTTTAAAACACTTTTACAAGTTCACAATTTAAAAGCTCTTTGTACCAAGTCATCTGTAATGTTCTCATTTAATTCAAAATCAGAATGGCTTCCTAGACTAAAATACTTCTGCAAGCTACCCCTTTGTGGCTTCATTGTACAGTGCTACAGTTTCATACAATTGTGTGAAGTACCATCAGATACCATTTTATGGAAGACAGTATGCTCTTGAGGCATTATGCCCAACGAGAGATAAATGATCACTACTGATTGTGGTACCTCGGGGGTTAAATAGCCAGGATCAGAGATTTCTCAGATCCCAGCCATTACTGAATTTGTGCAGATGTCTTTTGCAGCAGACTCAGGCACTTGATATTAAAGAGGTTGGCCCATCCCACACATTGGTAGCATATCGCTTGGATATGCCACCAAAGCCAGATAGGTGCTGGTCCCACCACTGGGACCCACACCTATCTCTAGAATGGGGCCCCAAAAACAAAGCAGTGTGCACCACGTATATGTGGAGCAATCTCCATTTACTTCTATGGGAGTTCCAATTGGAGCCAAGCGCACTAAGGACTCCCATAGAAGTGAATTAAAAGTGCACTGTGCTAGCACGGCCACCAATCTGATCAGCGCTCGGCCATTTTCAGCTGTCCGATAGGGGTGAATGGAGGGTTACAATGCTGGTGTGGTGTGCACTTGTTCACTTTAGGAACCCTATTCTAGAGATAAGTGCAGATCCCAGAGCTGCACCTATCTGGTGTTGGTGGCATATTGTAGTGTCACAATGTAAGAAACAGCCAAACCCCTTTAAGAAAAACTGTCCGTGTGATCAATGATGACCTACATGTAGGGCATCATACATGAATTGCATCCTACTGATAACATACATGTAAGTTAGTAGTGGGAAAGGTTTAAAACTGGCATACTATTAAATACACCATACAAGCAGTCATGCAGGGATCATAATACTATTACATCACATGCATCTCTTTTTATTTTATCTTTTAAGTAATGTATCTCAGGATTTTTACTCATCTTCCTTAAAGGGGCATTCTGGTTGTAGCAAGTTATTCCTTATCCACATGTTAGGGTATAACTATTAGATTGGTGGTAGTCCTACTGCTGGGACGAGAACGGCACCCCAAAATGAACAGAGCAGCAGGTCTAGCCTATTTGCTGTTACTCCATTCATCTCTGTTGGAGTTCTAGAAATAGCCTAAGAAATCTCCCATAAAGATAAAAGTGGCAGTATGCATGATCGACCTGCCACTCCATTCATTTTGGGGGGCTCCGTGGGGTATGGAGCTCCCGTTCTCTTGATTGGTGGGGGTCCCTGTGATAAAACCCCCACTGATGTAATAGTTATCTCTTATACTGTGGATAGAAGATGATGCTATATAAGCAGAATGTACTCAGCTACCTCCCGAGCTCCCATAGAAATGAACTGAGCAGCCGCATCCACCGGCTGATCCGTTAATTTCAGGAGCTCCATAGGGTACTGTGACGCCATTCTCATGATTGGTGGGGGTCCCTGTGATAGGACCCTCACCAATTTATTACTTATCCTCTGTCCCCTTTAAATGCTATATTTAGTTATTGACAATAGCGCATACATTCTCATGTAAGATTATGTACTGCAATTTACGTAGAACTAACCTGTCTTTGTGTTCAGACCTTGCAAATTATGGAAAAAGTAGCAATGGAGGAGGTTCTTCTGGCTTTGGAGAGTACCAGGACCATCTGTACCATCCAACCCACCTTATTTTCAGTTGTCAGCAAATAGAAATACATTATATATATATATATATATATATATATATATATATATATATATATACACAGGGAGTGCAGAATTATTAGGCAAGTTGTATTTTTGAGGATTAATTTTATTATTGAACAACAACCATGTTCTCAATGAACCCAAAAAACTCATTAATATCAAAGCGGAATATTTTTGGAAGTAGTTTTTAGTTTGTTTTTAGTTTTAGCTATTTTAGGGGGATATCTGTGTGTGCAGGTGACTATTACTGTGCATAATTATTAGGCAACTTAACAAAAAACAAATACAGTATATACCCATTTCAATTATTTATTTTTACCAGTGAAACCAGTATAACATCTCAACATTCACAAATATACATTTCTGACATTCAAAAACAAAACAAAAACAAATCAGTGACCAATATAGCCACCTTTCTTTGCAAGGACACTCAAAAGCCTGCCATCCATGGATTCTGTCAGTGTTTTGATCTGTTCACCATCAACATTGCATGCAGCAGCAACCACAGCCTCCCAGACACTGTTCAGAGAGGTGTACTGTTTTCCCTCCTTGTAAATCTCACATTTGATGATGGACCACAGGTTCTCAATGGGGTTCAGATCAGGTGAACAAGGAGGCCATGTCATTAGATTTTCTTCTTTTATACCCTTTCTTGCCAGCCACGCTGTGGAGTACTTGGACGCGTGTGATGGAGCATTGTCCTGCATGAAAATCATGTTTTTCTTGAAGGATGCAGACTTCTTCCTGTACCACTGCTTGAAGAAGGTGTCTTCCAGAAACTGGCAGTAGGACTGGGAGTTGAGCTTGACTCCATCCTCAACCCGAAAAGGCCCCACAAGCTCATCTTTGATGATACCAGCCCAAACCAGTACTCCACCTCCACCTTGCTGGCGTCTGAGTCGGACTGGAGCTCTCTGCCCTTTACCAATCCAGCCACGGGCCCATCCATCTGGCCCATCAAGACTCACTCTCATTTCATCAGTCCATAAAACCTTAGAAAAATCAGTCTTGAGATATTTCTTGGCCCAGTCTTGACGTTTCAGCTTGTGTGTCTTGTTCAGTGGTGGTCGTCTTTCAGCCTTTCTTACCTTGGCCATGTCTCTGCGTAATGCACACCTTGTGCTTTTGGGCACTCCAGTGATGTTGCAGCTCTGAAATATGGCCAAACTGGTGGCAAGTGGCATCTTGGCAGCTGCACGCTTGACTTTTCTCAGTTCATGGGCAGTTATTTTGCGCCTTGGTTTTTCCACACGCTTCTTGCGACCCTGTTGACTATTTTGAATGAAACGCTTGATTGTTCGATGATCACGCTTCAGAAGCTTTGCAATTTTAAGAGTGCTGCATCCCTCTGCAAGATATCTCACTATTTTTCACTTTTCTGAGCCTGTCAAGTCCTTCTTTTGACCCATTTTGCCAAAGGAAAGGAAGTTGCCTAATAATTATGCACACCTAATATAGGGTGTTGATGTCATTAGACCACACCCCTTCTCATTACAGAGATGCACATCACCTAATATGCTTAATTGGTAGTAGGCTTTCGAGCCTATACAGCTTGGAGTAAGACAACATGCATGAAGAGGATGATGTGGTCAAAATACTCATTTGCCTAATAATTCTGCACTCCCTGTATATATATATATATATATATATATATATATATATATATATATATATATATACATATACACTGCTCAAAAAGATAAAAGGAACAAAAAAATAACACATCCTAGATCTGAATTAATTAAATATTCTTCTGAAATACTTTGTTCTTTACATAGTTGAATGTGCTGACAACAAAATCACACAAAGATAAAAAAATGGAAATCAAATTTTTTAACCCATGGAGGTCTGGATTTGAAGTCACCCTCAAAATTAAAGTGGAAAAACACACTACAGGCTGATCCAACTTTGATGTAATGTCCTTAAAACAAGTCAAAATGAGGCTCAGTAGTGTGTGTGGCCTCCACGTGCCTGTATGACCTCCCTACAACGCCTGTGCATGCTTCTGATGAGTTGTTTAAGTGTTCCCTTTATTTTTTTGAGCAGTGTATATATATATTATTGGTTTCTAATGATTAGATTACAGATGCAGCAGAGTTAACAGTCACAGCCATAACTAGTCTGAAATGCATATTCATATAATTAGAAAAGTAGGAAATTGCGTGTGGCACGCCATCATCCTGCCAAGCCATAGCCTACATGCAGTAGAAATTGTAATGATGGCACCTTAAAATGTGTGTTTTTTTTTTTATGGCACTGCTATCTTTGCATTCCCTTATGCTAAAGACGTTGTATGGTAGTATAATACAGTTTGTGCCTAGTATTGTTATCTGTTCATTGTACAGCACCATTACATAGGCTCTATATGGCATTGTTTATGAAAGCACTGTATGGCGGTATTATGCATTTACTAAACAGCACTATCATGTGGATACTGTAAGGTACTGTTTGACATTAAAGTCTGGTTTTGAAGTACAAGTAACCGCACCAAAGGAGAGGTCTGCATTACTCTGCGGGACTATAAAGTCAAACACTAAAAATATAGCAGTACTTTACAGCCCCTCCACAATAGAGTACCATTTTGTGTCTGTCAAAATAATGTTACACAGCATCACTTCTGTTTAACAAAGCTGAACTTATAAACTGAACTTTAAAGGGGTTCTGCACTTTGTTTAAACTGATGATCTATCCTTTGGATAGATCATCAGCTTCTGATCGGCGGAGGTCCGACACCCGGGACCCCTGCCAATTAGCTGTTTGGCGCTGGCCGAGGGACGTCACGACTTGTATCAACTTGCCTGAGCGGGGCTAAGCTCCATTCAAGGGAACAGAGCTTAGCCCCGCCCAGGCCAGTTGATACTAGTCGTGATGTCACTGGGCCGGCGGTAAAAAGTGAGAAGGCCACGGCGCTGCTGGAGAGCCGCTGCCTTCTCAAACAGCTGATCGGCGGGGGTCCTGGGTGTCGGTTCCCCGCCGATCAGATGCTGATGATCTATCCAGAGGATAGATCATCAGTTTAAACAAAGTGCAGAACCCCTTTAACTTATAAAAGGAAAGTATATATGCAACTTAAAATTAAATATTACAGTTTTGACTATTTTAAGGTTAAATGTCACTTTATTTTACCGTAATTTACAGCAGAAGCAAAAATAATGGTCAAAGTACTGCATGAATTGTGCTTGCGTTAATGATCATAGAGAATATGATCTAGCTCCCATAAAAAAAGTCAGAATCATAGATATTTCTCCAATGAGGCATAATGCGGAATTATCAATAGGAGATTTCTGTTTGGTTTCTGTTGCTCAGCAAAATAGTTTTCTTCCCCCTCCTCCGTCAATCATAAAGAGAGGGTGTTCAGCGTCATTTTATCTCCTCATGGTGGAAATGGCGTCATTTCACCTGCAGTAAAATTCTTCTCATTTGATAAAATCTCCCGGGCTGTGAAAAGCACAAATATATCATAATTCTCAGCATTACTCATTAGCTCTCAGACACCATGTGTATAACGTAAATGAAGATGACAGCGACTCTCCCGCTGCTGAACATATAATGATGCCAGGGAAAGAAAACAGAACAAAGGTTAAGACAGAAGTAATGAAGTTTTTCCGGAAATTATTGAACTTAACATTTTTCATTTTTCTGTATGTTGATTCTATATTCATTGTAGCACATTCCATGCATGGGAACTGTATGTCAATGAAAAACCTGTAACATCATAAATTTAAAGGTATTTCCTTTTTAAAAGGGTTTTCCGGCAGAATAAAAACGTGTTGCACATGCTGTAAAAAAACAAACAAAAAAAACAACAACTCATACTTCGAGATGAACAAATTTATAAAAAGGTGCATTTGGCTGCTTCGCCGAATTTTACAAAAAAATTTGCTTTGTGACAAATTACTCTGTCATTGTACCCCTCAGATGGCGCGGCATCTAATATAAATAAAAGATTATAACATTAAAATAAAAAAAATATCATACTTAACTGCTCCATTATGCTCACAACCGGCCGGCCGCCGTCATCTTGCTTGAAGATCTGGCGCATAATCTCACGATGGGACTTTGTGGACTTCGATTTGCTCAACACTACTCACAATAATCACCTTGCCAATCCCTTCCTGCTGCCGTTCTGAGGGCCTAGGTCCCTGCTGTGCTCATTCAGCAAACCCCAGAGGAGCAGGTGCAGAGGATGGGAGTGGTAGTGGCCCTGATGAAGTGCTTTGCCATGGCATACTCCCACAGGCTGTTGCTCCCTGTGGGTCGGTGCACTGCAAATGTAGTATTGAAGAATGAGGCCAGAAGTAAACATATAAAGTCTCTTTTACTAAGTGCAATGTAGAACTTTAGGTACAAACCGGATTCCAAAAAAGTTGGGACACTATACAAATCGTGAATAAAAACTGAATGCAATGATGTGGAGGTGCCAACTTCTAATATTTTATTCAGAATAGAAAATAAATCACGGAACAAAAGTTTAAACTGAGAAAATGTACCATTTTAAGGGAAAAATATGTTGAATCAGAATTTCATGGTGTCAACAAATCCCCAAAAAGTTGGGACAAGGCCATTTTCACCACTGTGTGGCATCTCCCCTTCTTCTTACAACACTCAACAGACGTCTGGGGACCGAGGAGACCAGTTTCTCAAGTTTAGAAATAGGAATGCTCTCCCATTCTTGTCTAATACAGGCCTCTAACTGTTCAATCGTCTTGGGCCTTCTTTGTTGCACCTTCCTCTTTATGATGCGCCAAATGTTCTCTATAGGTGAAAGATCTGCACTGCAGACTGGCCATTTCAGTACCCGGATCCTTCTCCTATGCAGCCATGATGTTGTGATTGATGCAGAATGTGGTCTGGCATTATCTTGTTGAAAAATGCAGGGTCTTCCCTGAAAGAGATGACGTCTGGATGGGAGCATATGTTGTTCTAGAACCTGAATATATTTTTCTGCATTGATGGTGCCTTTCCAGACATGCAAGCTGCCCATGCCACACGCACTCATGCAACCCCATACCATCAGAGATGCAGGCTTCTGAACTGAAAGTTGATAATAACTTGGGTTGTCCTTGTCCTCTTTGGTCCGTATGACATGGCGTCCCAGATTTCCAAAAAGAACTTCGAATCGTGACTCGTCTGACCACAGAACAGTCTTCCATTTTGCCACACTCCATTTTAAATGATCCCTGGCCCAGTGAAAACACCTGAGCTTGTGGATCTTAGAAATGGCTTCTTCTTTGCACTGTAGAGTTTCAGCTGGCAACGGCGGATGGCACGGTGGATTGTGTTCACTGACAATGGTTTCTGGAAGTATTCCTGAGCCCATTCTGTGATTTCCTTTACAATAGCATTCCTGTTTGTGGTGCAGTGTCGTTTAAGGGCCCGGAGATCACGGGCATCCAGTATGGTTTTACGGCCTTGACCCTTACGCACAGAGATTGTTCCAGATTCTCTGAATCTTCGGATGATGTTATGCACAGTTGATGATGATAGATGCAAAGTCTTTGCAATTTTTCGCTGGGTAACACCTTTCTGATATTGCTCCACTATCTTTCTGCGCAACATTGTGGGAATTGGTGATCCTCTACCCATCTTGGCTTCTGAGAGACACTGCCACTCTGAGAAGCTCTTTTTATACCCAATCATGTTGCCAATTGACCTAATTAGTGTTAATTGGTCTTCCAGCTCTTCGTTATGCTCAAATTTACTTTTTCCAGCCTCTTATTGCTACTTGTCCCAACTTTTTTGGGATTTGTTGACACCGTGAAAATTGAAATCAACGTATTTTTCCTTTAAAATGATACATTTACTCGGATTAAACGTTTGATCTGTCATCTACGTTCTATTACAAATAAAATATTGACATTTGCCATCTCCACATCATTGCATTCAGTTTTTATTCACAATTTGTTTAGTGTCCGAACTTTTTTGGAATCTGGTTTGTAGATTTAATAGCAGCTGATTTAAAGTACAAATGTCTGGCACCAGTAAGGAATATGGAGGCAGGTTGGATGGCTGCAGTTTAGCACTAGTATTGTACTGGCCTAGTAGTTTTATGGGTGATGGGTGTCTTAGCCCTAGTCCCTCACTTCACAGCAGTGTCCTCAATGCTGGATGTAGCTGTTCACTCTGCCGTCTATCCTCTCAAGGATTCATTGATATAGCTGATTTCTGTGGGGAACCTTTTCCAGGAGCAGGAACTCTGCCTCCTCTCCTCTCTGTCTTGACTGGAACTCTCCCTCCCAGCAGAAAGCAAAACCAGCCCACTCCTACCAAGAGAAGAGGGGAGGAACAGGGTGGGTAGCTCTGTTCCTAGCTAACCCTTGCCAACCAGTACTTACTTGAAAAAATGGCCATAACATTAAAAATACAACAATAACTATGTACAATTGTAGTACTCTCAGGTCTGGGGTACTGCACTCAACTTCCTGCTGACATCATTGTAAAGCAGGAAATGGCTGTGACTGCCACTCAGTAAGGACTGGAGGAGGAAATGGCATGCGGGTGAAATAGGGTGCAGATGTAACTACCCCTTTAAAGTTGAAATCCAATTTCCTGGATTAGAACTTCATTTTACATTACATTTTGCATTTTGACCTGGTGCTTGACAGCTCCTTAGTGCTTTAGTCTTGACTAGGTGGGTCAACTGCAGGTTAAATTCACATCTAAGTTATCCTCAGGATAGGCTTTCAATATCAGATTGGTGGGAATCTAACTTTTGAAGGATCCAAACCTCATGTGTCATGGCGCTTGTGCTGCTTGAAGAAGGCGAGCTCTGCAGCCTTTTCATTGTTTACCTGCACACCATCTACATTGCAGCAAACATGCAGGGTAAGCACAGCTTCTTCCCATTCAAGCAAGCAGGACAAAGCTGTAATTGTGCTGCGCCATCACTGCTGTGTGAAAAACATGCAGACATTGAAGAAACTGCAGCTCTTGCACATGCACCATTTCTCAGGAATCTGAGAGTCAGAACCTCACTGATCTGATATTGATCACCAGTCCTGAGAATAGGACGTTAATATTCTGAAACTAAATATCCCTTCATGTCCGTACAGAGACTCCAGCTGGGTGCTAATAGTCAGTGGCGTGCTAAGCGCGGGGGGTGGGGGGCGGTCTGCCCCGGGAGTCGGCTCTCAGGGGGGTGCCAGAAGCAATGAGCGCTTCAATCAATACAGATGGAAGCGCTCATTGCTGGAGCGCTGGGAGCTGCAGTCCTGTCACTCCTCCCTCAGGCCGGTGGAGCACAGAATGGTGAGGCAGGAAGACTTCTCCCTGCTCCACCATTCAGCCTGCAGGCATAGATCGCGCTGCCGGCCTATACACGGTGCTCAGTGAGATCAGGAAGCCACAATGTCTCTTTCTGCTTCAGTCCCAGAGGTCATGTGGTCGCCAGGGACTGGGAGTCTACAGGAACTGCTGAATCTTAGAAGACATAGATCAGCTCTGAATAAATAATAATACCAGATTCGCGCTAGATCTCTAGAACAACCAAAATATCTGATGTGAGAAAAGTGTTCTCAATTTTGGTTGACACCTTAGTTCACACCATTCCTTGCTTTCTTCTCCGGAACAACAAGCCAATGGAAATACTGATCCTTTGTGCTATGGTCCTAGTACAAAATCATAGCATGAATAGTGAAGGTCCACCAACACAGATTGCGCCAAAAAATAGACATTTACTTACTTACAAGATAGCACGAATTGCACACTTATCTCACATCAGATATTCCAAAGATCTAGCGCAGATCCGGTTTTATTATTTATTCTGGTCAGGTCAGCATGCAAGCCAAGCACACTCTGCTTTTAACCCCGTCCGGTGCCATTACAGCTTTCATCGGATCCAGGGATGCAAGTACCAACATGCATGCTGAGCCCACCATATACACTACGTGCAGAATTATTAGGCAAATGAGTATTTTGACCACATCATCCTCTTTATGCATGTTGTCTTACTCCAAGCTGTATAGGCTCGAAAGCCTACTACCAATTAAGCATATTAGGTGATGTGCATCTCTGTAATGAGAAGGGGTGTGGTCTAACGACATCAACACCCTATATCAGGTGTGCATAATTATTAGGCAACTTCCTTTCCTTTGGCAAAATGGGTCAAAAGAAGGACTTGACAAGCTCAGAAAAGTCAAAAATAGTGAGATATCTTGCAGAGGGATGCAGCACTCTTAAAATTGCAAAGATTCTGAAGCGTGATCATCGAACAATCAAGCGTTTCATTCAAAATAGTCAACAGGGTCGCAAGAAGCGTGTGGAAAAACCAAGGCGCAAAATAACTGCCCATGAACTGAGAAAAGTCAAGCGTGCAGCTGCCAAGATGCCACTTGCCACCAGTTTGGCCATATTTCAGAGCTGCAACATCACTGGAGTGCCCAAAAGCACAAGGTGTGCAATACTCAGAGACATGGCCAAGGTAAGAAAGGCTGAAAGACGACCACCACTGAACAAGACACACAAGCTGAAACGTCAAGACTGGGCCAAGAAATATCTCAAGACTGATTTTTCTAAGGTTTTATGGACTGATGAAATGAGAGTGAGTCTTGATGGGCCAGATGGATGGGCCCGTAGCTGGATTGGTAAAGGGCAGAGAGCTCCAGTCCGACTCAGACGCCAGCAAGGTGGAGGTGGAGTACTGGTTTGGGCTGGTATCATCAAAGATGAGCTTGTGGGGCCTTTTCGGGTTGAGGATGGAGTCAAGCTCAACTCCCAGTCCTACTGCCAGTTTCTGGAAGACACCTTCTTCAAGCAGTGGTACAGGAAGAAGTCTGCATCCTTCAAGAAAAACATGATTTTCATGCAGGACAATGCTCCATCACACGCGTCCAAGTACTCCACAGCGTGGCTGGCAAGAAAGGGTATAAAAGAAGAAAATCTAATGACATGGCCTCCTTGTTCACCTGATCTGAACCCCATTGAGAACCTGTGGTCCATCATCAAATGTGAGATTTACAAGGAGGGAAAACAGTACACCTCTCTGAACAGTGTCTGGGAGGCTGTGGTTGCTGCTGCACGCAATGTTGATGGTGAACAGATCAAAACACTGACAGAATCCATGGATGGCAGGCTTTTGAGTGTCCTTGCAAAGAAAGGTGGCTATATTGGTCACTGATTTGTTTTTGTTTTGTTTTTGAATGTCAGAAATGTATATTTGTGAATGTTGAGATGTTATATTGGTTTCACTGGTAAAAATAAATAATTGAAATGGGTATAAATATTTTTTGTTAAGTTGCCTAATAATTATGCACAGTAATAGTCACCTGCACACACAGATATCCCCCTAAAATAGCTAAAACTAAAAACAAACTAAAAACTACTTTCAAAAATATTCAGCTTTGATATTAACCACCTCAGCCCCCAGTGCTTAAACACCCTGAAAGACCAGGCCACTTTTTACACTTCTGACCTACACTACTTTCACCGTTTATTGCTCGGTCATGCAACTTACCACCCAAATGAATTTTACCTCCTTTTCTTCTCACTAATAGAGCTTTCATTTGGTGGTATTTCATTGCTGCTGACATTTTTACTTTTTTTGTTATTAATCGAAATTTAACGATTTTTTTGCAAAAAAATGACATTTTTCATTTTCAGTTGTAAAATTTTGCAAAAAAAACGACATCCATATATAAATTTAGCTCTAAATTTATTGTTCTACATGTCTTTGATAAAAAAAAAATGTTTGGGTAAAAAAAAAATGCTTTGGGTAAAAGTTATAGCGTTTACAAACTATGGTACAAAAATGTGAATTTCCGCTTTTTGAAGCAGCTCTGACTTTCTGAGCACCTGTCATGTTTCCTGAGGTTCTATAATGCCCAGACAGTACAAACACCCCACAAATGACCCCATTTCTGAAAGTACACACCCTAAGGTATTCGCTGATGGGCATAGTGAGTTCATAGAACTTTTTATTTTTTGTCACAAGTTAGCGGAAAATGATGATTTTTTTTTTTGATTTTTTTTTCTTACAAAGTCTCATATTCCACTAACTTGTGACAAAAAATAAAAACTTCCATGAACTCACTATGCCCATCACGAAATACCTTGGGGTCTCTTCTTTCCAAAATGGGGTCACTTGTGGGGTAGTTATACTGCCCTGGCATTCTAGGGGTCCAAATGTGTGGTAAGGAGTTTGAAATCAAATTCTGTAAAAAATGACGAGTGAAATCCGAAAGGTGCTCTTTGGAATATGGGCCCCTTTGCCCACCTAGGCTGCAAAAAAGTGTCACACATCTGGTATCTCCGTATTCAGTAGAAGTTGGGGAATGTGTTTTGGGGTGTCATTTTACATATACCCATGCTGGGTGAGATAAATATCTTGGTCAAATGCCAACTTTGTATAAAAAAATGGGAAAAGTTGTCTTTTGCCAAGATATTTCTCTCACCCAGCATGGGTATATGTAAAAAGACACCCCAAAACACATTCCCCAACTTCTCCCGAGTACGGAGATACCATATGTGTGACACTTTTTTGCAGCCTAGGTGGGCAAAGGGGCCCATATTCCAAAGAGCACCTTTCGGATTTCACTCGTCATTTTTTACAGAATTTGATTTCAAACTCCTTACCACACATTTGGGCCCCTAGAATGCCAGGGCAGTATAACTACCCCACAAGTGACCCCATTTTGGAAAGAAGAGACCCCAAGGTATTCGCTGATGGGCATAGTGAGTTCATGGAAGTTTTTATTTTTTGTCACAAGTTAGTGGAATATGAGACTTTGTATGAAAAAAAAAAAAAAAAAAATCATCATTTTCCACTAACTTGTGACAAAAAATAAAAAATTCTAGGAACTCGCCATGCCCCTCACGGAATACCTTGGGTGTCTTCTTTCCAAAATGGGGTCACTTGTGGGGTAGTTATACTGCCCTGGCATTTTCCAGGGGCCCTAATGTGTGGTAAGTAGGTAAATGACCAGTGAAATCCGAAAGGTGCTCTTTGGAATATGGGCCCCTTTGCCCACCTAGGCTGCAAAAAAGTGTCACACATCTGGTATCTCCGTACTCGGGAGAAGTTGGGGAATGTGTTTTGGGGTGTCTTTTTACATATACCCATGCTGGGTGAGAGAAATATCTTGGCAAAAGACAACTTTTCCCATTTTTTTATACAAAGTTGGCATTTGACCAAGATATTTATCTCACCCAGCATGGGTATATGTAAAATGACACCCCAAAACACATTCCCCACCTTCTCCTGAGTACGGAGATACCAGATGTGTGACACTTTTTTGCAGCCTAGGTGGGCAAAGGGGCCCATATTCCAAAGAGCACCTTTCGGATTTCACTCGTCATTTTTTACAGAATTTGATTTCAAACTCCTTACCACACATTTGGGCCCCTAAAATACCAGGGCATTATACCTACCCCACAAGTGACCCCATTTTGGAAAGAATAGACCCCAAGGTATTCGCTGATGGGCATAGTGAGTTCATGGAAGTTTTTATTTTTTGTCACAAGTTAGTGGAATATGAGACTTTGTATGAAAAAAAAAAAAAAAAAAAAAAAAATCATCATTTTCCACTAACTTGTGACAAAAAATAAAAAATTCTAGGAACTCGCCATGCCCCTCACGGAATACCTTGGGGTGTCTTCTTTCCAAAATGGGGTCACTTGTGGGGTAGTTATACTGCCCTGGCATTTTCCAGGGGCCCTAATGTGTGGTAAGTAGGTAAATGACCAGTGAAATCCGAAAGGTGCTCTTTGGAATATGGGCCCCTTTGCCCACCTAGGCTGCAAAAAAGTGTCACACATCTGGTATCTCCGTACTCGGGAGAAGTTGGGGAATGTGTTTTGGGGTGTCTTTTTACATATACCCATGCTGGGTGAGAGAAATATCTTGGCAAAAGACAACTTTTCCCATTTTTTTATACAAAGTTGGCATTTGACCAAGATATTTATCTCACCCAGCATGGGTATATGTAAAATGACACCCCAAAACACATTCCCCACCTTCTCCTGAGTACGGAGATACCAGATGTGTGACACTTTTTTGCAGCCTAGATGCGCAAATGGGCCCAAATTCCATTTAGGAGGGCATTTTTAGACATTTGGATACCAGACTTCTTCTCACGCTTTGGGGCCCCTAGAATGCCAGGGCAGTATAAATACCCCACATGTGACCCCATTTTGGAAAGAAGACACCCCAAGGTATTCAATGAGGGGCATGGCGAGTTCATAGAATTTTTTTTTTTTTGGCACAAGTTAGCGGAAATTGATATTTTTTATTTTTTTCTCACAAAGTCTCCCGTTCCGCTAACTTGGGACAAAAATTTCAATCTTTCATGGACTCAATATGCCCCTCACGGAATACCTGGGGGTGTCTTCTTTCCGAAATGGGGTCACATGTGGGGTATTTATACTGCCCTGGCATTCTAGGGGCCCTAAAGCGTGAGAAGAAGTCTGGAATATAAATGTCTAAAAAATTTTACGCATTTGGATTCCGTGAGGGGTATGGTGAGTTCATGTGAGATTTTATTTTTTGTCACAAGTTAGTGGAATATGAGACTTTGTAAGAAAAAAAAATAATAATTCCGCTAACTTGGGCCAAAGAAATGTCTGAATGGAGCCTTACAGGGGGGTGATCAATGACAGGGGGGTGATCAATGACAGGGGGGTTGATCAATGACAGGGGGTTGATCAATGACAGGGGGGTGATCAATGACAGGGGGGTGATCAATGACAGGGGGGGTGATCAATGACAGGGGGGGTGATCAATGACAGGGGGGGTGATCAATGACAGGGGGGTGATCAGGGAGTCTATATGGGGTGATCACCACAGTCATTGATCATGCCCCTGTAAGGCTTCATTCAGACGTCCGGATGCGTTTTGCGGATCCGATCCATCTATCAGTGGATCCGTAAAAATCATGCGGACATCTGAATGGAGCTTTACAGGGGGGTGATCAGGGAGTCTATATGGGGTGATCACCACAGTCATTGATCATGCCCCTGTAAGGCTTCATTCAGACGTCCGGATGCGTTTTGCGGATCCGATCCATCTATCAGTGGATCCGTAAAAATCATGCGGACGTCTGAATGGAGCTTTACAGGGGGGTAATCAATGACAGGGGGGTGATCAATGACAGGGGGGTGATCAGGGAGTCTATATGGGGTGATAACCACAGTCATTGATCATGCCCCTGTAAGGCTTCATTCAGACGTCCGGATGCGTTTTGCGGATCCGATCCATCTATCAGTGGATCCGTAAAAATCATGCGGACATCTGAATGGAGCTTTACAGGGGGGTGATCAGGGAGTCTATATGGGGTGATCACCACAGTCATTGATCATGCCCCTGTAAGGCTTCATTCAGACGTCCGGATGCGTTTTGCGGATCCGATCCATCTATCAGTGGATCCGTAAAAATCATGCGGACGTCTGAATGGAGCTTTACAGGGGGGTAATCAATGACAGGGGGGTGATCAATGACAGGGGGGTGATCAGGGAGTCTATATGGGGTGATAACCACAGTCATTGATCATGCCCCTGTAAGGCTTCATTCAGACGTCCGGATGCGTTTTGCGGATCCGATCCATCTATCAGTGGATCCGTAAAAATCATGCGGACATCTGAATGGAGCTTTACAGGGGGTTGATCAATGACAGGGGGGTAATCAATGACAGGGGGGTGATCAGGGAGTCTATATGGGGTGATCAGGGGTGATTAGGGGTGATCAGGGGCTAATAAGGGGTTAATAAGTGACGGGGGGGGGGGTGTAGTGTAGTGTAGTGGTGCTTGGTGGGACTTTACTGAGCTACCTGTGTCCTCTGGTGGTCGATCCAAACAAATGGGACCACCAGAGGACCAGGTAGCAGGTATATTAGACGCTGTTATCAAAACAGCGTCTAATATACCTGTTAGGGGTTAAAAAAAACACATCTCCAGCCTGCCAGCGAACGATCGCCGCTGGCAGGCTGGAGATCAACTCTCTTACCTTCCGTTCCTGTGAGCGCGCGCGCCTGTGTGCGCGCGTTCACAGGAAATCTCGCGTCTCGCGAGATGACGCGTATATGCGTCCACTCGGAATGAATCAACCACCTCCAGGACGCGTCTGTGCGTACAGCGGTCCGGAGGTGGTTAATGAGTTTTTTGGGTTCATTGAGAACATGGTTGTTGTTCAATAATAAAATTAATCCTCAAAAATACAACTTGCCTAATAATTCTGCACTCCCTGTACTTCTCCTGGAGCCAAATGGCTACTGGTAGGTTCTATATAAGCAGACTCAGTTTTATACTGACTATGGTGGGCTCAGCATGCATGTTGGTACTTGCATCCCTGGATCCGATGAAAGCTGTAATGGCACCGGACGGGGTTAAAAGCAGAGTGTGCTTGGCTTGCATGCTGACCTGCATTCCCTGGACTTTGTGTGGCTGTCATGGCCCATAAACAGGTAGGAACTAGCGTTAGGGACCACTCAAATGGAGGCGACCTTGACGCGGTGAGTGGCTTATTACGCTTTGGCCAAAATGTACACCAATGTCTCATCCAGCATGGAGGCAGGGCAGAATGCTGGATGTAGTGTGCGATCACATTTGCATTTTCCGTTTGTATATGTATTTTGCCATAGTGATGTGCACCTACATACAGGTTGTGCGGACTCAAACCCCCCACATTTTTTCTTTGTAGCATATATTGGAGGCGTGGCGATCTCCTTTGAGTCATGCACACCTGACCAGTCAATCTGTCCTGGAGGCTGGTTTTAAAGTCAGTATAAAACTGAGTCTGCTTATATAGAACCTACCAGTGGCCATTTGGCTCCAGGAGAAGTATATGGTGGGCTCAGCATGCATGTTGGTACTTGCATCCCTGGATCCGATGAAAGCTGTAATGGCACCGGACGGGGTTAAAAGCAGAGTGTGCTTGGCTTGCATGCTGACCTGCATTCCCTGGACTTTGTGTGGCTGTCATGGCCCATGAACAGGTAGGAACTAGTGTTAGGGACCACTCAAATGGAGGCAACCTTGACGCGGTGAGTGGCTTATTACGCTTTGGCCAAAATGTACACCAATGTCTCATCCAGCATGGAGGCAGGGCAGAGTGCTGGATGTAGAGTGCGATCACATTTGCATTTTCTGTTTGTAAATAAAAAATTATATTTAAAAAAAGCCTCATGCATCACCAAAAAAGATTTAAAAAGAATTTACATAACTGATATAAAAAATAAAGTGATGGCTTTTTAAAGGTGCATGTACTAAAAAAAAGAAAGTGTGACGGATCAGAAAGGGTGGGAGTAAATGGCTTGGTCTTGAACTGGTTAAGGTTTGGTAAGTAGAGTGTATCCATAGACTGTGTTATTTGGAAAATACTATTCCTAAGTGAGCCTATGCTTTAATGCATTGCAGTGTATGTACCACATATCAGTGTCACATACAAAGCAGCAGGGACTGAGATAGTATACGAGAAATATTCATCTCTGTATTACGCTCACATCAATTTAAACGAAGACCCTCCAGCTGTAACAGAATAACGGAGGTGGGGGTTCATAATGTAACCCATGTCTACTCGTCTATTCTGAAGGAAATCTTGCTATTGAAATAATGCATTTAATAATGACTCCATTCATAGCACTCATGTATTATGTACGATTGATTCTGCTTCGTGTTCTCCGTCAGCTTATTCAAGAGCCCTTTTAATGCTCACAATGAAACTACACATTCAACGAAGCGGCGGTGGACAGGTTTTTATTTTACTATGGCCAGGTTTTTGTTTTACTATAACATAAGAGTGGAAATGTGCGCAGTGTCCACGGACAAATAGTTGTAAATCTGATTTCTTTATATTTGGAGTCTCAGATGCAAAGATCTTCATCGCATCAAAGGCCGAGGGTAAGATTTCCTGCAGTAGGCGCTTGCGAGAAGGGCGCTGAGGCTCGGAAATTACTTTAGAAAAGGTTTTTTTTTTATTTACAGAGACATTTTGAAGTGGTTTGTGGCTGCATGAAGTGGGTCTTAGGAAAGCTATCTGGCTGTACACAGCAAAGATTACAGTAATCATAGAAATGGCAGCTCAGTTTTATGACTCTTTCAATAGTATAGCATTTGTGCCCAGAGGACAATAGGCATTAGGACTGAATGGACCACCACATGCGTAGCATAGGCAGCTCTGCTTAATTCTAGTTTCAAGGCAGGTTCTGGTACATCTAAAGTTATTATGATCCACATGTAAAAACAGCACTTACTCCATAATTTTTTTTTTTTTAAATCAGCAGTTTGTTTGTATTATGGCCACTTAGCCTAATAACAGGCTGACACTTTGGGCCAGATTTATCATTACTCTGACAGCTCACTCCACTTTAACATATGGCTAAAGTGAGTTTTAGCCAAGTCAGATTTATGATCGCCCCTTTAAGACTGTAATAAATGTGGTTTGACGGTAGCAGTTTATCCGTCAGTAAGCAGCTTTACAAAAGTCGCACATCTTTACGAAAAAGTTGCACGTTTTTCTGAAAAAGTCACATGTTCTATTAAAAAGTCTCATAAGATAAGCATGGTCCTCACTGGAGTGAAATTGCGACTTTTTTGCGACTTATTAAATAGTCCCAATAGTAAATCTGTCTAGAGATTCATTTACATAAGAAAACACGCCCACTTTCAGAAAACTGGCGAGCATAGTGCAGAGCAGAAAAAAGTCGCAAATTTGTGCGCAGTTTTAGTGTTTTGGACTTTTTCACTCCATTATTCTGACCAGAGCTAATGATAAATCTGGCCCTCTCTGTTCTGCAGTCATCTCATTACCATCACAAGCAGGACTACAATGACAGGCAACAGCTATGTATAGATAACTCAGGATCCACCATTCACAATAGATGGCTGTCAGAGCTCACCTCCTACCGCTCCCTGCAAGAATTACCTCTGTCAAAGCAAGTCTAGAAGCTCTCTGATAGGAGTTAGTGAGTCTTCTCCTGTCCTTGTGTCTCTGGTCCATGTGATTGCTGGAATGTACACTGCTCAAAAAAATAAAGGGAACACAAAAATAACACATCATAGATCTGAATTAATTAAATATTCTTCTGAAATACTTTGTTCTTTTCATAGTTGAATGTGCTGACAACAAAATCACACAAAAATAAAAAAATGGAAATCTAATTTTTCAACCCATGGAGGTCTGGATTTGGAGTCACACTCAAAATTAAAGTGGAAAACACACTACAGGCTGATCCAACTTTGATGTAATGTCCTTAAAACAAGTCAAAATGAGGCTCAGTAGTGTGTGTGGCCTCCACGTGCCTGTATGACCTCCCTATAACGCCTGTGCATGCTTCTGATGAGGTGGCAGACGGTCTCCTGAGGGATCTCCTCCCAGACCTGGACTAAAGCATCTGCCAACTCCTGGACAGTCTGTGGTGCAACGTGACGTTGGTGGATAGAGCGAGACATGATGTCCCAGATGTGCTCAATTGGATTCAGGTCTGGGGAACGGGCGGGCCAGTCCATAGCATCAATGCCTTTGTCTTGCAGGAACTGCTGACACACTCCAGCCACATGAAGTCTAGCATTGTCTTGCATTAGGAGGAACCCAGGGCCAACCGCACCAGCATATATGGTCTCACAAGGGGTCTGAGGATCTCATCTCGGTACCTAATGGCAGTCAGGCTACCTCTGGTGAGCACATGGAGGGCTGTGCGGCCCTCCAAAGAAATGCCACCCCACACCATTACTGACCAAATGCCAAACCGGTCATGCTGGAGGATGTTGCAGGCAGCAGAACGTTCTCCACGGCGTCTCCAGACTCTGTCACGTCTGTCTCATGTGGTCAGTGTGAACCTGCTTTCATCTGTGAAGAGCACAGGGCGCCAGTGGCGAATTTGCCAATCTTGGTGTTCTCTGGCAAATGCCAAAAGTCCTGCACGGTGTTGGGCTGTAAGCACAACCCCCACCTGTGGACGTCAGGCTCTCATATTACCCTCATGGAGTCTGTTTCTGACCGTTTGAGCAGACACATGCACATTTGTGGCCTGCTGGAGGTCATTTTGCAGGGCTCTGGCAGTGTTCCTCCTGTTCCTCCTTGCACAAAGGCGGAGGTAGCGGTCCTGCTGCTGGGTTGTTGCCCTCCTACGGCCTGCTCCACGTCTCCTGATGTACTGGCTTGTCTCCTGGTAGCGCCTCCATGCTCTGGACACTACGCTGACAGACACAGCAAACCTTCTTGGCACAGCTCGCATTGATGTGCCATCCTGTAAAAGCTGCACTACCTGAGCCACTTGTGTGGGTTGTAGACTCCGTCTCATGCTACCACTAGAGTGATAGCACCGCCAGCATTCAAAAGTGACCAAAACATCAGCCAGGAAGCATAGGAACTGAGAAATGGTCTGTGGTCACCACCTGCAGAACCACTCCTTTATTGGGGGTGTCTTGCTAATTGCCTATAATTTCCACCTGTTGTCTATCCCATTTGCACAACAGCATGTGAAATTGATTGTCACTCAGTGTTGCTTCCTAAGTGGACAGTTTGATTTCACAGAAGTGTGATTGACTTAGAGTTACAATGTGTTGTTTAAGTGTTCCCTTTATTTTTTTGAGCAGTGTATATCTGTAAAAGCTGTTAAAGGACATCTGTCAGCAGATTTGTACCTAGGAAACTGGCTGACCTGTTATATGTGCGCTTGGCAGCTGAAGACATCTGTGTTAGTCACATGTTGATAAATGCTCGCATTGCTGAGAAAAATCAAGTTTTAAAACATGCAAATGAGCTTTTAGGAGCAACGGGGGTGTCGCCGTTACTTCTAGAGGCTCAGCTCTCTCTGCAACTGCTGCACCCTCTGCACTGATTGACAGGGCCAGGTGTGATAACATTTTCACTGCTTGGGCCTGTCAATCAAAGTAGAGAGGGTGTGGAAAAAGGGATACATGTATCACTATCTGATGTTAAGTAGTTAAGAGAACTACACAGGTGACACAATCCCTTCAGTCTAAGGAAGGACTTGGTTCTTCTTAGTTTTTCAAATAAAAAATAAAAATTCTGTCTACAACTAAGACATCAGCCCATGACTCTTTTTGGAACGAAGCACAAAGATTCTCTTCTGATCTCTGTTGTTTGCTCTGCTGTGTGTCTCTATCCCAACCTTCCTCTAGGAGCAACAGGAAGAAGGATAAGCCGCCTCCTAGAAGACCATCATACCAAGTAATTAAAAGTATTGTGGCCCTTGCAGAGCTGCTACAGGTGAAGGTCTCAGCATAAGTATTCTACATGTACTATGTCTATTTTTCCCATCCTGCCTATGAAGCACTTTTTAGTGTTTTTTCCAGTGGTAGTATTCATTTACAGATTCTGACAAAGCTTATTTTTAAAATGTAAGCCTAAGGCCTCATGCACACGACCGTCGTGTGCATCCGTGACCGTTGTGCTGTTTTCCGTTTTTTTTTCGCGGACCCATTGACTTTCAATGGGTCCGTGGAAAAAATCGGAAAATGCACCGTTTTGCAGCCAAGACCGTGATCCGTGTATCCTGTCCGTCAAAAAAAATATGACCTGTTCTATTTTTTTGACGGACAACGGTTCACGGACCGATTCAAGTCAATGGGTCCGTGAAAGAACGCGGATGCACACAAGATTGGCATCCGTGTCCGTGATCCGTGGCCGTAGGTTACTTTAATACAGACGGATCCGAAGATCCGTCTGCATAAAAGCTTTTTCAGAGCTGAGTTTTCACTCCGTGAAAACTCAGATCCGACAGTATATTCTAACACAGAGGCGTTCCCATGGTGATGGGGACGCTTCAGGTTAGAATATACTAAAAGAACTGTGTACATGACTGCCCCCTGTAGTTAACACATTGGTGGCCAGTGCGGCCACCCCCCCCCCTCCCTCCCCTGTAGTTAACTCATTGGTGGCCAGTGGGCCCTCTCCCCTCCCTCCCCCTCCTAATTAAAATCTCCCCCCCCTATCATTGGTGGCAGTGGAGAGTACCGATCGTAGTCCCAATTTAATCGCTGGGGCTCCGATCGGTAACCATGGTAACCAGGACGCTACTGCTGTCCCAGTTGCCATGGTTACTTAGCAATTTGTAGAAGCATTATACTTACCTGCGAGCTGCGATGTCTGCGTCCGGCCGGGAGCTCCTCCTACTGGTAAGTGACAGGTCATTAAGCAATGCGCCGCACAGACCTGTCACTTACCAGTAGGAGGAGCTCCCGGACGGACGCAGACATAGCAGCTTGCAGGTAAGTATAATGCTGCTACAAATTGCTAAGTAACCATGGCAACCGGAACAGCAGTAGCGTCCTGGTTGCCATGGTTACCGATCGGAGCCCCAGCGATTAAACTGGGTCTCCGATCGGTACTCTCTGCTGCCACCAATGATAGGGGGGGGAGATTTTATTTAGGAGGGGGAGGGAGGGGAGATGGCCCACTGGCCACCAACGAGTTAACTACAGGGGAGGGAGGGGGGGCCCACTGGCCACCAACGAGTTAACTACAGGGGATGGAGGAAGGGCCCACTGGCCACCAACGAGTTAACTACAGGGGAGGGAGGGGGGCCGGCCGCACTGGCCACCAATGTGTTAACTACAGGGGGGGGGCTGCCCCCTGCTGCCTGGCAGCACCTGCCAGGCAGCAGGGGGCAGTCATGTACACAGTTCTTTTAGTATATTCTAACCTGAAGCGTCCCCATCACCATGGGAACGCCTCTGTGTTAGAATATACTGTCGGATTTGAGTTTCACGATGTAACTCAAATCCGACGGTATATTCTAACATAGAGGCGTTCCCATGGTGATGGGGACGCTTCAAGTTGAAATATACCATCGGATTGGAGAAAACTCCGATCCTATGGTATATTAACTCCTGACTTTACATTGAAAGTCAATGGGGGACGGATCCGTTTGAAATTGCACCATATTGTGTCAACGTCAAACGGATCCGTCCCCATTGACTTGCATTGTAATTCAGGACGGATCCGTTTGGCTCCGCACGGCCAGGCGGACACCAAAACGACTTTTTTTTTCATGTCCGTGGATCCTCCAAAAATCAAGGAAGACCCACGGGCGAAAAAACGGTCACGGATCACGGACCGCAAAAAAATACGGTCGTGTGCATGAGGCCTAAGTTTTGACAATGCATTAATTAGCATAACGTTTGAAGCCACCTCAACAGTTCCACCCTTACCTTTGGTTGAATTTGGTCAATAGTTCCCATTAAAAAGTACATTGAAAAATTCCTCAATGGCCATAAACCAAAAATGGTGCAAGCTTCAGTTGTGCAAGATTGCTACTTTGTGACCTTTCCCTGCTGCTTTCATCATTTTGCCAAAAACAAGTGGGCGTTGCTTAGCGGGAAAAGGTGTGGCCTGCTATAGCCTAACAGATTTGCTATGATTTTTGCCACAAAAGGTAATGGGACTTTTCACACATGATGAATCTGAAGTCAACACTGCTTAAAAGACCCCATCTACTTACAGATGTAGCAAACATTACTTTGATTCTTAACAAGTTAAATAAACAACAGCAAGAAACTTCTCATTTTTCAATGGCTTTCAATGGTTTTTCAGACAGGATCTTATGTTCAGATGAGATATCACACTCAAGTTTTGAACTGCAACATTTTCACGGTAAGGATAGCGTTGCATGCTGCTAAATCTGATGGAGCTGATGGGTCAAAGCCTGAACAAAGACTGTGAACATAGCCTTAATTAAATTCAGCACTAAATATTTTTACCTACAGCACGCACTCCTCCTTTGTGCAGATTAGTATTGAGTGAATCAAAGTATCCGAAGCAGACTTCAATCCGAATTTCAGGATACATTTGATTTGCCACAAAGCAGAATTTCTTTGCGCTTCGTGGAACAAATCAACTTTTCTTAAAATGGTGGCTGAAAGTAAAAAAAAAATCATGCTCCCATATTCCACTTGATCGTGGAGAGCCCATCCACCCATCTTTATTGATCACTGATGACATCACTAGGCGTCACCAGTGTGATCACGTGGTGCTGTCATCACGCTCGCCACAGGTCCTTTGCCAGGTTTTCCTCAAACAAGACGGGAGCGGACGGCCTCTCCGCGATCAAGTAGATGAGGTGAATATAATTTATTTTAACCCCTGATTAACCCCTGAGCAGCTGAATGTAATTAACAAGTGTTGCGATCCGCGTTTAATGCGGTATCTGAGGGGTGGCACAATCACAATTGCCCGTCATTGCGCCCGCTCCATACAATGGAAAGCGATTTGTGACAAAGTAATTCGTAACTGTCACGTGGCGGTTCACCGTGACGTGGTTTGTGCCCCCTCTCAGGCGGTATCGTCTCCCAGTGGGTATTCAGGTCTGTTGTGCCCTTGCGTTCTGGCTACGGCATTCCGTGGTTGCTAGTGGCAATGTCCTTTATCGCAGCTTCTTTGCTGTGGTTTCTTGTTTACCCCTGACCTATATAGGTACCTCCCTGCTTGGTTCTGATGGGGTTAAACTCCCTCTTCGGTTCCAGGGGGGTGTCCTTTCAGGTGCGCTCATTAGGCTGCTACTTCTGTCTTTGAGCGTGGAGGTTCAGGGCTTAGTCTGCATAGCTTGTGGTCAGTTCTGTTAATTCAGGCTGTTCCTGTTCTCGAGTGCATTCTGGGGGTCAGTACTGTTAATTCAGGCTGTCCAGTACCCTGCTATGTTTCTGCTCTTCCTGTCCATGCCACGCCATGCCATGCCTTGAGGTTGTCTGTACCCTGCTATGTCTATGTTCATGTATGTCCTTGTCCATGCCCGGTGGGTGTCATGTCCTTTTGGGTTTGTCATGTCTGTCATTGTTTTGCTTTGCCAGGTTTTGCCTTTGCCTTTGTCCAGCCACCTATGTCTCGGTATTGGTCTCCTGGTTCTGCATTGTTGTCTTCTGTTCCGTTCCATGTCCTGTACCTCGCTATGCCTGTTCATGTTTCCATGCTATGTTCATGTCATGATGGTTGCATTCCTTGTTCATGACATGATGGCTGCGCTCCTAGATGGTTCCAGTCGGCTCCAGGTTCCATGATGGTTGCGTTCCTAGTCGGTTTCGGTTGATGTCATGATGGTTGCGTTCCTTGTTCACGACATCATGGCTGCTCTCCTAGATGGCTGCAGTCGGTACCAGGTCTGCCTCCAAAACGGGGCTCCTTGAATTCCCCGGAGGGGAAATTCCCTTTCTTTGTGATGCCTTGTCCGCGCCTTGCTCGCAATGCGTCTCGGAGGTTCCCCCGGGACCTCCGGCACGTGACAGTAACAAATTTTATTTCTTGTCAAAAATCGCCAGGCGGCCGAATCGAATTTTTCAAAACTTCGCTCATCTCTAGTGCAAATGGTACAACTACAAGCAGTATTTTTTTATTGCAGACAATAATATTTTGTTTTAGGACCCCATAAGCTTGAAATGGGCACTATAATGACACTCTGGAGTTTGGTTCCCAGCCCAGAAAACACATAGCAAAAGAAGGGCATCTGTTCTCATTGCAATTCTGTTTTCTCGTTGACCTCACAGTCACATACTTACTTTTGCAACATTTGTTTTTGAAATCCATCACTATAATCATGAACCAGATAGGCATGTGTCTTGTATCACATTATGAAGGCATCTGTGGTATTTTTATCTTTCCAGAGTATTTTCTCTCTTAATTATAATTTACCAGTGTATATCAAGCCTTGATGTCCACCTCTGTCAGCATCTTAAAAATTCTATTCAGTCATTGCTTGGATTTATTTTCTATAGAAAGTCTGGGTCAACCCATTTACACTGCTCAAAAAAATAAAGGGAACACAAAAATAACACATCCTAGATCTGAATTAATTAAATATTCTTCTGAAATACTTTGTTCTTTACATAGTTGAATGTGCTGACAACAAAATCACACAAAAATTTAAAAATGGAAATAAAATTTTTCAACCCATGGAGGTCTGGATTTGGAGTCACCCTCAAAATTAAAGTGGAAAAACACACTACAGGCTGATCCAACTTTGATGTAATGTCCTTAAAACAAGTCAAAATGAGGCTCGGTAGTGTGTGTGGCCTCCATGTGCCTGTATGACCTCCCTACAACGCCTGTGCATGCTCCTGATGAGGTGGCGGACGGTCTCCTGAGGGATCTCTTCCCAGACCTGGACTAAAGCATCTGCCAACTCCTGGACAGTCTGTGGTGCAACGTGACGTTGGTGGATAGAGCGAGACATGATGTCCCAGATGTGCTCAATTGGATTCAGGTCTGGGGAATGGGCGGGCCAGTCCATAGCATCAATGCCTTCGTCTTGCAAAAACTGCTGACACACTCCAGCCACATGAGGTCTAGCATTGTCTTGCATTAGGAGGAACCCAGGGCCAACAGCACCAGCATATGGTCTCACAAGGGGTCTGAGGATCTCATCTCGGTACCTAATAGGGATGAGCGAACCCGAACTGTATAGTTCGGGTTCGTACCGAATTTTGGGGTGTCCGTGACACGGACCCGAACCCGAACATTTTCGTAAAAGTCCGGGTTCGGGTTCGGTGTTCGGCGCTTTCTTGGCGCTTTTTGAAAGGCTGCAAAGCAGCCAATCAACAAGCGTCATACTACTTGCCCCAAGAGGCCATCACAGCGTTGCCTACTATTGGCATGGCTGTGATTGGCCAGTGCAGCATGTGACCCAGCCTCTATATAAGCTTGGGTCACGTAGCGCTGCACGTCACTCTGCTGATTCAAGCATAGGGAGAGGTTGCAGCTGCGACGTTAGAGCGAGATTAGGCAGATTAACTCCTCTAAAAGACTACATTCTGTGATCGATCTGCAGCTGTGGATCATTGAAGTGCTATTATTGACTTGCTCACTTTTTTGAGACTGCCCAGAGCGTTTTTAGATCACTTTTTTTCTGGGGTGATCGGCGGCCATTTTGTGACTTGTGGTGCGCCAGCACGAGCTATCACCAAGTGTATTTAACCATCGATAGTGTGGTTATTTTGTGCTATATCCTACATCAGCTGCAGGCTGAGCCTGTGTCACCGAAGTGCATTTAACCATCAACAGTCTGGTTATTTCTTGGCCATATACTACATCAGCTGCAGGCTGAGCCTGTTTCACCCAAGTGCATTTAACCATCAACAGTCTGATTATTTTTTGGCCATATACTACATCAGCTGCAGGCTGAGCCTGTGTCACCCAAGTGCATTTAACCATCAACAGTGTGGTTATTTTTTGGCCATATATTACATCAGGGGCAAGTTGAGCCTGTCACCCAGCGCCTAAAAAAAAGACCTGACATTTCTATTCAACCAAATCTGCACAGTTTTAGCTGGTCAAGTTATTTGTAGTGACTGTAAAAGCAGACTTTTTGTTCTGGGTTGAAAAAGCATTCCCAAATTTGCCATTCTGAAAATAACTAGTTTGTGGTATTTGAGGCCTACTTGAAATCTATCCCAAAAATAAAATCTTACATTGAAGTTATTGATAGTGTCATTCAGAAAAACCTAAGACACACGCTAGCGTGCTGATAGAAGTGTCATTCTGTGATTAAACCTATAACTGTCACAGAGCGCAAAAAAAAACAGGTCTCACATCTCTATTCAACCAAATCTGCACAGTTTTAGCTGGTCAAGTTATTTGTAGTGACCGTCAAAGCAGACTTTTTGTTCTGGGTTGAAAAAGCATTCCCAAATTTGCCATTCTGAAAATAACTAGTTTGTGGTATTTCAGGCCTACTTGAAATCTATCCCAAAAAGAAAATCTTACATTGAAGTTATTGATAGTGTCATTCAGAAAAACCTAAGACACACGCTAGCGTGCTGATAGAAGTGTCATTCTGTGATTAAACCTATAACTGTCACACAGCGCAAAAAAAAACAGGTCTCACATCTCTATTCAACCAAATCTGCACAGTTTTAGCTGGTCAAGTTATTTGTAGTGACCGTCAAAGCAGACTTTTTGTTCTGGGTTGAAAAAGCATTCCAAAACTTGCCATTCTGAAAATAACTAGTTTGTGGTATTTCAGGCCTACTTGAAATCTATCCCAAAAAGAAAATCTTACATTGAAGTTATTGATAGTGTCATTCAGAAAAACCTAAGACACACGCTAGCGTGCTGATAGAAGTGTCATTCTGTGATTAAACCTATAACTGTCACACAGCGCAAAAAAAAAACAGGTCTCACATCTCTATTCAACCAAATCTGCACAGTTTTAGCTGGTCAAGTTATTTGTAGTGACCGCCAAAGCAGACTTTTTGTTCTGGGTTGAAAAAGCATTCCCAAATTTGCCATTCTGAAAATAACTAGTTTGTGGTATTTCAGGCCTACTTGAAATCTATCCCAAAAAGAAAATCTTACATTGAAGTTATTGATAGTATCATTCAGAAAAACCTAAGACACACGCTAGCGTGCTGATAGAAGTGTCTTTCTGTGATTAAACCTATAACTGTCACACAGCGCAAAAAAAAACAGGTCTCACATCTCTATTCAACCAAATCTGCACAGTTTTAGCTGGTCAAGTTATTTGTAGTGACCGTCAAAGCAGACTTTTTGTTCTGGGTTGAAAAAGCATTCCCAAATTTGCCATTCTGAAAATAACTAGTTTGTGGTATTTGAGGCCTACTTGAAATCTATCCCAAAAAGAAAATCTTACATTGAAGTTATTGATAGTGTCATTCAGAAAAAACCTAAGACACACGCTAGCGTGCTGATAGAAGTGTCATTCTGTGATTAAACCTATAACTGTCACACAGCGCAAAAAAAAACAGACCTGACATTTCTATTCAACCAAATCTGCACAGTTTTAGCTGGTCAAGTTATTTGTAGTGACTGTAAAAGCAGACTTTTTGTTCTGGGTTGAAAAAGCATTCCCAAATTTGCCATTCTGAAAATAACTAGTTTGTGGTATTTGAGGCCTACTTGAAATCTATCCCAAAAATAAAATCTTACATTGAAGTTATTGATAGTGTCATTCAGAAAAAACCTAAGACACACGCTAGCGTGCTGATAGAAGTGTCATTCTGTGATTAAACCTATAACTGTCACAGAGCGCAAAAAAAAACAGGTCTCACATCTCTATTCAACCAAATCTGCACAGTTTTAGCTGGTCAAGTTATTTGTAGTGACCGTCAAAGCAGACTTTTTGTTCTGGGTTGAAAAAGCATTCCCAAATTTGCCATTCTGAAAATAACTAGTTTGTGGTATTTCAGGCCTACTTGAAATCTATCCCAAAAAGAAAATCTTACATTGAAGTTATTGATAGTGTCATTCAGAAAAACCTAAGACACACGCTAGCGTGCTGATAGAAGTGTCATTCTGTGATTAAACCTATAACTGTCACACAGCGCAAAAAAAAACAGGTCTCACATCTCTATTCAACCAAATCTGCACAGTTTTAGCTGGTCAAGTTATTTGTAGTGACCGTCAAAGCAGACTTTTTGTTCTGGGTTGAAAAAGCATTCCAAAACTTGCCATTCTGAAAATAACTAGTTTGTGGTATTTCAGGCCTACTTGAAATCTATCCCAAAAAGAAAATCTTACATTGAAGTTATTGATAGTGTCATTCAGAAAAACCTAAGACACACGCTAGCGTGCTGATAGAAGTGTCATTCTGTGATTAAACCTATAACTGTCACACAGCGCAAAAAAAAAACAGGTCTCACATCTCTATTCAACCAAATCTGCACAGTTTTAGCTGGTCAAGTTATTTGTAGTGACCGCCAAAGCAGACTTTTTGTTCTGGGTTGAAAAAGCATTCCCAAATTTGCCATTCTGAAAATAACTAGTTTGTGGTATTTCAGGCCTACTTGAAATCTATCCCAAAAAGAAAATCTTACATTGAAGTTATTGATAGTATCATTCAGAAAAACCTAAGACACACGCTAGCGTGCTGATAGAAGTGTCTTTCTGTGATTAAACCTATAACTGTCACACAGCGCAAAAAAAAACAGGTCTCACATCTCTATTCAACCAAATCTGCACAGTTTTAGCTGGTCAAGTTATTTGTAGTGACCGTCAAAGCAGACTTTTTGTTCTGGGTTGAAAAAGCATTCCCAAATTTGCCATTCTGAAAATAACTAGTTTGTGGTATTTGAGGCCTACTTGAAATCTATCCCAAAAAGAAAATCTTACATTGAAGTTATTGATAGTGTCATTCAGAAAAACCTAAGACACACGCTAGCGTGCTGATAGAAGTGTCATTCTGTGATTAAACCTATAACTGTCACACAGCGCAAAAAAAAACAGGTCTCACATCTCTATTCAACCAAATCTGCACAGTTTTAGCTGGTCAAGTTATTTGTAGTGACCGTCAAAGCAGACTTTTTGTTCTGGGTTGAAAAAGCATTCCCAAATTTGCCATTCTGAAAATAACTAGTTTGTGGTATTTCAGGCCTACTTGAAATCTATCCCAAAAAGAAAATCTTACATTGAAGTTATTGATAGTGTCATTCAGAAAAACCTAAGACACACACTAGCGTGCTGATAGAAGTGTCATTCTGTGATTAAACCTATAACTGTCACACAGCGCAAAAAAAAACAGGTCTCACATCTCTATTCAACCAAATCTGCAGTGTTTTAGCTGGTCAAGTTATTTGTAGTGACCGTAAAAGCAGACTTTTTGTTCTGGGTTGAAAAAGCATTCCCAAATTTGCCATTCTCAAAATTCTGGTGAACGGGAACAATGAGGAAAACATCTAATAAGGGACGCGGACGCGGACGTGGATATGGTCGTGGTGGTGTTAGTGGACCCTCTGGTGCTGGGAGAGGACGTGGCCGTTCTGCCACAGCCACACGTCCTAGTGAACCAACTACCTCAGGTCCCAGTAGCCTTCAGAATTTACAGCGATATTTGGTGGGGCCCAATGCCGTTCTAAGGATGGTAAGGCCTGAGCAGGTACAGGCATTAGTCAATTGGGTGGCCGACAGTGGATCCAGCACGTTCACATTATCTCCCACCCAGTCTTCTGCAGAAAGCGCACAGATGGCGCATGAAAACCAAGCCTATCAGTCTGTCACATCACCCCCATGCATATCAGGGAAACTGTCTGAGCCTCAAGTTATGCAGCAGTCTCTTATGCTGTTTGAAGACTCTGCTGCCAGGGTTTCCCAAGGGCATCCACCTAGCCCTTCCCCAGGGGTGGAAGAGATAGAATGCACTAACGCACAACCACTTTTTTTTCCTGATGATGAGGACATGGGAATACCACCTCAGCACGTCTCTGATGATGACGAAACACAGGTGCCAACTGCTGCGTCTTTCTGCAGTGTGCAGACTGAACAGGAGGTCAGGAATCAAGACTGGGTGGAGGACGATGCATGGGACGATGAGGTCCTAGACCCCACATGGAATGAAGGTCGTGCCACTGACTTTCACAGTTCGGAGGAAGAGGCAGTGGTGAGACCGAGCCAACAGCATAGCAAAAGAGGGAGCAGTGGGCAAAATCAGAACACCCGCCGCCAAGAGACTCCGCCTGCTACTGACCGCCGCCATCTGGGACCGAGCACCCCAAAGGCAGCTTCAAGGAGTTCCCTGGCATGGCACTTCTTCAAACAATGTGCTGACGACAAGACCCGAGTGGTTTGCACGCTGTGCCATCAGAGCCTGAAGCGAGGCATTAACGTTCTGAACCTTAGCACAACCTGCATGACCAGGCACCTGCATGCAAAGCATGAACTGCAGTGGAGTAAACACCTTAAAAACAAGGAAGTCACTCAGGCTCCCCCTGCTACCTCTTCTGCTGCTGCAGCCTCGGCCTCTTTTGCTGCTGCCGCCGCCTCGGCCTCTTCCCCCGCCTCTGGAGGAACGTTGGCACCTGCCGCCCAGCAAACATGGGATGTACCACCAACACCACCACCTGCGTCACCAAGCATCTCAACCATGTCACACGGCAGCGTTCAGCTCTCCATCTCACAAACATTTGAGAGAAAGCGTAAATTCCCACCTAGCCACCCTCGATCCCTGGCCGTGAATGCCAGCATTTCTAAACTACTGGCCTATGAAATGCTGTCATTCAGGCTGGTGGACACAGACAGCTTCAAACAGCTCATGTCACTTGCTGTCCCACAGCATGTTGTTCCCAGCCGCCACTACTTCTCCAAGAGAGCCGTGCCTTCCCTGCACAAACAAGTGTCCGATAAAATCAAGTGTGCACTGCGCAACGCCATCTGTGGCAAGGTCCACCTAACCACAGATACGTGGACCAGTAAGCACGGCCAGGGACGCTATATCTCCCTAACTGCACACTGGGTAAATGTAGTGGCGGCTGGGCCCCAGGCGGAGAGCTGTTTGGCGCACGTCCTTCCGCCGCCAAGGATCGCAGGGCAACATTCTTTGCCTCCTGTCTCCTCCTCCTCCTACTCAGCTTCCTCCTCCTCTTCTTCCACCTGCTCATCCAGTCAGCCACACACCTTCAACACCAACTTCAGCACAGCACGGGGTAAACGTCAGCAGGCCATTCTGAAACTCATATGTTTGGGGGACAGGCCCCACACCGCACAGGAGTTGTGGCGGAGTATAGAACAACAGACCGACGAGTGGTTGCTGCCGGTGAGCCTCAAGCCCGGCCTGGTGGTGTGCGATAATGGGCGAAATCTCGTTGCAGCTCTGGGACTAGCCGGTTTGACGCACATCCCTTGCCTGGCGCATGTGCTGAATTTGGTGGTGCAGAAGTTCATTCGCAACTACCCCGACATGTCAGAGCTGCTGCATAAAGTGCGGGCCGTCTGTTCGCGCTTCCGGCGTTCACACCCTGCCGCTGCTCGCCTGTCTGCGCTACAGCGTAACTTCGGCCTTCCCGCTCACCGCCTCATATGCGACGTGCCCACCAGGTGGAACTCCACCTTGCATATGCTGGACAGACTGTGCGAGCAGCAGCAGGCCATAGTGGAGTTTCAGCTGCAGCACGCATGGGTCAGTCGCACTGTGGATCAGACCCACTTCACCACCAATGACTGGGCCTCCATGCGAGACCTGTGTGCCCTGTTGCGCTTTTTCGAGTACTCCACCAACATGGCCAGTGGCGATGACGCCGTTATCAGCGTTACAATACCACTTCTATGTCTCCTTGAGAAAACACTTAGGGCGATGATGGAAGAGGATGGTGGCCCAGGAGGAAGAGGAGGAAGAGGGGTCATTTTTAGCACTTTCAGGCCAGTCTCTTCGAAGTGACTCAGAGGGAGGTTTTTTGCAACACCAGAGGCCAGGTACAAATGTGGCCAGACAGGGCCCACTACTGGAGGACGAGGAGGACGAGGATGAGGAGGAGGTGGAGGAGGATGAGGATGAAGCATGTTCACAGCGGGGTGGCACCCAAAGCAGCTCGGGCCCATCACTGGTGCGTGGCTGGGGGGAAACACAGGACGATGACGATACGCCTCCCACAGAGGACAGCTTGTCCTTACCTCTGGGCAGCCTGGCACACATGAGCGACTACATGCTGCAGTGCCTGCGCAACGACAGCAGAGTTGCCCACATTTTAACGTGTGCGGACTACTGGGTTGCCACCCTGCTGGATCCCCGGTACAAAGACAATGTGCCCACCTTACTTCCTACACTGGAGCGTGATAGGAAGATGCGCGAGTACAAGCGCACGTTGGTAGACGCGCTACTGAGAGCATTCCCAAATGTCACAGGGGAACCAGTGGAAGCCCAAGGCGAAGGCAGAGGAGGAGCAAGAGGTCGCCAAGCAGCTGTGTCACGCCCAGCTCCTCTGAAGGCAGGGTTAGCATGGCAGAGATGTGGAAAAGTTTTGTCAACACGCCACAGCTAAGTGCACCACCACCTGATACGGAACGTGTTAGCAGGAGGCATCATTTCACTAACATGGTGGAACAGTACCTGTGCACACCCCTACACGTACTGACTGATGGTTCGGCCCCATTCAACTTCTGGGTCTCCAAATTGTCCACGTGGCCAGAGCTAGCCTTTTATGCCTTGGAGGTGCTGGCCTGCCCGGCGGCCAGCATTTTGTCTGAACGTGTATTCAGCACGGCAGGGGGCGTCATTACAGACAAACGCAGCCGCCTGTCTACAGCCAATGTGGACAAGCTGACGTTCATAAAAATGAACCAGGCATGGATCCCACAGGACCTGTCCATCCCTTGTGCAGATTAGATATTAACTACCTCCCCTTAACAATATATTATTCTACTCCAGGGCACTTCCTCATTCAATACTATTTTTAATTTCATTTTACCATTATATTGCGGGGCAACCCAAAGTTGAATGAACCTCTCCTCTGTCTGGGTGCCGGGGCCTAAATGTGTGACAGTGGCCTGTTCCAGTGGTGGGTGACGTGAAGCGTGATTCTCTGCTATGACATGAAGACAGATTCTGCACTGACATAAGGCCAGATTCTCTGTTACGGGACCGCTCTCCTCTGTCTGGGTGCCGGGGCCTAAATGTGTGACAGTGGCCTGTTCCAGTGGTGGGTGACGTGAAGCCTGATTCTCTGCTATGACATGAATACAGATTCTGCGCTGACATAAGGCCAGATTCTCTGTTACGGGACCTCTCTCCTCTGCCTGGGTGCCTGGGCCTAAATGTGTGACAGTGGCCTGTTCCAGTGGTGGGTGACGTGAAGCCTGATTCTCTGCTATGACATGAATACAGATTCTGCGCTGACATAAGGCCAGATTCTCTGTTACGGGACCTCTCTCCTCTGCCTGGGTGCCTGGGCCTAAATGTGTGACAGTGGCCTGTTCCAGTGGTGGGTGACGTGAAGCCTGATTCTCTGCTATGACATGAATACAGATTCTGCGCTGACATAAGGCCAGATTCTCTGTTACGGGACCTCTCTCCTCTGCCTGGGTGCCTGGGCCTAAATGTGTGACAGTGGCCTGTTCCAGTGGTGGGTGACGTGAAGCGTGATTCTCTGCTATGACATGAATACAGATTCTGCGCTGACATAAGGCCAGATTCTCTGTTACAGGACCTCTCTCCTCTGCCTGGGTGCCTGGGCCTAAATGTGTGACAGTGGCCTGTTCCAGTGGTGGGTGACGTGAAGCCTGATTCTCTGCTATGACATGAAGACAGATTCTGCGCTGACATAAGGCCAGATTCTCTGTTACGGGACCGCTCTCCTCTGTCTGGGTGCCGGGGCCTAAATGTGTGACAGTGGCCTGTTCCAGTGGTGGGTGACGTGAAGCCTGATTCTCTGCTATGACATGAATACAGATTCTGCGCTGACATAAGGCCAGATTCTCTGTTACGGGACCGCTCTCCTCTGTCTGGGTGCCGGGGCCTAAATGTGTGACAGTGGCCTGTTCCAGTGGTGGGTGACGTGAAGCCTGATTCTCTGCTATGACATGAATACAGATTCTGCGCTGACATAAGGCCAGATTCTCTGTTACGGGACCTCTCTCCTCTGCCTGGGTGCCTGGGCCTAAATGTGTGACAGTGGCCTGTTCCAGTGGTGGGTGACGTGAAGCCTGATTCTCTGCTATGACATGAAGACAGATTCTGCGCTGGCATAAGGCCAGATTCTCTGTTACGGGACCTCTCTCCTCTGCCTGGGTGCCTGGGCCTAAATGTGTGACAGTGGCCTGTTCCAGTGGTGGGTGACGTGAAGCCTGATTCTCTGCTATGACATGAATACAGATTCTGCGCTGACATAAGGCCAGATTCTCTGTTACGGGACCTCTCTCCTCTGCCTGGGTGCCTGGGCCTAAATGTGTGACAGTGGCCTGTTCCAGTGGTGGGTGACGTGAAGCCTGATTCTCTGCTATGACATGAATACAGATTCTGCGCTGACATAAGGCCAGATTCTCTGTTACGGGACCTCTCTCCTCTGCCTGGGTGCCTGGGCCTAAATGTGTGACAGTGGCCTGTTCCAGTGGTGGGTGACGTGAAGCCTGATTCTCTGCTATGACATGAAGACTGATTCTGCGCTGACATGAAGCCAGATTCTCTGCTATGGCATGAAGAGACTGATTCTCTGCTGACATGAAGCCAGATTCTTTGCTATGGCATGAAGAGACTGATTCTCTGCTGACGTGAAGCCAGATTCTCTGCTATGGGACCTCTGTCCAATTGATATTGGTTCATTTTTATTTTTTTAATTTTTATTTTAATTCATTTCCCTATCCACATTTGTTTGCAGGGGATTTACCTACATGTTGCTGCCTTTTGCAGCCCTCTAGCTCTTTCCTGGGCTGTTTTACAGCCTTTTTAGTGCCCAAAAGTACGGGTCCCCATTGACTTCAATGGGGTTCGGGTTCGGGACGAAGTTCGGATCGGGTTCGGATCCCGAACCCGAACATTTCCGGGAAGTTTGGCCGAACTTCTCGAACCCGAACATCCAGGTGTTCGCTCAACTCTAGTACCTAATGGCAGTCAGGCTGCCTCTGGCGAGCACATGGAGGGCTGTGCGGGCCTCCAAAGAAATGCCACCCCACACCATTACTGACCCAATGCCAAACCGGTCATGCTGGAGGATGTTGCAGGCAGCAGAACGTTCTCCACGGCGTCTCAAGACTCTGTCACGTCTGTCACATGTGCTCAGTGTGAACCTGCTTTCATCTGTGAAGAGCACTTTACAGACTGCTATAAGGTAAATCTGCAGAGTTTTAAAATAGCACTTTACTGTTCAGCATACCTACCAAATTTCAGAAGAATAGTCACCAGTCATTCATACATGAGAACCATGTGGAGTCCGAAGGACTCCCAAATATAATGGCAGCTACCACACAACTTTCACAGCCACCTATTTACATTATTAGCCACACGTTGTTCATACACCTAATATTCCTTAAAACACAGTGTCTGCCAAAAAGACTGTAAGTGCCAGACATATTCCCTACTATGAGTAGAGCCACATATTGTCTATTGGTGCAAGCCATATGCCCTCCCATAAGCACACCCATATACTCTTCTATAAGTGCCAGCCACATATGTGCTCTCCAACAAATACAGCCACATACTCTTCGATAAGTGTCAGCCACACGCTCTCCCACAGGTTGTCACGGTAGGTGGGGAAAGGAAGAACACCAAATAAACAAACTACAACAGTAACACAGACTAGGCTCCAAAGCTAGTGAGAAGGTGGAAGGTAACCTCGTAGTTATCCCTGAGCCTCTCACTGACTTCTAACAGTATGAGCAAATCCTAATGGTGGAAGAACTCATACACAGGAACCTAAGACCTGCTGAAACTGAACTAACCTAATTAGGGAGCAGGGATGAGACTGCGGGGACATTCCACCGTGAAGACGTGAGACCTAGACACAACACACACACACACACACACAGTAGAAACAGGAGGACTTAGCTTGAGAAGAGTAAGAAGTAGGAGAACTTCTAACAACCAGCTTGGAACTCCAGAAGGAAATAACAACGGCAAGGTCTGCAGTGAGAGGCGGGCTAAGGGTACTTTCACACTTGCGGCAGGACGGATCCGACATGCTGTTCACCATGTCGGATCAGTCCTTCCGCTATTTTGCCGTGCCGCCGGACCGCCGCTCCGTCCCCATTGACCATAATGGGGACGGGGGCAGAGCTCCGGCGCAGCACGGCGCAGCACGGCGGTGCACGGCGAAAGCCGCCGGACTAAAAAGTCCTGCATGTCCGACTTTTTAGTCCGGCGGCTTTCGCTGTGCACCGCCGTGCTGCGCCGGGGCTCCGCCCCGTCCCCATTATAGTCAATTATAGTCAATGGGTACGGAGCGGCGGTCCGGCGGCATGGCGAAATAGCGGAAGGACGGATCCGACATGGTGAACATGCTGTTCTGCCGCAAATGTGAAAGTACCCTAAAATAGAGCCACTAAACAGCAAATGAGCAGAACCTGTTGAGAGGTGAGATCCTGCCCACAACAACAGACAGACCTGTCAGATAGACTCATGCGCTGCAAGTCTATCTGATCTTCTCAGACCTCTCACAGGGCAGGCAGTGACACAGGTACAGCCAAACACTATTCTCTTAGTGCCAGCCATATGTGTTCCCAGAGAGCAGCAATCTACTTTACTATAAAATGCCATCCAAATGCTCTCCCACAAGTACAGTCACATAGTGTTCTATAAGTACCACCCAAATGCTCTCCCACAAATATAGCCTCAAAGTCCTCTATAAGTATCAACCAAACGCCCTTGCTTTTCTAGTCCAGCCACAAGTTCTCACATAGACAGTGCAGCCACATGCCTCTCATAAGTGGAAACCACATACTAACATAAATTTGAACCACATCCATTTCCCAATGCAGAATACTCACCTTCTCCAGGCTCAAATCATCTCTAAAGCTTTATCCATCAATAGGAACCATCACTGCCTCTGTCTCTCTAAAAAAAAAAAAAAGTTAACCTGTGATATCACATACTGTGAATGATGGCCACTATGCTATCTGTATGTAATAGAGGTGATATCTGAAATCTGTCTTTGTAATCCTGCCTGTAATGGCAAGCAGATAACTGCAGCAAAGTGCTCTCTACAGACCAAGAGACAGCACCTATCATTAGGCTTAGTGGCCAGTGCAAAAACTGCATGAGTAGGGTATTGTCCATTCCTCGTGTGCCTCTTATAAACCCCTTTTCAACCCCTTTTACCATTTCAAGCTAACAATAACTCACTGAGACCAGTTTGGATTTAAATGGCCACAGCAGCCGTTTATTAATAAATACATAACATAAATAAACATAACACCAGTTGTTTATTCCCAGACGAGGGAGGTCCTTGAAGCCCCAGAACTCGTTATCACAACTCTCCAAAAAACAGGCCCATCCATCTTGCCTCCAGCCGTAAAACACCAGCTCGGAGACCAACTGACGGACGCCTTTTTACACCAGCCAACCGTCCAACCATGGGAGTCCAGCCCCACCATTGAGGCCCTCCCATTTTTCCGAAGTATCCGTACCGCCAACTTCGAGGACCTCCCACCGCCAAAGACGCGCAAACTGACACCTCCCTCAGGCTTGCGCGTTCCTCCACGACCTCAAAGCCCTCTCAATCCCTTCTTGCAGACCAAGCGACCACAGATCAATCCCCACAGCATTTAAATGTACTCCATCCGCCCTCCAAAACGCCCCCACACCCGGTTCCAGCTCCATATGACGCACTGCCACTGCCCCATTCCTTGCCATGAACTTTCCCAAAATCCTATTGACCTTCACCCTAGCTTTGTTAAGACGCTCCACCGACCTTGCCCCACGCCACACTCGGCGAGGCACTATGTCCGACCAAACTGTTACCATGGCAGGGAACAAAGACCATAAACGCAACAAATCAAATTTTGCATCCCTAATCAACTCCCTAACCGGCTTACCCCCCAAGTCATTCCCCCCCGCATGTAACACCAATACATCCGGAGGACTACCCAGCCGTGCATACCTGTGAACCTCCTTCATAACCCCTTCCCACAACATCCCCCTTACCCCAATCCAACGAACAACTGCAACATCCCGATCAAACCCTAACTGCCTTCCATCCGGACGAACATCCGCCCTTAGCGCCCCCCAGAACACAAAGGAATGTCCGAGTATCCAAACCAACGCGGGCCTATCACCTGCAAGAAATAACAAAGAAAACACTAGACTTCATCATTTTGACAAGCATCATTAAACCAACAAACCCACCCTAACGTAAGACCTAAACCTCGCTGACTCCCATCTCCCAATCTTCTTAATCACTTCATCACTCATCCCTGCTCTCGCCGCTTCAGTGGCGGCACCTATCCTTAACGAATGCCCAGTAAAATCTTCCGCTGCAATCCCCAACTCACGCAGGCAGCGCTTAAACACCGCCACAAACTGATATCGTGACAGATATGATCCGTCCTCATGCCTAAGCAATGGACCCGTTGATGTAACACCCCCCAAATCATACTCCAGCAAGCACTGCACGGGGCACATAGCACAGCCCTGGACCTCAAACAACCGGACAAAACTGCCCTTTCCTTCCTTGTCCGTCTTAGACCTACGAATCTTAATGACAACCCTGTCCCCCGCTAACCCAACATCCTCCTTCAACAAACCACCACCAACAGACCGAACACTGCCACACACCAATTCCCCCAAACGAAATGCCCCAAAAAAGGCTAAAGAAAAAGCAACCCTGAACAGTTTTACCTCCCACACCGATCGACAACACACCTCCACTTGCACACCCAATTTTACCAACAAATCAAAAGAGACTGGCCTCCTCCTGTCCTCAGCCCGCTTCCCACGCCTCCAACCCTTTAACACCTGCCTTACCAAAAACGTCTTTGTCACATCCGGTAACCCCCTCAACTTGAAACCAAAAGCAAGTCCCGCCATCCATCTATTCATCTTAGCAACAGACCATCCCTGCTCTTTCACATGCCCCAAGAACAACAACAGAGGAGTCTCCCCTTCATCCACTACCACCCCCAAATCCTCACACCACCTCTGCCATTCACTCCACGCTTTACCGTAAGCTACCCATGTTCCAGCACTCATTGAGTCCTGTAGCAACCTTCCTATGGTACCTCCAACAGCTCCCACATCGAATCCGGGCACACCAACCCCTCGCCGTCCGCTCCCGGCACCAACTGCCGAAACCGCTCCCACTGCAAACGAGAAAGGGCATCAGCAATATCATTAGACACACCCGGCACATGAACAGCCACAATCCAAGCATTCAGTGATAGACAAAGTAAAACCAAATGCTGCAACAAACGGATTACAGGCGGTGATGACGCTGTCAAGTTATTAATGGCCTGTACAACCCCCAAATTATCACAATGAAATCTAATCTTCTTATTCCTAAAACAATCCCCCCATAAAACCACTGCAAGCACAATTGGGAAAAGCTCTCTGTCTGTTACCTCTAAAACACCTGTTGGCCCCATGGGAACCTCCACACCCTGAACACTCGTGCTTAAATCTGCACTTTGACCCAAACTTACAACTCCCTTCATTGAAAAGGAAACAGAGTCCCTTTGCGGAAGCGACCGAGAATGCCGACTGCCCAGATCCCCCCGACTCACTCCGAAAGGACTGCCCCGCCCGTACAGGAGCCATCACCCTCATCCATAACCCAATATCCTTATGATCCCACCTTATGCTGCTACGAACCGACATCCTCTGCCGAAATTGCTCGTCATACCGCAGCCAGTCAGTCCCCCCATATACCCGCCAGGCCTCCCCAATCGCATCCATATAACAAAAGAGAGACGAACAACACTCCAGCTTCCGCTCCCCAACCACGCTAGCCAAAATAGCAAAGGCCTGAAGCCAATTAGAAAAAGTCCGCGGGATCAGACGAAACCTCCGTTTTTCTTCCTCCTCCTTTTTTCCCTCATCTCTTTTTACCTTGTCCAAATTAAACCTCTCTAGAGGGAGCAAGGAAAATATTTCTACATATTCCCCCCTCCAGATCCTCTCCCGCACTTCCTGCTTTAAATGCGCCCCTAGTGGCCCCTCAAAGCATACATACACCTCGCCACGCGCCCCGTCCTCCACTACCTGCTTATCCGCCTCCCCCCCCACCTGTGTCTGCACTGACACCGAATCACACGCTCTGCCAGCCGCATCACCAACCACCCTACTACCCCCGGCCCCCATCCCCCACGCCTGCACCGGGGAAACATCAGCCCCCCCAAAACCTGACATCCACCCCGCCAAACTCTGAAAAAACTGCCCCAAACCTTTCCCCAGGTCCCCTTGCGACCCCCCCATCCCCCCTGGGCAACCTGCCCATGGATTAAGTGCCCCCCCAACCCCCTCACCTGGCTGCCGGGGGGCTGTGAACCCCGCAGCCGAAGATCCTGCCTCCTGATGATCCTCTGGCACGCTCCCATCCTCTTCTCTTCTTTCCAGGGACTGCTCACTTGTCGCCGCAGACATCCCAGCCAGCCGGCTGGATGCGTCCTGACACGACCTTCCTCCGTGGGCGGAGCCTCCGCCATGTTGTCCGTCCACCGCCTCCGGCCTGTGCAACTCCACCGGCTCCAGACGCACAGCCGCGATTAACCCGACCTCACTCCCTCGCCGAGCGGCCTCCCCTGGACTAGGGGCACCCGCCGAACCAGGTCCCGATCCCACGTCTCGCGATGCTGAAGGCGGGGGGGGAATCCCACCGCCTGAAACTGGGCCCCGCCGTGCATTTTGATTCCTCCCGCTCCGGGCGGCACTGGCAACCGACACCCTGCCAGCCCCCGGTCGCGGAGGGTCCCCGGAGGGGCTCCGCACCCGGCGCCGAGCCCTAGGGGTCGCCTCTGGACTAAGGCGCTCCGGCGGCCATACCCGCCGCGGCCGTCTCGCCCGTGGCGGTGAGCTGACATTACTCACCGCCGCCCCCTGGAGCAGGCCGGACACCTGCTCCTGCAGCCATTCGGGTCCCCGGACTTCAGCCGCTGCCCGCAACTGCTGGATGATTTGATCCACCGACATGCTGTGAGTGATAGTTCACGTTCTAGTTCTTCACCTCAACTGACTGAACTAAAATGGCGCCGGTTACCTCCCCCTCTTATAACCTAACCTAACAGCCCACCCACTCTACTCTCCACCCACCATCCTTTTCAAACTCCTTAACCCCTACACTGCCGGCCCACTCAGTCCAAACCCTATCATGTCGGCCTCCCCTCAACTGCGTCCCCAGTACGGCCTCACTGGATTTTATGTTTTTGTTTTGTTTGTTTTTGAGTATACAGTGCATTCAGCAAGTTTTCAGACCCTTTCACTTTTTTCATATTTTGTGATGTTGTGGCCTTGTGCTAAAATAAAGTTTTCCCCCCTCAATCTGAAAACAAAATTTTATACATTTTTGTCACGGAAGGGGAGAGTGTGCACAGCCCTGAGCTCAACCCACTCCTCTATCCCTGCTTATTTGCACTGTCCGCCCTAGGCGACGGTGTACAACTGGACGACGCTCCCTAAACTGAGTACGTGCTGGGCCTTAAAGGGAACAATGAAACTGGAGAAAATAATAAACAAAGTGACAGGCAGGCACGGAGGGGTAAATAAACAAACAATGCAAATATAAGCAGCGGTCAAAATACAGGACGAAAGATACATATAAAAGATTAAGGTCAAAACAAGCCAAGGTCAGTACCAGGAGGTCACGTCAGTATAAAGGAATAACCAAATCACAACAAACACAAGCCGAGGTCCGAATGCCAGGAGATCATGTCAATTCAGAGGAAACAGCAGTAGCGGGGTCAAGGAAACAGAGCCGAGGTCAAGGTACAATGCAAACCAATACAGAGAACTTGGCAAATGAGAAGACCTTATTCACAGGCAACCTGTGGCCAGCAGGCTGCCTGTTTAAATAGTCCTGGCTGGTGAGTCACATGACGTGGCTGGCGTCATGTGACTCATAGCAGTCAAACTCAGCCGAGCACCGATCATCATCATCGGCGCTCGGCTCTCCTGCAGCTCGCCTGCTGTCATGGAGACGAGGAGGCAGGCTAAGTTCCTGTCCCTCTCCCTGCGCAGGGTGCTGGCGGTGCTGCGAAGTGCATTTGTATTGTGCAGCATTTATGTGTGGTTCTGCTGAGATACAGCAGCTATACAGAGGGACAAAAGCTATTGGAACAACAAATTGCAACTGGTGTGATATACCAGTTGCCCCCCAAAAAACTGATTAAGGGGTTTGATATACCGGCATCCAGCAAATAATCATTAAGGGGTTCAATATACCTGCTTCAACAAATACTGCTCTTCTATAGGGACTTTGTCACAGGGTCATTTTGAAAATGACAGGCAGAGTAAGAGGAAGGCAATTCGCAAGGGTGGTAGGGGTCGGGCAGGTGAAGGTGCGTGCGATTAGGTCAAAGGACACACCAGAGGTGGTTGAGTGGCTCACTCAGCCTTCCGCTTCTGCACCCTCCTCATTCACTGTATCTGCACCCTCCTCACTGTCTGCTGTGTGCACCCCCAAAGACAACACCACCACCACCACCATAGCCCCTCCACTCGAATCAGAGGAATTATTTTGCCATCCATTCCCAGACCTTACCGATGCACAGCCATTCTTGGCATCGGATGAGGAAGAGGAGGTAGCAACGGCCGCCAACCAGCGGTCTGATGACAGTACCCAGATCAGCCCAAGGAGGGTGGTCCCCGCTGTTTGCTGCCTACTCCGAGATCTCTAATATCAGTGGTGGTGAAGTTGACGATGATGACGTGTCGATGGACATCACGTGGGTGGCCACAAGAGAGGAAGAGGAGGGAAGTTTAGAGGGAGAGACGGAGCAGCAAATAGGGAGGAGAAGCAGGCAGAACTTGCAGTGCACAGGAGGCAAAAAGCAGACTGCAAATGTATCTGGAGCGAGCCATCAACCATGCTTGGTCACATCTGGTGCTCCCAGGATGCCGGTACATGGCTCCACAGAGCGGGCTTTTTTTTAAAGTGTCACCTGCTGACAATAGTGTTGCCATCTGCAGCCTGTGCTGTCAATGCATAAATCGCGGTAAGCCCAATACTTACCTAGGGATGACCGCCTAAAGGCACCTGGCCTCCCATCACCGACCCCAGTGGGAAATACAGCATCAGGACCTATAAAGCCACACTCCCAGCGCTCCACGTCCTGCCTCTTCTCGTTCTCCTCTGTCCACCCATTTATCCTCCACTCCACCTTCCACCGTACCGTAGTCACGTTCATCTGGCAAAAGGCAGGCTTTCCTGGACCAAATTTTCGAACTTAAAAAGTTGATGATGCTGGATAACCCTCTTGCCCAACGGCTGACCGCCAGCTTGTCGGAACTGCTACCCCGTCAAATACTGCCATAAAAACTGGTGGACTCGGTAGCCTTTGGAAAAATTGTGGCCATTGGCACACCGCAATGGAAGTTCCCTGGAAGGAAATATTTCTCCCAAAAGGGCATCCCAGAGCTATATGGCCATGTTCTGCGGCAAGTGAATGTATCCCTGGCGCACAGTGTCGGTGCCAAGATACATCTGACCACAGACACGTGTTCAAGCAAACACAGGCAGGGAAGGTACATAACCTTTACTGCCCACTGGATGAACCTTCTGATGGCTGTCAAGCATGCAATGCGTGCACCCGTGTGGATTTGGTGTTACCACCATGGATTGCATGCAGGCCTGCCTCTTCTTCTCCTCCTCCTACTCCATCCTCCGTCTTCTCCTCCTTTTCCACTGTTATCTTCTCTTCTGCTGCACCCCCCCAGGTCCCTAGAACCTATTCGATATGCTAGGTGAGACCTTGCCGTGCTGTGCTGTGGCTGTTGTGCCTGGAAGCCAAGAGCCACACCGATCCTGCACTGCTTTCAGCTCTGCGTTCACAGGCCGATCAGTGGCTAATCCCGCTCAATTTGACAGTTGGTAAAGTGGTGTGCGACAACGGTGCCAATCTGCTGAGCGTGCTGAAACAGGGCAAAATGACACATGTCGTCCTGAACTTAGTTGTGCAGTGATTCGTTGCCAAATACACCGGGGTCCAGGACGTCTTGCGGCAGGCCAGGAAAATCTCTGGCCATTTTAGAAGATATTACACGGCCATGCCTCGCCTTGCTGACATTCAGCGGCGACACCACTTGCCCTGATTTGTGACTGCCCGACGCGCTGGAACTCCACCTTGTATATGGTTGATAGGCTGCACCAGCAAAAACGTGCCGATAATGACTACCTGTACGAACTCTGTGGCAGGACAGGTTACAGGGAGCTTTTTTTTTTTTTTTTTTTTCGCGCCAGTGGCTGCTCATGCATGACGTATGCAGACTTCTGCGGCCATTTGATGCGATCCCAAAACTTTTCAGTCGCAGCCAGGGCGCCATCAGTGAGATCGTACCTTACGTAAACTTTATAGAGCATGCATTGCGTTGTGTCATTGGTCAAGCCGATTAGGAGCAGGATGATGAGAAAGTCGTAATGCTGAATGAATACCCAGGGGGGCTACTCCATCTGAGACAAGTCAGCAGGAGTCAGAGGAGGATGGTGCTTGGGGGGAGGAGGAGGAGGAGGAGAAGAAGCAGCAAGAAGAGCAGGCTTTAAACTTTTCTGGAATACCTGGTGTTGTCCGTAAATGGGGGAGGAGTGTCACGGCCATAGTCATGATCGTGACTCCTGTGACCGCATGCAGTTGCCTGCGGTCTTGGTGTTGTTGTCAATCACAGGTGAGGGCTATAGTATGTTGCCTCAACCTGTGGTTGCTGCTGGCAACATTGTGTATGTGGCAGCAGAGCAGCCTGAGCGGTGCTAGGCAGCTGGCTGCAGTAGGCATGCGTTTGCACCTGGCAACCTCTCTTTATAGGTGTGCCTTTTTATCGGTGTGCACGGGGTGTTATATGTGTTGTGTGCACTTCCCCTTTAAGTTGTTGTCTTCCCTTCCCTGGTGTTGGAAGGGTTAACTTCCTTCCTAGTGTGTGTGTGCACTGGGTGTGTCTGACTGGGTGTGGCTACTTGGCCCTATAAAGCCTCAGTGGAAGGCAGTAGTCAGAGAGGGTGCTTCAGCCATGCTTGCTGGAGACATCCGCCTGCTTATTTACCATCTGCCAGTGAGGGCCACCCTGGTTGTCATAAACGTTATGTCTGGTGTTAGTTTATGGTTTATCTGTTATTACAGCATATGGTTTACTGGGTTCCCGTGTGATGTCCGTTGTGTGCTGTGTCCTTTATGTTGGTTGTGGATAGCAGCACTTGCACGTGGGTTCCAGGTTGTGTGTCTGTGGCAGGTAAGTGTGGAACTAGTCTCACTTACCTGTCATTGCCATATGTCTGTTTATGTCCCCCCCTTTCTATGTATCTTGGCCAGTGAGACTCCTGTTCCTCCGTGTCTAGGAGGAACGGGTCGTCTTACCCTGCTCCTAGTCCAGGGCCCCCCTGAGGGCGAGCAGGAATATCAGGTTCCGGAGTATGAGCCCTCCTACCTTCAGGATTGGCTCATACGGATAGGAGACAGGGTCAGAGTTAGGGATGTGTAGGAGGTGACCAACTCCCTAATTCTCTGTCCTGGCCTTGCAGCGACTCCATCTGCTGATACCGCACGGCTGAGGGTTTTCCCCATCCTCAGCCGTGACAAGGAGACCGAGGACGACATTCTCCTGGGCGATGAGCAGGAGCCAGGCCGCTCCACCGCTTCCAATTTAGTGCAAATGGGGACCTTCATGCTCCAGTGTTTGAAGAGGGACCCCCATAAAAAAGCATAAAGGGCAAGGACCAGTACAGGGTGGCAACGTACTTAAACCCCCGGTACAAACACAAAATGGCGGACATGTTACCAGCATCACAGAGGGCTGTCAGAATGCAGAATTTCCAGGCCTTGCTTCGAGAGATGCTGCATTCTGCTATTTCAGGTGCTGGCAGAGGAATTTATACCCACAGAGAAAGCCAATCCTACAGCGCATGCAAGAAGAGGGCGGTTTGAAGATGTGTTGGTCACTTCGGATATGAGATCATTCTTGCAGCCAACCCATAGACAGCCGCCCTCTGGATCCAACCTCAGGTGTCTGACTACATTAGGTTAATGGCCGATGTGGACGCTCTGAGAAGAGAGGAACCCCTTGACTACTGGGTGTGCAGGCTTGACCTGTGGCCAGAGCTGGCACAATTTGTCATGGAACTCTTTGCTTGCCCCTCATCTAGTGTCCTGTCCGAAAGAGTGTTCAGCGCAGCAGGTGGGATCCTGACTGATAAGCGCACTCGCCTAGCTCACGACAGTGTGGACTACCTCACATTTCTAAAAATGAATGAGGCATGGATCTCGGAGGAATTCAACACCTGTGACGACCACGTTTAATTGAATTTCCTCATGCCAGCCCACACAAATCCGCCACCACCCGGAACAAATAATGGTCCCTGTCTTATGTAAATACAGCGGCATAAAAGGCCTTTTATGTCTGGTGAATGCCTAATGTTTGGGACCTCCGAGGAATTCAAAACCTGTGACGACCACATGTTATCGGATTTCAACTATTATCATTAAGGTTTTTTTTTCAAGAGGGGGATTTCGACATGTTTTTAATCCAATTTGGTATTTTTTGTTCTTTTAACCCCTTAAGGACTCAGCCCTATTTCACCTATAGGACCAGGCTATTTTTTGCAAATCTGACCAATGTCACTTTAAGTGGTGATAACTTTAAAACACTTTGACTTATCCAGGCCATTCTGAGATTGTTTTTTGTCACATATTGTACTTCATGACACTGGTAAAATGAAGTAAAAAAAAATCTTTTTATTTATACGAAAATACTAAATTTACCAAAAATTTGTAAAGAATTGCAAATTTCCAAGTTTCAATTTCTCTACTTCTATAATACATAGTAATACCTACAAAAATAGTTATTACTTTACATTCCCCATATGTCTACTTCATGTTTGGATGTCCAAAATATAAGAATGAGCAATTGCGCTGCAGTATAACAATGGCTGGTTAGTGCCGGTATACATGTCTATTCTGGACAAGGTACGGACAAGTCCTGAGGGATCCATGCCTGGTTCATTTTAATGAACGTGAGCTTGTCCACATTGGCTGTGGACAGGCGGCTGCGCTTGTCTTTGATGATGCCCCCTGCTGTGTTAAACACACGTTCAGATAATACACTGGCTGCAGGGCAGGCCAGCACCTCCAAGGTGTAAAGGGCACGGTCAGGCCATGTGCCAAATTTGGAGACCCAGAAGTTGAAGGGGGCAGACCCGTCATTCAGTACGTGTAGGTGTGTGCACACATACTGCTCCGCCATGTTGGTGAAATGCTGCCTCCTGCTAAGACGTTCAATATCAGCTGGTGGTGCTGGTTGTTGTGGCGTGCTGACAAAGCTTTTCCACATTTTGGACATGCTAACCCTGCCTTCTGAGGTGCTGGCGGTGCCCCAGCTGCGTTGGCGACCTCTTCCTCCTCCTCTGCCTTCGCCTTTTGCTTTCACTGTGCCACCGCTGTCACGTGGGAATGCCACCAGCAGTGCGTCTACCAGCGTGCGCTTGTACTCGCACATCTTACGATCACGCTCCAGTGAGGGAATTAAGGATAGTACGTTGTCCTTGTAACGGGGATCCAGCAGCGTGGCCACCCAGTAGTCACTAGATGTGCTGGGTGACCAGCCTCAAATTACTTACAGAAGAGGGCCTAATCTACGTGATAAACTCGTACATAGCCATTATGCTCCCAATCGCATAAAATCCACCTGGTTGCGGTCAAACATTGTGGGCTGTCACAAATGTGGCAATTGTATAGCATGCAAATGTATACAGACCACAAAATCATTTGTAAGCCACGTGACAGGCAAAAAATATTCTATCCAACATTTCATCAACTGCAAGTCCAGGGAGATTATATACCGCATTCAGTGTGAATGTGGGATGGAATACATAGGAAAGATGATACGAGAATTAAGGAGGCGGATAGGGGAACATTTGGGGGACATCTCACACAAACGGGACACCCCACTATCCAAACATGTACACACTGCCCATAATGGTATAGCCTCTTTGAGATTTATGGGTATTGACCTTGTGAAGCCTCCCATTAGAGGGGCTGATTGGGACAAATATCTCCTACAGCGCGAATTTCGCTGGATCTTCTGTCTATAAACCTCTGCACCCCTGGGCCTTATTGAAAGGCTGGACTATGGGTGCTTTATATAAACTGACGTGAGGAACCTGTGTAACATATCTAGGTTTCCCCTATATATCCGGCGCAACTTCTAGTATTCTCTGCGACTTATCTTGTTTCCTATATTCCTGCAAGAAATATCAGTTTAATCTAGCTGCGATTTTGTGTCACAGCATAATCATGGACGCCGCTATCAGGAGGCGTTCCGTATGGTTGCCCATCTGTTGACATGGTCTCCAAGGCAACCTTCCTTCCCCACGGCCTCCTCGTGACTGGCCGCCGCTATCACGTGGTGTTGGCGCCGGCGTCTGGCGTGTTGCAGCGCGGCGCATGCACGTGACGTCAGACACCGACGCGGACGATCACAGGGCGGTCCTTCTAAGAGAGGTGCGGATGGGCTCTATTTAAATCCCACAAAGGTATGTAGCAGTGTGGCTGGTAGATGTTGAGGAACCCCCAGAACTAGAGGGACATTACCTTAAGTGAGGACCACCATATCCCCACACACCAAAGTGCAGAGGAACATCTATTGCTCTGCAGCAAGGCAATCCAACACCAGGGGTGTCTGCCCACAGGCTCTCACTTTAGTTGATAGAGCCCTTTTGCAACTTTTTGACTGCAGGGTTTATCTCCCCCTTTTTTTACCCGCGGTAGCATATGTTACATGCTGTGTTTTTCTCTATATATACCAACTTTCCCTGAGGAGTCGACACGACAGAAACGTGCCACATCGGGAGGTCTGAAGAATCTGCATTTTTAATAGGCTAGTGACCAGGTCTATAACTAGGGACAGGTATCCTGACTGGGTCGCCCTTTCTAGGGCGAGTGCTCTGTGTAGACAGGCAGTATGGGAGCAGCCCCCTTTCCCCAAGTGTTTAGGGTGAGAAAGGGCACAGCACCACGACTCCCTCTGACCGCACGCTTACACAAGACACCGTCCGGTCCAGGCTTGACCTAAGCCAAGCTGATCCTAGCCATCTGGTTGGTCGGGTAAGACTGCTGGCGTCCACACAGGCGCGGCAGATCTAATTATTTACCTTTGCTCTACCAGCAGTGGGGTACCTATGCTTGGACCCCTTACATGTTTGTATGTGTGTTATGTTGATGCATCCTCTGGTGTATTGTATTTTATTGCATATCGTATAAAAGTTATATTTTAATAAGGATATTTCCCCACACCGCCTGTGGTGGGCCCCTTCACATATAGAACCTTGAAATATCGGTGAGGCTTTTGTAACTATTAGCCCCATTCAGTTATTGCACCCAGTAATCAGCACAAGTTAGAATGTGGGCAACTCGGCGGTCATTGCGGAGACACTGCAGCATGTAATCGCTCATGTGTGTCAGGCTGCCCAGAGGCAACGAAAAGCTGTCCTCTGTGGGAGGTGTATTCTCTGTGTCCTCTGAATCCCCCCAGCCACGCACAATTTATGGTTATGAGCTGGTCTGGGTGCCACCCTGCTGTGAACATGGTTCCTCCTCCTCCATCTCCTCCTCCTCATCCTCCACCTCGTCATCCTCCAGAACTGTGCCCTGGCTGGACAATTGTGTACCTGGCGTTTGTGGGTGCAGGAACCCACCCTCGGAGCCACTTGGGAATGACTGGCCGGAAACCCTACGAAATGATCCCTCTTCCTCCTCCTGTGCCACATCCTCTTCCATCATCGCCAGGAGAGTTTTTTCAAGGAGCCATAGAAGTGGGATAGTAACGCTGAGAACGGCGTCATCGGCATTGGCCATGTTGGTGAAGTACTCAAACAGTGCAACAAGGAACACAGGTCTTGCATGGAGGCCCAGTCATTGGTGGTGAAGTGGTGCTGTTCTGCCGAGCGACTCACCCGTACGTGCAGCAGCTGAAACTCCACTATCGCCTGCTGCTGCTCGCACAGTTTGGCCAGCATGTGCAAGGTGGAGTTCCACCTTGTGGGCATGTCTCATATGAGGCGGTGAGCTGGAAGGCCGAAGTTACGCTGCAGCGCTGACAGGCGAGCAGCAGCAGGGGGAGGGCACCGAAAGCACGCACAGACGGCCCGCACTTTATGCAGCAGCTCTGACATATCGGGGTAATTTTTAAGGAATCTCTGCACCACCAAATTCAGCACATGCGCCAGGCAAGGGATGTGCGTCAAACCGGCTAATCCCAGAGCTGCTACGAGATTTCGCCTATTATCGCACACCACCAGGCTGGGCTTGAGGCTGACTGGCACAAACCACTCATCGGTCTGTTGTTCAAGGCCCGTCAGCAGCTCCTGCGTGGTGTGGGGTTTTCCCCCCAAACATATAAGTTTTAAATCTGCCTGCTGTCGTTTACCCCTGGCTGTGCTGAAGTTGGTGGTGAAGGTGTTACGCTGACCGGATGAGGAGCGGGTGAAGGATGAGGAAGCGGAGTAGGAGGAGGAAGCAACAGGAGGCAAACAGAAGCGCCCTGCAATCCTCGGTGGTGGAAGGACATGCGCCAAACTGCTATCAGCCTCAGGCCCAGCCACCACTGCATTTACCCAGTGTGCTGTTATGGAGATATAATGTCCCTGACCGTGTTTACTGGTCCACGTAATCGTAGTGAGGTGCACCTTGCCACAGATGGCGTTGCGCAGTGCACACCTGATTTTGTCCCCTACTTGGTTGTGCAGGGAAGGGGTGGCTCTCCTGGAAAATTAGTGGCGGCTGGGCACGACGTACTGTGGGACAGCCACCGCCATAAGGCCTTTAAAACTATCCGTCTCCACCAGACGGAATGCCAGCATTTCAAAAGCCAGTAATTTAGAAATGCTGGCATTCAGGGCTAGGGAACGCGGGTGGGTAGGGGGGTACTTCCTCTTCCTCTCCAGCGTTTGGGAGATGGAGAGCTGAATGCTTCCTTGGGACATTGTGGAGATGCTTGGTGACCCAGGTGATTGTGTTGCTGGCAGATCCTCTGTTTGTGGAGTGGCAGGTGGCACTGTCACTCCAGAGGTGGATGAAGACGCCGAGACTGCAGCAGAAGAGGAAGCAGGAGGAGCCAGAGACCTTTCTTGGTTTTTGAGGTGTCTACTCCACTGCAGCTCGGGCTTTGCACTTAAATGCCTGGTTATGCAGGTTGTGCTCAGGTTGAGAACGTTTATGGCTTGCTTCAGGCTCTGATTGCACAGAGTGCAAACCACTCGTGTCTTGTTGTCAGCACATTGTCTGAAGAACTGCCACGCCAGAGAACTCCTTGGAGCTGGCTTTGGTGTGCTCGGTCTCTTGTAGCAGGCGTACTGTCTAAAGGACAACCGCTTCGCTTTTGCACCCTGCTCCCTCTTCTGCTGTGCTGGTGGCTCTGTGCGACCACCGCCTCTTCCTCCGAACTACATAGGTCACTCGCATGACCTTGATTCCATGTGGGGTCGAGGACCTCATCGTCCTCCACATCATCTTCCACCCAGTCTTAACCCCTGCCTTCCTTGTCGGTCTGTACACTTTCGAAAGCCCCAGCAGTTGGCACCTGTGTTTCGTCATCATCCGAGACGTGCTGTAATGGTCCTCCCATGTAGTCATCTTGAAAGATAAGTGGTTGGGCATCGGTGCACTCAATCTCTTACACTTCTGGGGCAGGGCTAGGTGGATGGCCCTGGGAAACCCTGCTAACAGAGTCATCAAAATGCAGAAGAAACTGCTGCATGACTTGGGGCTCAGACTGCTTGGCTGATTTGCAAGGGAGTGAGGTGAAAGACTGATGGACATCGGCTGCAGGTGCCAACTGTGGTCTTTCAGCAGGAGACTGGGTGGAATACAAAGTGAAGGAACTGGATCCTCTGTCAGCAACCCAATCTCCTATTGCCTGTACTTGTTCAGGCCTCACCATTCGTAGAGCCGCATTATGCCCGACCAAATACCGCTGCAGGTTCTGTTGCCAACTCGCACCTGAGGAAGGGTTTTCACTTGTGCGTGTAGCTGGCACAGATCGACCACGTCCTCTCCCTGCAACAGGAGCTCCACCAGCAGTACCATGACCTGGGCCACGTTCCTTATTTGACGCTCTCCTCATATTTCTCGAATTTTGGATCTTTCCCTAAATGGGTGTTAAATTAATAGTAGAATAGAACGACAGTATGTAAAGTGTGTATCTCACATGGCCTGACCCACAGTAGGCCTCAATTAAAGAACTCATTGCCCAAAATTGCTGTATTTCAAATACCTGAATCAATCCCCTGTATTTAAAGGGTGTATCTCACACGGCCTGACCCACAGTAGGCCTCAATTAAAGATTTGTTTGCCCAAAATGGCTTTATTTCAAATAACTGAATAGAAAGACAGTATGTAAAGGCGGTATCTCACAATGACATCTGCAGCAAAGGCTGCCAACTAATTTTTTTTTGCCCAAACGGGTGTTTGTTTAATAACTGAATTTGACAGCAGTATATAACCCTGTAATTTCACATGTGCTGATGCTGCAAGGCCTGAAAATAGTGGTTTTTGCCAAAAAAGTGTGTTTTTAAAACTCCAGAAAATGATGGCTGTATTTCTAGCTTAAATTGCACACTGACTAATCCAGATGTTGTATATTGCCCAAAAAAATTGGAATTGAATTTAACACTTGCATATCAGGAAAAAAGTAGTTTTTGGCACAAAAAGTGTGTTTCAGGGAGAAGAGAGGAAGGAAAGAGGGTGCACTCTGACTCCACCCTCAACCCCTATCCCTGCCTACTTACACTACCCACCCTAGGTGACGGGGCGTAACTGGGCGACGGACCCTTACTTAAGTGCACAGAGGAAAGATACGGAAGGTCAACAAGCCAAGGGTCAGAACCAGGAGAAGCGGGAGTACAAATGGAGCGGGCAAATGTAAAGTCAACAGTCAGAGCCGAGGTCAATCCAGGAGAGCAATACGTACAAAGGATGAGATGAAGTCGAGGTCCAAGAACAAGCCGAGATCACAAGGTCAGGAGGTCAATCAGAACAAGCAGCCGCAGACTAGAACCAAGGAACAAGGAAGCATCAATGGACCAGTATCACAGGCAACCTGTAGCCAGCAGGTTGCCTGTATTTATAGTGGGGAGTGAGGGTCATGTGACGTGGCCAGCGTCACATGACCGACAGACAGACAAGTCGAGCACCGAGTGATCAGCTCGGCGCTCAAGGCAGACCTAGGAGCAGGGAGCCTCCCAGCTAGCAAAGCCACCCTGGGAACGAGGCCGAACACAGATCCTCACTCCCGAAGCTAAGCAGCAAGTCTGCGGTTGATGGGAGACCGAGTGTGCATTTGGCGCCCCGTTACAGTGTGTTTTTAAAAACCCAGAAAATGATGGCTGTATTTATAGCTTAAATTGCACACTGACTAAGCCTGCAAATGCACCAGATGTTGTAAATTGGCCAAAAAATTGGGATTTTCAATGTCCCAAAAGCTTGGATGCAGTGCTAGTGCACTGAGCTTGCATAAAATGGTCGCCGCCGCCGCCCACCTAACTGACTTATTAAAGTTGTTTTTGGTCACTGGGCTCAGGGCAGGATAAAAAAAGTTGTGCTTTGCACCCACAAAACACAATGTATGTACACTCACCTAAAGAATTATTAGGAACACCTGTTCTATTTCTCATTAATGCAATTATCTAGTCAACCAATCACATGACAGTTTCTTCAATGCATTTAGGGGGGTAGTCCTGGTCAAGACAATCTCCTGAACTCCAAACTGAATGTCAGAACTGGAAAGAAAGGTGATTTAAGCAATTTTGAGCGTGGCATGGTTGTTGGTGCCAGACGGGCCGGTCTAAGTATTTCACAATCTGCTTAGTTACTGGGATTTTCACGCACAACCATTTCTAGGGTTTACAAAGAATGGTGTGAAAAGGGAAAAACATCCAGTATGCGGCAGTCCTGTGGGCGAAAATGCCTTGTGGATGCTAGAGGTCAGAGGAGAATGGGCCGACTGATTCAAGCTGATAGAAGAGCAACGTTGACTGAAATAACCACTCGTTACAACCGAGGTATGCAGCAAAGCATTTGTGAAGCCACAACACGCACAACCTTGAGGCGGATGGGCTACAACAGCAGAAGACCCCACCGGGTACCACTCATCTCCACTACAAATAGGAAAAAGAGGCTACAATTTGCACGAGCTCACCAAAATTGGACTGTTGAAGACTGGAAAAATGTTGCCTGATCTGATGAGTCTCGATTTCTGTTGAGACATTCAAATGGTAGAGTCCGAATTTGGCGTAAACAGAATGAGAACATGTATCCATCCTCTGATGGCTACTTCCAGCAGGATACTGCACCATGTCACAAAGCTCGAATCATTTCAAATTGGTTTTGTGAACATGACAATGAGTCCACTGTACTAAAATGGCCCCCACAGTCACCAGATCTCAACCCAATAGAGCATCTTTGGGATGTGGTGGAACGGGAGCTTCGTGCCCTGGATGTGCATCCCTCAAATCTCCATCAACTGCAAGATGCTATCCGATCAATATGGGCCAACATTTCTAAAGAATGCTATCAGAACCTTGTTGAATCAATGCCACGTAGAATTATTGCAGTTCTGAAGGCAAAAGGGGGTCCAACACCGTATTAGTATGGTGTTTCTAATAATTCTTTAGGTGAGTGTAGATTGCTGAGTTAGATTTAGAGTTTGAGCAAAGATTCAGTCCTATTCTCTTCCTAAAATCACCAGCAGCATCCTCTCCCTACACTAAGCACAGCAGAGTGACGTGCAGCGCTACGTGACTCCAGCTTATATAGAGGCTGGGTCACAACCAATCACAGTTATGTCAATAGTAGGCAATGCTGTGATGGCTTCTAAGGTCAGACAGTTAACCGCTTGTTGATTGGCTGCTCTGCAGCCTTTCAAAAAGCGCCAAGAAAGCGCTAAACACCGAACCCGAACCAGAACTTTTACTGAAATGTTCGGGTTCGGGTACGGGGTCCAAAAATCCTAAATTTCGGTACAAACTCGAACTTTACAGTTCGGGTTCCCTCAACCCTAATTATAATATATTATATATTCAAAATATATAATAATATGTGTAAATATATTATGGCTAAAAACTTATACCAACATACCAAACCAATACACTATATAGGTACATAGCCAGTCACAAAAAAAAAATTATGATACTTCAACTGTATAGGTCTCAGTAGAAGTACAGTACAGTAGAGATCTATTTTTTTTTTTTTATGTAACTAGCAATGCAGCTATTATAGCTGAGTGGTTAAGTGCCTTGCCTCTAATACAGAAGGTTGTGAGTTAAAATTCTGGCCGAAATTTTTCTGAAATACAGGCTAAATAAGATTTAAATACCATATATGGACATAGCTATGTATGAAGTCCGAGCAGGGACTCCTAAGCCGAACTAGAGTCCTGACACCCTCCCCTCTTCAGAGCAGGGGGTGCCTGGGGTTCTCCCATTGACTTCCATTGTGCTCGGCTAAGCATCGCAAAGTGTTCTACTCGAGCACACAAGCACTTTGGTGCTCGATCAACACTATAGCTGACATGTTAAAAAAAGCTCACACTGTGGAGCCATATGCCGGCATCCTAGGAGCGCAAGATGTGACCATGCTTGGTGGATGGCTCGCTCCACATACGTTTGCAGTCTGCTTTTAGCCTCCGGTGCACTGCGCGTTCTGCCTGCTTCTCCTCCTTCTCCTTCCTATCTGCTGCTCCGTCTCTCCCTCTAAACTCCCCTCCTCTTCCTCTCTTGTGGGCACCCACGTGATGTCCATCGACATGTCATCATCGTCACATTCACCACCACTGACATTAGAGATCTCGGAGTAGGCAGTAACAGCAGGGACCACTCTCCTTGGGATGATCTGGGCACTGTCATCAGACTGCTGGGTGGTGGCTGTTGCTACCTCCTCTTCCTCATCCGATGCCAAGAATGGCTGCACATCGGTAAGGTCTGGGAATGGATGGGAAAATAATTCCTCTAACTCGCGTGAACGGGCGATGGTGGTGGTGTCTTTGGGGGTGCACACATCAGAAAGTGAGGAGGGTGCAGATACAGAGGATGAGGAGGATGCAAAAGCGGAAGGATGAGTGAGCCACTCAACCAACTCTGGTGCGTCCTTCAACGTAATCGCACGCACCTTCTCCAACTTCCCACTTAGGCTGCAGCCTGGTGCACCTGCCCGACCCCTATCACCGTTGCGGAACGGTCTGCCTCTTCCTCTGCCTGTCATTTTCAAAATGACACTGTGGTAAAGTCCCTAGAGAAGAGCAATATTTGTGGAAGCAGGTATATTGCAGGCCTCAATCAGCATTTGGTGGAAGCTGGTATATCAAACCCCTTAATCAGTATTTTGCGGAAGCAGGTGTATTGCAGGCATCAATCAATATTTGATGGAAGCAGGCATATCAATGCCCTTAATCAGTATTTTGTGGAAGCAGGTGTATCGCAGGCATCAATCAATATTTGGTGGAAGCAGTTGTATTGCACCCCTCAATCTATATTTTGTGGAATCAGGTACATAGAATCTCTTAATCAATATGTGGTGGAAGCAGGTATATCGCATCCCTCAATCAGTATTTTGTGGAAGCAGATATATAGAACCCCTTAATCAATATTTAGTGGAAGCAGGTATATCACACCACTTAATTTATATTTTGTGGAAGCATGTATATCAAACCCTTAATCAGTATTTTGCGGAAGCAGGTATATTGCACCCCTCAATCAGTATTTTGTGAAAACAGGTGTATCGTAGGCCTCAATCATTATTTGGTGGAAGCAGGTACATCACAACACCTTAATCTGTATTTTGTGGAAGCAGGTATATAGAACCCCTTAATCAATATTTGGTGGAAGCAGGTATATTGCACCCCTTAATCAGTATTTTGTGGAAGCAGGTATATTGAACCCCTCAATCAATATTTGGTGAAAACAGTTATATCATTCCCCTTAATCAGTATTTTGTAGAAGCAGGTGTATCGCAGACCTCAATCTGTATTTGGTGGAAGCAGGTATATCACACCCCTCAATCAGTATTTTGTGGAAGCAGGTATATCAAACCATTTTATTAATAATTTGTGGAAGCAGGTATACCAATCCCCTTAATCAGTATTTTGTGGAAGCAGGTATATCGCACCCCTCAATCAGTATTTGGTGAAAGCAGGTATATAGAACCCCTCAATCTGTATTTTGTAGAAGCAGGTATATTAAACCCCTTAATCAGTATTTTGTGGAAGCAGTTATATCATTCACCTTCAACAGTATTTTGTTTAAGCAGATATATAGAACCCCCTAATCAATATTTGGTGGAAGCAGGTATATCAAACCCCTTAATCAGTATTTTGTGGAAGCAGGTGTATCGCAGGCCTCAATCAATATTTGGTGGATGCTGGTATATCAATCCCCTTAATCAGTATTTTGTTGAAGCAGGTATATCGCACCCCTCAGTCTGTATTTTGTGGTAGCAGGTATATAGAACCAATTAATCAATATTTGGTGGAAGCAGGTATATAGCACCTTTCAATCAGTGTTTTGTGGAAGCATGTATATCAAACACCTCAATCTGTATTTTGTGGTAGCAGGTATATAGAACCCCTTAATAAATATTTGGTGGAAGCAGGTATATCACACCCCTCAATCAGTATTTTGTGATAGTAGGTATATAGAACCCCTTAATCAATATTTGGTGGAAGCAGGTATATCGCACCCCTCAATCTGTATTTTGTGGTAGCAGATATATAGAACCAATTAATCAATATTTAGTGGAAGCAGGTATATCGCCCCCTTAATTAGTTTTTTGTGGAAGCAAGTATATCGCAGGCCTCAATCAATCTTTTGTGGAATCAGGTACATCACAACCCTCAATCTGTATTTTATGGAAGCAGGTATATAGAACCCCTTAATAAATATTTGGTGGAAGCAGGTATATTGCACCCCTTAATCAGTATTTTGTGGAAGCAGGTATATAGAACCCCTCAATCAATATTTGATGAAAGCAGTTATAGCAATCCCCTTAATCAGTATTTTGTGGAAGCAGGTGTATCGCAGGCCTCAATCAGTATTTTGTGGAAGCAGGTGTATCGCAGGCCTCAATCAATATTTGGTGAAAACAGTTATATCATTCCCCTTAATCAGTATTTTGTAGAAGCAGGTGTATCGCAGACCTCAATCTGTATTTGGTGGAAGCAGGTATATTAATCCCCTTAAACAATATTTTGTGGAAGCAGGTATATCAAACCTATTTTTCAGTATTTAGTGGAAGCAGGTATATCACACCCCTCAATCTGTATTTTTTGGAAGCAGGTATATCAAACCCTTTTATTAATAATTTGTGGAAGTAGGTATACCAATCCCCTTAATCAGTATTTTGTGGAAGCAGGTATATCAATCCCCTTAATCAGTATTTTGTGGAAGCAAATATATCGCACCCCTTAATCAGTATTTTGTGAAAGCAGTTATATAGAACCCCTCAATCTGTATTTTGTAGAAACAGGTATATCAAACCCCTTATTCAGTAGTTTGTCGAAGCAGGTATATCGCACCTCTCAATCAGTATTTTGTGGAAGCAGTTATATAAAACCCCTTAATCAGTATTTTGTGGAAGCAGTTATATCATTCACCTTCAACAGTATTTTGTTTAAGCAGATATATAGAACCCCCTAATCAATATTTGGTGGAAGCAGGTATATCAAACCCCTTAATCAGTATTTTGTGGAAGCAGGTGTATCGCAGGCCTCAATCAATATTTGGTGGATGCTGGTATATCAATCCCCTTAATCAGTATTTTGTTGAAGCAGGTATATCGCACCCCTCAGTCTGTATTTTGTGGTAGCAGGTATATAGAACCACTTAATCAATATTTTGTGGAAGCAGGTATATCGCACCCCTCAATCAGTATTTTGTGGTAGCAGGTATATAGAACCAAATAATCAATATTTAGTGAAAGCAGGTATATCGCACCCCTCAATTAGTTTTTTTTGTGGAAGCAAGTATATCGCAGGCCTCAATCAATCTTTTGTGGAAGCAGGTATATAGCACCTTTCTATCAGTATTTTGTGGAAGCATGTATATCAAACCCCTCAATCTGTATTTTGTGGAAGCAGGTAAATAGAACCACTTAATATTTGGTGGAAACAGGTATATCGCACCCCTCAATCGGTATTTTGTGGAAGCAGGTATATCGCAGGCCTCAATCAATATTTTGTGGAAGCAGGTATATAGCACCTTTCAATCACCTGATGGATGTGTCATGGGTCAAAGTTCGGCGCAATGCAAAAGAATATGGCGCATGTGAACATCGCCATATGCTCGCATGTTCGGCGGATCGCAAACGAGCAAAGTTCGCTGCGAAACGACAGCCGAACCGCAAGACCATCTCTAATGACAACCTCTTTCTGTTTTGAACCAGCCCTGTACCTCAAATGGATACAGAGATCACCCGATTTATTGCTCCAATTGTTCTGTAAGATTTATTTCAAGTTATCAGTTTAGAGGCGTGTACTTTCTCAGAGCGCCTGTCCTGTCTGCTGCAGCTGGTGGCAGTCGAAGGATGAACTTAGCATGTGCTTCCATCTCAGTGAGCAGGACAGAGAAATTAGAAAAAGAGCAAACAGCAGGTGGCGCTATACAGATTTCAGTGAATACTGTAACTCTGTGGTTATGCAAAATGTTTTTGTTACATGAAATTCCAAAAGTATTCAGATCCAAGTGCTGGTTTCAAAAATGGAAAATATTTTTCATGGACCACGCGGGACACAGGCCGGAAGAGGCCTGCATCGCATCGCTGCCAGCCTGATGGAGGTAAGTATAAGTGTTTATTTTTTTATATGTTACTACTTACTGGCACATGATTGGGGGGGCATCTATAGGGGTTCTTGTTATTGGCACATGATTGGGTGGCATCTATGGGGGCACTTGTTACTGGCACATGATTGGAGGGCATGTATGGGGGCACTTGTTACTGGCACATGATTGGGAGGCATCTATGGGGCACTTGTTACTGGCACGATTGGGGGGAATCTATGTGGGCACTTGTTACTGGAACATGATTGGGGCATCTATGGGGCACTTGTTATTGGCACATGATTGGGGGCATCTTTGGGGGTACTTGTTACTAGCACATGATTGGGGGGCATCTATAGGGGTACTTGTTACTGGCACATTAATGGGGGGCATCTATGAGGCACATATTACTGGCACATTATTGGGGGGCACTGTGGGGGCATCTATGGGGGGATTTCTTACTGGCACATTATTGGTGGCATTTTTTCTGGCACATTATTGGGTGGCACTATGGGGGCATCTATGGGTCACTTCTTACTGGCACATTATTGGGGGCACTATAGGGGCATCTACTGAGGCCACAAAGAAGGGGTATTTTATATGGGGGAAGGTGGGAGAGGAAAACTATGGGGGCTTCTACTGAGGCCACAAAGAAGGGGTATTTTATATGGGGGGCTCTGTATAGGGGCATTTTATACTGGGGCACATTATGGTGGGTACTATGGGGAAGGGGAGAGAGGAGTACTATGGGCTCATCTATAGGGGGCACTAAGAAGGGGTATTTTATACTTGCAAATTATGGGGGACACTGAGGGCATCTACTGGGGCACTATATATGGGGCATTTTATACTGGTACATTATGGGGGGCACTGGGAAGTAGGGGGAGAGGAGCACTATGGGGGCATTTACTGGGGGCACTATATAGGGGTATTTTATACTGGCACATTATGGGGGCACTATGAGCATTAGCTCAACTGGGGGCATTAAAAGGGGGTATTTCTTGCACTGGCACATTATAAGGAGAATTATTACTACTAGGGGGCATTATGATGGGCTTTATTACTACTGGGGGTCTATGGAAAACATTATTACTAGTATGGGCACTATGGGAGCATTATTACTTCTTTGGCACAGTGGGGACATGTTGGGGACACTGTAGGAGCACTATTACTACCATGTGTGCTCTAGCAGAGAATTATTAATATTGGCTGGACTTTTGGGAGCACTATTACTGTGGGGGCACCTTGGCACAGTATCAACTTACCACAATTATTTTTGGGGGACCTTACTATTAGTGTCAGGGGCAGTTATTTTAGGGCACTGAGTGCCAATAATTATTAATGGGCACTATATGCATGGTACTACTATCAGGTGGTTTATTTGTTTCTGCAGTATCGTATTGGGGAGCACAGCAGCATAGTTTTGGGGGTGGTAGGATGATTTGTCCAAATAAAGGGAGGATGATGGAAAAGTAGTAAACTAAGATTTTGTTTGTCAAACTGCAGAGACAAGAAATGGCTGAAAAATGGTGGTCTGGTCTGAAGGTCTGAAAGGAGAAGATGAGGAAAGAGAACATCTACATCAAAGAGACGTCACTGCATGTAAGAGGTATGTGGCGCTGTATTACCCTGTATGTAGCGGTGGATGGCGGGGTTAGTAGTACAGTACTACCGTATCTACACATTGTAAAAAATGTATAAAATAATAATCTGCAAAATACTATACATTTGTGTCAGAAGTTGTTCTTTTTTAATTTTTAGAATAATGATACAGCCATTTTATTTGATACTTTTGTGCAGATTTTTTCCCCCTCTATATTAAAGGACACTATAGTCACCAGAACCACAACAGCTAAACGTAGTAGTTCTGGTGTCTATAGCATGTCTCTGCAAGCTTTTTAATGTAAACACTGCTTTTTCTGAAAAAAAGGCAGCATTTACATTACTGCCAAGGAACACCTCTAGTGGCCACTTATCATTATTAAAGTTTACTACTCTACGAGGTGTGTGGATTTTTTTTGTGTGTGTGTGTGTGTTGTGGTGGAGGGCGTGATTGCATGCTAGGGTGTGGGGAGGTGGGATCCAGGGGGCCCAAGTACATTCTTGCCCAGGGTCCAATCAATAGTATCCCCTTAAGGACTCAGCCCTATTTCACCTTAAGGACTTGGCCATTTTTTGCAAATCTGACCAGTGTCACTTTAAGTGCTGATAACTTTAAAACGCTTTGACTTATCCAGGCCATTCTGAGATTGTTTTTTCATCACATATTGTACTTCATGACACTGGTAAAATGAAGTAAAAAAAAAATCATTTTTATTTATAAAAATTACCAAATTTACCAAACAATTGTAAAAAAATGCAAATTTCCAAGTTTCAATTTCTCTAATTCTATAATACATAGTAATACCTACAAAAATAGTTATTACTTTACATTCCCCATATGTCTAATTCATGTTTGGATCAATTTGGGAATGATATTTTATTTTTGGGGGATGTTACAAGGCTTAGAAGTTTAGAAGCAAATCTTGATATTTTTTACAAATTTTCAAAAATCCACTCTTTAGGGACCAGTTCAGGTCTGAAGTCACTTTGTGAGGCTTAAATAATAGAAACCACCCAAAAATGACCCCATTCTAGAAACTACACCCCTCAAGGTATTCAAAACTGATTTTACAAACGTCGTTAACCCTTTAAGTGTTCCACAAGAATTAATGGCAAATGATGATAAAATTTCAGAATTTTGATTCTTGGGCAAATTTTCCATTTTAATCCATTTTTTCCAGTAACAAAGCAAGGGTTAACAGCCAAATAAAATGCTATATTTATTGCCCCGATTCTGTAGTTTGCAGAAACACCCCATATGTGGCCATAAACTACTGTACGGGCACACAGTAGGGCGTAGAGGGAAAGGTGCGCCGTATGGTTTTTGGAAGGCAGATTTTGCTGGACAGTTTTTTTTGACACCATGTCCCATTTGAAGCCCCCCTGATGCACCCCTAGAGTAGAAACTCCATAAAAGTGACCCCATCTAAGAAACTACACCCCTCAAGGTATTCAAAACTGATTTTACAAACTTTGTTAACCCTTTAGGTGTTGCACAAGATTTAATGGAAAATAGAGATGCAATTTCATAATTTCACTTTTTGGGCAGATTTTCCATTTTAATATGTTTTTTCCAGTTACAAAGCAAGGGTTAATAGCCCAACAAAACTTATTATTTATGGCCCTGATTCTGTAGTTTACAGAAACACCCCATATGTGGTCGTAAACTACTGTATTAGCACACGGCAGGGCGCAGAAGGAAAAGAATGCCATGCGGTTTTTGGAAGGCAGATTTTGCTGGACTGGTTTTTTTGAAGCCCCCCTGATGCACCCCTTAGAGTAGAAACTCCAAAAAAGTGACCCCATTTTAGAAACTACAGGATAGGGTGGCAGTTTTGTTGGTACTAGTTTAGGGTATATATGATTTTTGGTTGCTCTATATTACACTTTTTATGAGGCAAGATAACAAGAAATAGCTTTTTTGGCACCGTTTTTTTATTTTTTTACAACATTCATCTGACAGGTTAGATCATGTGGTATTTTTATAGAGCAGGTTGTCACGGACGTGGCGATACCTAATATGTATACAATTTTTTTATTTATGTAAGTTTTACACAATGATTTCATTTTTGAAGCAAAAAAAATCATGTTTTAGTGTCTCCATAGTCTGAGAGCTATAGTTTTTTTTTGTTTTTGGGCGATTATCTTAGGTAGGGTCTCATTTTTTGTGGGATGAGATGACGGTTTGATTGGCACTATTTTGGGGTGCATATGACTTTTTTATCGCTTGCTATTACACTTTTTGTGACGTAAGATGACAAAAAATTGCTTTTTTTACACCGTTTCAATTTTAATTTTTTTACGGTGGTCACCTTAGAGGGTTAGGTCATGTGATATTTTTATAGAGCTGGTCGATACGGACATGGCGATACCTAATATGTATACTTTATTTTTATTTATGTAAGTTTTACACAATGATTTCATTTTTGAAAAAAAAAATCATATTTTAGTGTTTCCATAATCTAAGACCCATAGTTTTTTCAGTTTTTGGGTGATTATCTTGGGCAGGGTATGATTTTTACGGGATGAGATGACGGTTTGATTGGTACTATTTTGGCATACATGCGACTTTTTTGATCACTTTTATTACCTTTTTTGGGAAGTAAGGTGGGCAAAATTTCAATTTTCTCATAGCTTTTATTTTTTTGTTTTTATGCCGTTCATCGTGCGGGGAAAGTAACATGACCGTTTTATAGATCAGATCGTTACGGACGTGGCGATACCTAAAACGTGTAGTGTATTTATTTATTTATTTTTTTATTCAGTGATAAATGTTTTTTTTAATCTTTACTTTTTTCACTTTTTTTTTTTTTTTTTTTACCCAGACCCACTTGGTTCTTGAAGATCCAGTGGGTCTGATGTCTGTATAATACAGTACAGTACACTATATAGTGTATTGTACTGTATTTTCCTTACACTTTGTCTGAACAGATCTATGCCTTTAGCACAGATCCGTTCAGCACCATGGACAGCAGGATGCCTGAGAAGGCATCCTGTTGCCATGGGAACCTTCCCCGTCTGCTCAGTTGTGGTAAGGAGGGGGGCTCCCTCCCTCTGTGACCCCATCCTGTCTGGGGGCTGCAAAGGCACAGCAGCCCCCCGATGGGAGAGGGAGGGAGCTCCCTGACTGTTAACCTTTTCCATACAGCGGTCCGTATGGACCGCGGTATGGAAAGGGTTAAACGGCTGACATCACAGCACAGATGTCAGCCGTTTATACCAGAGTGTCAGCAATGTGCCCCCCCCCCCACTTCCCCCTGCACCACCCGCCGGCAAAAAAATCATTCAGGGGTGTGAAAAAACGCGGGGATCAGAAACTGCAGAAAGCGCTGCAAACCGCAGGTCTGAATTGACCTGCGGTTTGCGGCGATTGGCGATACGGGGGGGTCACATGACCCCCCCCGGTGTTGTGACAGGATGCCCGCTGAATGATATCAGCGGGCATCCCGTTCCGATTAACCCCCGCGGCGCCGCAATTGCATTTTAAAGCCATGACGTACTGATACTTCATGGGTCCTTAAGGACTCGGGAAACATGCCGTACCGGTACGTCATGCGTCCCTAAGGGGTTAAAGACGGCCCTGGTGACAGCGACAACCATTGTGTAAGCTGTAATGGACCTAGCCTTTCTGCTGCCTAAAGGGGGTAAATTGAAACAGCGCCTCACCCTTCCCCAATCCCTATACCAAATTCTCAACCTAACCCCTTCCCTCCTAACATCACATTTAACACTACAAAACATACAGGGCAATACAGCACTCAATACCTCCAACATCCAGTGATGTCTCCTCTGATGTAGACTTTCTTTCTCCTCATCTTCTCCATTCAGACCCGACCCCCATGATGATTTTTCACCTCTCTCTTGTCTCTGCAGTTTGACAAAAAGACTTCTTACTTTTCCATCACCCTCCCACCTCCAATACTGTGCCTGTTGTGCTCTCTCTTCAATACTATACTGCAGAAACAGATAAACCCCCTGATAATACAGTCCTGTTTAAAAGTTTAAGACCACTTGAGAAATGGCAAAAAATCATATTTAGCATGGCTGGATCTTAACAAGGTTCCAAGTAGAGCTTCAACATGCAACAAGAAGAAATGGGAGTGAGACAAAACATTTTTTGAGCATTCAATTTAATGAAAACAATTAATAAACTGAAACAGGCTGTTTTTCAGCTGATCAAAAGTTTAGGACCACACCTCCAAAAAAAAAACTAAACCCCCCCAAAACAGAAATCCAACTTCCAAACATGAACTCAGTAATGAGTAGCTCCGCCGTTATTGTTTATCACTTCAAAAATTTGTTTCGGCATGCTTGATGCAAGCGTTTCCATGAGGTGAGTGGGAACATTTCTCCAAGTAGTGAACACGGCTGCACGAAGGCCATCTACTGTCTGGAACTGTTGTCCATTTTTTTAAACTTCCCTTGCCATTCATCCCCAAAGGTTCTCAATTGGATTTAGATCAGGGGAACAGGCAGGATGGGCCAAAAGAGTGATGTTATTCTCCTGGAAGAAGTCCCTTTTCCTGCAGGCATTGTGTACTGTAGCGTTGTCCTGTTGAAAAACCCAGTCATTACCACACAGTCGAGGGCCCTCAGTCGTGAGGAATGCTCTCTGCAACATCTGGACATAGCCAGCGGCCGTTTGACACCCCTTCACTTTCTGAAGCTCCATTGTTCCACTGAAGGAAAAAGCCATTATGGCGCCCCCTCCACTGTGGCGCGTAGAAAACATCTCAGGTGGGATCTGCTTGTCATGCCAGTAACGTTGGAAACCATCAGGACCATAAAGGTAAAAAAAAATCTCATCAGAGTATAAAACTTTCTTCCACCTTTGAATGTCCCATGTTTGGTGCTCTCTTGCAAAGTCCAAACGAGCAGTTATGTGGCGTTCAAGGAGACGAGGTCTTTGAAGACGTTTTAAGTTTTTGAAGCCCTTCAGTCTCAGATGCCGTCTGATAGTTATGGGGCTGCAGTCAGCACCAGTAAGGGCCTTAATTTGGGTCGAGGATCGTCCAGTGTCTTGAAGGACAGTCAATTGGATCCTCCGGCTCAGTGCTGATGAAATTTTTTGGGGTCTTCCACTTGACTTTTTTGTTCCATAACCCTCAGGATCATTTAAGAAATTCCAAATGACTGTCTTACTGCTTATGCAGTTCAACAACCCGACCACGTTCAAAAAGGGAGAGTTTTTTTGCCTTTGCCATCACAACGTGTGACTACCTGACAGAAAATGACAATTAATCCACATCTTTGCACAGATTTGGCCTTTTAAAGGCATATGGTCCTAAAATTTGGATCAGCTGAAAAACAGCCTGTTTCAGTTTAATCGTTATTTTCAATTAATGGAATGCTCAAAAAATGTCTTGTCTCACTCCCATTTCTTCTTGTTGCATGTTGAAGCTCTACTTGGAACCTTGTTATGTAAAATATGATTTTTTGCCATTTTTCAAGTGGTCTTAATTTTTTGATCAGCACTGTATTAGTACCATGCAGATAGTGCCCTTCAATAATTATTTGCACGCAGTGTCCTAAAATAACTGCACCCAGCAAATTGTGCCCCTGACACTAATAGTGTAAACATATTATCCCCCAAAAATAACTGTGCTAAGCTGATACAATGCCAGGATGTCACCCACAGTAATAGCGCTCCCAAAAGTCCCACAATAGTAATAATTCTCTGCCAGAGCATACTTGGTAGTAATAGTGCTTCTACAGGGCCCCAAACATGTTCCCACTGTGCCCCAGTAAGTAATAATGCTTCCATAGTGCCCATACTAGTAATCATGTTCCCCATAGTCCCCCAGTAGTAATAAAGCCCACCATAATGCCCCCCAGTAGTTAATTCTCCTTATAATGTGACAGTAGAAAAATGCCCCCTTAAAATGTGCACAAGTACAGAAACTGCCTCCTTATGTGCACCAGTACAAAAAAATGCCCTCTTACAATGTGTGCCAGTGCAAAAAATGCCCCCTAATAATGTGCACTAGTACAAAAACGCCCCTGTTTTGTGTGCCAGTGCAAAAACATACCCCATCTTAGTGGACCCAGTTGTGCTAATGTCCACATAGTGCCCCCATAATGTGCCAGTATAAAATACCCATATATAATGCCCCAGTAAATACCCCCATAGTGCTCCTATCCCCCACTTCTCCATAGTGCCCCCAAAATGTGCCAGTATAAAATATCCCTATATATTAAGGCCCAAGTAAATGCCCACTAGTACTCCTCTCCCCCACTTCTCCATAGTGCGCCAGTTTAAAATACCTCTATTAATGACCCTAAGTAAATGACCCTGTAGTCCTCCTCTCCCCCTTTTCCCATAGTACCCCCATAATGTGCCAGTATAAAATTCCCCCTATATAGTGTCCCCTGTAAATGCCCCTTTATTTCTTCCCTCCCCCTTCCTCATAGTGCCCCTAATAATGTGCCACTATAAAATGCCCATATATGGTGTCCCCAGTAGATACCCCCATAGTGCTCCTCTTTACCCCTTCCCCATAGTACCCCCAATAATGTGTCCCAGTATAAAATGCCCCTATACAGAGTCTGCAGTAAATGCCCTCATAGTGTCCCCTATAATTTGCCAGTATAAAATACCCCTTTTGAGTGCCCCCAGTAGATGCCCCCATAGTGTTCCTCTCTCCCCTTCCCTATAGTGCCCCCCATAGTGCCTGCAGCCTATCAGAGGAATAGGAAAGGGAGATGGCCCTCCCCTGCCCTGCCGCAGCATACAACTGTATCCAGGGGCGCGCCGCCCGAGGCAATTGCCTCACCTCGCCTAATTGCCGCTGCAGCCCTGTTTCCAGGAAACCGATTTAACTAAGAGACAACCTTTTTTTTTAACAATTTGACACAAGTAGGGTAAGAAATAAATTACAGTATATTTACTGGTGCGTCTTTGTAATTTTAAGAAAAATAGTCTTTAACATTCAGTTTGATTCAGGTGAAATCCCAGTAGATTAACCACCTCCGGACCGCTGTACGCACAGACGCGTCCTGGAGGTGGTTGATTCATTCCGAGTGGACGCATATACGCGTCATCTCGCGAGACGCGAGATTTCCTGTGAACGCGCGCACACAGGCGCGCGCGCTTACAGGAACGGAAGGTAAGAGAGTGGATCTCCAGCCTGCCAGCGGCGATCGTTCGCTGGCAGGCTGGAGATGTGTTTTTTTTAACCCCTAACAGGTATATTAGACGCTGTTTTGATAACAGCGTCTAATATACCTGCTACCTGGTCCTCTGGTGGTCCCCTTTGTTTGGATCGACCACCAGAGGACACAGGTAGCTCAGTAAAGTAGCACCAAGCACCACTACACTACACTACACCCCCCCCGTCACTTATTAACCCCTTATTAGCCCCTGATCACCCCATATAGACTCCCTGATCACCCCATATAGACTCCCTGATCACCCCCCTGTCATTGATTACCCCCCTGTCATTGATCACCCCCCTGTAAAGCTCCATTCAGATGTCCGCATGATTTTTACGGATCCACTGATAGATGGATCGGATCCGCAAAACGCATCCGGACGTCTGAATGAAGCCTTACAGGGGCATGATCAATGACTGTGGTTATCACCCCATATAGACTCCCTGATCACCCCCCTGTCATTGATCACCCCCCCTGTCATTGATTACCCCCCTGTAAAGCTCCATTCAGACGTCCGCATGATTTTTACGGATCCACTGATAGATGGATCGGATCCGCAAAACGCATCCGGACGTCTGAATGAAGCCTTACAGGGGCATGATCAATGACTGTGGTGATCACCCCATATAGACTCCCTGATCACCCCCCTGTAAAGCTCCATTCAGATGTCCGCATGATTTTTACGGATCCACTGATAGATGGATCGGATCCGCAAAACGCATCCGGACGTCTGAATGAAGCCTTACAGGGGCATGATCAATGACTGTGGTGATCACCCCATATAGACTCCCTGATCACCCCCCTGTCATTGATTACCCCCCTGTCATTGATCACCCCCCTGTAAAGCTCCATTCAGACGTCCGCATGATTTTTACGGATCCACTGATAGATGGATCGGATCCGCAAAACGCATACGGACGTCTGAATGAAGCCTTACACGGGCGTGATCAATGACTGTGGTTATCACCCCATATAGACTCCCTGATCACCCCCCTGTCATTGATCACCCCCCTGTCATTGATCACCCCCCTGTCATTGATCACCCCCCCTGTCATTGATCACCCCCCCTGTCATTGATCACCCCCCCTGTCATTGATCACCCCCCCTGTCATTGATCACCCCCCCTGTCATTGATCACCCCCCTGTCATTGATCACCCCCCTGTCATTGATCAACCCCCTGTCATTGATCAACCCCCCTGTCATTGATCATCCCCCTGTCATTGATCACCCCCCTGTAAGGCTCCATTCAGACATTTTTTTGGCCCAAGTTAGCGGAATTATTATTTTTTTTTCTTACAAAGTCTCATATTCCACTAACTTGTGACAAAAAATTAAATCTCACATGAACTCACCATACCCCTCACGGAATCCAAATGCGTAAAATTTTTTAGACATTTATATTCCAGACTTCTTCTCACGCTTTAGGGCCCCTAGAATGCCAGGGCAGTATAAATACCCCACATGTGACCCCATTTCGGAAAGAAGACACCCCCAGGTATTCCGTGAGGGGCATATTGAGTCCATGAAAGATTGAAATTTTTGTCCCAAGTTAGCGGAACGGGAGACTTTGTGAGAAAAAAATAAAAAATATCAATTTCCGCTAACTTGTGCCAAAAAAAAAAAAATTCTATGAACTCGCCATGCCCCTCATTGAATACCTTGGGGTGTCTTCTTTCCAAAATGGGGTCACATGTGGGGTATTTATACTGCCCTGGCATTCTAGGGGCCCCAAAGCGTGAGAAGAAGTCTGGTATCCAAATGTCTAAAAATGCCCTCCTAAAAGGAATTTGGGCCCCTTTGCGCATCTAGGCTGCAAAAAAGTGTCACACATCTGGTATCGCCGTACTCAGGAGAAGTTGGGGAATGTGTTTTGGGGTGTCATTTTACATATACCCATGCTGGGTGAGATAAATATCTTGGTCAAATGCCAACTTTGTATAAAAAAATGGGAAAAGTTGTCTTTTGCCAAGATATTTCTCTCACCCAGCATGGGTATATGTAAAAAGACACCCCAAAACACATTCCCCAACTTCTCCCGAGTACGGAGATACCAGATGTGTGACACTTTTTTGCAGCCTAGGTGGGCAAAGGGGCCCATATTCCAAAGAGCACCTTTCGGATTTCACTGGTCATTTACCTACTTACCACACATTAGGGCCCCTGGAAAATGCCAGGGCAGTATAACTACCCCACAAGTGACCCCATTTTGGAAAGAAGACACCCCAAGGTATTCCGTGAGGGGCATGGCGAGTTCCTAGAATTTTTTATTTTTTGTCACAAGTTAGTGGAAAATGATGATTTTTTTTTTTTTTTTTTTTTTTCATACAAAGTCTCATATTCCACTAACTTGTGACAAAAAATAAAAACTTCCATGAACTCACTATGCCCATCAGCGAATACCTTGGGGTCTATTCTTTCCAAAATGGGGTCACTTGTGGGGTAGGTATAATGCCCTGGTATTTTAGGGGCCCAAATGTGTGGTAAGGAGTTTGAAATCAAATTCTGTAAAAAATGACGAGTGAAATCCGAAAGGTGCTCTTTGGAATATGGGCCCCTTTGCCCACCTAGGCTGCAAAAAAGTGTCACACATCTGGTATCTCCGTACTCAGGAGAAGGTGGGGAATATGTTTTGGGGTGTCATTTTACATATACCCATGCTGGGTGAGATAAATATCTTGGTCAAATGCCAACTTTGTATAAAAAAATGGGAAAAGTTGTCTTTTGCCAAGATATTTCTCTCACCCAGCATGGGTATATGTAAAAAGACACCCCAAAACACATTCCCCAACTTCTCCTGAGTACGGAGATACCACATGTGTGGCACTTTTTTGCAGCCTAGGTGGGCAAAGGGGCCCATATTCCAAAGAGCACCTTTTGGATTTCACTGGTCATTTACCTACTTACCACACATTAGGGCCCCTGGAAAATGCCAGGGCAGTATAACTACCCCACAAGTGACCCCATTTTGGAAAGAAAACCCCCCAAGGTATTCCGTGAGGGGCATGGCGAGTTCCTAGAATTTTTTATTTTTTGTCACAAGTTAGTGGAAAATGATGATTTTTTTTTTTTTTTTTTTTTTCATACAAAGTCTCATATTCCACTAACTTGTGACAAAAAATAAAAACTTCCATGAACTCACTATGCCCATCAGCGAATACCTTGGGGTCTCTTCTTTCCAAAATGGGGTCACTTGTGGGGTAGTTATACTGCCCTGGCATTCTAGGGGCCCAAATGTGTGGTAAGGAGTTTGAAATCAAATTCTGTAAAAAATGACGAGTGAAATCCGAAAGGTGCTCTTTGGAATATGGGCCCCTTTGCCCACCTAGGCTGCAAAAAAGTGTCACACATCTGGTATCTCCGTACTCAGGAGAAGTTGGGGAATGTGTTTTGGGGTGTCATTTTACATATACCCATGCTGGGTGAGAGAAATATCTTGGCAAAAGACAACTTTTCCCATTTTTTTATACAAAGTTGGCATTTGACCAAGATATTTATCTCACCCAGCATGGGTATATGTAAAATGACACCCCAAAACACATTCCCCAACTTCTACTGAATACGGAGATACCAGATGTGTGACACTTTTTTGCAGCCTAGGTGGGCAAAGGGGCCCACATTCCAAAGAGCACCTTTCGGATTTCACTCGTCATTTTTTTACAGAATTTGATTTCAAACTCCTTACCACACATTTGGGCCCCTAGAATGCCAGGGCAGCATAACTACCCCACAAGTGACCCCATTTTGGAAAGAAGAGACCCCAAGGTATTTCGTGATGGGCATAGTGAGTTCATGGAAGTTTTTATTTTTTGTCACAAGTTAGTGGAATATGAGACTTTGTAAGAAAAAAAAAAAAAAAAAAAAATCATCATTTTCCGCTAACTTGTGACAAAAAATAAAAAGTTCTATGAACTCACTATGCCCATCAGCGAATACCTTAGGGTGTGTACTTTCCGAAATGGGGTCATTTGTGGGGTGTTTGTACTGTCTGGGCATTGTAGAACCTCAGGAAACATGACAGGTGCTCAGAAAGTCAGAGCTGCTTCAAAAAGCGGAAATTCACATTTTTGTACCATAGTTTGTAAACGCTATAACTTTTACCCAAAGCATTTTTTTTTTACCCAAACATTTTTTTTTTATCAAAGACATGTAGAACAATAAATTTAGAGCTAAATTTATATATGGATGTCGTTTTTTTTGCTAAATTTTACAACTGAAAGTGAAAAATGTCATTTTTTTGCAAAAAAAATCGTTAAATTTCGATTAATAACAAAAAAAGTAAAAATGTCAGCAGCAATGAAATACCACCAAATGAAAGCTCTATTAGTGAGAAGAAAAGGAGGTAAAATTCATTTGGGTGGTAAGTTGCATGACCGAGCAATAAATGGTGAAAGTAGTGTAGGTCAGAAGTGTAAAAAGTGGCCTGGTCTTTCAGGGTGTTTAAGCACTGGGGGCTGAGGTGGTTAAATATTAGAGATGTGTCACGTGAAGAGGACAGTGATAAAACTACATGTGCCATTGCTGTGTGGACCTAAAGGAAACATAGAGTGTATTTTAATATGATCAACATAATTAGTAAACAGTATTTTCTAGTTAAGCGCTTATGGGCGTCTTTAGGATTAATAATGCAATTGAAAAGGCTCAAAGCAAAATACAGTTTTGAAGAATGAAGAGTTTTACAGCCATACTCAAGTCAATAATTCATGCAAAGGTCAAAGAAAAAACAAACAAATGAATAGCAATAACAAAAAAAAAAATCAATTATCTCAAAAGGTTATAAGAGAAGTCTCCTATCCTAAAGAATCATGGTTAATTTTTGCCTAAAGTGCTACCCCAAAAATTGTAATACATTGGGGGTCATTTCTGAAACTAGTGTAAAGTAGAACTGGATTAGTTGCCCATAGCAACCAATCAGATTCATCCTTTCATTTTCCAAAGGAGCTGTGCAAAATGAAAGGCGGAATCTGATTGGTTGCTATGGGCAACTAAGCCAGTTCAACTTTACACCAATTTGATAAATGACCACCATTGTGTGTGTGTATTTATTGACCTGGGGAGGTCGTATCTGAAGAAGCTATCAACTTCGCCATCTGCTGGTCAAAAATGTTACTGCAGTTTGTTGACCTGTAGCCTGCTATGACATCACAAATAACGATAATCTTAAAGAGTTTTTTTTTGGACGTAGATGTTCATGGCCTATCCTCAGGTCATTAATATCAGATCAGTGGGAGTCTGACACCTGACACCCCTGCCAATCAACTCTTCCTTGCAACCTCTGGCTCCAGAACTAGCATTAGCACAGCTCCATTCAAAGTGAGGGGCCGTGCTGGCTCCCAGCTCCCATATATATAGGAGGGGGAAAATATAGGGGGGAAAATACCTGGGAAAAAAGCTATAAAACTATTGGGTGACCTGTGGTGATATAGATAGCAAAATAATTTGTAGATATCAAAGTAGGAGAAAAAAGAAAAAAATTACATTCTTGTGGCTGGACATAAAATCATTGACGCCTTATTACCAAAACCAGAACACAAGGTCTGTTTAAACACAACCAAGGAAGCAGAACAAACTTCACACTGACAGGAGATTGCACATCATAAACCATATCATAGCGTTTGAGATGTCCTCAGAGCCCTAGACCTGGTGGAGCCATTTCGAAAGGTCAGGTAGAGTATACCATGAATTGCAGTAGGGATCGGGTATAAAAAAAACAACAACATACAGATGAAGATTCATCAAAAAAATACTGAGCCTATTTTATAACAGCCATGGAATTCACAGGCATCACCTGTGTGAACGTCACCTCAATCAGGGCTCTGCACAAGGGGGTAATTAAAGAACGCACTCCGTACTGTCTCTAAACCCTCCATGTTTTATGTGCACATGTACGGGATGGATGAAAGCGGGATGAAGTCACTTGAAAAATGTATCTTAGTGGATAGATTCTGAACCAAGCACTGACCTCATAAAACACCAGCCTCAGTGCTGACATCACAGGCAGGGGTGCTAGTAGGGGCAGCTGTACACCTTATTTAGGTGTACTGTATGTGTCACTGTAGCAGGTTGCTATTTCTTCAGGGGTCAACTCGTTTGATGATGTGGCTGACTTTCCTGCTACCCCCAGGCAACCAGATTTCTATTGTCTCCCAACGTATTGAGTTCCGTTTTTTTTATCGTTTTCATTTTCAAACTGTTATTTTTTTTTTTTAAAACTTGCATTTTCACCTTGTGATAACTGTATTTTTTTTTTTTTATCCGCTGTCCTTTAGATATTAAAACTTCAGTTTAATAAGAGCTCTCTTGTGATTTTAAAAATTCCACAACCTGAGAACAAGCATTATGTGTATTGGTGCTGAAACCCTGTGAATGCTAGAGAGAGTAGTGGGTTGGAGTGGATAATTGTGAGTTACTTAGTTTAAGGAGTCCGCTTGTCCGCTTAGTATGACAAGTGGTAGAAGCTTATATACCTTAGATGTGGATGTCAAATAGCTAAAAGGGTAAGAGTTACCCTAAGTTCACACCTGAGCGTTTTACAGCGCGTTCCTACGCGCTGTAAAACGCACAACAAGGAGAAACCAATGCTTCCCTATGGGAATGGTCCTCACCTGGGCGTTTTACAGCGCGTACGATCGCGCTGTAAAACGCCCGACGCTCAAACAAGTACTTGAGCTTCTTCGGGGCGTTTTGTCGCGCGTTCCCGTACATAGACTTTCGGGAACGCGCGACAATGGGCGTTCGCTTGTCTCTGTATGCACGCTTGTAAACGTCCGTACAATCGCGCATACAGAGCGCTCCTTTCAGAACGCTCAGGTATGAACCCAGGGTTAGCGTAACCTGATGGCTCAAAATAGCAGAGTGGTAATGACATGACCAAAAAAAGCAACACCCCCAAAAAAGGCTAATTGTTTTTTTTTTTTTTTTTTTGTGCTGGAGCATCTTTTTATATAACCATGTTGTGTTGTTCCTATATTATTCCTACTGGAAATTGTTAGCAGTTTGTAATGAAGGTCCAGGTGGGTGTTACCAGTTGTGGGTGTGTCCCTGCAGAGTCTGACATTATCAGTGCAGCCAGTGTCAGACTTTGCAAGGACACACACACCCCCAACTGGTAGCACCCAGCTGGAACTTCATTGCAAACTGCTAGCAATTCATTCATAACTTCTAACAGGAATAATACAGGAATGACACAGCACAGAATCATAAGAATAGACACTCCAGAACTTTTATTACACGGGGAATGCACATAGTTACTAAAACAGACATGTTAGGAGAAGTTATATTATAAGTCCTCTTTAAGAAGCCAGGTCCTTTACAGTAGCTTCAACCTGCCTAACTGGATAGTAATCAGCTTTCACTTCAATAACAAAAGTGAAATTATCTTGGCCGCTTTACCCTTCAATTCTTTTACAAATGAACCTCTTGTTCCCACCACCCCCAACATCCATTACTGACAATTACATCCTTGCTTTACATCTTTTTTTTTTTCTATTGGAAAGCTTGTATTGTTGTGTGTGGGGGCAAACAGTTAATACAAATAAAAAATAAAAATAAAAAAAATATGTGATGATAATATCCAGCATAGAGAATCTGGCCTCATGCACAGCTTTTTCTCGGACCATAACATTTAATTAGATGTCTCTAGAAATAAACAGAAAATATATTCCAGCCATGCCAAGGACACCCTAGTGTGGAATAACAATGCTTGCCGTCCAGATGCACAGTCTTGTACAGGACAGATTGCGTGTTCCCGAAGACTGCTTCTCTTCCAATTTAAACCTCATATTTGCCGTCATTTTTGCTGTTAAGTACGGACTCGCACTCCACAGTTCATATACTTCGTCATGTGGAACAAATGGAAAAAAACTTAAGGGAGTGCTTATTTATTATTATCGGACGCACGTTAGGTAATCTCCCTCTCGCAGCCTTTTTAGGAGCCAGGGAGTCATTTGCAGACAGTGGAGCAAATCGTAAATCTATATAAAATGGTTACTGAGATATATGTCATTAGCGAGGAGTAAACAGTTTCTGTTTTTTTTTTTTTTCTCTATAATTACTGTTGCTTGAGATGTGCCCGGTGCCATTAAAATGAATATTTTACAGCACAACCAGCCTGTCCTGCCAAAACCATAAAAACATCTGTGCTCATAAGTTGGGGAATACATAATGTAAAGGAAAAATGGCATTCTGGCAGAAATAGCCTGCGGCCCGAGGTCCACGTCCATAAGTGGTGTGTAGGAAGCATCTTTTAAGGGAACCTGTCACCGTAAACATGGTGTCTGAGCTGAAGGCAGCAGGTTATAGAGCAGGAGGAGCTGAGCAGATGGATATAATTTTGGTGGAAAAGATTCAGTATAACTTGTTTTTTATAAAGTAAAATTTCTGCTCATTCTGGGCTTTGAAATCAAGGAGGCAGTCCCATCAGTGACTAACAGCCTTCCCTCTATGACTGTTTATACAGAGAAAGCTGTCAGTCACTGATAGGACCAAAGCCCAGAATGAGCAGTGTAACAGAACGCCTAGCACCCCGACCGGGTACCTCTGTTGAATGGATGCTCCTAGTGCTTTCCCAGGACTCCAAGCACTCCTCTTGACAGCGTACGCACTGCAGACCCCACGAACCGCCGAAGCTTGGTTGAGGTCTCACCGTCTCCTACCCACCCTGGACCTACGACAAGGCTCCAGGCTCCAGTGGGTGAACCTCTCCTACATCCAGAGAGCAGGAACCAGGAACAAGCTCTTACAAGAGCTAGTAGTAAAGCCAGGGGAGTATAGCAAATCTCCCAGCGTATAGCAATCCCCAGCGTCGATCAGTTACCCAAACACCAGCCTCAACATGATGAAGGATAAAACAGGAACACTTTATTGAGGGCTACCCGCCCGTATTTATGCAGGTCCCCATCTGGTGGACACGCCCTTAGGGGACCAGAATGAAGACTATGACGCAGGACAGATATGCAGCACTGCAGGATAGACAGACACAATACATCCCCACAATGCATCATGGTTTCCTCCTCTCTGCCCTGGAGACCCCCGAGGAGCAATTCAATTATCTCTCAGGACAAAGGGGAATGGCCAATACACACGTGGGGACAATGGAACAGACATCACTTACTCAAACATACAATGTCCCACCCTTTACAATACACATAGACATTTAACACATTCCCAGACAGCTCAAGTCTGAGTGCATATTATTAGGTGAATGGCACTCAGACAACATGAATACAATAAAATGAGCTAACTGGGTACCCTCACATAACATACAATACAATTACACAGACAGATGGTTCTGTCACACATCTCAAAACCCCACATGTCCCCATATGGCTTGGATCTGAGCGCTCAGATGCCACAAACACAGTCAAATCGCCATGGGGTTTAAGTTTTGCATGGGCTGATGAGAGGGCCCATAATCCTGGGACAAGAGACTGGTAGCCAGGCCTCTCCAAACCCAGTGGCGAGGTTGGTTTCGCCACAAGCAGGAATTTAAATTAATAAAATATAAGTTTTACTGAATATTTTTCCACAAAACTATATACTCACCTAAAGAATTATTAGGAACACCTGTTCTATTTCTCATTAAAGCAATTATCTAGTCAACCAATCACATGGAAGTTGCTTCAATGCATTTAGGGGGGTGGTCCTGGTCAAGACAATCTCCTGAACTCCAAACTGAATGTCAGAATGGGAAAGAAAGGTGATTTAAGCAATTTTGAGCGTGGCATGGTTGTTGGTGCCAGACGGGCCGGTCTGAGTATTTCACAATCTGCTCAGTTACTGGGATTTTCACGCACAACCATTTCTAGGGTTTACAAAGAATGGTGTGAAAAGGGAAAACATCCAGTATGTGGCAGTCCTGTGGGCAAAAATGCCTTGTGGATGCTAGAGGTCAGAGGAGAATGGGCCGACTGATTCAAGCTGATAGAAGAGCAACGTTGACTGAAATAACCACTCGTTACAACCGAGGTATGCAGCAAAGCATTTGTGAAGCCACAACACGCACAACCTTGAGGCGGATGGGCTACAACAGCAGAAGACCCCACCGGGTACCACTCATCTCCACTACAAATAGGAAAAAGAAGCTACAATTTGCACGAGCTCACCAAAATTGGACTGTTGAAGACTGGAAAAATGTTGCCTGGTCTGATGAGTCTCGATTTCTGTTGAGACATTCAAATGGTAGAGTCCGAATTTGGCGTAAACAGAATGAGAACATGTATCCATCCTCTGATGGCTACTTCCAGCAGGATAATGCACCATGTCACAAAGCTTGAATCATTTCAAATTGGTTTCTTGAACATGACAATGAGTTCACTGTACTAAAATGGCCCCCACAGTCACCAGATCTCAACCCAATAGAGCATCTTTGGGATGTGGTGGAACGGGAGCTTCGTGCCCTGGATGTGCATCCCTCAAATCTCCATCAACTGCAAGATGCTATCCTATCAATATGGGCCAACATTTCTAAAGAATGCTATCAGCACCTTGTGGAATCAATGCCACGTAGAATTAAGGCAGTTCTGAAGACAAAAGGGGGTCCAACACGTATTAGTATGGTGTTCCTAATAATTCTTTAGGTGAGTGTATATCAGTCTGCTCAGCTCCTCCAGCTCTTCAACATGCTGCCTGAAGCTTACACTAGTTTTCATGGTGACGGGTTCCTTTTAAGAGCAGCCTAGCAGAGATGTAATCCTACATAAAGCTGTAAATCTACACTTGCTGGGATCATTTTACTGGCAGATCATTTGGTAATTATAAGGATGGGCTCTTACAGGCATTTGCTTGGTTTTTGTAACCTTTTGTAAGCTTTAGTTTTGTCCTGCTGCAGTCTAATCTGTCATTGTCTAGGTTGGTTCAGGCTGCCCTTGTGTGCTTTGTCTTACGCCATTTGTTTTAATATTGTAGCTATAACTATGTATAAGGCCATGTGGACACCACCAAATATCTGATCTGCATTTTAGGGGCTGCCAAAAATACGGACAGCACACCTCCTGGTGTCTGCATCCATTGTCCATTCCGCTGCCCAGCAGAAAAGATAGAACATGTCCTATTGTGCGTTTTGTAGACAAGAGTAGGCATTTTTATAATAGAACCGGAAGTGTGGAACGGGAAGATGTGGAATGCATGTGCACATGGTCATATCCGTGTGCATTCCCTTTTAGGGAACCTTATGAACCATGACTTCCCATTGTTAGCCCAACGGTCTGTGCCTGCATTGCTGTCCCTACCCGCGGGCACGGGCGCTGGGCTCCCTCTTTCCCTCCTGACTTGGGACTTCCTGACCAAGTTCTTCTACTCGGTGCTTGCGCCAGTATCTCTGACCCCCTGGTCAGCTGCCATTGACTCAGGGGCTGCTCTCGAGTGGCACCTGGTAACTACCCTAATGGCCCAAGCCTATACTTACCACCAGAGGCTCTAGTGAAGACCAGGTAGTTACTTAGTCACGCCCCTCCAGAGAATAGCCAGTCAGTTGCGCAGTGGCTCCATGCCCGCTTGCATTACACCCTTTAGGCCCCTTTCACACGGGCGAGTATTCCACGCGGATGCGATGCATGAGTTGAACGCATTGCACCCGCACTGAATCCTGACCCATTCATTTCTATGGGGCTGTGCACACGAGCGGTGATTTTCACGCATCACTTGTGTGTTGCGTGAAAATCGCTGCTTGCTCCTCTTTGTGCGTTTTTCACGTAACGCAGTCCCCCTAGAAATGAATCGGGTTGCATGAAAATCACAAGCAAGTGCGGATGCGGTGCGATTTTCACACACGGTTGCTAGGTGACGATCGGGATGGGGACCCAATCATTATTATTTCTACTTATAACATGGTTATAAGGGAAAATAATAGCATTCTGAATACAGAATGCATAGTAAAATAGGGCTGGAGGGGTTAAAAATAAATAAATTATTTAACTCACCTTAATCCACTTGTTCGCGCAGCCGGCATCTCTTCTGTCTTTATCTGTGAGCAATAGGACCTTTGATGATGTCACTACGCTCATCACATGATCCATCACCATGGTAATGGATCATGTGATGGACCATGTGATGAACGCAGCGACGTCATCAAAGGTCCTATTGCTCACAGATGAAGACAGAAGAGATGACGGCTGCGCGAACAAGTGGATTAAGGTGAGTTAAAAAAAATTTTTTAACCCCTTCAGCCCTATTGTACTATGTATTCTGTATTCAGAATGCTATTATTTTCCGTTATAACCATGTTATAAGGGGAAATAATACAATCTACACTACAACTAACCCAAACCTGAACTTCTGTAAAGAAGTTCGGGTCTGGGTACCACAGTCGTTTTTTTTATCACGCGCGTGCAAAACACATTGCACCCGCGTGATAAAAACTGAACATCGGAACGCAATCACAGTCAAAATTGACTGCAATTGCGTTCCTACTCGCGCGGGTTTGCCGCAATGCACCGGGACGCATCCGGACCTAATCCGCACACGCCCGTGTGAAAGAGGCCTTAGAGTCCATGATTCAAATGAATTCAAACAATATCCTGGAACAGCATGATGAGGATGTCTGGATGCATCTTGGACTCCCAGGTTGCTGCTTGGAACGATGTTCTCCGAGTAGTACGCCACTTTTACAGACTGACAATAATACGCAGAAAACCGAAGATAAAATCTATTTTAGAGGAAAAATTGTTAGGAAACATTCTTTCCTGTATATTTACTTGTATATAAAGTGCAAGTGCTGCCAAAAATTACTAGGAGGAGGCACTCCGATACAACCTGTATATCACATAAAGGAGGGCCTCATTCACATTGTGGTACAATTGTTCAGGTAGTGGGACTCCTACACTCATAAAGCCTATGCACTAAGGGACAGGGCTGCCAAAAATTACAAGGAACCGGAACTCCAATACACCCTTTATTACACATAAAGGAGGGCATCATACACACCCTTGAAAAATTATGATTGATGGCCTGCTGGTGACCCTCAAAAATATTAGGAGCAAGGGCCTGCTGTTGACCCTCTAAAACACTAGGGGCATGGGCCTGCTGCTGATCTAACTATCTAAACCATTAGGGGTGAGGGTCTGCTTCTGAGCCGACCCTCTAAAACATTAAGAGCGAAGGCAGCCAAATAGGCATGTTTATATGATGGAGGAGGAGGACGAGGAAAGGAAGATTGAACCATATACCCTTTTTTGTGTTGAAAGGGGTGCATTGGAATACAGTGTATTCAATACACCATAAAAGCCACATTTAAAGTGCCTTTATGTTCAGCCACTTTCCTCTAGTGGAGTAAAGAAGTCAGGAGCAATCCAGGTCTTGTTCATTTTGATAAGTCATCCTGTATTTTCAGTTGACAGGCGGATGCGCTTATCAGTTATTTTGCCCCCAGCAGCACTAAATACAGGGCAGGCCAGCACGTCCAAGGTGTAGAACGCCAGTTCGTGCCACGTGTTCAGCTTGTACACCCAATAGTTGTAAGGCACAGAGGCATCACTGAGGACGCTGACACGGTCTGCTACATACTCCTTCACCATATTCCAAAAATGTTCCCTCCTTGTGACACTAGGCAGCCCATCAGGGTGAGGGTGCTTGGCCTAGGAGAGTGTTTCCCTGCCTCTGTTCTAACTGCTGTGTGTTCCCTTCATCTCCCCTCCTCGGTTGCCCAAAGAACTATGTACTCTGCCTCCAGCGTAGTTAGCTGGAAAGTTTTGGAGCAATTTTTCCACAAGGACCTTCTGGTATTGCACCATTTTGCTAGTCCTATCCACCACAGGAATGAGAAAGGGTGAACAACCAGTAATCGGTGTTGGCCAAAATTCATTTAATGAGAGAGTCACGGGAAAGTCAGCCATGTGTGCCAGAGTCCCAACAGACAAGACTTTGCTGTCCTCATCAGGAGGATGACTCTCAATCTCCTCATCCTCTTCCTCCTCTTCGGCCCATCCACGCTGAACAGATGGAATAAACCTGCTATGCGTACTACCCTCTGTAGCGGAGGCAACCGTCTCCTGCTTCTCTTCCTCCTCATCGTCCAATTCGTACTGAGAAGACGAACTGAGGGTGGTCTGGCAATCACCCTGTATACTGTCTTCCCTCATTTCCACCTCTTCCACATGCAAAGCGTCCGCCTTCATTGTGAGCAGTGAGCGTTTTAGTAGACACAGAAGTGGGATGGTTATGCTTATAATAGCGGCATTACAGCTCACCAACTGTGTTGATTCCTCAAAGTTGTGTAAAACATCACAGAGGTCAGACATCCATGCCCACTCATCGCTTGTGAAGAGTGGAGGCTGACTGGAAAGGCGATGATCAAGTTGCAGCTGGTATTCCACTACTGCCCTCTACTGCTCACAAAGCCTGGCCAACATGTGGAACGTGGAGTTCCAGCACGTGCTCACGTCGCACAAAAGTCAGTGAGCTGGCAATTGCAAGCGCTGCTGCAGCGTTGCCAGACCGGCGGCAGCTGTAGAGGACTTTCGAAAATGGGCACACACGTGGCGCACCTTCACCAGTAGCTCAGGCAAATTGGGGTAGGTTTTGAGAAACCGCTGAACCACTAAGTTGAACACGTGAAATAGGCATGGCATGTTTGTGAGGTTGCCGAGCTCCAAAGCCGCCACCAAGTTACGGCCATTATCAGACACAATCATGCCTAGTTCTAGGTTGAGTCGCGAGAGCTCTGCGGCAGGTGTGCTGTTTGTCACCTAAGCAAATTAGTTCCAGCACGGCCTGTTGCCGCTTCCCCACTGCAGTGCTACACTGCTACTGACTGATGGCTGACTGGTGCTGCAAGATGAGAATTCACAGGTGGAAGTAGAGGAGGAGAAGGGGGGGTTGCAGCCACTAATGTAGATGGTGGCGAAAATCCTGATGGAAGTAGGGCTCCGAAATCCTTGGCGTCGGTGGCACCTGTGCCATCCCGGGGTACGACTCGCTCCCGGCCTCCACAACACTCACCCAGTGTGCTGTCAGGGAAATATAGCATCCCTGGCCAAAATCACTCATCCATGTGTCAGTCATTAAGTGGACCTTCCCAATAACTGCGTTGGTTTGGGCATGGGTGATGTTACGGGACACATGCTGGTGTAAGGCGGGGATGGCACACCGGGAAAAATTGTGGCAGCTGGGGACTGAGTAATGAGGGACGGCCGCTGCCATCAGGCTGTGGAAAGCCTCAGTGTCCACAAGCCTAAATGGCAACATTTTGAGGGCCAGCAATTTGGAAAGGTGCGCATTTAGTGCTATAGCCTGTGGGTGAATGGCTGGGTATTTGCACTTTCGTTCAAAGGCCTGGCGTATGGACATCTCTACTCTGCGCTGGGACACAGAAGTGGATGTGCTAGCTGATGGTGCTTGCGAAGGTCCAGGTGCAGGGCAGGAGGCATCCGGGCCTGCGTTTTGGACAGGGGATTGGCCAGCACATAACACAGGGGAAGAGGAGGCAGTGGTGTGACCGCAGACACCAATTGTGGACACAGGCGTTCAGTCTACCTAATACGGTGCTTTGATGTCCTGTGGCGGATCATGCTGGTGGTGGTGAGGTTGCTAGCGTTCACGCGCCTGCTCATTTTGGTACGTCACAGGTTGAAAATGACAATTCTTTTAACGTCCGCACTTTTCTCAAAATAGCGCCAGAATGCGGAACACCTACCCCTTGGCAAGGGATATTTCCACAAGGGGGTGCTCCGGGAAACAGTTTCGGGCCTGTTTTGTGTGGCCCGCCTTCTCCCTTTTGCCACCCCACTCCCTCTTCCAGCCTGTTTTACGGTGCTGCAGATCCCTCCCCCTCTGTACTGCTGTCCTTGCTCGACTTGCCACCTTCCCAGGTTGGGTCAGTGATTTCATCGTCCACCATCTCTTCTTTCACTCCCTCATTCTGTCCATCCTCCTGACTTGTTGACCTAACAAGAACCTCACTTATTGACTGTGTCTCATCCTCACCATCAACCTCTTGAGACACCAATTGCCGTTGACTTATTGGCAACTGGGTCTCATCATCATCACCCACCTTGTGAAACACTAATTGCCGTTCCCCACCGTTATCTTCTTCTGACTGTGGATGCTCAAAAGTTTGGGAATCAGTGCACAAGATCTCCTCATGTCCCTCTTCAAGCGGGCTTGGCGAGAAGCCCAAATCAAGGAATGGCGCTGAAAAGAGCTCCTCGGAATATCCGAGTGTGGGATCACTTGTTTGGCAAGACTCTCCATGGTGGGAGGAAGGAGGATCAGGGTGAGGATTCTGTTGACTAGACTCTTGGCTACTGAGACTGGACTTTGTGGAAGACAGGGTGGTGCTTAACCGACTGGAAGCATTATCTGCTGCAATCTAACCAACCACCTGGTTGAACTGGTGTGACTTAGAGAGTGGTGTCCTGCCCCGCCCTGCAAACTGGGACATGAAGCTAGGTATCGTGGATGAGTGTGTTTCTTGTGCTCTGGCAGCAGGCACAGTTTCACCGCGCCCAGGGCTATAGACTCTGCGTGCGCCATCAGCAGCACGGCCACTTCCCTGTCCCTTACTGCTCGCCTTGAGCATATTAAATGGTATATATGCTTGCAAGTATGTCACACATACAGTAGTGCAGGTTTTGTAAGTGTATGCGCAAATAAATTACACTGAGTGTCACAGATATTTAGGATGCAAAAACGTTATACAGGAGAGGTAGCGCAGGTAATGTCACTGTTAAAAAACTCCTAAATAATTAGAGCCACACAAATGACAATACAAGAATACATCTTTATTAAATCATCCAAAAAGGACATCATATACATAATCATAAGCAATAATGATAAAACCTTGCGAAAAGTGCTATGAAATGGAAGAAAGCCCTCTCCACATAAACTGGAGTCAATAGGGTAAATATGCTGCCCCCAATAGTGCTTGTAAATAACATGGTTTAACACGGGGTTCCAAATACAGTATATACCAACAGGCTGAATGAGCCGTACATAGAAAATAACACCCCGATCCACCAATTAAACAGTATATTAAGCAGCCAGCAGTAGGGGAGACAGTAAATATGCCACACCGCTAATATGCAATCAGTATAGAAATACCATGATGTTATCAAATGTTATAACACGTGTTCAATGGGAGATATGAAGCTGACATTCCAATAATGGAAGTATCATAAATCCCAAGTGGGAGATACACATGGTGTAAGAACACACCATATAGTCAGCACAATCAACAATCTACCACTGAAAAACATGCAGCAATACTGAAGCCATAGCAGGGCAAGCAATAGATGAAAACATAACTATATGGACCAGTGTAAGGAGAGCCAAGACCCGACATACGTTTCGCAGACGAGCTTCTTCGGGGAACGTGTCTAACCGCATCTTCAAGCCACCTATATATACCCCTACTAATCATGCTATCAAGTTCATTATCCCTCACATACAATTTTGAAATAAATATATTATTAGAGTTGAGCGGACACCTGGATGTTGGGTTCGGCAGGTTCGGCCGAACTTGAAAAAAACGTTTGAGTTCGGGATCCGAACTTGACCCGAACTTGACCCCGAACCCGAACCCCATTGAAATCAATGGGGACCCGAACTTTTGGCCACTAAAATGGCTCTAAAATAACCCTGGAAAGAGCTAGAGGGCTGCAAAAGGCAGCAAAATGTGCTTAAGAGCATGGCAAGTGCTCTGCAGACAAATGTGTATTGGGAAATGAATTAAAAAAACATAAAAGACCTTAAAAAAATAAAAATTTGGAATTATGTAGGAGGAAGAGGTTGAGGAGGCGGTGAATGGGTGGATGTGGAGGTGTAGGCTCACGTGGCTTTCTAGGTGGAAGCGGTGGCGAAGGAGGAATAGGTAGCCAACACAGATGTGTGTTATTTTGCATTTTTACATAGGGGTATCCCCAAAATATTGGGACATATAAAAAAAAAAAAGGAATAAGTGCACTTGAGTACAAGGATGAATGGTTGAGGCTGTTAGAACTGTGTATTCTGCACAAGGTACAGACAAGTCTTGTGGGATCCAGGCCTGGTTCATTTTAATAAACGTGAGCTTGTCCACGTTGGCTGTGGACAGGCGGCTGCGTCTGTCTGTAATGACGCCTCCTGCCGTGCTAAATACACGTTCAGAGAGTATACTGGCTGCAGGGCAGGCCAGCACCTCCAAGGCATACAGGGCAAGCTCTGGCCATGTGGACAATTTGGAGACCCAGAAGTTGAATGGGGCAGAACCATCAGTCAGTACGTGTAGTCGTGTGCACAGGTACTGTTCCACCATGTTGTTCAAATGCTGCCTCCTGCTAACATGCTCCATATCAGCAGTTGGGGCCGGTTGTTGTGGCGAGGTGACAAAGCTTTTCCACATGTCGGCCATGCTAACCCTGCCTTCTGAGCTGCTGGCGCTGACACAGCTGCATTGGCGACCTCTTCCTCCTCCCCTGCCTTCGCCTTGTGCTTCCACTTGTCCCCCGGCATCAGTCGGGAATGCTCTCAGAAGCGCGTCTACCAGCGTGCGCCTGTAGTCGCGCATCTTTCGATCACGCTCCAGTGAGGGAATTAAGGACGGCACATTGTCTTTGTAACTGGGATCCAGCAGGGTGGCCAACCAGTAGTCAGCACACGTTAAAATGTGGGCAACTCTGCTGTCGTTGCGCAGGCACTGCAGCATGTAGTCGCTCATGTGTGCCAGGCTGTCCAGAGGTAAGGACAAGCTGTCCTCTGTGGGAGGCGTATCGTCATCGTCCTCCATTTCCCCCCAGCCACGCACCAGTGATGGGCCCGAGCTGCGTTGGATGCCACCCCGCTGTGAACATGCTTCATCCTCATCCTCCTCCTCCTCATCCTCCTTGTCCTCCAGTAGTGGGCCCTGGCTGGCCAAATTTGTACCTGGCCTCTGCTGTTGCAAAAATCCTCTTTCTGAGCCACTTCTAAAAGACTGGCCTGAAAGTGTTAGAGATGACCCTTCTTCATCCTCCTCGTCCTGGGCCACATCCTCTTCCATCATCGCCCTAATTGTTTTCTCAAGGAGACATAGAAGTGGTATTGTAACGCTGATAACGGCGTCATCGCCACTGGCCATGTTGGTGGAGTACTCGAAACAGCGCAACAGGGCACACAGGTCTCGCATGGAGGCCCAGTCATTGGTGGTGAAGTGGTGCTGTTCCGCAGTGCGACTCACCCGTGCGTGCTGCAGCTGAAACTCCACTATGGCCTGCTGCTGCTCGCACAGTCTCTCCATTATGTGCAAGGTGGAGTTTCACCTGGTGGGCACGTCGCATATGAGGCGGTGAGCGGGAAGGCTGAAGTTACGCTGTAGAGCAGGCACCCGAGCGGCGGCAGGATGAGAATGCCGGAAGCGCGCACAGACGGCCCGCACTTTATGCAGCAGCTCAGACATGTCGGGGTAGTTGTGAATGAACCTCTGCACCACCAAATTCAGCACATGCGCCAGGCAAGGGATGTGCATCAAACCGGCTAGTCCCAGAGCTGCAACGAGATTTTGCCCATTATCGTACACCACCAGGCCAGGCTTGAGGCTCACTGGCAGCAACCACTCGTCGGTCTGTTGTTCAATACCCCGCCACAACTCCTGCGCGGTGTGGGGCCTGTCCCCCAAAAACATCAGTTTCAGAACGGCCAGCTGACGTTTTTCACCCGGCTGTGCTGAAGTTGGTGGTGAAGGTCTGTCGCTGATCGGATGAGGAGGTGGTAGTAGAGGTGGAGGAAGCCGAGTAGGAAGAGGAGGCAACAGGAGGCAAAGAATGATGCCCTGCGATCCTTGGCGGCGGGAGGACGTGCGCCAAACAGCTCTCAGCCTGGGGCCCAGTCGCCACTACATTTACCCAGTGTGCAGTTAGGGAGATATAGCGTCCCTGGCTGTGCTTACTGGTCCACGTATCTGTGGTTAGGTGGACCTTGCCATAGATGGCATTGCGCAGTGAACACTTGATTTTATCCGATACTTGGTTGTGCAGGGAGGGCACGGCTCTCCTGGAGAAATAGTGGCGGCTGGGAACGACGTACTGTGGGACAGCAAGCGACAGGAGCTGTTTGAAGCTGTCCGTCTCCACCAGCCTAAATGACAGAATTTCAAAGGCCAGTAGTTTAGAAATGCTGGCATTCAGGGCTCACCACTGCCTCTTCCTCCGAACACTGAAAGTCAGTGGCACGACCATCATTCCATGTGGGGTCTAGGACCTCATCATCCCCTGCATCGTCATCCACCCAATCTTCCTCCCTGAACTCCTTTTCGGTCTGCACACTGCAGAAAGACGCAGCAGTTAGCACCTGTGTTTCGTCATCAGAGATGTCCTGAGGTGGTATTCCCAAGTCCTCATCAGGAAACACAAGTGGTTGTGCGTCAGTGCATTCTATGTCTTCCACCCCTGGGGAAGGGCAAGGTGGTGTCACGGCTGTATTTGAGCAACAAGAGCATACACAGTAAATAGAGCTACTGACCGGACCCAAACTAGGGAGGATAAAGGGTGACCCCTGTCAGACCCTCAAAGCTCTCCCTATGCTGCTAAGCACATGCTTGGATCCAAATGGTGGATCGAGGCATGCCCGCGTACCTAAGACTGATGACCACTGTAACCCCTACAATAGTGGAAGGGGCACGGCCACCGGTGCCCTGCTCAGTATATGGACGGAAACGGGGTCGCCTCGGATCCAGTCAGAAAACAAATAGAAACACTACAATGTCTGCACACTTAACTGAAGGAGCTGCAGCAACAGTGAAGACAGATCCAAAGACAGCTGGCAATATCCGGAGTACTTGCAGCAGCAGAACACAGGTCCAGTGAAATGATAGCACACAAGTGAAGATACTCAAGCGAGAGATACAACTCAAATGAGAAATATAATCCGCACCCTACAAAGGAGGAGGGGTGATTTAAAGGCAGAGAAATCAAACACAGGAGGAACAGCTGTGAGAACGTCTTAAAGCTCTGGTAGTGACAGTACCCCCCCTCTACGGGTGGACTCCGGACACCCAGGACCCACCTTCTCAGAATGAGCCCTATGAAATGCCCTGATGAGGCGAGTGGCTTTAATGTCCGACACCGGAACCCACATCCTCTCCTCATGAACGAGGTACTGAAGAGAACCGCGGACAATGCGAGAGTCCACAATTCTGGAAACCTCAAACTCCAGATTGCCATCAACCAAAATCGGAGGAGTACCGTGGGCTGGACATATGGTTTTAAGAGAGATCTGTGAAATACATTATGTATCTTCCAAACCCGTGGAAGATCAAGACGGAAGGCAACAGGATTGACGACTGACAAGATTTTATAAGGCCCAATAAACTTGGGACCCAATTTCCAGGAGGGAACCTTCAGTTTAATATTTCTTGTAGAAACCCACACCAGATCACCCACATTCAGGTCCGGACCAGGCACACGTCTCTTATCAGCCACACGCTTATACTTCTCACTCATCTTTCTAAGATTACTCTGAATCTTTTGCCAAATGGTAGACAAAGACGAGGAAAATCTCTCCTCCTCAGGTAAACCAGAAGGAGCCCCTCCCGAGAATGTCCCAAACTGCGGATGGAACCCATATGCACCAAAGAATGGTGACTTATCAGAAGATTCCTGACAACGGTTGTTCAGAGCAAACTCAGCAAGAGGGAGAAATGAACACCAATCCTTCTGGTTCTCTGCCACAAAACAGCGCGAATATGTCGCCAGATTCTGATTGAGGCGCTTAGTCTGACCATTCGACTGCGGGTGAAAAGCAGAAGAGAAGGACAGCCGAACCCCCAGGCGAGAACAGAAAGCCTTCCAGAATCTGGACAGAAACTGCGTGCCTCTATTGGAAACAATATCAGAGGGAATGCCATGCAATTTAACAATATGGTCGACAAAAGCTTGCGCCAACGTTTTAGCATTGGGTAAACCAGGGAAAGGTACGAAATGAGCCATCTTGCTAAAACGGTCCACCACCACCAGGATCACCGACTTCCCTGAGGAACAAGGAAGATCCGTGATAAAGTCCATGGACAGGTGTGTCCAAGGACGGGAAGGTATGGGTAACGGGAGAAGGGAACCTGAAGGCCGTGAACGAGGGACCTTAGCGCGAGCGCACGTCTCACAAGCAGCCACAAAACCCTCCACCGACTTACGAAGAGCCAGCCACCAAAATCTCCGAGCAATGAGATCTACCGTGGCTCTACTCCCGGGGTGACCAGCAAGAACAGTATCATGATGCTCCTTGAAGAGTTTGTGACGTAGCTCAGGAGGCACAAACAACTTCCCAGAAGGACAACGGGCAGGTGCCTCAGTCTGGGCAGCCTGGACCTCGGCCTCCAAATCAGAATATAGAGCAGAAACATCTACCCCCTCCGCCAAAATGGGACCCGGGTCCTCAGAGTTTCCTCCTCCCGGAAAACAGCGAGAGAGAGCATCAGCCTTCACATTTTTGATCCCAGGGCGGAATGTAATGACAAAATTTAATCTGGAGAAGAACAGAGACCATCTGGCCTGTCTCGGATTCATACGCCTGGCCGACTCCAAGTATGCCAGATTCTTATGGTCGGTAAAAACGGTGATAGGGTGCCTGGCCCCCTCCAACCAATGGCGCCATTCCTCGAAAGCCAACTTGATGGCCAACAACTCCCTATCTCCCACATCATAGTTTTTCTCTGCCGGGGAGAGTTTTTTTAGAGAAAAAGGCACAGGGTCGCCATTTGGCAGGAGAAGGGGGCAGGAGAAGGGCCCTGGGACAAAACCGCACCCACACCCACCTTCGGAAGCATCCACCTCAACAATAAAAGGTAAGGAAACATCGGGATGCACCAAGACGGGAGCAGACGCAAAACTCTCTTTAATCTTAGAAAAAGCTGCAAGCGCCTCCTCCGACCAAGAGGAAAAATCCGCCCCCTTTTTTGTCATATCAGTGAGGGGTTTGACAACAGAGGAATAATTCAAAATGAACTTTCTGTAATAGTTCGCAAAACCCAGAAAGCGCATCAATGCCTTCTGATTCTCAGGAAGCTCCCACTCAAGTACAGCACGGACCTTCTCCGGATCCATGCGAAAACCAGAAGCAGAGAGGAGAAAACCCAGAAATTGAATCTCCGATACCATAAAAAGACATTTCTCCAGCCTGGCGTACAATTTATTTTCCCGCAGAATCCGCAGAACCTGAAAAAGATGATCCTGATGGGTCTGAACATCAGGGAAAAAAAAAAAATCAAAATATCATCAAGATACACCAATACAAATTTCCCCATTAAATGGTAGAAAATACTGTTAACAAAATGCTGAAAGACGGCCGGAGCATTCATCAGGCCGAAAGGCATAACGAGATTCTCGAAATGCCCGTTAGGGGTATTAAAGGCCGTTTTCCATTCATCCCCCTCTCTGACCCTGACCAGGTTGTACGCGCCTCTCAAATCCAATTTGGAAAAAACCTTGGCCCCAACAATTTGGTTGAAGAGGTCCGGGATCAGAGGAAGGGGATAGGGATCGCGAATCGTGATACGGTTCAGCTCCCTAAAATCTAGGCAAGGTCTCAGAGAGCCATCTTTTTTTTTAACAAAAAAAAAACCAGCGGCAACAGGTGATTTTGAGGGACGGATATGCCCCTTATCGAGACTCTCGGAGATATAGGTTCGCATTGCGATTCTTTCCGGTTGTGAGAGATTGTAGAGGAGTGCTTTTGGCAGCTTGGCCCCGGGAATGAGGTTAATGGGACAGTCAAACTCCCGGTGAGGAGGTAGCTCCTGAACACCGCTCTCGGAAAACACGTCCGAGAAATCAGAGAGAAATGATGGCACAGTTTTAGTAGACACCTCTGCCAAAGTCGCTGTGAGACAATTCTCTCTACAAAAGTCACTCCACTCATTTATTTGCCTTCCTTGCCAATCAATAGTGGGGTTATGTCCAGGGCCGTCTTTAATATTGATTGGACCCTGGGCAAGAATTTACTTGGGCTCCCTGGATCCCGCCCCCCCCCCCCCCGCACTTTGCTGTACTTGCTATACAGCAGCACTTACCTGTCACGTCCAGGGCCTCCAGGTGACGTCTCCTCTCTGTCATCATCTTCTCTGTAGATCTTCTCTCTTATCATCTTCTTCACTCGGTCTGGACAACTTCTCTCAGCCGCCTCGTCTCTGCAGAGTGTGACACACAGACATCTTAGCTTCCTCACATTCTATCATTATCCCCCAACTGGAGTCCCCACAGTGTTATCCTGCTGCTTGCTGTACCCCCCCCCCCCCGCAGGGGTGTAGCTATAGGGGGTGCAGAGGTAGCAGTCGCTACCGGGCCCAGGAGCCTGAAGAGGCCCAAAGACACTTGTGCAGCATAAGAAGACACACAAAGCACTGAGGGAAGGGGGGGGCCCAAGCTGAACTCTTGCACCGGAGCCCACGAGCCTTTAGTTACGCCCCTGCCCCCCCAATACCCCCAAATACTATCCTGAAGAAACATTACTGCCCCCCATAGTAATAGTGCTCCTCATAGTCCCACCAATAGTAATTCCCTTCTAGAATGCCCTCATTAGTAACACTGCCCCAACCGTGATAATGCTCCTCAACAATGCCCCCATTATTAGAAGAGCCCTCCCATATTAATAATACCCTCACAGAGCCACCCAGTAGAAATAAGGCCCCCTATTGTTCCCCTAGTGGTAATAAAGCTCCCTACAGACCCCTCAGTAGTAATAACGCCCCCATAGTGCGCTTAGTAGAAAAAAGGCGGATCTATAAGACCCTCCTATAGAGCCCCCAGTACTAATAAGACCGCCTATAATGTCCCCTAGATCTGCAGTGCCCCCTGCAGTTATAATCCTCCCTCCACCATACAGTCCCATGTAAATAACATCACCTCCTCCCCAGCCGCCTCCAAAGCACAGTCCCATGTAAACATCACCCCCTAAGGCTACTTTCACACTTGCGTTCGTGCGGATCTGTCCTGTACTTGTACAGGACAGATCCGCACCGATAATACAAACGAATGCATCCGTTCAGGACCGATTCGTTTGTATTAGATTTGAATTTCTAAGTCCCAATACGGATCCGTCCTGACTTACATTGAAAGTCAATGGGGAACGGGTCCGTTTACAATTGCACCATTTTGTGTCAATGCAAAGGGATCCGTCCCCATTTACTTACATTGTAAGTCAGGACGGATCCGTTTGGCTCCGCAAGGCCATGCGGACACAAAAACGCTGCTTGCAGCATCTTGGGGTCCGCCTCCAAAACGGAACGGGGGGCCGTACGGAGCCGAACGAATGCATTCTGAATGGATCTGCATCCATTCAGAATGCATTGGGGTTAAACTGATGCATTTGGGGCTCCTTGTGAGAGCCTTGAAATGGATCTCACAAGCGGATCCCCAAACGCAAGTGTGAACATAGCCTAAACATTAAGTCCCATGTATATAAACATCATTCCCCCCCCACCATCCACTTTCAACATACAGTCCCATGTAAATAACATCACTCCCTCCCCCAGCCACCTCAAGCACACAGTTCCATGTCAATAACATCCCTCCCTTCAGCCCTAACATACATCCCAGTTAAATAACTACAACTCCCAGCATTGCTCTGCCTCTCCCTGTCCCTTCACTTACCTCTCCAGTCCTCATATACAGACATCACCATTAGGCTCCTTCTCCTCTTCACTCCGGTCCAATCCTGCACTGGTCACATGATGGTGACATCATCCAGGTCAACCTATCACAGCCTGTTTTGCTGATCACATGAACTGTGATGTCACTACAGGTCCTTCACCTCTTCCCAGACAGTATATATTAGATTCAATTGTATTGCCGTTCTGTGTATGGCAATACAGTTGTATCTAGCAGGCAGGCAGGACATTCGGGGCCTGGGACAAAACATCAGGGGCCCAGGCCCCGAATGTTTTAACCTAGTGACTAGTGAATGGGAGTCGGGAAATGGAGCTCCCTTGGGCCCCCAGGAGTAACTGGGCCCGGGGAAGCTGCCCCTTTTGCCCTGCGGCAAAGACGGCCCTGGTTATGTCTAGTGAGCCAGGGTAACCCCAAAACTAGAGGAGAAGGCAATCCGTTAAGGACAAAACAAGAAATATCCTCCACATGAGTGTCACCTACAGCTAACCGGATATTGTGAACAATGCCCTTCAGAGATCTCTGTGAGAGTGGAGCAGAGTCAATAGCAAAAACAGGTATATCCTTTTCTAATGTGCAAACCTGAAAACCATGCATGGCTACAAATTGAGTGTCAATAAGATTGACGGCCGCTCCACTATCGACAAAAATCTCACAAGAAATTACTTTGCTCTCTAGCGCCACCCTGGCAGACAGGAGAAAACGGGAACTGCAGGTCAGAGGAAAAGCATCAATTCCTACATCAACTTTGCCCAAAGTAGCAGATGAAGCAGAGTTTGATGATTTACCTTTTGAGGTTTTTCTCTTATTATCGCTCTTAGTACAGTTCAAGAATCTCCTAGACGGACAAACATTTGCCAAATGACCTATGCCCCCACAACAAAAGCACACCATACTCTGAGGACTAAATCCTCTTTTATCAGGGGCAAGTCGACCTAGCTGCATGGGCTCCTCCTCAGAGGGGACCGAGACAGGATGAGGCCCCTGCACACTGAATGAGTCCGCACCACTGCCCCTAGACTGACAATGGCTGGACAGAGAGGTCTCGTTTCTTTCTCTTAGACGCCTGTCAAGGCGTACCGCCAATGACATGGCAGAGTCTAAGGACGTTGGTCTCTCATGGAAAGCAAACGCATCTTTCAATCTCTCTGAGAGACCATGACAGAACTGACTCCGGAGTGCAGCATCATTCCAACCTGAATCAGCTGCCCATCTCTGAAATTCAGAACAATAAAGCTCCGCAGACAGTTTGTTCTGGCATAAAAAAACGTAAGTTAGATTCGGCCAGAGCAACACGATCCGGGTCATCATATATCTGCCCCAGGGCCACAAAAATTCTTTCTACGGATCGAAAGGAGGGATCCCCTGATGGCAGCGAAAAAGCCCAAGTCTGAGCATTACCCCTGAGCAGGGAGATGACAATCCTCACCCTCTGCTCCTCATTACCAGAGGAATGGGGACACAAGCAAAAATGGAGTTTGCATGCCTCTCTGAAGCGAACAAAATTCTCACTGCCCCCGGAGAACGTTTCCGGAAGTGAGACCTTTGGCTCGCAACAGACTCCATGGGCCGGAGCATAGCCTAATGCATGAAGCTGAGTCATAGATTGACGGAGATCCGCTACCTCCAAAGAAAGACCCTGCATACGGTCAACCAGGCCAGAAAGCGGATCCATGTCAAAAAGGACGGTTTTGGCGGATTATAATGTCACGGCTGTATGTGAGCAACAAGAGCATATACAGTAAATAGAGCTACTGACCGGACCCAAACTAGGGAGGATTCATTTTAATGAACGTGAACTTGTCCACATTGGCTGTGGACAGGCGGCTGTGCTTGTCTGTGATAACGCCCCCTGCCGTGCTAAACACACGTTCAGATAATATACTGGCTGCAGGGCAGGCCAGCACCTCCAAGGCGTAAAGGGCAAGCTCAGGCCATGTGCCCAATTTGGAGACCCAGAAGTTGAAGGGGGTAGACCTGTCATTCAGTACGTGTAGGCGTGTGCATACGTACTGCTCCACCATGTTGCTGAAATGCTGCCTACTGCTAAGACGTTCCATATCAGCTGGTGGTGCTGGTTGTTGTGGCGTGCTGACAAAGCTTTTCCACATTTCGACCATGCTAACCCTGACTTCTGAGGTGCTGGCGGTAACCCAGCTGCGTTGGCGACCTCTTCCTCCTCCTCTGCGTTCGCCTTGTGTTTCCACTGTGCCCCCGCTGTCAGGTGAAAATGATACTAGCAGCGCGTTTTCCAGCGTGCTCTTGTACTCGCGCATCTTACAATCACGCTCCAGTAAGGGAATTAAGGATGGTAGTTGGTCTTTGTAACGGGGATCCAGCAGCGTGGCCACCCAGTAATCAGCACAAGTTATAATGTGGGCAACTCGGCGGTCGTTGCGAAGACACAGCAACATTTAATCATTCATGTGTACCAGGCTGCTCAGAGGCAACGAAAAGCTGTCCTCTGTGGGAGGTGTATCGTCTGTGTCCTCTGTATCCCCCTAGCCATGCACCAGTGATGGCCATGAGTGAGCTGGTCTGGGTGCCACCCTGCTGTGAACATGGTTCCTCCTTCTCCATTTCCTCCTCCTCATCCTCCACCTCCTCCAGAACTGTGCCCTGGCTGGACAATTGTGTACCTGGCGTTTGTGGGTGCAGGAACCCACCCTCGGAGCCACTTGTGAATGACTGGCCGAAAACCCTATGAAATGATCCCTCTTCCTCCTCCTCCTCCTGTGCCGCATCCTATTCCATCATCGCCAGCAGCGTTTTTTCAAGGAGGCATAGAAGTGGGATAGTAACTCTGAAAACGGCGTTATCGGCACTAACCATGTTGGTGGAGTACTCGAAACAGCGCAACAAGGAACACAGGTCTCGCATGGAGGCCCAGTCATTGTTGGTGAAGTGGTGCTGTTCCGCAGAGCGACTCACCCGTGCGTGCTGCAGCTGAAACTCCACTATCGCCTGCTGCTGCTCACACAGTCTGGTCAGCATGTGCAAGGTGGAGTTCCACCTTGTGGGCACATCGCATATGAGGCAGTGAGCTGGAAGGCCGAAGTTATGCTGCAGCGTTGACAGGAGAGCAGCAGCAGGGTGAGAACGCCAAAAGCGTGCACAGATGGCCCGCACTTTATGCAGCAGCTCTGACATATCGGGGTAATTTTTAAGGAATCTCTGCACCACCAAATTCAGCACATGCACCAGGCAAGGGATGTGCATCAAACTGGCTAGTCCCAGAGCTGCTACGAGATTTCGCCCATTATCACACATCACCAGGCCGGGCTTGAGGCTCACTGTGTCACGGCGGACAGGATATAAAATACATAGAAAAATAAACAAACAAGTTTCTAGGCGAGAAGCTGGGGATAAAGGTCACCTCCTGACAACTCCCTACCAGCTCTCCCTATTCTGCTATGCCCACGTTCAGACCCTTAAGGTGGGAATAACGTGTCCTCGTGCCTGGGCTGGAAATACCCTAAAATCCCTGAGATGGTGAAATGGGAATAGGGGAATATCCTTTCCTCAGGGCCGTATCCCCTCCAGTGTACCAGGTACTGAAGGGAACCCTGAAGAACTCTTGAGTCAAGAACCCTGGAGATCTCGAACTCTAAATTTCCATCAACCAGAACAGGAGGAGGAGGCAATGGTGATGGTTCCACCGGTTTCACATATTTTTCAGTAAAGACCTGTGGAACACATCATGGATCCTCCAAGTCTGCGGAAGATCCAGCCGAAATGCTACTGGATTGACCACCGCAGATATTTTGTATGGTCCAATAAATCTTGGACCCAGTTTCCAAATTGGTACTCTCAGTTTAATATTTTTGGTAGACAACCACACCAAATCACCCACACACAGGTCCGGACCAGTCACACGTCTCTTGTCAGCCATTCGCTTATACCTCTCACCCATCTTCTCCAAATTCACTTAGATCCTCCGCCAGATAGAAGACAAGGCAGAAGAAAATCTCTCCTCCTCTGGCATTCCAGAGGAACTAGACCCAGAAAAGGTACCAAACTGAGGATGAAAACCATATGCGCCAAAAAATGGCGACTTACCCGTGGACTCCTGCCTACGGTTATTCAAAGCAAACTCTGCTAGGGACAAGAATGAGGACCAGTCCTCCTGATTCTCAGCCACAAAGCACCTCAAGTAGGTCTCCAGGTTTTGATTAGTATGCTCTGTCTGCCCATTCGACTGCGGATGAAAAGCCGAAGAGAACGAAAGTTAAATGCCAAGCCGAGAGCAGAACGCCCTCCAAAACCTGGAGACAAACTGTTTGCCCCTATCAGAAACCACATCCGAAGGAATGCCATGCAATTTCATGATATTATCCCCAAAAATCTGCGCAAGAGTCTTGGCATTGGGCAAGACTGACCGCTGACCGGATGAAGAGCCGGTAGAGGATGAGGAAGCGGAGTAGGAGGAAGCAACAGGAGGCAAACTGAAGCGCCCTGCAATCCTCGGTGGTGGAAGGACATGTGCCAAACTGCTATCCGCCTCAGGCCCAGCTGCCATTGCATTTACCCAGTGTGCTGTTATGGAGATATAACGTCCCTGACCGTGCTTACTGGTCCACGTATCCGTAGTGAGGTGCACCTTGCCACAGATGGTTGATTTTGTCCCCCACTTGGTTGTGCAGGGAAGGGATGGCACGCCTGGAAAAATAGTGGCGGCTGGGCAAAACGTACTGTGGGACAGCCATCGCCATAAGGCTTTTAAAACTCTCCATCTCCACCAGATGGAATGACAGCATTTCCAAGGCCATTATTTTTTAAATGCTGGCATTCAGGGCCAGGGATCGCGGGTGGGTAGGGGGGTACTTCCACTTCCGCTCCAGTGTTTGGGAGATGGAGAGCTGAACGCGTCCGTGGGATATTGTGGAGGTGCTTGGTGACCCAGATGGTGGTGTTGCTAGCAGATCCTCTGTTTGCGGGGTGGCAGGTGGCACTGTCTCTCTAGAGGTGGATGAAGAGGCGGAGACTGCAGCAGAAGAGGAAGCAGGAGGAGCCAGAGACCTTTCTTGGTTTTTGAGGTGTCTGCTCCACTGCAGCTCGTGCTTTGCACTTAGATGCCTGGTCATGCAGGTTGTGCTCAGGTTGAGAACGTTTATGCCTCGCTTCAGGCTCTGATTGCACAGTGTGCAAACCACTCGTGTCTTGTCGTCAGCACACTGTCTGAAGAACTGCCACACCAGCGAACTCCCTGGAGCTGGCTTTGGTGTGCTCGGTCCCTTACTGCGGTGGGCGGTAGCAGACGTACTGTCTAGGGCATGGCCATTCCGCTTTTGCACTCTGCTCCCTCTTCTGCTGTGCTGGTGGCTCTGTGCGACCACCGCCTCTTCCTCTGAACTACATAGGTCACTCGCATGACCTTGATTCCATGTGGGGTCGAGGACCTCATCGTCCTCCACATCATCTTCCACCCAGTCTTAACCCCTACCCTCCTTGTCGGTCTGCACACTTTCAAAAGCACCAGCAGTTGCCACCTGTGTTTCGTCATCATCCGAGACGTGCTGCGATGGTCCTCCCATGTACTCATCTTGAAACATAAGTGGTTGGGCATCAGTGCACTCAATCTCTTCCACTTCTGGGGCAGGGCTAGGTGGATGACCCTGGGAAACCCTGCTAACAGAGTCATCAAAAAGCAGAAGAGACTGCTCCATGACTTGGGGCTCAGACTGCTTGTGTAGTGTCCCACTACGTAACGGTGGGCACTACTCAAGGGTCAATTGGGTCACGTTGTTCTCCACCTCCTTTAATGTATATTGTCATGTTATTTATGTTATCTCCTATGTACCAGGCCTGTTAGGGGAGTAGTTCCTCCTCCTAGACATTAGAGCTAGGGAATCCCCTAGTATAAATAGCCAGGTCCAGACCAGAGAGAGAGGGGGAGTGTTCAGAAGCCAAGTTTGCACCTTAGCCAGAGAGGAGCTGAGAAGCAGCTTCTGACATGCAGCTAGATAGCCCAGGCTCCTAGCTTGCCACCAGGAGAAGAGTCTGCCTCCTGAGAAACTAAGTTCCTATAAAAGTACAGTGCAGAGCCAAGTTTATTCCAGCCAAACAGAGAGCTGAAGAGCAGAAGGATATATTTACAGCAAGGAGACATATATACGAGAGGAAGTTTTCCCTACCCAAGGATAAAGCCAGCAATAGGGCATACGGGCCTTGGAGAAAGACAGACAAGATCCTGAGGAAAAGTGCAGCCTGATCTGTAAGTGTAAGTATTTTGCAAGAACATTGCCTGCCATTTGATATTAAGCCTGCCTGTCGCAACCCTTTTACATGTGGAACTGCCTAAAGACTGTAAATAGTTAAACTGTTCAGTAAAAGGAAGTTTTGGTTCACTGCAACGTGTGTTCCTCAATTATTACTACAAGAAATTGGTGTGCCACCGTTACCGGCACTGGCGTCACGAACTTAAAGGGATCTTGCCACCGGCACATTAAACCTGCAACACCCTGGGCACCTCACCTACCACCTGGCCTGGTCCCTATATACAGAGTGCCCCAGAGGATCCATGTGCCAGCTATACGCCTGCCCAGGGTATATAAAAACTGTGAGTACCAAGAGCAACCCTCGTTCTGCCTATTAACCGTGAGCTCACATTCGCTCACCCTGCAGGGCTGCGTACTGCATGTGCCCAATTTGGAGACCCAGAAGTTGAAGGGGGCAGACCCATCAGTCAGTACGTGTAGGCGTATGCACACATACTGCTCCACCATGTCGCACGTCCCCGTGATGTCCATGATCTAATTGGATATCTTTTCTATCAACTTTCGATGTTCTTTAATGCGCCTACCATGGTGATCAAGGGTAAAGGGGAATCAGGGTTCCAGGCCGGAGAGGGCGCCTGAGAAAGGGATACCACATCCAAGGGAGGTCAATGGATGAAATGCGATTGAGCGGAAATGTGAGACAAATTATTGAAGCATAAGCATCCAAGTAAAGGAGGGGGCGGTCAGCAATTACCCACTCCCGACTCGGGGAGGTAGTGACGATAAATAACAATACAGGACTCTTAAGATGCCCTGTTATTGGAATGATTAATAAAAAATTATAGGGAATGTCACTGGGGTATTTTGGATTTGGAAATGTTGGACAGGAGAGGCCCTGCTGCCGCTTTGTTGACTCTAAATTTAAGTCCCTGTCACCTATGCAGAGCTGGGGTTTTTCATCGGCAAAACTGGGTTCATGTCACCCACCAATTGAACAGACGATTTTACAAAAATTAGTTCCTCAGGACAGCGATACAGATTACTGTGTTGCGGCGGGGCAGGGGAGGGAGAAGCGTGTCCCTTCCCTGTTGTTTATGATAGGCTGCCAGCCTAGTGCCGGCAGCCTATCAGAGGACGCTGCAGGCGGCGCGATGACATTATCGCCCCGCCTGACTCCCGTACAGCACGGGACAAAGGCCGGAAGAGGCCTGCATCGCATCGCTGACATGGAGGTAAGTATACGTTTTTTGGGATTTTTTATATGTACAATTACAATACTTTTACTGGCACATGATCGGGGGGCCTCTTGTTACTGGCACATGATGAGGGGGGCCTCTTGTTACTGGCACATGATGGGAGGGGCTCTTGTTACTGGCACATGATTGGGGGGATGCTCTTGTTCCTGGCACATGATTGGGGGGTGCTCTTGTTACTGGCACATGATTGGGGGCCTGGGGGGGTGCTCTTGATACTGGCACATGATAGGCGGGGGCTCTTGTTACTGGCACATAATTGTGCGGTATGCCAGACCAACAGGGGGACTACAGGTGAGGTCACGGTGTGAGCAATAAGTGGGTCAAGATAAATACAGTTCTGGTTACTCACGGTTATGTCATCCCTGGGCAGGCTCCCATAAGTGATAAGGAGAACGGCACAAGAATTCTCTGGGGCACACTCTGGTGTAAGGGACACAGGCCAGATGGTGGTTCGAAGTGCCCTTGATGGTCTGTATTAATGTGCCTATGGCAAGGTCCCTTGTAGTCGTGACGCCAGTACATTTTGTGGTGGTACAACCATTTACTGTAGTGTTAAAGGAGGAACTGGAGACTGAGACGAGGATGGAGTAATTCAACTTATAATTTTTACTGAACGTTGCTCCTGGTAACAGTAACATCCAAGTATTAAACAGTCTCTTTAAGATGGACAGAGGTAAAGCTGCGACAGGTCCACTGCTGACAGGTGTGATGTCTGTCTCTCAAGCTATTAAATGATATAGATTTTTATGCTTACTGGTAGAGGACTTTTATGCTGGTCCCTGTTATCCCAGTGCAGGTTAGTGAGGCTGCCAGAGGCGGTGAGGTGAAAGACTGATGGACATCGGCTGCAGGTGCCAACTCTAATCTTTCAGCAGGAGACTGGGTGGGAGACAATATAAAGGAACTGGAGGCACTGTCAGCAACCCAATCTACTATCACCTGTACTTGTTCTGGCCTCACCATTCAGAGCCGCATTAGGCCCGACCAAATACCGCTGAAGGTTCTGTCGCCTACTTGCACCTGAGGAAGGTGTTTCACTTGTGTGTGTAGCTGGCACAGATCGACCATGTCCTCTCCTTGGAACAGGAGCTCCACCAGCAGCACTATGACCGGGCCACGTCCATTATTGGACTCTCTCCTCATATTTCTCAAATTTAGGATCTTGCCCAAAATGGGTGTTCTTTTATTAACAGAAAAGAACAACAGTATCTAACGCTTGTATCTCACAATGACAAATGCGGCAAAGGCTGCTAAATTAAGTCTTTTGCCCTAAATAGGTGTTTTTTTAATAGCAGAATGGAACAACAGTATCTAAAGGGTGTATCTCACAATGACATATGCAGCAAAGGTTTCAAAATTAAGTTTTCTGCCCTAAATGGGTGTTTTTTTAAAAAATACCAGAGTAGCACAGCAGTATCTAAAGCGTGTATCTCACTTGTACAGATGCAGAAAAGGCCGCAAATTACGATTTTTGCCCAAAATGGGTGTTTATTTAATACCAGAATAGCACAGCAGTATATAAAGGGTTTATCTCACAATGACAGATGCAGCAAAGACTGCAAAATTAAGATTTTTGCCCTAAATGGGTGTTTTTTTTAATACCAGAATAGCACAGCAGTATCTAAAGGGTGTATCTCACATGTACAGATGCAGACAAGTCCGCAAATTAAGATTTTTGCCCAAATTTGTGTTTATTTAATACCAGAATAGCACAGCAGTATGTAAAGGGTGTATCTCACAATGACAGATGCAGCAAAGGCTGCAAAATTAAGTTTTTTGCCCTAAATGGGTGTTTTTTTAATAGCAGAATAGAACAATAGTATCTAAAGGGAGTATCTCACAATGACATATGCAGCAAAGGCTGCAAAATTAAGTTTTTTTGCCCTAAATGGGTGGGTTTTTTTTAATAGCAGAATAGAACAACAGTATATAACGCTTGAATTTTACACGTACAGATGCAGACAAGGCGGCAAATTAAGTATGCGGCAGAGGCCCCAGATAGAGGGTATTGCCAAAAATTTGTGTTTTTTCAAAGCCAGAAAATTATTGAAGTATTTCAAGCTTGTTTTTAACAAGCACAGATGCAGCAAAGGCTACAATATTAAGTACTTTGCCCAAAATGGGTGTTTTTTTTAATAACAGAATATGACAGCAGTTTATAACGCTTGAATTTCACACGTACAGATGCAGCAAGGGCTGTAAAATTGAGTATTTTGCCCAAAAAGGGTGTTTTTTAAAACACTGAAAATTATAGCTGTATTTCTAGCTTAAATTGCACACTGACTAATGCTCCAAATGCACCAGATGTAGGATATTGCAAAAAATTGGTGTTTTTTTAAACCCAGATTATTATTGCAGTATTTCAAGCTTGTATTTCAATGTCACAAAAGCACATATGCAGTGCTGGTGCACTGAGCTTGCATAAAATGGCTGCCGCCGCCCACCTAACTAACAGACGGATAAAAGTTATTTTTCTCTGTCACTGGGCTCAGGGCAGGGTAAAAAGATTGTTCACTGCACCCACACAACAAAATCTATGTAGATCGCTGAGTTCAATTGCAGTTCTGATTAAAGTTTCTTTCCTATTCTCTCCCTCACAGCAGCAGCATCCTATCCCTACACTAAGCACAGCAGAGTGACGTGCAGCGCTACTTGACTCCAGCTTATATAGAGGCTGGGTCACATGCTGCACTGGCCAATCACAGCCATGCCATTAGTAGGCATGGCTGTGATGGCTTCTAAGGGCACAGAGTTAAACGCTTGTTGATTGGCTGCTCTGCAGCCTTTCAAAAAGCGCCAATAAATCGCCGAACACAGAACCCGAACCTTTACTGAAAGGTCGAAAAATCCTAAAGTTTGGTACGAACCCGAACTTTACAGTTCGGGTTCGCTCAACCCTATAAGTGATGCATGCAAAGTGAGGTGACGTGCACTGTGATTGAAGTGCCCAGTGAATAAGTGAGATGACTCAAACATGAAATTATTATAAACATATGTCTAAAATGCCATAATGGGAGAATTATTAAAAAAGAAAATGTTATACATATATGCCACAATTATACAAATACACATAGGGAGAAATCAAATAAGGCTACCAACATATATTGTACGGTGGCTGGTACATACAATGTTCACATATTAACAGCAACAATATCTATGTATCTTAGCCCAACTAGAGGAATAATACAAATTCAAAAGATTACATCAACCATTCATCTTTCCTTATTTATCAAAAAAGGTGGCCCGAGCGTTTAGTTCCCCATTGGCATTTCCAATATCAATTTGTAGGAAAAGTAAGATGTCAATCCGCCACACATCAAGGAGCATATATTTCTGGAGAAGTGAAGAACAAAAAGACAACGGTAAGTACACAAAGATCACAATCAACTGTTAAAAATAAATCAAAAGACTTAAAATTAGGATCTTACCTAATGTACATATGATCCAAGTCAAAGGGGCACACAGGGGGCCTACAAAAAAGGGTAAAACTGTTACCATCATTCAGACTGAATGGCGTTACAGTATTTAGCAAATAAATCACAGAATATGGGAATAAACTCCCAATAGGGGACATAAACAACATATCACTGAAAGAAAAACCCCTAAAATATAACTTTTACTTAATATAGTTTAAACAAAATATATGAAACCCCAAAACTAACACATATGTGTACACAATACATCAATATTAAAAATATATATCATGAGCCCACACAATTGATAAATGTGTAGGCACAATTAGCAAGAGATTAGCACGGACAATAGGATAATAATCAACTGCATATGATATATAACGTTATATTGCAGAGGACCACGGTTGTGACCATAACTTACGGTTAGTTGATAGCAGTCACTAGATGCCAGGCAGTCCTCAAGGATAGCATAGGAGTCTCGTTCGTTATCGGAATTAACCAGACAATTCGCTCCACCAACTAAGAACGGCAATGCACCACCACCCACAGAATCGAGAAAGAGCTATCAATCTGTCAATCCTTTCCGTGTCCGGGCCGGGTGAGGTTTCCCGAAAGTTTCAATTCTGATAACGAACAAGACTCCTCCATGCTAACTAGTTACGCGACCCCCGGCAGGTTTCTTTCCCCTGATGAATCACGTGGATACCACCACCTGGGGAAACGAGTCGGGGCGAGAAGATATTAGCAGGGACACCCAGGGCTTGTCAGGGTTTAGCCACGGATAAGTGGGGTTGCCCCTTTCGGGGCGGGTGCTCCGCTTTCAGGCAAAGATACCTGTAGGGTCACCCTAGGGAATTTACATCTGTCACTGATGTAGTAGGGGAGAACACCAAAAGACAACAAGAAGAAAGAGAAAAGACACTAGGCATCACCGCTAGGGAAGGAAAAGGGTCACCACCTATAAAACCCTGCTCCTGGCCCTAACTCCTATCCATATGGGCACCTCCCGATGGTAGAGATGCCCATACACAGGAACCTAGAAAACCCTGGTGGCCCTCGGATGCCCTAATGGTAATGACAGGGCAGAGACAACCCGCTCCTTCCCTGGTGAAGGAACCAGGGTCTCTCTGAGGCCTAGCAAACAAAGGTGGGGGGGGAATACAAAATACAACAAGCGGAACACTTAACTTCTGAGGCTGATGGATGATGGATGAACAGGACTTCAACTAGAACCACACTCCAGCTCCTCCAAAAACCAAATTAAGCTATCCAGAGCAAGGAGTGATGGGTAAAGTCAGACTAAATAGGGGGAGGTAAAGGTCACATGATCCACACCTGAACAGGAGGTGTGGACATATAAGCACACACAGACAAAGTGAAACCAAAACCAAAAGAGGCTGTCAGATCACTAATGTGCAGATAATCTTTCAGACCTTCTAAAACCGTTCACCGGTGTGACATCTTCCCCACCCCAATTGTTGGTTGCTATCCCTGAGGACTGCCTGGCATCTAGTGACTGGTATCAACTAACCATGAGCCATGGTCACAACCGTGGTCCTCTGCAATATAACGCTATATATCATGTGCAGTTGATTATTATTCTATTGCCCGTGCTAATCTCTTGCTAATTGTGCCTACATATTTATCAATTGTGTGGGCTCATAATATATATTTTTAATATTGATTATTGTGTACACATATGTGTTAGTTTTGGGGTTTCATATATTTCGTTTTAACTATATTAAGTAAAAGTTATATTTTAGGGGTTTTTCTTTCAGTGAAATACAGTTTTTAGCAAGAAAATCCAACGTGTTTTCCTCTGGCTGAGAAGCATCTTCCAATTCCCCCCTCTTGGGGATATATTCACTCTGTCAATCCCCCTAAATCGAAGGAGGGAGCTGTCGCAATTATGCGCTTCCTTAAAGTGTTTAGGAATAGTTGTCAAATTGTCAGTTTCCTCAGTCTCATTAGCCACTTGTATCACCAACAAATGCTCACGGATTTGCCTCTTAAACTGTTGTGAGGTCATCCCCACATAAATCTTTTTGCAGGGACAAATGGCCCAATATACAACTTCTGTGGTTGTGCATGTTATTGGGTAAGTGATTTTATACTGTTTATGTTGCGAGGAGTCCCAAAACACATCAGATCTATCCATATTGACACATTCTATGCACTTCCCACATTCCTTGTTGCCCCATGGTGGGCGTCTTGTACCAAAGATCCCTGGTTGTTTTACAATGTAGCGACTCTTTACTAAGTGATCTCTGAGATTCTTGGCTCTCCTATAGGTAATTCGTGGGTGTGTGGAAATTGTCATCCCCTATTGTGGGTCCATCTTCAGTATGTCCCAGTGTTTCCCCAGGACCCCCCAAACTTCTCTCCATCTGGTGTTATGAAACATGTCTCTTCTGTTGTATTTTTGCTTTATACCTTATATAGGAGATCTGATCGTCTGGACATTTGAGTGTTGAATAGCCCCTCTCATCAAATCTTCTGCGCAATTCCTCAGCTTGTAATTCAAAGGACTGCACAGTAGAGCAGATTCTCCTTGCTCTGAGGAATTTCCCAAATGGTATACTGGTAATCAATTTACCCGGATGTGCTTATCTTGCTGATAACAGAGCGTTAACAGATGTCTGTTTTCTATACAATAATTGTAATACGGCCCTCATTATCCACATGTAAGTTGATGTCTAGAAAATCTACCTGTGTTCTACTCATTTTGAAGGTCAACTTAATATTCCTATTGTTGTCATTTAGGATTGTGACGAATGTTCTAAATTCGTCCTCTGTCCCGTGCCAGATGATAAGAATGTCTTCAATATATCGACCCCAATATTGGACCTTGTCGGCCATGGCTATGGGGACTGTTTGCAGAATTTCCCACTCCCACAGCCCCAAGACGTTTGGAAGATGGCCTGGTGTCAAGAAGGCCAGCAAAGAAGCCACTTCTCTAAAAAAAAAACATCAGGGACCGATTGATCTTCTGCAGAAAGAATGGTGAATGGACTGCTGAGGACTGGTGCAAAGTCATATTTTCAGATGAAGCCTATTTCCGATTGTTTGGGGCATCTGGAAAAAGGCTTGTCTGGAGAAGAAAAGGTGAGCGCTACCATCAGTCCTGTGTCATGCCAACAGTAAAGCATCCTGAGACCATTCATGTGTGGGGTTGCTTCTCTTCCAAGGGAGTGGGCTCACTCACAATTTTGCCCAAAAACACAGCCATGAATAAAGAATGGTACCAAAACACCCTCCAACAGCAACTTCTTCCAACAATCCAAAAACAGTTTAGAGAAGGACAATGCATTTGGAGCACCGTGCCATAAGGCAAAAGTGTTAACTAAGTGGCTCGGGGACCAAAACTTTGACATTTTGGGTCCATGGCCTGGAAACTCCCCAGATCTTAATCCCATTGAGAACTTGTGGTCAATCGTCAAGAGGCGGGTGGACAAACAAAAACTCACTAATTCTGACAAACTCCAAGAAGTGATTATGAAAGAATAGGTTGCTATCAGTCAGGAATTGGCCCAGAAGTTGATTGAGAGCATGCCTAGTCGAATTGCAGAGGTCCTGCAAAAGAAGGGCCAACACTGCAAATACTGACTCTTTGCATAAATGTAATGTAATTGTCGATAAAAGCCTTTGAAACGTATAAAGTGCGTGTAATTATATTTCACTACATCACAGAAACAACTGAAACAAAGATCTAAAAGCAGTTTAGCAGCAAACTTTGTGAAAACTAATATTTTTGTCATTCTCAAAACTTTTGGCCACGACTGTACAGTCGTGGCCAAAAGTTTTGAGAATTGCATAAATATTGGAAATTGGAAAAGTTACTGCTTAAGTTTTTATAATAGCAATTTGCATATACTCCAGAATGTTATGAAGAGTGATCAGATGAATTGCATAGTCCTTCTTTGCCATGAAAATTAACTTAATCCCAAAAAAACCTTTCCACTGCATTTCATTGCTGTCATTAAAGGACCTGCTGCGATCATTTCAGTAATCGTCTTGTTAACTCAGGTGAGAATGTTGACAAGCACAAGGCTGGAGATCATTATGTCAGGCTGATTGGGTTAAAATGGCAGACTTGACATGTTAAAAGGAGGGTGATGCTTGAAATCATTGTTCTTCCATTGTTAACCATGGTGACCTGCAAAGAAACGCGTGCAGCCATCATTGTGTTGCATAAAAATGGCTTCACAGGCAAGGATATTGTGGCTACTAAGATTGCATCTCAATCAGCAATTTATAGGATCATCAAGAACTTCAAGGAAAGAGGTTAAATTCTTGTTAAGAAGGCTTCAGGGCAGGATTCAGCTGCAGGATCGGAGTGCCACCAGTGCAGAGCTTGCTCAGGAATGGCAGCAGGCAGGTGTGAGCACATCTGCACGCACAGTGAGGCGAAGACTTTGGAAGATGGCCTGGTGTCAAGAAGGACAGCAAAGAAGCCACTTCTCTCCAAAAAAAACATCAGGGACAGATTGATCTTCTGCAGAAAGTATGGTGAATGGACTGCTGAGGACTGGGGCAAAGTCATATTCTCCGATGAAGCCTCTTTCCGATTGTTTGGGGCATCTGGAAAAAGGCTTGTCCGGAGAAGAAAAGGTGAGCACTACCATCAGTCCTGTGTCATGCCAACAGTAAAGCATCCTGAGACCATTCATGTGTGGGGTTGCTTCTCATCCAAGGGAGTGGGCTCACTCACAATTTTGCCCAAAAACACAGCCATGAATAAAGAATGGTACCAAAACACCCTCCAACAGCAACTTTTTCCAACAATCCAACAACAGTTTGGTGAAGAACAATGCATTTTCCAGCACGGTGGAGCACCGTGCCATAAGGCAAAAGGGATAACTAAGTGGCTCGGGGACCAAAACGTTGACATTTTGGGTTCATCGCCTGGAAACTCCCCAGATCTTAATCCCATTGAAAACTTGTGGTCAATCCTCAAGAGGCGGGTGGACAAACAAAAACCCACTAATTCTGACAAACTCCAAGAAGTGATTATGAAAGAATGGGTTGCTATCAGTCAGGAATTGGCCCAGAAGTTGAGAGCATGCCCAGTCGAATTGCAGAGGTCCTGAAAAAGAAGGGCCAACACTGCAAATACTGACTCTGCATAAATGTCATGTAATTGTCGATAAAAGCCTTTGAAACGTATGAAGTGCGCATAATTATATTTCACTACATCCCAGAAACAACTGAAACAAAGATCTAAAAGCAGTTTAGCAGCAAACTTTGTGAAAACTAATATTTGTGTCATTCTCAAAACTTTTGGCCACGACTGTACATCCTTTACTTTGCAAAAAAGGTTATAATTATTGGTTGGTGAAAACGATAATAATGTCTCAAGAATCAATGTTTGATCCAGGGTGAGGACGTGTTTGGATAGGTTAATTACCTGTAGAGATTCTGAAGTTGTCTCTGGGCATATCTTCCCTGCTGGTTGTTGTGGTTCACCATATGTGCGTTTGTTGTACCTGTCGGGATACCTTCTCCCTCCCTGGGATGGAATATTCCCATCCTCACTCATTGATGTAGCCGATGAGGCCGACATCAATCTCAATCTTATTTTTAGATCCCTGCAGTGTGCAGACCGACAAGGAGGGCAGGGGTGAAGACTGGGTGGAAGATAATGTGGAGGACAATGAGGTCCTCGACCCAAATAGAATCAAGGTCATGCGAGTGACCTGTGTAGTTCGGAGGAAGAGGCAGTGGTCGCACAGAGCCACCAGCACAGCAGAAGAGGGAGCAGGGTGCAAAAGCGGAGCGACCGTCCCCTAGACAGTACGCCTGCTACTGCCCACCACACCAAGAGACCAAGCACACCAAAGCCAGCTCCAAGGAGTTCCCTGGCGTGGCAGTTCTTCAGACAATGTGCTGATGACAAGACACGAGTGGTTTGCACGCTGTACAATCAGAGCCTGAAGCGAGGCATAAACGTTCTAAACCTGAGCACAACCTGCATGACCAGGCATCTAAGTGCAAAGCACGAGCTGCAGTGGAGTAGACACCTCAAAAACCAAGAAAGGTCTCTAGCTCCTCCTGCTTTCTCTTCTGCTGCAGTCTCAGCCTCTTCACCCCCCTCTGGAGTGACAGTGGCACGTGCCACCCCGCAAACAGAGGATGTGCCAGCAACGCCACCACCTGGGTCACCAAGCATCTCTACAATGTCCCATGTAAGAATTCAGCTGTCTATCTCCCAAACACTGGAGTGAAAGAGGAATCACCCCCCTACCCACCCGCGATCCCTGGCCCTGAATGTCAACATTTCAAAATTCCTGTCCTTTTAAATGCTGTCATTCCGTCTGGTGGTGACGGAGAGTGTTAAAAGCCTTATGGCGGTGGCTGTCTCGCAGTACGTTTTTCCCAGCCGCCACTACTTTTCCAGGCGAGCCATCCCTTCCCTGCACAACCAAGTGGGGGACAAAATCAGGTGTGCACTGCGCAACGCCATCTGTGGCAAGGTCCACCAAACTACAGATATGTGGACCAGTAAGTACGGTCAGGGACGTTATATCTCCATAACAGCACACTGGGTAAATTCAGTGGCGGCTGGGCCTGAGGCGGATAGCAGTTTGGCGCATGTAATTCCACTACCGAGGATTGCAGGGCGTTTCTCTTTGCCTCCTGCTGCTTCCTCATCCTCTACCGACTCATCTGGTCAGCGTAACACCTTCACCTCCAACTTCAGCCCAGCCAGGGGTAAACGACAGCAGGCAGTTTTAAAACTTATCTGTTTGGGGGACAAACCCCACACCATGCAGGAGCTGCACCCACAAACGCCAGGTACACAATTGTCCAGCCAGGGCACAGTTCTGGAGGATGACGAGGTGGAGGATGAGGAGGAGGAGATGGAGGAGGAACCAAGTTCACAGCAGGGTGGCACCCAAACCAGATCATGGCCATCACTGGTGCGTGACTGGGGGGATACAGAGGACACAGACGATACACCCCCCACAGAGGACAGCTTGTCGTTGCCTCTGGGCAGCCTGGCACACATGAGCAATTACATGCTGCTGTGTCTCCGCAATGACCGCTGAGTTGGACACATTCTAACTTGTGCTGATTACTGGGTGGCCACGCTGCTGGATCCCTGTTACAAGGACAATGTACCTTAATTCCCTCACTGGAGCGTGATCGGAAGATGAGCAAGTACAAGCGCATGTTGGTAGACACGCTGCGGATGGCATTCCCACCTGACAGTGGGGGCACAGTGAAAGCACAAGGCGAAGGCAGAGGACGAGGAAGAGGTCGCCAACGCAGCTGGGGCACCGCCAGCACCTCAGAAGGCAAGGTTAGCATGGCCGAAATGTGGAAAAGCTTTGTCAGCACGCCACAACAACCAGCACCACCAGCTGATATGGGACGTCTTAGCAGGAGGCAGCATTTTAGCAACATGGTGGAGCAGTATGTGTGCACACGCATACACGTACTGAATGATGGGTCTGCCCCCTTCAACTTCTGGGTCTCCAAATTGGGCACATTGCCTGAGCTTGCCCTTTACGCCTTGGAGGTGCTGGCCTGCCCTGCAGCCAGTGTATTGTCTGAACGTGTGTTTAGCATGGCAGGAGGGGGTTATCAAATAGAAGCACAGCCGCCTGTCCACAGCCAATGTGGACAAGCTCACGTTCATTAAAATGAACCAGGCATGGATCCCACAGGACTTGTCCGTACCTTGTGCAGAATAGACATGTATACCCGCCTTACAAGGCCATTGTTATACTCCAGCGCACTTTCTCATTGTTGTATTTTTTATATTTCCCAATGTTTTGGGGTGTACCCTAATTTAAACAAAAAAATAATAATATTAAAAACAAAAAACAGTGTTGTCTACCTCCTTCTTCTCCACCGCCGCTTCCACCTACACAGCTACGTCCACTGCCTCCTCAACCTCCTACTCCATATGGACCTCCACCTCCTAGATCAATATTATTATTTTATATTTTTAAGTATTTTATGTTATTTTAAGTCATTTCACTAATTTGTCTGATGCATGTTGGGTGACATATCCCAAATTTTCGGCTGTGATATACCCCTGCTATACTTAGTGGACAGGGAAATACATTTCACTAATTTGTCTGTTACATTGTCAGGTGAAATTCACCAATGTTTGGCTGTGATATACCCCTGCTCTACATAGTGGACAGGGAAATACATTTCACTAATTCGTCTGTTACATTTTCGGGTGAAATTCACCAATTTTGTGCTGTGATATACCCCTGCTCTACATCGTGGACAGGGAAATACATTTCACTAATTCGTCTGTTACATTGTTGGGTGACATTTACTAATTTTTGGCTGTGATAAACCCCTGCTCTACATAGCGGACAGGGAAATAAATTTTACTAATTCGTCTGTTACATTGCCGGATAAAATTCACCAATTTTTGGCTGTGATATACCACTGCTATACTTAGTGGACAGGGAAATACATTTTACTAATTCGTCTGTTACATTGTTGGGTGACATTCACCAATTTTTGGCTGTGATATACCTCTGCTCTACCTAGTGTACAGGGAAATACATTTCACTAATTTGTCTATTACATTGTCGGGTGAAATTCACAAATTTTTGGCTGTGATATACCCCTGCTCAACATAGTGGACAGGGAAATACATTTCACTAATCCGTCCGTTACATTGTCGGGTGAAATTCACCAATTCACCAATTTTGGGCTGTGATATACCCCTGCTCTACATTGTGGACAGGGAAATACACTGCTCAAAAAAATAAAGGGAACACAAAAATAACACATTCTAGATCTGAATTAATTAAATATTCTTCTGAAATACTTTGTTCTTTACATAGTTAAATGTGCTGACAACAAAATCACGCAAAAAAAATATGGAAATCAAATTTTTTAACCCATGGAGATCTGGATTTGGAGTCACCCTCAAAATTAAAGTGGAAAAACACACTACAGGTGTCATGGTCTTACCTGCTTGCTGCTCTCCTTCGTTTGACATGTGCTGGCGGCCATCTTGGGTCCTGGGTTTCTTGTAGCCTTCCACCCTGCGGCTCCTCCTTCCCCTGGGAGGAGCTGGATGCCTAGCTCATAGATATAGGAGGTCTGTGGCTTCAGTTCCTTGCTTGGTCCTCTTGTGTTCACATGCTTCTAAGACTGCTGCTGCTTCTGGTTCCTGATCCTGGCTTCGTCTGACTACCCTGCTGGTTCCTGATCCTGGCTTCGTCTGACTACCCTGCTGGTTCCTGATCCTGGCTTCGTCTGACTACCCTGCTGGTTCCCGATCCTGGCTTCGTCTGACTACCCTTCTGGTTCCTGACCTCTGGCTTCGCAAAGACTCTGCTCGGTTTCACCATCCGTTTGGACTTTTGCTTTACAGCTTTATTTTCAATAAAGCCTTCTTATTTTCACTCATCTCTTGTTGTACGTCTGGTTCATGGTTCCGTGACATTAGGACCAAGCCATGAATTCTGACGGTACAGGGCCATCCTCGCTACCCACGCTGGTTGCCAGACTTGATCAGCAGGATCACCTGTTGGGTCGGTTCGCTGTGGCGTTGCAAACCCTGCTTGAACGCACGGCTCATTTCGCTCCCGTTGCCGATGGGTCGGTTGTCGCTCCTGGGCTCGCTCCTACTGCCGCTCCGGTTGTTGCGCCAGAGTCTACCCCGACACCTGTTGTTGCGCCTGCGGTGTTTCGGGGTATGACCGGTTCTGCCCCTCTTCCACAGCGCTTTGGGGGAGAGCCAACTCAGTGCCGAGGTTTCCTTAACCAGGTGGGCATTTATTTCGAGTTGCTGCCACATGCCTTTCCTACTGAGAGATCAAAGGTGGGCTTCTTGATCTCGCTGCTCTCGGACAAGGCCTTGGCCTGGGCCAGCCCTTTATGGGAGAACAACAATCCGGTGGTTGCCGAGTTTTCCGGTTTTGTTGCTTCTCTTCGGAAGGTATTCGATGTGCCGGCTCGTGCTGCCTCTGCTGCGAAGCTCCTTATGTCCATCAGACAGGGTTCACGATCCGTAGCTGAATACGCCATTGAGTTTCGTACCCTGGCAGCAGAGGTGGGCTGGAATAATGAGGCTCTGGTCGCTGCTTTCTCTCATGGTCTCTCGGATGCCTTGAAGGATGAGGTTGCAGCTAAGGACCTACCAGTTGAGCTCGAGTCTCTTATTTCTTTCCTGATTTTGATTGACACCAGACTCAGGGAGAGACCTTCCTTTAAGGAGAACCTGCGGAGGTCTTCTAACAGATTGGTGCCTACGTTTGCTGTCCCACCCGTGCCTCCCTCTCCTCCCACGCCTCCTGGGGATGACTTGTCTGGGGGTGAACCCATGCAGCTGGGGTTTGCTCGCCTGTCCGAGGGGGAGAGGGCACTCCGGAGACGCGAGGGCCGATGCATGTACTGTGGTCTCGGTGGGCATTTTCGGTTGGCATGTCCGAACCGTCCGGGAAACGCTCGTACCCTGAGATCCTGTCGGGGGCAGATCTTGGGTGGAGTCTCCTCGTCCCCGGTTTCCCGTGTTGACAAACCACTGATCACTGTTGTCCTCTCCTGGGTCGGGGGCTCGGTTACGACCCAGGCGTTGGTGGACTCTGGTGCTGGTGGTTTGTTCATTGATAGTGTGTTCGCTGCCGCCAATTCCATTCCTCTGCAGGCTCGAGGTTCCCCACTGGCTCTTGAGGCGATAGACGGCAGACCCCTTCTGCCGCCACACGTGACTCATGAGACCCTTCCAGTGGGGATAGCCATTGGTGCCGTTCACAGAGAGTCGGTCTGCCTCCAGGTTATTTCGTCTCCACACTACTCGGTGGTCTTGGGGTACCCCTGGCTCCAGAAGCATAATCCGACTTTCGATTGGAGATCGGTCGAGATCCTCTCGTGGTCACCGCAGTGTGGGGCTAGTTGCATCCATGGGTCTGTCAAGTTGCTGTGTACTTCCTCGGACTCTCTGTTGCCTCCTGAATACGAGGAGTACCGGGATGTATTCGATAAGGTGCGCGCGGTTGCCCTACCTCCGCACCGCCCATACGATTGTGCCATAGAGTTACAATCTGGTGCCGTTCCTCCTCGTGGCAAAGTCTATCCACTGTCGGTAGCGGAGAATGAGGCCATGGAGGAGTACGTGAAGGAGGCGCTTTCACGCGGACACATTCGCAAATCTTCGTCCCCGGCAGGGGCTGGATTTTTCTTTGTGAAAAAGAAGGGCGGTGAGTTGAGGCCTTGCATCGATTACAGGGGTCTCAATCGCATCACGATCAAGAACGCTTACCCGATACCCTTGATTTCCGAGCTGTTCGATCGCCTTAAAGGGGCCACGGTCTTTACCAAACTCGACCTGAGGGCGGCATATAACCTGGTAAGGATCAAGGCGGGCGATGAGTGGAAGACCGCGTTTAACACCAGGACCGGTCATTATGAATCCTTGGTTATGCCCTTTGGGTTGTGCAATGCGCCCGCAGTCTTTCAGGAATTCATCAACGATGTTTTCCGTGACCTGTTGCAGCAGTGTGTGGTAGTCTATTTGGATGACATCTTGGTATATTCTGAATCCATGGAGGCCCACATTCTGGATGTCAGACGAGTGTTGCAACGGTTACGAGAGAACAAGCTGTTCGGTAAGCTTGAGAAATGCGAATTTCACCGATCCCATGTAACCTTCTTAGGTTACATCATTTCCGCTGAGGGGTTCTCCATGGATCCTGAGAAGGTTTCGGCTGTCTTACAGTGGCCCCAGCCCAGTGGTCTTCGTTCCCTGCAGCGCTTTTTGGGCTTCGCCAATTATTATCGGAAGTTCATCAGGGACTTTTCCATGCTGGCCAAGCCTCTCACGGATCTGACCAGGAAGGGCAGTAATTCCCAGGTCTGGCCGCTCGAGGCCATCCGAGCTTTTGAGGCCCTAAAGTCCGCCTTTGTGTCGGCTCCGATTCTGTCGCATCCCAACCCTGGGTTGCCCTTTGTCCTCGAGGTGGACGCGTCTGAGACGGGAGTAGGCGCCCTTCTGTCTCAGCGTAGAACACCAGAGGGTCCTGTGCTTCCTTGTGGGTTTTACTCCCGGAAACTGTCTTCCGCGGAGTGCAACTATCAGATTGGTGACAGGGAGTTATTGGCCATCGTGCAGGCCCTTAAAGAATGGAGGCACTTGCTCGAGGGTTCGGTGGTTCCGGTTCTCATCCTGACGGACCACAAGAATCTGACCTACCTTTCTGAGGCCAAGAGATTGACACCACGTCAGGCCAGATGGGCTCTGTTCTTGTCACGTTTTAATTACGTGGTCTCCTACCTACCCGGTTCCAAGAACATCAGGGCGGATGCCTTATCACGGCAGTACTCCGAGCTGTCCAGGGAGGAGTCGATTCCGACTTCGGTCATACCTCCGAATCAGATCCTGGCCGCCATTCGCACCAGCCTGACCTCTCCCCTGGGTGAGCAGATTTTGGCGGCTCAATCTGGTGCTCCCTCTGGGAGACCCAACGGCAGATGTTTTGTGCCTGAGGAGTTGCGCACTCGGTTGTTGCGAACCTACCATAACTCCAAGACCGCGGGGCATCCTGGAAAGAATCAGCTGTCCTGGGCTGTTTCACGTCTGTTCTGGTGGCCTTCCCTACGTTCCGACATCGCCGCATATGTAGCGGCATGCTCCGTTTGTGCCCAGAGTAAGTCCCCTCGGCACCTTCCGTTGGGCCTTCTGCAACCCATAGCCACCGGGGAGCGCCCATGGTCCCACCTGGGGATGGATTTCATTGTGGACCTCCCTGCATCCCGAGGCCATACGGTCATTCTCATGATTGTGGATCGGTTTTCCAAAATGTGCCACTGTGTTCCTCTCAAGAAGTTACCCTCTGCACAAGAGTTGGCCACGATTTTTGCCAGGGAGGTCTTCCGGTTGCACGGTTTGCCTAAGGAGATTGTGTCGGATCGGGGGAGTCAGTTTGTGTCCAGGTTCTGGCGCGCCTTTTGCTCCCAGTTGGGGATTCATCTCTCCTTCTCCTCGGCCTACCACCCTCAGTCCAATGGGGCCGCAGAACGATCCAATCAGGCCTTGGAGCAATTCCTTCGTTGCTATGTCTCCGATCACCAAGACAATTGGGTTGACCTCCTGCCTTGGGCTGAGTTTGCCAGGAACACGGCGGTGAACTCTTCCTCTGGGACGTCTCCCTTCATGGCCAATTATGGGTTCCAACCTGCCGTGTTACCGGAGGTATTCTCTCCCCAGGATATTCCGGCTGTGGAGGATCACCTTTCCGTCCTACGTGCTTCTTGGGTACAGATCCAGAAGTACCTTGAGGTCTCTGCGCAGCGCCAGAGATTCCAGGCTGATCGCAGACGAGCGCCTGCTCCTTCCTACCAGGTCGGAGACCGTGTATGGTTGTCCACCCGCAACCTCAACCTTCGAGTGCCCACTCCCAAGCTGGCGCCTCGCTTTGTTGGTCCCTTCCGAGTGCTTCGCAGGGTAAACCCGGTAGCCTATGCCCTTGCGCTTCCTCCTGGCATGCGGATCTCCAACGTGTTTCATGTCTCCCTGTTGAAGCCACTGGTGTGTAATCGTTTCACTTCCTCAGTTCCTCGGCCTCGTCCGGTCCAAGTGGGCAATCGTGAGGAATATGAGGTGAGCAATATCCTGGACTCACGCCTGGTCCGCGGTCGGTTGCAGTTTTTGGTCCATTGGCGTGGTTATGGTCCAGAGGAGCGTTCCTGGGTTCCCTCCGCAGATGTCCATGCTCCTGCCTTGCTCCGAGCCTTCCACGCACGCTTCCCTCAGAAACCGTTTTGTGCTCCGCGGAGGAGGGGCCCTTGAGGGGGAGGTACTGTCATGGTCTTACCTGCTTGCTGCTCTCCTTCGTTTGACATGTGCTGGCGGCCATCTTGGGTCCTGGGTTTCTTGTAGCCTTCCACCCTGCGGCTCCTCCTTCCCCTGGGAGGAGCTGGATGCCTAGCTCATAGATATAGGAGGTCTGTGGCTTCAGTTCCTTGCTTGGTCCTCTTGTGTTCACATGCTTCTAAGACTGCTGCTGCTTCTGGTTCCTGATCCTGGCTTCGTCTGACTACCCTGCTGGTTCCTGATCCTGGCTTCGTCTGACTACCCTGCTGGTTCCTGATCCTGGCTTCGTCTGACTACCCTGCTGGTTCCCGATCCTGGCTTCGTCTGACTACCCTTCTGGTTCCTGACCTCTGGCTTCGCAAAGACTCTGCTCGGTTTCACCATCCGTTTGGACTTTTGCTTTACAGCTTTATTTTCAATAAAGCCTTCTTATTTTCACTCATCTCTTGTTGTACGTCTGGTTCATGGTTCCGTGACAACAGGCTGATCCAACTTTGATGTAATGTCCTTAAAACAAGTCAAAATGAGGCTCAGTAGTGTGTGTGGCCTCCACGTGCCTGTATGACCTCCCTACAACGCCTGTGCATGCTCCTGATGAGGTGGCGGACGGTCTCCTGTGGGATCTCCTCCCAGACCTGGACTAAAGCATCTGCCAACTCCTGGACAGTCTGTGGTGCAACGTGACGTTGGTGGATAGAGCGAGACGTGATGTCCCAGATGTGCTCAATTGGATTCAGGTCTGAGGAACGGGCGGGCCAGTCCATAGCATCAATGCCTTCATCTTGCAGGAACTGCTGACACACTCCAGCCACATGAGGTCTAGCATTGTCTTGCATTAGGAGGAACCCAGGGCCAACCGCACCAGCATATGGTCTCACAAGGGGTCTGAGGATCTCATCTTGGTACCTAATGGCAGTCAGGCTACCTCTGGCGAACACATGGAGGGCTGTGCGGCCCTCCAAAGAAATGCAACCCCACACCATTACTGACCCAATGCCAAACCGGTCATGCTGGAGGATGTTGCAGGCAGCAGAACGTTCTCCACGGCGTCTCCAGACTCTGTCACGTCTGTCACATGTGCTCAGTGTGAACCGGCTTTCATCTGTGAAGAGCACAGGGCGCCAGTGGCGAATTTGCCAATCTTGGTGTTTTCTGGCAAATGACAAACGTCCTGCACGGTGTTGGGCTGTAAGCACAACCCCCACCTGTGGACGTCGGGCCCTCATATCTCCCTCATGGAGTCTGTTTCTGATCGTTTGAGCAGACACATGCACATTTGTGGCCTGCTGGAGGTCATTTTGCAGGGCTCTGGCAGTGCTCCTCCTGTTCCTCCTTGCACAAAGGCGGAGGTAGCGGTCCTGCTGCTGGGTTGTTGCCCTCCTACGGCCTCCTCCATGTCTCCTGATGTACTGGCCTGTCTCCTGGTAGCGCCTCCATGCTCTGGACACTACGCTGACAGACACAGCAACCCTTCTTGCCACAGCTCGCATTGATGTGCCATCCTGGATAAGCTGCACTACCTGAGCCACTTGTGTGGGTTGTAGACTCCGTCTCATGCTACCACTAGAGTGAAAGCACCGGCAGCATTCAAAAGTGACCAAAACATCAGCCAGGAAGCATAGGAACTGAGAAGTGGTCAGGTCACCACCTGCAGAACCACTCCTTTATTGGGGGTGTCTTGCTAATTGCCTATAATTTCCACCTGTTGTCTATCCCATTTGCACAACAGCATGTGAAATTGATTGTCACTCAGTGTTGCTTCCTAAGTGGACAGTTTGATTTTACAGAAGTGTGATTGACTTGGAGTTACATTGTGTTGTTTAAGTGTTCCCTTTATTTTTTTGAGCAGTGTACATTTCACTAATTCTTCTGTTACATTGTTGGGTGACATTAACCAATTTTTGGCTGTGATATACCCCTGCTCTACATAGCGGACAGGGAAATAAGTTTCAAAAAATCGTCTGTTACATTCTCAGGTGCCATTTGCCGTATACAAAACCCTGCTCTGCATAGGTGACAGCAGTGCCGGATTAAGAGCATCATGGGCCTGATGCTGAAGATTTTAATGGACTTTTTTATAGAAAATTAAAACGCAACGCAGAACAATTTTTTATAACACTAATGAATAGCATCTGTCATATGTTTTATGCATATGAAATCACCAGCATAGCTGAATAGATGTTGTTGTATCGATACCTTGCATACCTTTATTGAATCTGTTCTTTAGCCTTTACTTAGCTTAAAAAAATTAAATAAAATTAAGTAAAACACTTATGGGGGCCCAGAGTGTCAAAAGAGGTGTGGTAGGGGGTCCTCTGTGCCCTCCAGACCGTAACACCTCTCCCATGTGAAGTCACGCCCGCTTCTTTGGTTGACACCAACGGCTCACTTGACAGCGACGTGTTGAGATCCTGCGCATGTGCCATGAATGGGTGAATGGGGATTGCGGTACACAAATGTGGAGTCTGTAGGAACCTGAGACTGTGCATGCACCGTAATCCCCATTCACAGCGCATACGGGATGTGTGTGTGTGTCAAAGAATGTGCAGGCATGAACTCACAGGGCAAAAACAATGGTGCTTATAGAACAGACTACACAGTGTAGAAGTATACTGGATATTGTGTGGCACGGTGTATGCTATATGTGTATAACATAAACATATTTCACATAAAAACTTACAATTACTTGGCTTGGCCTGGCCCTTGGGGATCTCGGAAACCACTTCAACACTTTTCCTGGGGGGCTCGGTGGAGCTGATGTTGTGTTTTATCCTAATGAGAAAGATTTCATAATAAGGATTTGGAGAAGGGGCAGAGGGATAGCAGAGCAGGGAGAGGCTGGTGCTGCTACTAGGGGGCTCATACCATGGGGGAGTAATAAAGCCCACCCTAATGCTCCCCCCCCAGTAGTAATAATTCTCCTTATAATGTGACAGTGCAAAAAATACCCCCTTGTAATGCCCCCAGTTGAGCTAATTTCCCTATAGTGCCCCCATAATGTGCCAGTGTAAAATACCCCTATATTGTGCCCCCAGTAAATGCCCCCATAGTGCTCCTCTCCCCCCTTCATCATCGTGCCCCCCATAATGAAACAGTATAAAATGCCCCATATATAGTGCCCAAGTAAATGCCCATAGTGTCCCCCATAATTTGCAAGTATAAAATACCCCTTCTTAGTGCCCCCCGTAGATGACCCCATAGTTCTACTCTCCCCCACAGTACCCACCATAATGTGTCCCAGTATAAAATGCTACTGTACAGAGCCACTATAGTGCCCAGCAATAATGTGCCAGTAAAAAGTGCCCCCAATAATGTGCCAGTAAAAAGTGCCTTCAATAATGTGCCAGTAAAAAGTGCCCCCAATAATGTGCCAGTAATAAGTGCCCCAATAATGTGCCAGTAAAATGTGCCCCCATAGATGCCCCCCAAAAATGTTCCAGTAAAATGTGCCCCCATAGATGCCCCCAATCATATGCCAGTAACAAGATCCCCCCATCATGTGCCAATAACAAGAGCCCCCCCATTATGTGCCAGTAACATGAGCCCCCCATCATGTGCCAGTAACAAGAGCCCCCCCCCAATCATTTGCCAGTAACAAGAGCCTCCCCAATCTTTTGCCAGTAACAAGAGCACCCCCCCAATCATGTGCCAGTAACAAGAGCCCCCGCTATCATGTGCCAGTAACAAGAGCACCCCCCCAGGTCCCCAATTATGTGCCAGGAACAAGAGCACCCCCCCCAGGCCCCCAATCATGTGCCAGGAACAAGAGCACCTCCTCTATCATGTGCCAGTAACAAGAGCCCCCCCCATCATGTGCAAGGAACAAGAGCACCTCCCAATTATGTGCCAGTAACAAAAGCCCCCCCAATCATGTGCCAGTAACAAGAGCACCCACCAATCATGTGACAGGAACAAGAGCACCCCCCCAATCATGTGCCAGGAACAAGAGCACCCCCCAATCATGTGCCAGGAACAAGAGCCCCCCCATCATGTGCCAGTAACATGAGGCCCCCCATCATGTGCCAGTAACAAGAGCACCCCCCCAATTGCAGTGTCCCACTACCCTCGTGGGTACTGCAAAGTTGTCGTGTTATGCTTTGTATGCTTGATATAGCCTGTTTTGTGCTGCAATGCATCTTTATGCATAATCCCTGCCAACAGGTGTATTAGATTGCATTACACTGAGCCTACCACCAGGGGGAGATAATACCTCCCATATATATAGCTCAGCTCAGGCCTAGCTAGTGGAGTCCAGTTCAGTCTAGAGTGGGTGTGCAGTCTAGAGTGGATTCCAGTTTAGTCTGATCTCTCAGCCAGTCTTCAGCCCAGAGTTGAAGTGGGCCACATACTCAGAAGGATATTGATCCAGAAAGCACTAAAGAAGCAGAGAACCAAAGGGTTACGGCCATCGTTATACGCGCCTTAGGACCTTTAGAGTTACAAGTGAAGCCTCTGGCAGCCTCACTAACCTGCACTGGGATAACAGGGACCAGCATAAAAGTCCTCTACCAGTAAGCATAAAAATCTATATCATTTAATAGCTTGAGAGACAGACATCACACCTGTCAGCAGTGGACCTGTTGCAGCTTTACCTCTGTCCATCTTAAAGAGACTGTTTAATACTTGGATGTTACTGTTACCAGGAGCAACATTCAGTAAAAGTTATAAGTTGAATTACTCCATCCTCGTCTCAGTCTCCAGTTCCTCAGTTAACACTACAGTAAATGGTTGTACCACCACAAAATGTACTGCCGTTACGACTACAAGGGACCTTGCCATAGGCACATTAATACAGACCATCAAGGGCACTTCGAACCACCATCTGGCCTGTGTCCCTTACACCAGAGTGTGCCCCTGAGAATTCTTGTGCCTTTCTCCTTATCACTTATGCGAGCCTGCCCAGGGACGACATAACCGTGAGTAACCAGAACTGTATTTATCTTGGCCCACTTATTGCTCACACCGTGACCTCACCTGTAGTTCCCCTGTTGGTCTGGCATACCGCACAATTATGTGCCAGTAACAAGAGCCCCCGCCAATCATGGGCCAGTATCAAGAGCACCCCCCCAGGCCCCCAATCATGTGCCAGTAACAAGAGCACCCCCCAATCATGTGCCAGGAACAAGAGCACCCCCCCAATCATGTGCCAGTAACAAGAGCCCCTCCCATCATGTGCCAGTAACAAGAGGCCCCCTCATCATTTGCCAGTAACAAGAGGCCCCCGATCATGTGCCAGTAAAAGTATTGTAATTGTACATATAAAAAAAAAAAAAAAAACTTATACTTACCTCCATGTCAGCGATGCAATGCAGGCCTCTTCCGGCCTTTGTCCCGTGCTGTACGGGAGTCAGGCGGGGCGATAATGTCATTGCGCCGCCTCCACCGGCCTCTGATAGGCTGCCGGCACTAGGCTGGCAGCCTATCAGAGACAACAGGGAAGGGACACGCTTCTCCCTCCCCTGCCCCGCCTCAACACAGTCATCTGTATCGCTGTCCTGAGGAACTAATTTTTGTAAAATCGTCGGTCAATTGGTGGGTGACATGAACCCAGTTTTGCCGATGAAAAACCCCAGCTCTGCATAGGTGACAGGGACTTAAATTTAGAGTCAACAAATCGGCAACAGGGCCTCTCCTGTCCAACATTTCCAAATCCAAAATACCCCAGTGAAATTCCCTATAATTTTTTATTAATCATTCCAATAACAGGGCATCTTAAGAGTCCTGTATTGTTATTTATCGTCACTACCTCCCCGAGTCGGGAGTGGGTAATTGCTGACCGCCCCCTCCTTTACTTGGATGCTTATGCTTCAATAATTTGTCTCACATTTCCGCTCAATTGCATTTCATTTCATCCATTGACCTCCCTTGGATGTGGTATCCCTTTCTCAGGCTCCCTCTCCGGCCTGGAACCCTGATTCCCCTTTACCCTTGATCACCATGGTAGGCGCATTAAAGAACATCGAAAGTTGATAGAGAAGATATCCAATTAGATCATGGACATCACGGGGACGTGCGACATGGTGGAGCAGTATGTGTGCATACGCCTACACGTACTGACTGATGGGTCTGCCCCCTTCAACTTCTGGGTCTCCAAATTGGGCACATGCAGTACGCAGCCCTGCAGGGTGAGAGAATGTGAGGTCACGGTTAATAGGCAGAACGAGGGTTGCTCTTGGTACTCACAGTTTTTGTATACCCTTGGCAGGCGAACAGCAGTGATGGAGAGGCTGGCACATGGATCCTCTGGGGCACTCTCGGTGTATAGGGACCAGGCCAGGTGGTAGGTGAGGTGCCCTAGGTGTTGTAGGTTTAATGTGCCTGTGGAAAGATCCCTTAAAGTTTGTGACGCCAGTGCCGGTAACGGTGGCACACCGATTTCTTGCAGTAATAAGTGAGGAACACACGTTGCGGTGAACCAAAACTTCTTTTTACTGAACAGGTTAATTATTTACAGTCTTTGGTCAGTTCCACATGTATAAGATGGTGACAGGCAGGCTTTACATCAAATGGCAGGCACAATGTTCTTGCAAGATACTCAGAGGGTTAAACACTTACAGATCAGGCTGCACTTTTCCTCAGAATCCTGTCTGTCTTTATTCCAAGGCCCGTATGCCCTATTGCTGGCTTTATCCTTGGTTAGGGAAAACTTCCTCTCGTATATGACTCCTTGCTTTGATTATATCCTTCTGCCCTTCAGCTCTCTGTTTGGCTGGAACAAGCTTGGCTCTGCACTGTACTTTTGTAGGAACTTAGTTTCTCAGGAGGCAGACTCTTCTCTTGGTGCAACTTCTGAGCTTCTTTTGCTCAGGAACCCTCAGGCAGGCTAGACTGTACTCACTAACCTCCTGGAATATACTGCACTAACTCTTTCCTGTCTGGGCCTAACTATTTATACTAGGGGGTGCCCTAGCTCCCTCTACAGCTTGGGAGGAGAAACGACACCCCAAACAGGCCTGGTACACAGGAATTAACATGGCATTACAATGCAATACAAAACACATTTCACCCACAGGAGGTGGGAGCAACATAACCCTTAGTAGTGCCCACCTTTACGTAGTGGGACACTACACACATGGCCTGAGCTTGCCCTTTACGCCTTGGAGGTGCTGGCCTGCCCTGCAGCCAGTGAATTGTCTGAATGTGTGTTTAGCATGGCAGGAGGGGGTTATCAAAGAGAAGCGCAGCCGCCTGTCCACAGCCAATGTGGACAAGCTCACGTTCATTAAAATGAACCAGGCAGGGATCCCACAAGACTTGTCTGTACCTTGTGCAGAATAGACATGTATACCGGCCTCACCCAGTCATTGTTGTACTCCAGCGCACTTTCTCTTTGTTTTATTTTTTTTATATTTCCCAATGTTTTGGGGTCTACCAAAGTTTGAACAATTTTTTTTATAAATAATAAAATAAAATAAAAAACAAAAACAAAAACCAGTGTAGGCTACCTCCTCCTCCTCCACCGCCGCTTCCACCTACACCGCCACATCCACTGCCTCCTCAACCTCCTACTCCATATGGACCTCCTCCTCCTAGATCAAGATTATTATTTTTTTATTTTTACGTATTTTATGTTATTTCAAGTCATTTCCGTATCCACATTTGTTTGCAGAGCACTTGCCATGCTCTTAACCACATGCCTTCATCTCGCAATGTGCAACTAGCGCATACGCAGTCTCGGCATAGTGTTCCTTCCCTGTGCTGGCATCAGCCTCAGGGAACGAACTGCGCATGCGCTAGCTTGCGCATCGCAAGATTATGGTGCTCTAGCTTTGTGACGTCAGGGAGCAAGGAGGAAATTCGGAGGATGCAGGGCGGTGCTGGGCTCATTCACGCTGGGCTTATCTCAGGGACAGGACTCATCTCAGGTTAATTTGCATATGTATCAAATCGTTTTTTTGACACAATAAAAACACAGAGAGCTATGGGGACTGGACATTGCAGATGTGCTAGAGGCGATCTAGCAATCCATGTCCTCAGCTCTATTGCCAAATTCCAGGTGACAGGTTTCCTTTAATGCTTATGAAAACGTGTAGAAATCTGAATCTCACTTCCTTCTGAGATTCATGTCCCCACCTATTCCTTGGTTGAACTTATGTCTTTTTTCAACCTTATTAACTATGTTCTGTAACTATAAGAGTTTGTGATACTCTGTAGGGTTTTATTTATGCTATATATGTCTATATGTGGCCACCTACTGATTGTGACATGAACTGCAGCTTGTTGAGAGTTTTTCTGTCATGATACAATAATATGTTGAATTTTTATCAAGGGAACGTATCATCAGAAAATGACCTTTTGTTTAAATTATGCCTTTATGTTTAACATATTTTTAAAGGATTTTGATGATGTTATTTTTTAATTTTCACGTCAATATCGACATTTTTTTTAAACAAAAAACATAAAATCTTGCCGTTTTCGCTGTGACCACTAGGCCTAGTAATAGGCGCCACTTCTTCAAGGGGGTTGCCTCCTGAACATTGTGTCTATGACCCTAGGGGCTGCCATACAGCAATTTTCTTAATGCTTTCTGTTAAGAACAGTCCAGACAAGATGGCCTCCCCCATAATCATGGTTTGAAAATAGAATAAAAAAAAAAAATCAGCAATCAGAAAATAAAAACAGATTAGAAAAAAGGAGGTGTGTTACTATCAGTTTTTTTACTGGCAGATAAAACTTCTAGCGACACATTTCCTTTAAAGAGAATCTGTCACCCACATTTGGACTATTATCTGCAGTCATGATGAGTGAACCGGGTTTGTGCTTCAAACTCAGTTAAATATGTAGCTCTGTGCATGTTTCAAATGTATTGCCTCCAATAAGGCATTTTTAAGATGGTGCCTGGTAATGCAAGACTACAGTAGTCTCATGCATGTGCCATTCCTATAAGTAGCGGTGCATGCATTACTGTATTACATTACGAATCTGAAGCCAGGTTTGTTAATGATTGTGACGCATGCCACAAACCTGGGTTCAGCAGGATGTTCAGATATGTAGATGACCGAACTAGGTTCGCCAGAGCAACATGAACCTGATTCACTCATCACAAGTCGTAGATAAAGAGTCCAGATCACTATTTTTTTTATTTTTGTACTGCCCCCTGTCAGCGCTGCACTGAAATACACAGTCAGGACTGCTGTGCTAACATAATGGAGAGGACTCCTGTGCGCATGCTCAGCAGTCCTGACAATATATTTCAACGCAGCTCTGAGCGCTGACAGCGGTGGAATGGGAAGCAGTAGGAAAATGTATAACTGTAGATAATGATCCACAATCGGGGTTCACACGAACGTTTTTTTTTGCGCGCGTACGAGACTTTTTTTGAGTTTTGAATATGGTCCGTATACGGAACCATTCATTTCAACGGTTCCGCAAAAAAAAACTGAATGTACTCCGTATGCATTCCGTTTCCGTATTTCAGTTTTTCCGTTGCGTTGAAAGATAGAACATGTCCTATTATTGCCCGCAAATCACGTTTCGTGGCTCTATTCAAGTCAATGGGTCCGGAAAAAAAAAACGGAACACATACGGAAATGCATCCGTATGTCTTCCGTATCCGTTCCGTTTTTGCTGAACCATCTATTGAAAATGTTATGCCCAGCCCAATTTTTTCTATGTAATTACTGTATACTGTACATGCCATACGGAAAAACGGAACGGAAAAACGGAACAGAAACGGAAACACAACGGAAACAAAAAACGGAACAACGGATCCGTGAAAAAACGGACTGCAAAACACTGAAAAAGCCATACGTTCGCGTGAACTAGGCCTAAGACTTGATTACATATGCAACTCATCAGAATATATTTGCCATTGTTCTCCGCCACTGGCTCGTAAACCTCAAGACTGAAATATATAGTGGGGGGATTGAATTTGTTTTATTCCACGGCTCAATCATGTGAGACATGAGACAACCACTTCCAAAATCTATTATGCATTGAAATGTATTTTCAAATCCAAGTGTAAAAACTGTGCCCCATCTCATTGTATTCCTGGGAGGGTGAGGAGCAGACCTGTTTTCCATGTAAATGAACTGTTTGCTGAAATAGGGTTTTTCATGAATGTAAAATGCTTCGGCAACACAAGCATCTGTTTCTCACAATGTTTGAAAATGTGCAGGGAAAATCAAATGACGGGTCTGGGTGACAAGTTGATAAATGGCATTACAACATATACAATGACTGCACAAATCATATGGCTCTTGTCAAAATCCTTTGCTTTACGGAAAACAAGACTGCAAGAGTAAACCTTTCAGATTTGTCTCTTTTTTTTTTTTTCATGAACAGTATAAATATGTTAACAAAAGAATATTTTTGCACCTGCCTTGTTGGTTTGATATCGAACTGGAAAAAATAAAAATTGCTGTTGTTATTTTAATGGTGTCGATCTCCTATGTTCTGCGTTCTGGAAATCGCATCTCAAACAGACTGCATGAACGACTGGGAACTTATTAATGAATTATTTCTGCCACCTGCTAGGAATGGCGTAAAATAAGGATAATCTTTTATTATATGATATTATATCCTCCGCTAATCGCGGTATCTTGCCAGCTTTCATCTTCTATCCAGACTCTTTGTCTTGTTGACAGATGCTAAATAATGCATTTTGTAGATGTATATTACAGGTTTAACTGCTCAGCTCCTGCCAGGAGGCAAGGCATTATTTGGGCATTTTATAGCAGGCACCTTACTGGTCTATAGCATTAGAGCACATGTTGGATTGCGGGCAACTGTGACGTCTAAAATTCAATCACCTCATGCCCAATAGGTATGAAATATACATACCCTGTCATGGCATTTCTTAATTTTTAATAGCCCAGAAAAAATTAGCTATTGAAAGACATATACATTTCCGGAGTGGGAGTAGGGGGGGGGGGGGTTGGTTTTACTAGATGGGACCTGTTTATCAAAGTGCCGCAAATTCATTTGATTGCCGTTACTGAAAGGGCAGCAGGAGGAGACATATACCCCTTGGGACTGGCAGACTGTGTGCTTGCTCCTAGCACCCACTTATAGAATAAATTATGCATGATGAATCTGTAGTGAGCTGTATTCCCAGCACGCTGGCTTCCTAATTATGAGCGCCGTGCGGCAAATATATCCTCATTATGTTCAGGAAATTTGTATTGTGTTCATACAAGGACATAGTGTGACTTTAACCCTGAAGCTGCCATAGACAAACACGGGATTTTACAGAATGTGTCAGGAGTTTTAAATGGGTGAGATGTCCTTGGGGGCGCCGATAATTTTGGAATGAATAACTGGGACAAGCATGTGATTTGACATTTGCTCAAGCCATAGGAACCTGTTTAATCGTACTATTTAAAACCGAAATGCTATCACAACAGTAAGGGAGTAATAAGAACCTGTTCTCATTTGTGAGGTTTATTCTTAGTAATAGGAAAGAGGGATTCACAAGAAGAGTCAGAAGGCATAATGACTTGGGGTTAGAGTTAATGAAGCCTGGCTTTAATGAAGATGCTTTTTGCTATTGTAATATGTATATATACTGTATAGATTTTATTATTATTACAAATTTGTATTGTTAATTTAAATTGTAAGGGAGGCGCCATTGGGCTTCCCCCACCTTGTGGACATAGCAGTTTTCATTACTGACCTTCCCTAGTTGAGCTGTCTACGTAGAATTAGTAGGATATTCTGTTTTATATGTATTTATTTGCTTGTTTGTTTGTTTATCTAATAGGAAATCATATAATTTTCTAATATACATGCATGCAAAATTCTACTTCCATACATTTCTTATGTAGAGATGCAGTTAACGACTATATGCAATAGAATGATATAGCCCATGAATAAGTCCTGAATAAAGCCTCATTCACATGTCCGTGTCCATGCTTAAATTCGTGAAAAAGGTGCCAGTGATGCCTCCGTGAAGATTTCCTTGATGGATTCGTGTGGGGTCCGTGTGTTCGTTTTATGCTGTCCATGTCTCATCCGTGTTTCACTGACACTGTACAGCTGAAAAATAGGGTTGAGCGAACCCGAACTATAAAATTCGGGTTCGTACCGAACTTTCGAATTTTTGGAACCCAGAACCGAACCCGAACTTTTCACGAAAAGTTTGGGTTCGAGTTCGGTGTTCGGCGAGTTAATGTCGCTTTTTGAAAGGCTGCAGGGCAGCCAATCAACAAGCATTTAACTCGTGTGCCCTTAGAAGCCATCACAGCCATGCCTACTAATGGCATGGCTGTGATTGGCCAGTGCAGCATGTGACCCAGCCTCTATATAAGCTGGAGTCACGTAGCGCCGCACGTCACTCTGCTCTCATTAGTGTAGGGATAGGATGCTGCTGTGAGGGAGATAATAGGAAAGAATCTTTTATCAGAAGTGCTTTGTTTTGTGGGTGCAGTGCAACATTGTTTTACCCTGCCCTGAGCCCAGTGACATAGAAAAAGAACTTTTATCCGTCTGTTAGTTAGGTGGGCGTCGGCAGCCATTTTGTGCAATTTCAGTGCTCTAGCATATGTGCATTTGTGACAGTCAAATACAAGGTTTAAATACTGCAGTTATATTCAGGGTTTAAAAAAAACACACATTTTTTGCAAGAAAATACATTTTGGGTCCTTTGCTGCATTTGTCACAGTGAAATACAAGCTTTAAAAACTGCAATTATATTTTGGTTTTAAAAAACACCCATTTGGGGCAAGTTAATACATTTGCGGCCTTTGCTGCATTTCTGACAGTCCAATACAAGCGTTAGATACTGCTGTTATATTGTGGTTTAAAAAATAAAAACATTTTGGGCAAGATAATACATTTGTGGCCTTTTGTTGCATTCGTCACAGTGAAATACAAGCTTTAAATACTGAAATTATATGCTGGTTTAAAAAAAAAACACCCATTTTATGCCAGACCCTACATCTGGGGCCTTTGCTGCATTTGCCACAGTGAAATACAAGCTTTAAATACTGTAATTATATTTTGGTTTAAAAAAAACACCCATTTGGGGCAAGTTAATACATTTGCGGCCTTTGCTGCATTTCTGACAGTCCAATACAAGCGTTAGATACTGCTGTTATATTCTGGTTTAAAAAATAAAAACATTTTGGGCAAGATAATACATTTGTGGCCTTTTGTTGCATTCGTGACAGTGAAATACAAGCTTTAAATACTGCAATTTTAAACTGGGTTGAAAAAACACAAATTTTTTGCTAGACCCTACATCTGGGGCCTTTGTTGCATTTGTCACAGTGAAATACAAGCTTTAAATACTGAAATTATATTTTCGTTTTAAAAAAACACCCATTTTGGGCAAAATAATACATTTGCGACATTGTCTCCCACCCAGTTTCCTGCTGAAAGATCAAAGTTGGCACCTGCAGCCCATGGTCAGCCAATCAACAAGCGTTTAACTCGTGTGCCCTTAGAAGCCGTCACAGCCATTTCTACTAATGGCATGGCTGTGATTGGCCAGTGCAGCATGTGATCCAGCCCCTATATAAGCTGGAGTCACGTAGCGCTGCACGTCACTCTGCTCTTACTAGTGTAGGGATAGGATGCTTGCATTTGTCACAGTGAAATACAAGCTTTAAATACTGCAATTATATTTTCGTTTAAAAAAAACACCCATTTTGGGGGGGCGGAGCTAGCGCCGGTCTGAGATGGCCGCTTGAATCTGTGCTCCGTGCCAGCTATACACCTCAAAATGGTCAAAATCGGGAACCCCAGAGCAGGAGAACATCCGAGTACCAACAAGACCCACATACCAGGAGGAGATATGGATAAATTTATTAAAAAAGCGGCCTCCTCGTTTGTTGCCCGCGAATCCAGCCACACAAGACCAGCGCACTGGACAGATCGGAGGATGAAAGCGACGCCGAGGAGCCGCAAGGTAGGGGGGCCCTGCCGATCACCAGGAACTACCTGAAAAACACACTTTGCAAAGCATTAGAGTCCCTACTGAGCAAAATCGCCGCCCTGCGCCAAGACATGAGGCAGGTGGGCGATCGTGTGGAAACGCTGGAAGATCACCAGACCCAGATCCTGGAACACCAGAGGGCTACCACAAGCTCCTTTAAAAAATGCAGCACTTACTTCAGTGAGCTGCACAATGCTCTTGAAGTTCAAGAGAATAGGTGGCGCCGTAATAACCTACTTCTCAGAGGGATACCGGAGTCTGTTCTACCTGGCGACATTCCTGCGGCGATTATTTCTTTATGTTCCTCATTGCTTGACCCTGAGTTTGCTTTGGAGATCATAATCGAAAGAGCTCACAGAGCTCTGCGACCGAAGCCTAAACCAGAGGAGCCTCCTAGAGATATAATCTGTAAGTTCCTCAATTTTCAAGTGAAATCAGCAGTGCAAGAAGCTGCTAAGAACCGGTCAGATATCCTATTTGAGGGTGCACATGTATCTATATATCAAGACCTAGCCCCCTCTACCTTGAGAAAGCGAAAAACCCTAAAGCCACTGACAGAATGGTTGAGGGCCAACAGAATCCTTTATAAATCGAACTTTCCTTTTGGTCTTTCTTTCTCCCAAGGAGGTCGCCGCTTCAACATTACTGCACACTCTGACCTGGAGGCCATATATGAGCATCTACAAATTCCCCCTGTGCAAATCGACAACTGGGACTTATTTCAGGACCTTTCCACCCTACCAGAAGTTCCTACAGTCGCTTCCTTCACACTACAGCATACGCCTAGGGCCCATAAAGTGGGGAAGAGGAGCCGCCAATTAACCCCTAAGAGACTCTCTCAAGATTAATTGACGAGATCTTACCGCAGCACTCATCCCTCACAGTTGTGAATCCCTCTTGGACTTTCTTACAGCAAGTCAACCACTCGGCAATATTTTTTCTTCTTACCTCCAGTCCTTGATGTGTACTGCAATCTGAGGGCTCACAATAGATGTCCAGTAATGTAGTATACGTATATATTACTCTTTGCATCTTTACCCTTCCCCCACTATTTTCTTCCTTCCCTTACATATCCCTTTAATGTCATTCTGGTCATAATCTTCCTCAATCTCCCTCCTGTCTCCTTTCCTTTCTCTTTTTCCCAACTTCATCTCTCTTATACCTTTAAGCATAATTTCTCCTCCTTATATTTTACTTTCTTTTTGTTTTAAAGCCGGGTTTATCCATAGCTACTTCTACCTTCTGTTTCAAATGGTTACCTGTCTTGTCTCTCCACCTTCATATTGGGATGCTATTTAAAGTGCTGAACGGCATGTTTACTGGTCATGTTTACTGTAATTTTCCCCTCATGCTTAATACCTGCGTGTCAGTCCACGCACAATGTTATTTTTTGGTTATATGTTATGTTCTCATCTTTCTCCCTATTCCTTTGTTTAATGTTAGGTGCTTGATACAGTCATCTCTGGCCTTTGTGACAGGACAGCAAGACCCTTGGATCCAAGCTTCTCCTCTGGACCGAGCAGACACAATTCAACCTGTAAGTGTTTTCCCCTGGGGGACCAGCACATATCACTTCTTTCCGCTCATGCAAAACCATGATTATGGCTGACATACACATAGCATCCTACAATGTGAAGGATTTTAACTCACCTTTCAAAAGGAGTCAAATATTCACTATTTTACGTAAGGCGGGTTCTGACGTGCTGCTCCTCCAGGAGACACATTTTAAATTTACCCCAACCTGGAATTTTCTCACTACCCCCTTTGGTTCCACTGTGGAGGTAATTATGCTGCGTCTGGAGGAGTAAGTATTGGATTTAAGAGGAAGATTCCATTCAAATATATGGATCATATACAGGACCCAGAAGGGAGATTTATTTTGGTTAAAGGTCACATAGGGCCTTAGATATATACATTTATAAATCTATATGCTCCCAACACCAAACAAGCCCAATGGATCTCAGATATTGCTCAGATTGTTGCTCCCTTCAAAGAAGGCATAACTATCATGGGTGGTGACCTTAATATAGCTATTAACCCCCAAATTGACTCGTCCATCCACTCAAGGCATACCCTGAAATTCATTAAAGACATCTTTTGGGATCTCCATCTAGTGGATACATAGCGCATGTTATGTCCAGATACTCTAGACTACACTTTCTACTCACATGTCCACAATACCTACCATCGCATTGACTACATTTTCATTTCTAAAGAACATCCTTAGCTTTGTCCGGAAGCTTAGATTGGGTCCATCCACATTTCAGATCATGCCCCAATTTACCTTTTAGTAACCTCCCCAGTGCATAAATCCAAAAGTTTCAATTGGAGACTAAATGAGTCCATACTAGGCAACCCAGAATCTATAAAAAAAAAGTAGCGTTGTTATTAGACGAATACTTTGTCTGGAATGCCCACCCAGATCTCTCACCCCAAATTCTCTGGGATGCGCACAAACCCTTTATTAGGGGTGAATTCATCAGTATTGGCTCGCACTTGAAAAGACTTAGGGAGAGAAACATCAGTAATCTCCTTTCAAACATAAATAGCTTGGAAACTATCCACAAACTCTCCAAAGCTAGAGCTGAATTAAAGGCTCTCTTACAAACCAAATCAGCCAAATACTATCTCAATTCCCAATACAAATATTTTGCACATGGGGATAAAGCCACCAAATTCCTTATGAATAGAATCAAAACCAGGAGAGCAGATAACTACATCCACCAATTAGCCGCCTCAAATAGCACCCCCATTTTCGCTTCAGCGAAAATTGCCAAGCAATTTAGGGACTTCTACGAAGAGCTTTACAATCTCCCTCCTCCCCCATCACTTGTCTCCCATTTATCGCTCATTACTAAGTTCTTAGACTCATCATCTCATCCGACGCTTTCTGAAGACCAAAAACAATCACTTGAGGTCCCATTTACCATGAACAAACTTTCTATAGCTCTTTCCCAGATACCTGTGGGGAAAAGCCCTGGCCCTGATGGCCTTCCAGCATCTTATTATAAAACATTTAAGAAGCAACTGCTACCGCATCTCCTTAACGTTTGCAACCAATCCCTCCAAGGTATCCCCCTCTCTAGTGACATGACGATTGCTCACATAGCCTTAATACCCAAAGAAGGAAAGGACCCTAAATTGTGCTTAAACTATAGGCCCATCTCGCTTCTAAACATAGACCTTAAACTTTTAGCTAAATTACTTGCAAACTGCCTAGCAAATCTCCTCCCTCTCTTGATTCATATGGACCAGGTGGGTTTTGTTCGCAATAGAGAAGGTAGAGATAACAAGACTAGGGTCATTAATGTGCTCTGTCATGCTAAACAGACCTCCTCTCTTCTTGTTCTTCTCAGTACTGACGCCGAGAAAGCGTTCGACCACATTAACTGGAATTACCTAACCCATATTTTAGAGGATTTTGGCCTGCCTGGTCCATATGTCAAAGCGGTATTTGCTATGTACAAACATGCCACAGCTCGCGTCATGGTAAATGGGGACCTATCCTCTCCTTTTCAAATCCACAATGGAACCCGTCAGGGTTGTCCCCTATCCCCCCTCCTTTTCATTTTGGCAATGGAACCCCTTTTATCTACGCTTCGGGCAGACACTGATATCAGAGGCCTGAACCTTGGGGGTCATGATCATAAAATAGCGGCATTTGCCGATGACGTTATGATAATGACAACTAACCCTAAAATCTCCCTCCCTAAAATCCAGGAGCACTTAAAGAACTATAGTGTACTCTCCAACTTTAAGATAAATGAGAGTAAATCCATCATAATCAGTACTGGAATTTCCCCCCGACTCAAACTTTCTTTAATGGAAAACTCCCCATTCAATTGGTCTTCTCCGACCATCACATATTTAGGAGTCAAACTTAGCCCCAATACCTCAGACCTTTTTGCTCTTAATTATGTCCCTCTAAAAACATCTATATTCAAAAGAATTTACAAAATTGCCAAATCAGCCCCAACTCTCTCCTGGTTCGGCAGGAAAAACCTCCTCACCTCTCTTATCATTCCTCGCCTCACGTACATGCAACAAGTCCTCCCAATTCCCGTAGCTAAGTCCTTTTCCTCCTCTCTTAAACAGAAATTCAGAGCCTTCATATGGAACGGGAAGAAAGCTAGACTTTCTTACTCTCTCCTATCTCGATCCCGTTTGGTTGGTGGTATTGGGCTCCCAGTTCCAGAACTCTATGGGAAAGCTATACTTCTATCCAGAATTGTTGACTGGCTTAGAAACACGAGAGACAAATCCTGGGTAGCACTGGAACAGAGTATCATAGGTCTGCCCACTCGTGCCCTATGCCTAGGTTACAGTAGTCCGCCCCAAACCAATCTATCAGCCTTTCCAATAATTAAAGCTACTCTGGAAGCATGAAAATGGCTGAACTTTTCCCATTGCTCAATACCTTTTCCCTCCCCCCTCATCACAATTAATGATATCTTAGGTTCATCTTCCATGGGTCCACGCCTCTCAGTCTCTAAATCAGTTAGATCCTCTTCCTTGCCTATTTCTCACCTCCTTGAAACCCAAGGATTGCTAGCCTCCATAGATTCCCTCAAGTCACTGATTAAGCCACAACCCTGCGACTTCACCTTATTATCACTTATTAAATCCTTTGTCTCTAAAAATAACAAAAAGGGAGAGCTCCTACGTCCTCTTACATGGTATGAAGCCCTTATAGTAAATCCCAACCCTCCGAAAAAACTTATCTCACAGATATATAATAAACTTCGCTCCCCCCTTCTAATTGTCAAACCTGCGTTCATTCGCACATGGGGAAACAACACTGGGATTGATATGCCTCTCTCAATTTTACCATCATCCTGATCTGTAATCAAATTTGCTCTTCCTCTGTTAAATTGTTCCCCTACGGAGTCTTGCTTTCCTACTTCGATGAGGGTACAATTCCACCTCCCTCTTTTCTCTTTAAGCAACTTTTGATTGCGGCTCGTCTCCTGATTCCTAAATTTTGGCTATAGACCCATCTTCCCTCGGTTGAGCAGTGGAGGCTCAAGGTGGATCAACTTTACCGGTTTGAGGAACTTGCCTCATGGGAATCCAGAACCCATCCGGCCTTTATTAAACGTTGGGCACTGTGGACAAATTACAGGTTCCTCAAGACCCAATAATAATTTTAAATTACACCCAACTGGTCCTCCATGACCCTCCCCTTGATACCCCGCTGCTATTCAGAGTGAAGTCCAATTAGTGCCTCCAATTAGCTCAGATGAATGTGTGGAGAGAGATGCTGGCTATTTTCTGACATCTTGCAAGCTTCTGTTTACGATTTTTGGGCTTGATATAAGGGACTTGACTGCTGTATTGTCTCCTTTCTATTCTCATAACTAACTATGCAAACTATCTACAGTTTTTCCTAATTCTAAATAGACCGTCACATTTAGGACAGAAATACAGCTTTTTGGTTAGGGTGAAAAAACCCTCTAATATATTGCACATCTGGGATTCGACAGGCATAAGTGACTGTCACATTTAGGACAGAAATACAGCTTTTTGGTTAGGGTGAAAAAACCCTCTAATATACTGCACATCTGGGATTACACGTGCATAAGTGACTGTCACATTTAGGCCACATTTGTGCCGTCCTTAATTCCCTCACTGGAGCGTGATCGGAAGATGCGCGACTACAGGCGCACGCTGGTAGACGTGCTCCTGAGAGCTTTCCCGACTGACGGTGGGGGACAAGTGGAAGCACAAGTCGAATGCAGGGGAGGAGGAAGAGGTCGCCAACACAGCTGTGTCAGTGCCAGCACCTCAGAAGGCAGGATTAGCATGGCCTACATGTAGAAAAGCTTTGTCACCTCGCCGCAACAACTGGCACCAACTTCTGTTATGGAGCATGTTAGCAGGAGGCAGCATTTGAACAACATGGTGGAACAGTACCTTGGCACACGACAACACGTACTGACTGATGGTTCCACCCCATTCAACTTCTGGGTCTCCAAATTGTCCACATGGCCAGAGCTTGCCCTGTATGCCTTGGAGGTGCTGGCCTGCCCTGCAGCCAGTGTACTCTCTGAATGTGTATTTAGCACGGCAGGAGGCGTCATTACAGACAGACGCAGCCGCCTGTCCACAGCCAAAGTGGACAAGCTCACGTTCATTAAAATGAACCAGGCTTGGATCCCACAAGACTTGTCTGTACCTTGTGCAGAATAGACATTTATACCACCATCAAACATACATTCTTGTACTCAAGTGAAGTGCAATGATTCTTTGTTTTCTTTTTTTTTATTTGTCCCAATATTTTGGGGGCTACCTACCCCAATAAAAAATAAAAAAAAACATTGTTGGCTACCTCCTCCATTGCTGCCTCCACCTACAACACCACATTCACCGCCTCCTCAACCTCCGACTCCATATCCACCTCCTTCTCTGAGTTGCAGGTTAATAATTTGTAATTTTTAGTTATTTTATTTCATTTTAAGTTATTTCCCTATCTACATTTGTTTGCAGAGCAGTTGCCATGCTCTTAAGCACATTTTACTGCCTTTTACATCCCTCTAGCCTTTTCAAGGACTATTTTAGAGCCATTTTAATGCAAAAAATTGAAAAAATTCTTATTTTCAATTGTCGGGAGACAGTTTACAATTTTTTCTGTATACAAACCCCTGCTGTGGCTGGGTGACAGGGGCCTAAATCTCTCTAAATCCTCTGTTGCATTTCTGGGTGACATGAACCTCCTTTTGCCGTGAATGAACCCCTAAATTTAGTGAAAACATCTGTTACTGATCGGAAGATGCGCGTCTACAAGCGCACGCTGCTGATGGCATTCCCAGCTGACAGCGGGGGCACAGTGGAAGCACAAGACGAAGGCAGAAGAGGAGGAAGAGGTCGCCAACGCAGCTGGGGCACCGCCAGCACCTGAGAAGGCAGGGTTAGCATGGCCAAAATGTGGAAAAGCTTTGTCAGCCTTGGAGGTGCTGACCTGCCCTGCAGCCAGTGTATAGTGTGAACGTGTGTTTAGCACGGCAGAGAGCATTATCACAGGCCGCAGCCAATGTGGACAAGCTTACGTTTATTAAAATGAACCAGGCATGGATCCCACAGGACCTGTCCGTACCTTGTGCAGAATAGACATTTATACCAGCCTCAACCATCCATTCTTGTACTAAAGTGCACTTATTATTTGTTTTATTTTGTTATACAGATGTAGCAGGGTTAGCACTCCAGCTCTTAATATAAATATGTATTTTTAATTTTCTCTGGTTAAATTGTTCAAATATAATTACATTTCTTTACAAGTTTGTGTCAGAATATATTGTGCTACATGTCTTTGATAAAAAAAAATCCAATAAGTGTATATTTATTGGTTTTCTCAAAAGTTATAGTGTTTACAAACTATGGTACAAAAATGTGGATTTCCGCATTTTGAAGCAGCTCTGACTTTCTGAGCACCTGTCATGTTTCTTGAGGTGCTAGAATGCCAGGATAGTATAAATACCCCCCAAATGACCCCATTTTAGAAAGAAGACACCCCAAAGTATTCGCGGAGGGGCATGGTGAGTTCATGTATGATTACATTTTTTTTCACAAGTTAGTGGAAAATGACACTTTCTGAGAAAAAAAATTAAATAAATAAAGTTTCCATTTCTGCTAACTTCTGGCAAAAAATAATATATCTCCCATGGACTCACTATGCCCCTCAGTGAATACCTTGGGGTGTCTACTTTCCGAAATGGGATCATTTGTTGGGTGTGTTTACTGTTTTGGCATTTTGGGCGGGGCTAAATTGTGAGCAACCCTGTAAAGCCTAAAAGTACTCATTGGAATTTGGGCCCCTTTGCGTACCTAGGCTGCAAAAAAGTGCCACACATGTGGTATCGCCGTACTCAGAAGAAGTAGGGCAATGTCTTTTGGGGTGTATTTTTACATATACCCATGCTGGGTGAGAGAAATATCTCTGTAAATTGACAACTTTGTATAATTTTTTTAAAAGTTGTCATTTACAGAGATATTTCTCACACACAGTATGGGTATATGTAAAAATACACCCCAAAACACAATGCCCTATTTCTTATGAGTACGGTGATACCACATGTGTGACACTTTTTTGCAGCCTAGGGGCACAAAGGGGTCCAAATTCCAATGAATACCTTTTAGGAGGGCATTTTTAGACATTTGGATTCCACACTTCTTCTCACGCTTTAGGGCCCCTAAAATGCCTTCTTTCCAAAATGGGGTCATTTGTGGGGTGTTTGTACAGCCCTGGCATTTGAGGGTCTCCACAATCATTACATGTATGGCCAGCATTAGGAGTTTCTGCTATTCTCCTTATATTGAGCATACGGGTAATGAGATCTTTTTTTCCGTTCAGCCTCTGGGCTGAAAGAAAAAATGAACGGCACAGATTTCTTCATTTGCATCGATCAATGTGGATGAAAAAATCTCTGCCAAAAAATGTGCAAAAAAAAAAAAAGAGGGGAAAGGCGTCTGCTAGGACATAGGAGCTCCGCCCAACATCCAAACCCACTCAGCTCGTATGCCCTGGCAAACCCGATTTCTCAATTCATATCAATCGATGTGGATGAATAAATCATTGCCAGAATTTTATTTTTTTATACAAAGTGTTTGCCAAAGCATATGAACACCGCCCCTCAACTCATAAGCCTCGGCAAACGTATCTTTTTTTACTGCAGAGGAAAAAATCTCGTCTTGCAGCGCCGCATACACCGACTTTTGTGTAATCTGTCAGCAGCGCAATGCTTCTGTCAGAATGCACATCAGTGCTGCAGCTGGTTGATCGCTTGGTCCACCTAGAAGGTAAAATTATTTTTTTATTAACATTGACTATATATAACATTTGAAACAGAACATTAACTTTTATAAACTTTATTGAACATTTGAAACAGAACATTAACTTTTTTGCTTACCTGTGATTTTTTTTTTGTTTTTTACCTTTAGAGGATAAACCTCTCCTTCCCCAAGGGACAATGTGCAAAGCGCAAATCGCCCAGAGATGTGGTGAAGTACATAATGCACTTTGTCCCAGGTGAAAGGAGAGGTTTGTGGCAGCTCTGTGTGAAAGGGCCCTAAGACCCCTGTGTGCCTGTCCTGTGTAACGCAATCCCTACACTAATAGTGTACCTGTGTGTGGTACTTGCGGAAACACTCCCCTATGCATAGGGCAGGCTGGTCAGGACAGTCAGGACAAAAAAAGGTGGTGTCACGCCTTATTCCAGCCCTGCTACAGACACGACATCTTTTTCTTGGGGAACGCTGAGTTGGGGTACCAGGATAGACACTCGGGAAGTGTCTGGCATGTAGCCAGCTCACTACATCAGGGACTTGGGGCACGGACCCTCCTGGAACTAGGTCGCGCAGTGCCACAGCATTGAATTCTGACTAGATGTAAGTGCCGAAAGAGGGCCACACTTATGTAAAAATTGTCCATGTATAAGTGGTACCCCTTGTGGAGTAAGGGTGACACCAAGTTCCAGACAATCTTGCCACTGCTCCCCAGATAGTCAGGGCATCCGACCGGCTCCAGTTTTGAGTCGTTTCCCTCATAGACCCTAAAACGATATGTATAGCCTGTGGCCCTTTCACAGAGCTTATACAGTTTGACCCCATACCGGGCGCGCTTGCTGGGGATGTACTGTTTGATGCCAAGGCGCCTGGTAAAATGTACTAGGGACTCGTCTATGCAGATGTTCTGATTGGGGGTATACACATATGCAAATCTGGATGACAAATGGTCTATGAGGGGCCGAATTTTGTGGAGCCGTTCATAAGCAGGGCGGCCTCTTGGATGACAGGTTTTATTGTCAGCGAAATGCATAAAGCGCATGATGACCTCAAAACGTGCCCTTGACATTGCAGCAGAGAACATGGGCATGTAATGTATTGGGTCTTTAGACCAATAGGACCGCAATACAACTGTGACTGGTTTCCAATGGTAAGGCTGGGCATAAAAGCTTTCCGGATTGGCAGTTATATAGTCTGTGGCGTAGTGGTTGGTTTCTGCCACAACTAAGTCAAAGAGATCCGCGGTTAAGAACAGCTCAAAAAACTCGAGGGCTGATCCTAAATGAGCTATCTCCATGCAAACTCCAGACTGGGCGGTGAAAGGGGGCAATACGGGTGCGGCGGAAGCAGGGGATTGCCAATTAGGGTTTGCCAGAACCTCTGGGATACTAAGGGCTCTACGGGCCTGTGAACATGGAGGCTGTGACGGGGGAATTAATGCACGTGCCACCGTACCAGCTTGAACTGCCCTTCTGGTGCTCACCACTTCACCAGGGAATACGGCAGTGCTGGTAGAAGGTCCAGGATGTGCTGCGCTGCAGGTGTATGCCGCACCATAAAAAAAGATCAGCGCTAGCACCACTCTGCTGCAAATGAGGCTCATCATGCGGGGTAGGCAGAACACTGACATGGGATCGGGTACGCCTGACCGTAGCAGGGACCTCAACCTCGTCATCTTCACTAGCGGTTAGAGTGCCACTGCTGTCTACAGGTTCATATTCTGAACCACTGGATTCAGCGGGTGAGGCGTCCCCATCGCTTTCATCCATCACGGCCAGAATCCTGTAGGCCTCTTCCGCGGAATACCCCTTGTTTGACATTTTGGACTAACAAAATTTAGGGGGTATTCCTCTGAGACTACCCAGGAAAAAGAGCAAACCTGCCTAGTAAAAAGGAGTGCTTGCGAAGTAAAGCTGCGATCTTCTAATAAAGATACAAAAAGCTCAAAAGTGATCTTTATAGCGGCGCAGCGATTTTACGGTGTTTTTGCAGTGATCAAAAAAATATATATTCTGTCACTGCGGTGGGGCAGACTGAACGCAAGTGTGCGCACAAGATCAGGCCTGATCGGGCGAACACTGCGTTTTTTGTAGACCCTAAGGTGACCCTAATGTACTTATATAGATCTGATTGCGATCAGTCTTGATCACTTACAGATACTATATAGTACTAGTGCTGATTAGCAACAGCGATGACGCTAATCAGCGACTAATCAGTGACTGCGGTGCGGTGGGCTGTGCGCTAACTACCTAACAAGTAGCTAACTACCTGGTGGTGATGAGGAACCCTTACAGGGGGGTGATCAATGACAGGGGGGGTGACAGGGGGGTGATCAGGGAGTCTATATGGGGTGATCAGGGGTTAATAAGGGGTTAAAAAGTGACAGGGGGGGGGTGTAGTGTATGTGTGGTGATTGGTGCTACTTACAGAGCTGCCTGTGTCCTCTGGTGGTCGATCCAAGCAAAAGGGACCACCAGAGGACCAGGTAGCAGGTATATCAGACGCTATTTACAAAATAGCGTCTGACATACCCATTTCATTGGATCTTTTAAAAATCTACAGCCTGCCAGCCAATGATCGCTGCCGGCAGGCTGTAGTTGAACTTCTGAACTGCGCGATCAGGAGCGCGCGTTCACAGGAAATCTCGGGTCTCACGAGATGACGCCTATTGAGAGTGCCGCCGCACTGTTAGTGTGACGGGAGGTGGTTAAAAATGAAAAATAACACAAATCAGTGTTGGCTACCTATTCCTTCTTCACCGCCGCTTCCACCTTCACCGCCACGTCAACTTACACCGCCACATCCACCCATCCACCACCTCCTCAACCTCCTACACCTAGATCCATATTGTTATTTTAAATTTTTCTGTATTTTATGTTATTTTAAGTCATTTCGCTATCCACATTTGTTTGCAGAACAGTTGCCATGCTCTTAAGCACATTTTGATGCCTTTTGCAGCCCTCTAGCCCTTTCCAAGTCTATTTTAGAGCCATTTTAGTGCCCAAAAGTTCGGCCCCCATTGACTTCAATGGGGTTCGGGTTCGGGGTCAAGTTCGGGTCAAGTTCGGGTCCCGAACACGAACTTTTTTTTCAAGTTCGGCCGAACCTGCCGAACCCGAACATCCAGGTGTTTGCTCAACTCTAATTATGACTTATGTGTATCCTCACTCGAATGTGAGCTGAGCTGCAGTATACTGACTTACTGTAGCCACTACACAATGGACAGAGTCTTCTTCTTCCATTGCTTATTTTCCTGTGCCAGTGGCAGCCAAAAACAATCTGATATTGGTGACTAAATCTGGAATATCCCTTTTATGTCAGCTGTAAAAAAATAAAAAAAATTACATTGTCAATTAGGATCTCTTTGCAGAGCACTTTCACCCCTAATCACTGAGGACACCTGTACAAAGTAAATATATTTATTTTAATCCAGTGTTCTGTTTGGGTCAAATGTAAATAATAGTTCATACAGTATTTGTGAATAGTCCCATTTTACACAATTTGCATTAAAAGTTAAATGCCATTGCTACTTTGGGGCTGCTTACATGCGCAATGGGCGAAGGACTATAATATCCCATGAAATTTTACTCAAATGTAAGTATCCAACAATAGAGTATAGCAGCAACTCATCCTAAAATCCTTGATAAATGCATTGGGTCATATTAAAACAAGTACAGTCTGTAGAGAGGTGCATTTAATGCCTACGCATTTCAGATAGTCTCCTGCGGTACTAAGTTATGGTATAAAACAATATGATTTGTGACCATTTAAAAAACAAGAAAGTCCCTATCACGTGATGTGAATATGGCTGCGCCCTTCCAATTAGAAACTTGAACACCACATTAACCCTTTACATGATATTAATCATTACAATCACAATAACATGTTCCCTAAGACCACCGTAGGAGAGAGAAAAGCAGATTCCGACATATACATCCCATTAGTTAATTTAAAAAAAAAAGTAGAAACTGTAGTATCAGATCATAGGTTAAGGTCTCTATAATAACAAGTCTCCAATTGCAAAATCCCCCCAAAAAAACTCTATTTGTGGCTTGGTGACTTGTTCACACCTTTGGACCTACAAATGCATCATATCCCCAGCATGTGCATGCAAATAATGATTGAAAACTTCTGACAGATTCCACGTTCCAGATTTTATAATATCATTAGTATGCTCTGAAATCTTTTTCCTAAAAGCCCTCATAGAGGAACCTACATATTGTTTATTACATAGAGTAAAAGTTAATATACGGTAGACTAAGTACTAAGTGGGTACTGCTGCAGTTCAGAAATGTTTTAATAGGAAATGTTTCACCCGTAACTACTCAAACCCACATTTTTTGACTGAAACATATGCTAGCAAAATCCACATCACTTGGAACCAAAACAATAGGACTTAACAGTGCTCAGGCTGGTGTTCATCCTCTGTTCACTGATATTCAGATCTAGGCTCGATGTAATCAAGTTGCCAATAATAATGGCCAGTTTTTTAAACAGTCACAAATCATATTATTTTAGGACCTAAGGATCACAAGACGCTGAAACGTGTAGGGTTAAATACACTTTTTTACAGATGGTTGTTTTTAATATGAACGAATAAACTAATTAAGGATTTTAGGACAAGTTGCTGGTATGGTCTATTGTTGGATCACTGATTTCTGCATTCAAAGCTGTCTGGAGGACGTACACTGTCCCATGTATGGAGTTGAATAAACGATCTAGGAAGGCTGAGCTGGACCGATAGTCACCAAAATTTTATTTTTTCATATTTTGTATAATTCAAATGTAAGGATTGTGGAGGTCAGCTCAATAGTAGTAGGCACAGCAGTCAGAGACAGTGACGCAATGGCACAGTTCACACAGGGGTTTGCCTGTTTTCTTTATTCTCATCCATAAACAAAATATAAGGCCTTTACATTCAGGCAAAGATACAAAATAAATTCCTGCTCGGCTGAGCACTAACTAAACATAAAGTCACCCTTTCTATACGGGCGGCCTACTACCAACCAACACGACACAATTCAAAATAAACTCACAGTGTCCTTTTTGCTGTTTGCACAGACTTCAGCAGCAATGGTGAAAGCCAGTCAGTTCAACCAGTCCCCACCCATGGGGGTGCTCATAGTGCAAACCTTTATAGCCCAGAAATGAGCTGAGCTCCATCACCTGGCTGAGAGCTCTATATGAAACCTGTTCTGGACAGGAAGGGAATGAGGAGCCCCGCTACCAACCTGCATCCTCATTCCATTAAAATCCAGGCCCGACAACACAATTTACCAAAGTCCTCAGCAAACTATGCTTTGCTAAAGCAGACCATCTTTTCCTGGATTTCTGATATCTCACCCAGGTTTCCTAGTTGAGATATCCACCTCCTGTAGCATAGTACATGGTATATGAAAGAAACCTAGGGGAAATATAACGATTCTCTACTACTTTTCCAGTCACTCTCTCACAGGATGTACTGCTTTTTATACTTATTTTTTATAAGCCACCAACCTTTAACCCACCTGACAATCCAGTTAGTAGACAGTGCCATCGTATTATATTTGCATATGAAATAATTATAAACCATCTATAATTATGACAGATCCCTTGAATTGAGAATTATGACAAAGGATCCCATTTCAGACATTTATCATGCACAAATATCTCAGAGAAGACCAGCTACCGTCACTTGATAATATAGGGTTACTTATTTGCATTTCAGAGCAATTTAGCAGGATTGTAGTAATTGGAAGTTTATGAAATAGATGAGAATTACACCAGTATGAAATCTACTTAGAGCGAAGCAATGTACTGTAGGGATTTTTCAGGGAACGAGCAAGACCAATTTAGCAAAACCTTGATTGATTTTCTTATCTCAAAAGAGAGACAACTATATTGATCGTGGGGAGAAAAATAAGAGATCTCCAGAGGTAGGGTTATTAGAATAAATTACAATATTTAAATTAGCTCATTTAAATACATTTAAGTGATGTAATTTATCCTAATGAACTAACCTCCCAGCGATATAAGACTTTATCTCTCGACAACCAATCTAGATGTCTGTATTTGTGGAGATATAAGTCAATCAGGCCATGATAAAATGTTCTTTTCCTCTTCTGTGTCCACCAATAATGAGATTAATTCACAGACTTGGACAATATTACTACTTCAGTAATATGAGACATGTCCAAATGCAATTCTTATCAAGGTTTTTTCATTTTTACCTGCATTGTATCTTATTTTATCATGTACATGGTTTTCGCGGTCTACATTCAATATTTGTGGTAAACATTTGATAACCCCTTCTCTGGTATTATGTGACTCCATGCTTGTTTAATGATACATATGTGTATGGTACATAGTCCACTAGGAGTAAACAAATTATTTGGGATGAGTACACAAAATTAGCTTTCAAGGACTTGACAAATAAGATTTGTCTAGTCTTACTTGATACAAAGTAAGGTGTAAAGGACCCATAAATATAGGTAATGAATATAGGTAATAAAAATATTAAGGTTGGAATTTAATAAATTGGACTTTAACATGCAAAGCTTTGCCTAATTTGTCCTGGCGTGGTATGCTCCTTCTAAGCGTTTGCCTTAAACTGAAATTTATGCCAATTAAGAGATGCCATAGAGTTAAGGTGTAATTTATGACAGTTTTCTGGAGACAGTAGTGTGAAATATGTCTGGCCGCTATAACAAAGGATTTATTATGTCATTTGTACAGATTTGGCTTGAGACTACTCCTAAATATGTTATTTTATTATCCTCCCCCCATCTTCACTCTCTGTACAGGGATCTGGACTTCACTGCAGAGGAACTATTAGGCAACTATTATCTTGGAGTAGTCTCTGTTCAAGTGACTGCTGACCTAGAGGGGTCAGAGACACCAATGTGGACCACCAAGGGATCAGGCAACAATGTAGTCAAGGAAAAGTCATGGTCAGGGCAAACAGAGTTTGTACAATCCAATAAACAATTTGTGGTCAGAAAAGGCAGCTCAGGGTCAGTAGAGAGAACAGCAAGGGGTTGGGACAGGTAATACAGGGTAGAAATGTTGAAGTCAGACAAAAATCGGTACATGGGCAGGAAAATATGCTAATGACACTAGAGTAATAGAACCTATTGCTCAGGCATCTTCCTATAAGGAAAGAGCCTTAAGTACTCCGGGTGGCCAGCAACATCCTGACCATTTAAGAGCTGGAGGGAGTATGCACCCCTTAAGAGCATAGACAGGAAGCAGACCTAAGTATAAATGGAGTAGATGGAGCAATGCCACTCTGGCAATTAAACCTGCTGGGTTGGAGGATAGACAATAATGGTTCCAAACCACTGGATACCAGGAGCCTCCTGCTAACATCTGATAATCCTTGCTTTCACTGTTGATTTACTTTACTTTGTTACCATTCTATCATCTTATACAGAACAGACAATCTCACTGCAGTGCAAAGTATAGGGTAGAGGGAGCCAGAGCCAGTTACAAGTGAGGGTGTTTCAGACTACCTTGGGCATCCTTTGCAGTTAAGCTTTGTGAGCATCACCTCTGTTGACTTCTGTTGTTCAGAAATGAAAATGATGGAATTGTTGGATTTGGCACACAACTGAAACCGACAGCGTCTGACTAACCCCATTGACTACAATTCAGTCCATCAGGTTTTTGTCAGGGGGCCTGGCATCTTACCGCTGGCTCCCCACCCTGCCCCGATCAAATACATTGTAGAATCAAATCAAACGTCTCTTTGTTTACATGGGAACAGCACCATATATATGGTTGCGGCTGTGCATGGTATTGCAGCTGATTGGCCGGCATCTCAGAGAATAGGCCATCAATATTGAAGACCTGGGAGAATCCTTCAAACTGTTACATTATATATTAAAGCAAAGGAGCTTATTTGGGAGGGGGTCTCCGATGTGGAATGTGTCCACCAGTGGTGTGCTTAGGGTGTTTGGCACCCAGGGCGGGTCCTTTCTCTGGCACCCCCCGATACTTAAAAAAAATTGTACAACCTTCACAATCGTTTTGTACAGATGTGTGCTCCTTCACAGTAGTTATGCCCACATTGTGCCCTCTCATAGTAGTTATGCCCACATTGTGCCCCTTTCACAGTAATAATCCCCATTATACCCCCTTCACAGTTATAATCTGAATTGCGTCCTCCTCCATAGTAGAAATCCCCATTGTGCCCCCTTCACAGTAATAATGCCCACTGTACCCACTTCAAAGTAATAATGCCCACTGTGCCCCCTTCATTGTAGTAATGTCCTCTGTGGCCCCAGCCCCCACCTGTTTGAAGAGAAGGCAGCGCTCATATGAGAGCTGCTTTCTCTGTTCTGTTCACCTGCTCGCCATAGCATTTGCAGTGATGAGCAGGTAAACAGAGCAGAGAAGGCAGCACTAATACAAAAAAAAAAGCGGACAACCCCTTTAAAGACATACTTGGAAAACATTACATACAGCACTACAGAACATACAGGGTCATACAGCGCCACATACCTCTTACATCCAGTGACTTCTCTTCTTTGATGTAGATATTCTCTTTCCTCTTCTTCCCCTGTTAGACCAGATCACCATGGTGACTTCTTTCAGCTGTGCCTCGTCTCTGCAGGGTTTAAGAAACAGACATCTTATTTTCCTACTTTTCCATCATCCTTTCACCTTCTCAACACCCCATCCTGCCACCCCCAATACTGTGTACACTGTGCTCCCCAATACTTTCCTGCAGAAACAGTCCCCCTAAAAATTCTGGTACCACACAAAAACACCCCTTTATATTGTGCACTAGTACAAAAAAAATCCCCCCTTTCTTTCAGATCAGACCCCCATATAAAACCTTAAATGAGATTCCCTCATCTCAGACCAAACCCTCTTTAGACCTCTATGTGAGATCCCATATAAGACCCCAGTTTTAAACCTCAGATCAGACCCCCATTAGACCTCCATGTAAGACCCCGACCCAATATCAGACCTCAGATAAGACCCCCATATAAGGCCCCCAATAGACCTCCAGACCCCCATATCAGACCTCCAGACCCACATATCAGACCTCAGATTAGACCCCCATATCAGACCTGCACTCCATCTTATAATGGGAAAAGCAATGAGCGCTTCCAACTGTATTGATGAAAGCGCTCATTGCTTCTGTTAATATCGGAACAGAAATGTTTGTCACCAGGACATCCGTTTAAAAGTTGGTGATTTTCATCAAGAATCCATTTAGTGTTTTGTGCTGGAGGGTCTGCCTGCTCCCTTGGTGCTAGGTTTACCATGGTTAAGCAAACATAATCCTACCATCGATTGGCAAGCAAGACAGAGTCTTGATTGGAGTGATTATTGTGTAGACAACTGTCTTAGAACATAGCTTTCTGTTGTATCCACTAAAGTTGTACCTCCATTTATTTCAGATTTTTATGATGTATTCTCTGAAAATGGAAACCAGGAGTTACCTCCACATCAGGAGTACGATTGCCCTGTCAACCTAGTTCCCGGAGCTAGGTTGCCCAAGTCTCGGTTGTATAATCTTTCTGAACCTGAAAGAGCAGCCATGTGAGAATATATAGAGTTTGGCTAAAAGTCATATTAGACCATCCAAATCCCCAGTGGACGCAGGTTTCTTCTTTGTTAAGAAAAAGGACGGAACTCTTAGGCCATGTTTGGACTTCCATGAGCTTAATTGCATTACTGTTCGTGATCCTTATCCCCTTCATTTGATCTCGGATTTGTTCAATCAGATTGTCGGTGCCAAGGTTTTCTCTAAATTGGATTTGAGGGGGCATATAATCCGGTAGGGATCAAGGAGGGGGACGAATGGAAGATGGCCTTTAATACCCCTGAAGGTCATTTTGAGAATATGGTCATGCCTTTTGGGTTAACCAATGCCCTTGCGGGTTTTCAACATTTCATCAATGACATCTTTCATCATCTGGTAGGCAGATTTGTGGTGGTGTATCTGGATGATATTCTAATTTATTCTCCTGACATGGAGACGCATCAGGATCACATGAGACAGGTGTTATAGATCCTAAGAGAGAATAAATTGTATGCTAAGTTGGAAAAGTGTGTATTTGCATTTCAGGAAGTGCAATTCCTGGGTTACTTACTCTCATCTTCAGGTTTTCGTTTGGATCCAGAGAAAATCCATGCTGTGTTGGACTTGGATGAACCTGAAAATCTGAAAGCGCTTATGCGGTTTTTGGGGTTCACCAACTACTACCGTAAATTCATTTTTAACTACACAACTGTGGTTAAACCTTTAACGGACATGACTAGGAAAGGTTCGGATGTCTCAGTCGGGTCTAATGAGGCATTACAAGCCTTTTTAGTGGTGAATGAATGTTTTGCTTCTGCTCCTATACTGGTGCAACTGGATGTGTCACAGCCATTCATTGTGGAAGTTGATGCATCCGAGGTAGGGGTAGGAGCAGTCTAGTTGCAGGGCCCTTCACCTAGTAAATATTGCCCATGTAATTTCTTCTCTAAGAAGCTCTCAACTGCTGAAAAAAATTATGACGTAGGTAATAGAGAGTTGCGGGCCATTATGTTGGCTTTTAAAGAATGGCATCATTGGTTGGAAGGAGCGATTCATCTTTTTACGGTAATTACCGATCACAAAAATCTGGCTTATCTGGAGTCGGCTAAACATCTGAACCCAAGGCAGGCCAGATGGTCATTGTTTTTTACCAGATTTCCTTTCGTTATCACCTATCTCCCTGGGGTTAAGAATGTCAAGGTGGATGCTTTGTCGCGTAGCTTTCCTGGGGGGGGGGGGGGTGATTCGGAAGATAGTGTTTCGATATTGGCTGAAAGGGAAGTAATATCCGCCCTTTATACCGACCTTGAGGCAGAGGTCTGGGAGGCCCAGGGAGATGCAGTGGAGTACTGTCCTACAAGGAAGTTGTTTGTTCCTTTCGAATTACAACACAAGGTGTTCGAGGAACATCACTGTACAGTTCTTACAGGACACCCTGGGAGCAGATCCACGGTCAATCTCATTTCTCATAGATTCTGGTGCCCTGGGTTGCGTAAATGTGTCTAGGGCAAAGTGTCAGCTAAGGTAAATGTGTCTAAGGCTAAGGTTATACATACTCAGCCTTTAGGATCTCTATTTCCATTGTCCATCCCGTCCCGCCCTTGGACTCATTTGTCCATGGACTTTTTCACAGATTTGCCGAATTCCTCAGGAAAAAGGTGATTCAATGTTATCGACAAACTCAAGTGTTTGTCGATAACATTGTGAAGCTACATGGTATTCCCTCTGATGTGGTGTCTGATGGGGGACTCAGTTTGTTTCCAGATTCTGGAAGGCGTTCTGTACTTGCCTGGGGGTACAATTGTCCTTCTCTTCGGCCTTTCATCTGTCACTACCAGAGCTTTGGGACGTTCTCACAGCTCTGTTTCTCCACCCCTGTGATGATGTCACTACTAGAGCTGGGAGGAGTTTTCTGTTTCCTTCCTCCCAGCTGTTCCTCCTCCGTTTGATTCCCCTGCCTTTATATTCCCCCTCCTCCTATTGTAGGTGTGGATTATATTTCTCATTTGGGTTGTAGCTCTTGCTTGAGTATCTTCCCTTGTATGCTATCCTTTCACTGGACCTGTGTTCTGCTGCAGCAAGTACTCCGGATATTGCCAGCCTGTCTTTGGATCCGTCTTCACTGCGGCTGCAGCCCTTCAGCTAAGTGTGCAGACATTGCTGTGTATCTGTGTGTTTTCTGACTGGATCCGAGGCGACCACGGTTCCCTCCATATACTGAGCAGGGCACCGGTGGCCGTGCCCCTTCCACTATTGTAGGGGTTACAGTGGTCATCAGTCTTAGGTACGCGGGCATGCCTCCTTCCACCATTTGGATCCGGGCATGGACTTAGCAGCATAGGGAGAGCTTTTGAGGGTCTGACAGGGGTCACCCTTTATCCTCCCTAGTTTGGGTCCGGTCAGTAGCTCTATTTTCTGTGCATGCTCTTGTTGCTCACATACACCCGTGACATTATAATCCACCTAAACCGTCTTTTTTGACATGGATCCGCTTTCTGGCCTGGTTGACCGCATGCAGGGTCTTTCTTTGGAGGTAGCGGATCTCCGTCAATCTATGACTCAGCTTCAAGCATTGGGCTCTGCTCCGGCCCATGGAGTCTGTTGCGAGCCAAAGGTCTCACTTCCGGAAACGTTCTCCGGGGGCAGTGAGAGTTTTGTTCGCTTTAGAGAGGCATGCAAACTCCATTTTTGCTTGTGTCCACATTCCTCTGGTAATCAGGAGCAGAGGGTGAGGATTGTCATCTCCCTGCTCAGGGGTAATGCTCAGACTTGGGCTTTTTCGCTACCATCAGGGGATCCCTCCCTTCGATCCGTGGAAGGATTTTTTGTGGCCCTGGGGCAGATATATGATGACCCGGATCGTGTTGCTCTGGCCGAATCTAACTTACGTTTTTTATGCCAGAGTAAACTGTCTGCGGAGCTTTATTGTTCTGAATTTCGGAGATGGGCAGCTGATTCAGGTTGGAATGATGCTGCACTCCAGAGTCAGTTCTGTCATGGTCTCTCAGAGAGATTGAAAGATGCGTTTGCTTTCCATGAGAGACCAACGTCCTTAGAGTCTGCCATGTCATTGGCGGTACGCCTTGACAGGCGTCTAAGAGAAAGAAACGAGACTTCTCTGTCCAGCCATTGTCAGTCTAGGGGCAGTGGTGCGGACTCATTCAGTGTGCAGGGGCCTCATCCTGTCTCGCTCCCCTCTGAGGAGGAGCCCATGCAGCTAGGTCGACTTGCCCCTGATAAAAGAGGATTTAGTCCTCAGAGTATGAGTATGGTGTGTTTTTGTTGTGGGGGCATAGGTCATTTGGCAAATGTTTGTCCGTCTAGGAGATTCTTGAACTGTACTAAGAGCGATAATGAAAGAAAAACCTCAAAAGGTAAATCATCAAACTCTGCTTCATCTGCTACTTTGGGCAAAGTTGATGTAGGAATTGATGCTTTTCCTCTGACCTGCAGTTCCCGTTTTATCCTGTCTGCCAGGGTGGCGCTAGAGAGCAAAGTCATTTCTTGTGAGATTTTTGTTGATAGTGGAGCGGCCGTCAATCTTATTGACACTCAATTTGTAGCCATGCATGGTTTTCAGGTTTGCACATTAGAAAAGGATATACCTGTTTTTGCTATTGACTCTGCTCCACTCTCACAGAGATCTCTGAAGGGCATTGTTCACAATATCCGGTTAGCTGTAGGTGACACTCATGTGGAGGATATATCTTATTTTGTCCTTAACGGATTGCCTTCTCCTCTAGTTTTGGGGTTACCCTGGCTCACTAGACATAACCCCACTATTGATTGGCAAGGAAGGCAAATAAATGAGTGGAGTGACTTTTGTAGAGAGAATTGTCTTACAGCGACTTTTGCAGAGGTGTCTACTAAAACTGTGCCATCATTTCTCTCTGATTTCTCGGACGTGTTTTCCGAGAGCGGTGTTCAGGAGCTACCTCCTCACCGGGAGTTTGACTGTCCCATTAACCTCATTCCCGGCGCCAAGCTGCCAAAAGCTCGCCTCTACAATCTCTCACAACCGGAAAGAATCGCAATGCAAACCTATATCTCCGAGAGTCTTGATAAGGGGCATATTCGTCCCTTAAAATCACCTGTTGCCGCTGGGTTTTTTTTTGTTAAAAAAAAAGATGGCTCTCTGAGACCTTGCCTAGATTTTAGGGAGCTGAACCGTATCACGATTCGCAATCCCTATCCCCTTCCTCTGATCCCGGACCTCTTCAACCAAATTGTTGGGGCCAAGGTTTTTTCCAAATTGGATTTGAGAGGCGCGTACAACCTGGTCAGGGTCAGAGAGGGGGATGAATGGAAAACGGCCTTTAATACCCCTAACGGGCATTTCGAGAATCTCGTTATGCCTTTCGGCCTGATGAATGCTCCGGCCGTCTTTCAGCATTTTGTTAACAGTATTTTCTACCATTTAATGGGGAAATTTGTATTGGTGTATCTTGATGATATTTAGATTTTTTCCCCTGATGTTCAGACCCATCAGGATCATCTTTTTCTGGTTCTGCAGATTCTGCGGGAAAATAAATTGTACGCCAAGCTGGAGAAATGTGTTTTTCTGGTATCGGAGATTCAATTTCTGGGTTTTCTCCTCTCTGCTTCTGGTTTTCGCATGGATCCGGAGAAGGTCCGTGCTGTACTTGAGTGGGAGCTTCCTGAGAATCAGAAGGCATTGATGCGCTTTTTGGGTTTTGCGAACTATAACAGAAAGTTCATTTTGAATTATTCCTCTGTGGTCAAACCCCTCACTGACATGACAAAAAAGGGGGCGGATTTTTCCTCTTGGTCGGAGGAGGCGCTTGCAGCTTTTTCTAAGATTAAAGAGAGTTTTGCATCTGCTCCCGTCTTGGTGCATCCCGATGTTTCCTTACCTTTTATTGTTGAGGTGGATGCTTCCGAGGTGGGTGTGGGTGCGGTTTTGTCCCAGGGCCCTTCTCCTGCCAAATGGCGACCCTGTGCCTTTTTCTCTAAAAAACTCTCCCCGGCAGAGAAAAACTATGATGTGGGAGATAGGGAGTTGTTGGCCATCAAGTTGGCTTTCGAGGAATGGCGCCATTGGTTGGAGGGGGTTAGGCACCCTATCACCGTTTTTACCGACCATAAGAATCTGGCATACTTGGAGTCGGCCAGGCGTATGAATCCGAGACAGGCCAGATGGTCTCTGTTCTTCTCCAGATTCAATTTTGTCGTCACATTCCGCCCTGGGATCAAAAATGTGAAGGCTGATGCTCTCTCTCGCTGTTTTCCGGGAGGAGGAAACTCAGAGGACCCGGGTCCCATTTTGGCGGAGGGGGTAGTTGTTTCTGCTCTATATTCGGATTTGGAGGCCGAGGTCCAGGCTGCCCAGACTGAGGCACCTGCCCGTTGTCCTTCTGGGAAGTTGTTTGTGCCTCCTGAGCTACGTCACAAACTCTTCAAGGAGCATCATGATACTGTTCTTGCTGGTCACCCCGGGAGTAGAGCCACGGTAGATCTCATTGCTCGGAGATTTTGGTGGCCGGCTCTTCGTAAGTCGGTGGAGGGTTTTGTGGCTGCTTGTGAGACGTGCGCTCGCGCTAAGGTCCCTCGTTCACGGCCTTCAGGTTCCCTTCTCCCGTTACCCATACCTTCCCGTCCTTGGACACACCTGTCCATGGACTTTATCACGGATCTTCCTCGTTCCTCAGGAAAGTCGGTGATCCTGGTGGTGGTGGACCGTTTTAGCAAGATGGCTCATTTCGTACCTTTCCCTGGTTTACCCAATGCTAAAACGTTGGCGCAAGCTTTTGTCGACCATATTGTTAAATTGCATGGCATTCCCTCTGATATTGTTTCCGATAGAGGCACGCAGTTTGTGTCCAGGTTCTGGAAGGCTTTCTGTTCTCGCCTGGTGGTTCGGCTGTCCTTCTCTTCTGCTTTTCACCCGCAGTCGAATGGTCAGACTGAGCGCCTCAATCAGAATCTGGAGACATATTTGCGCTGTTTCGTGGCAGAGAACCAGGAGGATTGGTGTTCATTTCTCCCTCTTGCTGAGTTTGCTCTGAACAACCGCCGTCAGGAATCTTCTGATAAGTCGCCATTCTTTGGTGCATATGGGTTCCATCCGCAGTTTGGGACATTCTCGGGAGGGGCTCTTTCTGGTTTGCCTGAGGAGGAGAGATTTTCCTTGTCTTTGTCTACCATTTCGCAAAAGATTTAGAGTAATCTTAGAAAGATGAGTGAGAAGTATAAGCGTGTGGCTGATAAGAGACGTGTGCCTGGTCCGGACCTGAGTGTGGGTGATCTGGTGTGGTTGTCTACAAGAAATATTAAACTGAAGGTTCCCTCCTGGAAATTGGGTCCCAAGTTTATTGGGCCTTATAAAATCTTGTCAGTCATCAATCCTGTTGCCTTCCGTCTTGATCTTCCACGGGTTTGGAAGATACATAATGTATTTCACAGATCTCTCTTAAAACCATATGTCCAGCCCACAGTACCCTCCTCTTTGCCTCCTCCTCCGATTTTGGTTGATGGCAATCTGGAGTTTGAGGTTTCCAGAATTGTGGACTCTCGCATTGTCCGCAGTTCTCTCCAGTACCTCGTTCATTGGAAGGGTTATGGTCCTGAGGAGAGGATGTGGGTTCCGGTGTCGGACATTAAAGCCACTCGCCTCATCAGGGCATTTCATAGGGCTCATCCTGAGAAGGTGGGTCCTGGGTGTCCGGAGTCCATCCGTAGAGGGGGGGTACTGTCACTACCAGAGCTTTGGGACGTTCTCACAGCTCTGTTTCTCCACCCCTGTGATGATGTCACTACTAGAGCTGGGAGGAGTTTTCTGTTTCCTTTCTCCCAGCTGTTCCTCCTCCATTTGATTCCCCTGCCTTTATATTCCCCCTCCTCCTATTGTAGGTGTGGATTATATTTCTCATTTGGGTTGTAGCTCTTGCTTGAGTATCTTCCCTTGTATGCTATCCTTTCACTGGACCTGTGTTCTGCTGCAGCAAGTACTCCGGATATTGCCAGCCTGTCTTTGGATCCGTCTTTACTGCGGCTGCAGCCCTTCAGCTAAGTGTGCAGACATTGCTGTGTATCTGTGTGTTTTCTGACTGGATCCGAGGCGACCACGGTTCCCTCCATATACTGAGCAGGGCACCGGTGGCCGTGCCCCTTCCACTATTGTAGGGGTTACAGTGGTCATCAGTCTTAGGTACGCGGGCATGCCTCCTTCCACCATTTGGATCCGGGCATGGGCTTAGCAGCATAGGGAGAGCTTTTGAGGGTCTGACAGGGGTCACCCTTTATCCTCCCTAGTTTGGGTCCGGTCAGTAGCTCTATTTTCTGTGCATGCTCTTGTTGCTCACATACACCCGTGACATCATCCTCAGTCAAATGGACAGACTGAAAGCACTAACCAGAATCTGTAGAGTGGTCTTCATTTTTGTCTTTTGCCGAGATTGCCATAAATAACCGTAGGCAGGAGTCCACTGATAAGTCACCATTTTTTGGGGCATATCTGTTCCATCGCAGTTTGGCACATTTTGTGGTACTGAGACTTCTGGTATACCTGAAGAGGAAAGATTTTCATCTTCTTTGTCATTTATTTGGTGAAAATTCAAAATAATAATAAAAAGATGGGCAATAAGTAGAGATGGCCTTGCGGTTCGTTTCGTTGTGAACTTTGCTCGTTCGCGATTTGTCAAACATGCAAACATATGTCCGCCGGCGCCATATTCTTTTGCATTGCGCCGAACTTTAACCCATGACACATCCATCAAGTGGGACAGGACAGCCAATTGAGACGTTTCAGCACATGGACACACCCCATACCCTATAAATAAACCCGATCTGGCCGCCATTTTACATTCACACTTTTGCCAGTGTAGGGAGAGGTTGCTGTGTGGAGCAGGGACAGACTGTTAGGGACATCAAACGCTAGCTAATAGGGCCACAAAATTCCTTTTAAGGACTCGTATTGATGTGCTATCAATAGGTGTGACATAATGAGGGGTGTGATATACTTATATTTTCTAACATAGAAAGTATATTATAGTGCATTTGTATTGTGCAGCAGTTGTGTGCGGTTCTGCTGCAATACTGCAGCTATACAGAGGGACAAACGCTATTGGAATAACTAATTGCAACTGGTGTGATATACCAGTTTCCCCTCAAAAAAACTGATTGAGACAGAGGTGTGATATACCTATAATATACTTTCTATATAATGCATTTGTATTGTGCAGCAGTTGTGTGCGATTCTGCTGCGATACCGCAGCTATACAGAGGGACAAACACTATTGGAACAACTAATTGGAACTGGTGTGATATACCTGTTTCCCCCAAAAAACTGATTAAGGGGTTTGATATACTTGCTTCCAGCAAATAATCATTAAGGGGTTCTATATACCTGCTTCCACAAATACTGCTCTTCTATAGGGACTTTGTCACAGGGTAATTTTGAAAATGACAGGCAGAGGAAGATGCAGGCCATTCCACAGGGGTGGTAGGGGTCGGGCAGGTGCACCAGGCCGGAGCCTAAGTTGGAAGTTGGAGAAAGTGTGTGCGATTACGTCAAAGGATGCACCAGAGTTGGTAGAGTGGCTCACTCAGTCTTCCACTTCTGCACCCTCCTCATCCTCTGTATCAGCACACTCCTCACTCTCAGCTGTGTGCACCCCCAAAGACACCACCACCACATAGCCCATCCACTCAAGTCAGAAGAATTATTTTCCCATCCATTCCCAGACCATACCGATGGGCAGCAATTCTTGGCATCGGATGAGGAAGAGGAGGTAGCAACGGCCGCCACCCAGCGGTCTGACGATACTACCCAGATCAGCCCAAGGAGGGTGGTTCCCGCTGTTGCTGACTACTCCGAGATCTCTAATGTCAGTGATGGTGAAGGTGACGATGATGATGTGTCAATGGAAGTCACGTGGGTGGCCACAAGAGAGGAAGAGGAGGAGAGATCAGAGGGAGAGATGGAGCAGCGGATAGGGAGGAGAAGGAGGAGAAGCAGGCAGAACTCACAGTGCACAGGAAGCAAAAAGCAGACTGCAAATGTATCTGGAGCGAGCCATCCACCATCCACGGTCACATCTTGCACTCCCAGGCACATGACTCCGCAGTGTGGCCTTTTTTTAACGTGTCAGCTGCTGACAATAGTGTTGCCATCTGCAGCCTGTGCTGTCAACGCAAAAGTCGTGGTAAGCCCAACACTCACCTACGGACAACCGCCTTACGAAAGCACCTGGTCTCCCATCACCAAGCCCAGTGGGAGCAACACCGTCAGAACCCACAAAGCCACAATCCCTGCGCTCCACGTCCTGCCTCTTCTCCTTCTCCTCTCTCCTCCCATTTGTGCTCCACTCCACCTTCCACCGCGCTGTCGTCGTGTTCATCTGGCAAAAGGCAAGCTTCTGTGGCCCAAATGTTCGAATGTAAAAAGTTGATGACGCCGGATAACCCTCTTGCCCAATGGCTGACCGCCGGCTTGTAGGAACTGCTAGCCTGCCAACTACTGCCATATAAACTGGTGGACTCTGAGGCCTTTAGAAAATCTGTGGCCAATGGCAAACCGCAATGGAAGGTCTCTGGAAGGAAATATTCTCCCAGAAGGGCATCCCAGAGCTATATGGCCATGTTCAGCGGCAAGTGAATGTATCTCAGGCACACAGTGTCGGTGCCAAGATACATCTGACCACAGACACGTGGTCTAGCAAACACGGCAGGAAAGGTACATAAATTTTACTGCCCACTGGGTAAACCTTCTGACGGCTTTCAAGCATGCAACCCGTTGCACCCGTGTGGATTTGGTGTTACCGCCATGGATTGCATGCAGGCCTGCCTTTTCTTCTCCTCCTCCTCCTACTCCATCCTCCGTCTCCTCCTCGGCTGACTCCTCCACTAATAACGCCTCTTCCTCTGCAGCCCCCTAGCTCCCCAGAACCTATTTGATGTGCCAGGTGAGACGTTGCCATGCTGTGCTGCGGCTGTTGTGCCTGGAAGCCAAGAGCCACACCGGTCCTGTACTCCTTTCAGCTCTGCGGTCGCAGGACGATCAGTGGATAACCCCGCTCAATTTGACAGTTGGTAAAGTGATGTGTGACAACGGTGCCAATCTGCCGAGCGCACTGAAACAGGGCAAAATGACACACGTGCCGTGCATGGCACACGTCCTGAACTTAGTCATGCAGCGATTCGTTGCCAAATACCCCAGGGTCCGGGACATCTTGCAGCAGGCCAGAAAAATCTATGGCCATTTTAGAAGAACTTACACGGCCATGGCTCACCTTGCTGACGTTCAGCGGCGACACCTCTTGCCTTGTATATGCTTGATAGACTGCTCCAGCAGAAACGTGCTGTTAACGACTACCTGTACGAACTCTGCGGCAGGACAGGTTCTGGAGAGCTTGTTTTTTTTTCCCCGAACCATGCGGCCATTTGATGAGATCACCAAACTGGTCAGTCGCAGCCAGGGCACCATCAGTGACATTGTACCTGACGTCTTCTTTCTGGAGCGTGCATTGCATTGTGTCATTAATCAAGCCGTCGAAGAGCAGGAGCAGGAAGATGAGGAAGTCGCAATGCTAAATGAATTCCCAGGGGAGGCTATTCCATCTGAGACAAGTCAGCAGCAGTCTGAAGAGGAGTCAGAGGATGATGGTGCCTGGGGGGAAGAGGAGGAGGAGAGGCAAGTAGAGCAGGCTTTAAACTTTTCTGGGATCCCTGGTGTTGTACGTGGATGGGGGGAGGAGACAAAGGACGACATTCTCCTGGGCGATGAGCAGGAGCCAGGGCGCTCCACCGCTTCCAATTTAGTGAAAATGGCGGCCATCATGCTCCAGTGTTTGAAGAGGGACCCCCGTATAAAAAGCATAAATGGCAAGGACCAGTACTGGGTGGCAACGTACAAACCGGATTCCAAAAAAGTTGGGACACTATACAAATCGTGAATAAAAACTGAATGCAATGATGTAGAGGTGCCAACTTCTAATATTTTATTCAGAATAGAACATAAATCACGGAACAAAAGTTTAAACTGAAAAAATTTACCATTTTAAGGGGAAAATATGTTGAATCAGAATTTCATGGTGTCAACAAATCCCCAAAAAGTTGGGACAAGGCCATTTTCACCACTGTGTGGCATCTCCCCTTCTTCTTACAACACTCAACAGACGTCTGGGGACCGAGGAGACCAGTTTCTCAAGTTTAGAAATAGGAATGCTCTCCCATTCTTGTCTAATACAGGCCTCTAACTGTTCAATCGTCTTGGGCCTTCTTTGTTGCACCTTTCTCTTTATGATGCGCCAAATGTTCTCTATAGGTGAAAGATCTGGACTGCAGACTGGCCATTTCAGTACCTTAACATGTATAGCTTGGAAGAAAGAAGAGACAGAGGGGATATGATAGAAACTTTTAAATACATACAGTAAAGGGAATCAACTCGGTAAAGGAGGAGAGCATATTTAAAAGAAGAAAAACTACCACAAGAGGACACAGATTTAAATTAGAGGGGCAAAGGTTTAAAAGTAATATAAGGAAGTATTACTTTACTGAGAGAGTAGTGGATGCATGGAATAGCCTTCCTGCAGAAGTGGTAGCTGCAAATACAGTGAAGGGGTTTAAGCATGCATGGGATAGGCATATGGCTATCCTTCATATAAGATAGGGCCAGGGGCTATCCATAGTATTCAGATATATTGGGCAGACTAGATGGGCCAAATGGTTCTTATCTGCCGACACATTCTATGTTTCTATGTTACCCGGATCCTTCTCCTACACAGCCATGATGTTGTGATTGATGCAGAATGTGGTCTGGCATTATCTTGTTGAAAAATGCAGGGTCTTCCCTGAAAGAGATGACGTCTGGATGGGAGCATATGTTGTTCTAGAACCTGAATATATTTTTCTGCATTGATGGTGCCTTTCCAGACATGCAAGCTGCCCATGCCACACACATGCAACCCCATACCATCAGAGATGCAGGCTTCTGAACTGAGCGTTGATAACAACTTGGGTTGTCCTTGTCCTCTTTGATCCGGATGACATGGCGTCCCAGATTTCCAAAAAGAACTTCGAATCGTGACTCGTCTGACCACAGAACAGTCTTCCATTTTGCCACACTCCACTTTAAATGATCCCTGGCCCAGTGAAAACGCCTGAGCTTGTGGATCTTTCTTAGAAATGGCTTCTTCTTTGCACTGTAGAGTTTCAGCTGGCAACGGCGGATGGCACGGTGGATTATGTTCACTGACAATGGTTTCTGGAAGTATTCCTGAGCCCATTCTGTGATTTCCTTTACAGTAGCATTCCTTTTTGTGGTGCAGTGTCATTTAAGGGCCCGGAGATCACGGGCATCCAGTATGGTTTTACGGCCTTGACCCTTACGCACAGAGATTGTTCCAGATTCTCTGAATCTTCGGATGATGTTATGCACAGTTGATGATGATAGATGCAAAGTCTTTGCAATTTTTCGCTGGGTAACACCTTTCTGATATTGCTCCACTATCTTTCTGTGCAACATTGTGGGAATTGGTGATCCTCTACCCATCTTGGCTTCTGAGAGACACTGCCACTCTGAGAAGCTCTTTTTATACCCAATCATGTTGCCAATTGACCTAATTAGTGTTAATTGGTCTTCCTGCTCTTCGTTATGCTCAAATTTACTTTTTCCAGCCTCTTATTGCTACTTGTCCCAATTTTTTTGGGATTTGTTGACACCGTGAAAATTGGAATCAACGTATTTTTCCTTTAAAATGATACATTTACTCGGATTAAACGTTTGATCTGTCATCTACGTTCTATTACAAATAAAATATTGACATTTGCCATCTCCACATCATTGCATTCAGTTTTTATTCACAATTTGTTTAGTGTCCCAACTTTTTTTGAATCCGGTTTGTACTTAGACCCCTGGTACAAACACTAAATGGCGGACATGTTGCCAGCATCGCAGAGGGCTGTCAGAATGCAGCATTTCCAGGCCTTGCTTCGAGAGATGCTGCATTCTGCTGTTGCGGGAGCTGGCAGAGGAATTTCCACCCACAGAGAAACTGTTGCGGGTACCAATTCTACTGCGCATGCAAGAAGAGGGTGGTTTGCAGATGTGTTGGTCACTTCGGATATGAGATCATTCTTGTAGCCAACCCATCGACAGCCGCCCTCCGGATCCAGCCTTAGGGAACGCGTAGACCGGCAGGTGTCCGACTACAACGGGTTAACGGCCGATGTGGATGCTGTAAAAAGCAAGGAACTCTTTGACTACTGGGTGTGCAGGCTTGACCTGTGGCCAGACCTGACACAATTTGCCATGGAACTCTTTGCTTGTCTCTCATCCAGTGTCCTGTCCGAAAGGACATTCAGCGCAGCAGGGGGGATCATGACTGATAAGTGCACTCACCTAGCTCACGACAGTGTGGACTACCTCACATTTCCAAAAATGAATGAGGCATGGATCTCGGAGGAATTCAACACCTGTGACGACCACGTTTAATTGAATTTCACCTATTACCATTGGGGTTGTTTTCAAGAGTAGGATTTTGTTAGCCATGCTTATATTTTTAGTTCTTTTAAACATATGTATTTGACATGTATTTGTACTGGCCTGCAGTAAAATTGATATCCAATGACCGTCTAATATACCTCCAGCCACATAATCAGTTGATGTTTTCTGTCCAGTGATTGAATAATTTTTGGGGCCATTGGTCCACTGGCCTGCAGTAAAATTGATATCCATCGACTGTCTAATATACCTCCAGCCACATAATCACTTCATCTTTTCTGTATGTTGAATGCGTAATTTTTGGTGCCTTTAATGTAACTGGCCAACAGTAAAATTGTTATACGGTGACCGTCTAATATACCTCCAGCCACATAATCTTCTTTTCTGTACGGTGAATGAATAATGTTTGGGGCTTGTAGTCCACTGGCCTGCAAAAAAATTGATATCCAATGACCGTCTAATATACCTCCAGCCACATAATCACTTGATGTTTTCTGTCCGGTGAATGCCTAATGTTTGGGGCCTGTACTCCCGTGGCCTAAAATAAAAAAATTTCTAGGCTCCAGCAGGGCACATTTTTGAGAGTTTCCCTTTAAGACGCATAAAAATGGTCCCTGATTAAAATACATATTTTTTTTGCCATTGATCCCCCTCTGGTATGTTACTGTCCATGTTGTGGGACGATTTGTGCACTTCTTGTAAGTATTTGGTGGCTGCAAATATGACCTGAAGGTTTATCAGGTTCGCCTACCATTAAAGTGAATGGGGCCTGCCGCAAACTTGCGGTTCGCAAACATTTGATCGCGTTCGAGAATCATCTCGGGCGATGTTCGTCCATCACTAGCAACAAGTATAAATGGATGGCTGACAAGAGACGTATGAGTGGTCCGGACCTGAGAGGTGGTGATTTGTGTGGCTGTCCACAAGAAACATTAAGTTGAAGGTACCTTCTTGGAAGTTGGGTCCAAGGTTTATTGGTCCATATAAGATCTCTGCCATTATTAACCCAGTAGCCTTTCGTCTTGCACTTCCGCAGGCTTTAAAAATTCATAATGTTTTCCACAAATCATTGCTGAAGAGATATCTCGAACCTGCTGAACCGTCCTCCTTGCCTCTGACAGCCTATCTGTTTTCACTTGTTGCCGTGTTGTTGTTGGTAATGACCATACCTCTTGTCTCAGGTGTAGCTTGCGGTCATTATTGCTCCTCTATGTAGTCTGGACTCCCACTTCATACCATGCGGTTGATATCATCTGCCTGGAATTGGAAGAGCTGGTGTGTGGTCCTCATCTGAGTTCCTGCTCATCCATTTTCTATTGAAGATAAGTGTACTTCTCTTGGTATTTTGTTGCTCCCATTTGCTCATTGTTTACTAGGCCTCAGGGAGACGCTGGTTCCTTCATATGGGAAGGATCCAATAGTCTCAGACCCTGTAACTAATCTGAGCGCTTTTCAGAGTTAATAGGGCCTAGGTTTCCGGTGTATGAATATTCCCACCTTCAGGGTCTATTCATACTGACAGGAGTCAGGGCTAGGTTTAGGGTTTCCTTAGGTGGTCACCATTTCCCTTTCCCTAGCCTTGAGGCCTAGTTCCTGGTCATTTTCCTTCAGTTGTCATGTTGGTGTTCCTCCGCTCCCCCTACACTGTGACACATACAATCAATTTTGGCTATTAACTCAGATACAGTGGAATAACTACAGGGGTCACAGCAGTTGCAGCTCAACTTATAGGCTGGGGGGTTCCTCTTACCACACTAAGACAGATTGTACACTTCTTTTATCTTCTTTGATGTCTGTCTATTATACATATTTTGGTGCATTGAGATGCTGCAGTGAAAGGGACAGGTGGAGAAAATTGATGGATGCACAGGCTCCTGGAAATCCACCACTGTCAGAAAGGTGATCAGTAATCTTTAAATGGCAAAAGTAGCAGTAGGTCAGTGTATATTAAAGGAAGGGAAACTACGGAGAAGAATGTAGATGGGCAGCAGCAAGGGTTACAGTGTTCTCATAGCACTTGTCTGTATAGAATACACACCACCTGGAACCAAAGCCGAGTTCGGTGCAAAGGTTTTTTACTGTAGAAATTAATTTACAAAGTTATTACCCGAAGTCTCGTGAGACTTTGCGAAGTAATAACTTCGGCTTATCCGAGCTTTCGAAGTCGATTCGCTCATCCTTAATTATTACTTCCACTTGATACCAAGATGGCTATTTTAAGTATTAGAAGGAATCTAGCATTTACTATTCATCTTCTAATATGACATAGAAAAGCTCACTATACTGCAAAGTTAAGAGGGAAAGAATAAACAAAATAGTGTTTTGCTTGGAGATGGACAAATCCCCCTGAACCCAATACACAGAAGTAACCTCACTGAGATAGTAAAAGATGAAGATGTCATTAAAACAGCTCTACCAGCTTTATAGCATAACTAACAAATGACATTTAAATGGCATTGAACAGTATGATCTGGCTCCTCCGAGAGTTTTATTATTTTTCTGAAAACCTCATTAGTATATTTCTTATGAAATTAAAAAAGATTGAAATAAACTTTTGTGAAACCAATGCATCTGGCTCCCTTAGGGGAGATGACTGAATATCCAGAGTATGCAGATATATGGTTGTCTAGACACATATATATTAGAGTGATAGAATAGATAACTCATTAATACACAATATAATATCTAATCAAAGTTTATATGTGCAGGATAATATTCTTCACTCAGTTCTTCTAAATGCTTTACTCTTTCCCAGACAGCAGTGATGTTTGTAAGAAACTGACTATAGGGAAATATTAATAATTTACCTGGCTAGTACCCATGATGAGATCATGAACTTAAGGTACCTGGCTGGCTGCCTTAGGTGTGCTCCAAACTCCTGAATTCAACTGTATTGGCTTGACATAGAAGTAGAAGGGCCAAACATGGCAGCTGGCATTGGTCACTACAGTGGGGCAGCTTCTGGAGAGATATTTTGTGCTGCCGAAGCCAGGGCCGGGCCGACACAGAGGCTGGGGAGGCTCCAGCCTCAGGGCGCAGACCAGCTCCCCAGCCTCTGGGCGGCAGGCAGGCCACTGACCACGTCGCTGCTGCTGCCGCGCCTGCCGGACTGCCGGCCGCGCTGGAGGACGGAGGGAGTAGTGAGCACTTGGCACTGACTTACATGCTCCCTCCCCGCTCCGTCTCCTGGCTCGGCCGCTCCGCTGCTCTGGTCTCTGCTCAGTCGCTTGCCTGACTGGCTGCGTACAGCACGCACTTTGACCTGACGCGCTGTACACAGTCAGGTGACACGTGCGCCCTCTGGAGACCAGGAGCGGCGCAGGCAGCAGCAGGTAGCAGCACTGTGTCACGACCCAGCCCAGGCCCCAGCAGGGATAGAGCGTGAGAGTCTGCCCTGAAGTGAAATAAGATAGTTCTTAAATAAAGATAATATTCTTTTCCATCTGATCTGAGGTCTGATGGGCTTCTGGATGGGGTAAAATTACAAGGAACGCCCCCGGGGGGGGGGGGGGGGAGGGGGGGACGTACTTGGGCAGCTCAGCCTCTGTTGGTGGTGGACTTTGTCCCAGCCCTGGCCGGAGCATTATTTTTGTGTGGTATTTGGTCCTTCTGGGGCAGTATATTATTCAGTATATTGTAGTACTGTAGTATAATATTTGTATATGCTTGATAAAGACTGCAATGAGCAGTTAAAACGTTGCAGAAGGACAATAAGGTGATGATGATAATGACAAAGATTCCATATCGCTTGGGGATGTGGGATGGCTGCCACAAAGAGGACCAGGAGAAGAAGGACAGACTTGTTCTGACTGGGAAGGCTGGCCAGTTGTATTTTCCCAAAGGATCCAGTGATGCCGCATCATGTGCTGCAATAGACCTCTGTTACTTCTTTGTAATTGTGTTTGGATAGCCACGGCTTATTTTAATACTGCAGATCTTGTACACCGCTGTATAGGGTGGTCAGATGTACGGTTTTAGTTTGGACAGTCCGGTTTTCTGGCTCCCTGTCCTCCATCTAGTGCAGGTCCTTTCTCAATTACTCATGCTCAAACAGCAGCATTGTTCTATCTGAGCATGAGCTCCAGTTACAAACTGACTGACTGAGGCTTCTCTAACCATTAGTCAGTCAGTAGAGCCCACGGACATGGCTCTCTGTGGCTGACTGAGGGTGAGAGATGCACCCCGGGCTGCCCCCAGCTCAACTTCTCATCTTCTATTTTTTTTTTCCTTTTGTTGGCAACAGGGAGTGTGGCTTAGTGGTACAGGGGAATGGCCTATGATGTCCCGCTTTATGGGGTGAAGCCAGTGGCCACCCAACAGCCGTAGTTTTGAGTGCCTGCCTTGAGGAGATAAAGCGCCATACGGGAGTTGCTCACACAAAGCTACAGGTAGCCAAGCTCGGCTTAGCTCTGGTATGTTTTGGGCCTAAACCACCTACAGTCTCAGAGGCATGACCAGATACCAAAACAGACATGACCCTGACTGTTTTTTGGAAGGTAGGTGGCTTCAGCTCTTTATTGCTGCCGTCACTGCCTTTCTCCACTGATGCCTCCTTCTCAGCACCCTGATCTGGCTCCCAGGTCCTGTCCAGCACACAATCGTCACAATCGTCATCTAAGTCCTCACCATCCATGATGCTTTTATCAGACTATGAGATATCATAGTGGGCTCCTGGGCCGCCTCCCCTGCTCTGCATTTTTCCCGACTGTTCACACAAAGGATCTTATCTTTACCCGCTTTGCTCTCTATCTATCCTTTTTAACTCCCCTCTCCCCCTATCCGATCACAACCTACTCACAGGTCTCTTCCCACGGATTTCAGTATCACTTTTATACTGACGACATGCAAATTTACCTCTCTGGTTCAGATCTCACCACCGTAATATCCAGAATCATACAATACCTATCTTCTGTATTCTCCTTCTTCTCCTCTCACTTTCTAAAACTTAACATGGATAAACTCACTCAACCCCCCAACAGACCAATCACAATCAATGGCTGCAAACACTCAACAGAGTTGAGGATAGATTGTAGTGCTGCGAGAGTGCTAGATGGAAGGCAACATAGGACAATGTTACAGTAGTCTAGGTGGGAGATAATGAGGGCATGTGCAAGCATTTTTGCAGACTCATGGCTGAGGAATGTGCGGATGCGAGAGATATTTTTAAATTGCAGGTGGCAGCTGGTGGAAAGGGCTTGGATGTGCTGTTTGAAGGACAGGGCAGAATCAAAGTTTACACCAAAGCAGTGGACTTGGTTGACCGAGTGTCCCATCAGCAGTAACAAAAAAGAGAAAGTAAACTGCAGAATCCGCTTTAAAACCTTGCCCAATCTTAGTACCAATATAAAATGTGGTCAAATGCAAGTCAACATGCATCAATGGATGGGCAGTAATAGGTTTGTCTAATTCATGGGAGGTTCTTTAGCACATATCACCTGAGGTAGACTAGATGGGAAGAACGGTTATAAAAACTGCAAATTCCCTCTAAGTTACCGTGTTTTTTTTTGCTTGTTTTTTAAGATAAGTAATGCATTTTACATTCATGTCACACTTGAAAAAAGAAACATTCAGAAGTAGGGCTTAAAATATTAATTTGTTTCGCAACATTTCCGTACAATTTTAAGGATTCTGTCAACCTCCATAAATGTGCTTTCTGAATTTATATTTAACTTACAAAACCTGTCTGCCATGAATTCCTTATTAAATCCTCCAAAAAGAACAGAAAAATTACTCCAAATGATAAACATAACGCTTTCATCAACCATTTAAAGCATTACTAATGGTGGCGTTCACGCTGTTGCCATAAATATCCAACAGCAAATGCTGACAGGCGCATTATACTTCACCGTTATCGAAGGGATGTTTACAAATCAGAGGCTGCTTTTTTCTGCAATTACACACAAATATTACTACTTGCAATCCAGTAACTAACTCCATTAGACCAGTAGTTGTTTTGCAAATTTTTTTCTGTTGCCCCTAGAAAACAGGAATTAAGGAGGAGAGTAGATATCTAAGTAGAAGACTCTTTTAAAGGGCTTCTGTCACCCCACTAAACTCTTTATTATTTTTTTGGTGTACTTATAATCTATATCCTGCGATATTGCTATACATTATCTTATTAATAATTTTCGTTCAGTAGATTTGGCAAAAAACTTACTTTTATGATATGCTAATTACCTGTCTACCAGCAAGTAGGGCGTCTACTTGCTGGTAGCAGCCGCAGAAAACCGCCCCCTCCTCCTGTTGATTGACAGGGCCATCAGTGCTCTCCTCCTCCGGCCGGCCCTGTCAGCATTTCAAAAATCGCGCGCCTGTGTTGATTCGGTGCAGGCGCTCTGAGATAAGGAGGCTCGCCTCCTCAGCACTCCCTCAGTGCGCCTGCGCCGATGACGTCTTCTCTTTCGGTGACGTCATCGGCGCAGGGGCACTGAGGGAGTGGAGAGCACTGATGGCCCTGTCAATCAACAAGAGGAGGGGGCGGTTTTCTGCGGCTACTTGCTGGTAGACGCCCTACTTGCTGGTAGACAGGTAATTAGCATATCATAAAAGTACGTTTTTTGCCAAATCTACTGAACGAAAATTATTAATAACATAATGTATAGCTATATCGCAGTATAGGGATTATAAGTACACAAAAAGAAAAATGAGTTTAGTGGGGTGACAGAAGCCATTTAAAATCAAGTAATGCTATTATTTGTAGGCACATTTAACCCTTAGGATACCGGAGGTTTTTTCATTTTTGCGTTTTCATTTTCCTTTCCTATTTTCCGTGAGTTATAACTTTTTTATATTCCCAGTCACATAGCTGTATGAGGGCTTATTTTTTGGCGGTACAGGTTGTACTTTCTAATGCCACCATTAATTATGGCATACAATGTAGTGGGAAACGGTAAAAAAAATCCAAATTGGGTGGAATTGGAGAAACAAAGGCAATTCTGTAACAGTTTTACGGGTTATTTTCCCATGGGATTTCGTGTATGGAAAAACTGACCCATGCATTTCATTCTCAGGGTCAGTACGATTATAATGATACCCCATATGTGTAGGTTTTTTTATGTTTAGTGTAAAAATAGATGTGAACATTGATAACAAATTATTTTTTTACATCACCATATTCTGACTCCCATAACTTTTTTATACTTATATCTACTGAGCTGTTTAGGGACTCATTTTTTGCAGAGCAATCTGTAGTTTTTATAGATACCATTTTGGAGTGTGCATGACTTTTTGATCACATTTTATTACATTTTTTTGGATAAGAGAACCTTTTTTCCGTTACGCAATTCTCCGTATTGGAATTTTTTAAAAATATTTTAATAGTATGGTCGTTTTTGATCGCGATGATACCCATGATGTTTATATTTATTGTTATTTAGGTATTTTTTTAAATTATATGGAAAGGGGGGTGATTAAAAAAATTTGGGATATATTTATAAAAAATAAATTTTTGTGATCACTTTGAAGCTCATATATGAGCCTATAAAAATTGGTTTTTAATTTTGGAATTTGTTCTATCAGGGATTTTAAATTGACATTTAAACCCTAATTTGCTCATTTCTTATCCTGGCCTGCCATCTGCTGACCAAAATAAGATTCGCAGCATGAACACTTTAAGCCTCATCAGTGAAGCTGAAAGTATTCAGCGCAACTACCGATTCCCGAATTGGCCACTCAGGATTTTTGCGCATTTAGATCACGGCATCTAAAGCCTTCAATTGCCACAATCGAAATTATTGCCAGTCATGTTAATTAGCCGCAGGTCTCTGCTGTATGAAACAGCAGAGATCTGCCGGCCATGACGCCCGCTGCACGTGCGAGCGGGCGCCATGTCTACACATCACTTCTGCGCCGTACATGTACGGCTCTGGTAACGAAGGTTAAGGTCCCAATACACATTAGTGAAAAGTTGTCAGAATGAACAATTTCAACCAACAGAGTTGATGGGCAGCTCACTTACAACAAACAATCATTTCAAAAAAACACCAGAAAACCATAATCTTCTGGAAACAAGTTGGGAGCTGTTAAAAATTTCAGGCACTAGACATTGGTGGTTGAGTGTGTATGGTGCAACCAGGTAATCTTCAGCAAACAATCAGTATATGCCGTCCAACAAAAAGTGGAATCAAGACCATCATTCACTACTCGTTCACTATAATCATTTGTGCGAGGGCAGCCTAATAAGCATGTTGATATGATGGAGAAGGAGGAGGAGGAGGAGAAAATGGAGATTGAACCATATAACCTTTTGAGTGGTGGAAGGGGTGTATGGGAATACATTGTATTCAATACACCATAAAAGCCACATTTAGAGTGCCTTTATGTTCAGCTGCTTTCCTCAATGTTCACCCAGTGTGCCATCAGGGAAATGTAGCTTTCCTAGCCAAAAGCACTTGTCCATGTGTCAGTCGTTAAGTGAACCTTCCCAATAACTGCGTTGGTCAGGGCACGTGTGATGTTACTGGACACATGCTGGTGTAAGGCTGGGACTGCGCACCGTGAAAAATATTGGCGGCTGGTGACAGAGTACAACGGGACATCCGCCGTCATCAGGCTGCGGAAAGCCTAAGTGTCCACAAGCCTAAATGGCAACATTTCCAGGGCCAGCAATTTGGAAAGGTGCGCATTTAGTGCTATGGTCTGTGGGTGGGTGGTTGGCTGGGTATTTGTGCTTTCGTTCAAAGGCCTGAGGTATAGACATCTGTACGCTGTGCTGGGACACAGAAGTGGATGTGCTAGCTGATGGTGCTTGCGAAGGTCCAGGTGCATGGCAGGAGGCATCCGGGCCTGCGTCTTGGACAGGGGATTGGCCAGCACGTAAGACAGGGGAAGAGGAGGCAGTGGTGTGACCCACAGACACTGGTTGTGGACCCAAGCGTTCAACCCACCTTTTAGGGTGCTTTGATGCCATGTGGCAGATCATGCTCGTGGTGGTAAGGCTGCTAGTGTTCACGCCCCTGCTCATTTTGGTACGGCGCAGATTGCAAATGGCAATTCTTTTATCGTCAGCACATTCCTCAAAAAAGCGACAGACTGCGGAACACCTACCCCTTGGCAAGGGAGAATGCCGCAAGGGGGTGCTCTGGGGAACAGTTGCGGGCCTGTTTGTTGTGGCCCGCCTTGTCCCTTTTGCCACCCCACTGCCTCTTCCAGCCTGTTGCGGTGCTGCGGATCCCTCCCCCTCTGTACTGCTGTTCTTGCTCGGCTTGCCACTTTCCCAGGTTGGGTCAGTAACTTCATCGTCTAGCACCTCCTCTTCCACTTCCTCACTCTGGTCATCCTCCTGACTTGTTGACCTAACAACAACCTCAGCTATTGACAACTGTGTCTTATCCTCATCATGAACCTCTTGAGACACTAATTGCCGTTGACTTATTGGCAAATGTGTCTCATCATCATCCACCTCGTGAAACACTAATTGCTGTTCCCCACCGTCATCTTCTTCTGACTGTGGATGTCAGGGGCGTTGCTAGAGTCTCAAAAGATCCGGGGCCCAAGCCCCAATGCATATGGCCCAATTCCCTAAGTCGACCGACTGCCCCAAACACTAGCACTGAAGACATTTTACTATATTTGCTATACAGCTATACAACAGCACATACCTATCACATCCAGTTCCTTCCAGGTGACGTCTCCTCTAATGTAGATCTTCTCTGTCATCATCTTCTCCATTCGGTTCGGATACCTTCTCTCAGCCATGCCTCATCTCTGCAGAGTGTGACGCACAGATATCTTGGCTTCCTCACTTTTCTCCCCCCCCCCAATACTATGCTGAAGAATGAGTGTCCCCCATAGTAACAGTATTCCTCATAGTCCTACCAATAGTAATTCTTTTCTAGAATGCCCTCATTAGAAATACTGCCCCCTACAGTGCCCCAACAGTGATAGTGCTCCCCAAGAGTGTTCCCATTAGTAGAAGAGCCCTCCAGTATTAATAATGCCCTTACAGAGCCCCCAGTAGAAATAAGGCCATAAGGCCCACTATTGTTCCCCCAGTGGTAATAAAGCTCTATACAGACCCGTCAGTAGTAATAAGGCCCTCATAGTGCTCTTACTAGAAGTAATGCAGATCTATAAGTCCCTCGTATAGAGCCCCCAGTAACAATAAGAACGCCTAATGTCCCTTAAATTTTTAAAATGACCCCACATTGCCCCCAGTATTTGTAATGCCCCTACTGTTATAATGCTCACCCTGAAGTGCTTCATTATTTATATCACCCCCTACTGTTATAATTCCCCCACAGTACCCTCAGTATTTATATTGCCTCCTACTGTTATAATGCTCACCCTGAAGTGCCCCGAGTATTTATAATGCCCCCTACAGTGTCCCCAGTATTTATATTGCCCTCTACTGGTATAATGCTTGCCCTGAAGCGCCCCTAGTATTTATAATGCCCCCTGAAGTGCCCCCTGTAATTATATTCCTCCATTTACTGTCCTCAAAAATTATAATTCCTCAGCCCCTCCAAAATACAGTCCCATGTAAATAGCATCACACCATCACTCCTGCCCCTCCAATATACAGTCCCACGTAAATAACATCACCCACTCCCCAGCCGCCTTCAACATACCGTCCCATCTAAAGAACATCACCCCCTCAATATTAAGTCCCATGTAAATAACATCAATCACTCCCCCAGACACCTTCTACATACAGTCCCATGTAAATAAAATCACCACTCCCCAGCCACCTCCAACATGCAGTCCCATGTAAATAACATTACCCCTCAACATTCAGTCCCATGTAATATCACTCCCTCCCACAGCCACCTTCAACATATATATATAACATCACCCTGCTCCAGACACCTCCAACATGCATTCCCATGTAAATAACATCACCCCCTCAACTTTCAGTCCCATGTAAAAAACATCACTCCACCCCACTGTCCTATGTAAATAACTTGCCTCCCTTCAGCCCTAACATACAGTCTGTGGCGAAACCAACCTCGCCACTGGGTTTTGGAGGGGCCTGGTTGCCAGCCTCTTGCCCCAGGATTATGGGCCCTCTCATCAGCCCATGCAAAACTTAAACCCCATGGCGATTTGACTGTGTTTGTGGCATCTGAGCGCACAGATCCAAGCCATATGGGGACATGTGGGGTTTTGAGGTGTGTGACAGAACCATCTGTCTGTGTAATTGTATTGTATGTTATGTGAGGGAACCCCGATAGCTCATTTTATTGTATTCATGTTGTCTGAGTGCCATTCACCTAATATTATGCACTCAGACTTGAGCTATCTGGGAATATGTTAAATGTCTGTGTTTGCTGTGAGGGTGTGACATTGTGTGTTTGGGTGGTGATTCCTGTCCTGTTGTTCCCACATGTGTATTGGTGATTTCCCTTTGTCCTGAGAGATAATTGAATTGCTCCTCGGGTGTCTCCAGGGCAGAGAGGAGGAAACCATGATGCATTGTGGGGATGTGTTGTGTCTGTGTATCCTGAGTGCTACGTATCTGTCCTGTGTCACAGTCTTCCTTCTGGTCCCCTAGGGGCGTGTACACCAGATGGGGACCTGCATAAATACGGGCGGGTAGCCCTCAATAAAGTGTTCCTGTTTTACACTCAACATAGAGCCTCGTCTCATGTGTGTGGGGATTGCTATACTTGTATACTCCCCTGGCTATTACTCCTAGCTCTTGTAAGAGCTGTTCATTTTCCTGGTTCCTGTGGTGGTATCGGTGTCGAGCGGAGTGCTTGGAGTCCTCGGGAGGCACTGGGAGCATTTATCAACGGAGGTACCCGGTCGGGGTGCTAGGAGATCCGTTACACAGTCCCAGTTAAATAACTACAAATCCCAACATTGCTCTGCTTCTCACACTGAGTAATCTACCCCTTCACTTACCTCTCCTCATGTAGCAGACCTCACCACAGCTTCTCCCCAGAACTTCTCTTTACTGCTGAGCCGTCCTCTCCTGCACTGGTCACATGATGGTGACATCATGGCAGGTCCTTTTCAGCTACTGCATTCAGAACTGATCACATGGACTGTGATGTCATCACAGGTCTTCAGATCTTGCAGAGCATTAGATTTAATTGTATTGCTGTACTGAGGATGGCAATACAGTTGTATCTAGCTGGCAGGCAGTACATTCGGGGCCTGGGACAAAACATCAGGGGCCCAGGCCCCGAATGTTTTAACCTAGCAATGTCCCTGGTGGATGCTCCAGAGTTTGGGAATCAGGGCACAAGATCTCCTCATGTCCTTCTTCAAGTGGGCTTCGTGAGAGGCCTAAATTAAGGAATGGCGATGAAAACAGCTCCTCGGAATATCCGAGTGTGGGATCACTTGTTTGCCAAGACTCTTTATGGTGGGTGGAAGGAGTATCAGGGTGAGGATTCTGTTGACCAGACTCTTGGCTACTGAGACTGGACTTTGTGGAAGACAGGGTGGTGCTTAACCGACTGGAAGCATTATCTGCTGCAATCCAACCGACCACCTAGTTGCACTGGTCTGAAATTGAGAGTGGTGTCCTGCGCCGCCCTCCAAACTGGGACATGAAGCTAGGTATTGTGGGTGAGTATGTTTCTTGTGCTCTGGCAGCAGGCACAGTTTCACCACGTCCAGGGCCACAGCCTCTGCGTGCACCATCAGCAGCACGGCCACTTCCCCGTCCCTTACTGCTAGCCTTGCGCATATTAAATGTTATATATTCTTGCAAGTATGTCATACGTACAGTAGCGCAGGTTTTGTCAGTGTATGCGCAAATAAAGTACACAGAATGTCACAGATATTTTTAGGATGCGCACACAGTAAACAGGAGGTATAGCGCTGTCACTACCGACTAATAAAAAATTACACTGAATGAATGTCACTGATATCAAGGATGCACAAACTTTATACAGGAGATATAGCGCAAGTAATATCGCTGTCATCAGCGGCTAATAAAACATTACACTGAATTAATGTCACTGATATTTAGGATGGGCAAATGTTATACAGGAGATGTAGTGCAGGTAATGTCGCTGCCACCAGCAGCAAAAAAATTTGACTGAATGTCACTGATATTTTGGATACACAAACGTTATACAGGAGATGTAGCGCAGGTAATGTAACTGTCTGCAGCAGACACCGTCTACGGAAAAAGTACACTGGATGTCACAGTTGTTTTTAGCCTGCGCACACGTTACACAGTAGATGTAGCGTGAAAAAAATTACACTGAATGTCACTGATATTTGGGATGCGTTAACGTTATACTGGAGATATAGCGCAGGTAATGTCGCTGCCACCAGCAGCAAAAAAATGACACTGAATTTCACAGATATTTTGGATATGCAAACGTTATACTGGAGATGTATTGCAGGTAATGTCACCGTCTACGGAAAAAGTACACTGGATGTCACAGATATTTTTAGGCTGCGCACACGTTAGGCAGGAGATGTAGCGCAGATAATGTCGCTGTCTGCAGCGGCCAAACAATTGCAAGCTATTTAGCGCAGGTTGCGCTAAAAATATATATTGCTGCCAGATACAACAATAGTCCTTAAAACTACTTTTGGGTCTCTAACAAGTTTTAGCAATTTAGCGCAGATTGCGCTAAAAATATATATTGCTGCCACACACAATAGTTCTTAAAAGGTCTTTTGGGTCTATAACAAATATAAAAACTAAAATATTGCTTTTTCAATCCCTACACTATCTCTCCCTTCTGCTCTCCAGCTCTCCCTGACTATATAGCACCCGATGATGCGTTCCGGCCAGCCAATCACTGTAATGCCAGCAGCCAACATGGCTACACATTACAGTGAATGGCAGTACTTACCTGCACGTTTATTGGCTGCACAGCAGCCAACAAACGTGCGGGGAGGAGACTCAAGCATCGCGCTCGAGTACACATGATATTCGGCTTAACACCGCGATGTGCCGAGCATGCTCGCCCAACACTAGTTCTGTGTGTTGCATTTCCCTATTGTTTGTATTAGGCCTGAAGAAGACTCCTGTTCATCCTTCCTTTTGGAGGAACAGATAGTCTTGTCCCTGCCATTAGTACCAGGGTCCTATAGGGCTTTATCAGACTCTAGGTATACCTGCGAATGAACTCACCTACCTTTGGGGTCTCAGGATTTTGGTTAGGGTTTTCACTAGGAGGTGTCCATTTTCCTTCCCTAGTTCTCAGGCCTGATTCCCTGTTCCCCCCTTCCCTCCTATGCTTGGTGTGGTGTTTCCCTCCCACACCGAAGCGTGACACTGCTACTTCAATGAAGAGGTGATCATTTATGTGCGTCCTCTCCATTAAAGTCATTGAGAGTTTTAGAAATAGCTGAGCAAGCCCCACCATAAAACTCAATAGGGTAAGTATATTGGGGTAAGTACATTACAGTTACTGATTTATTCCTTATTCAGCTCTGCACCCTGGTAGCATTAGTATACTGAAACATATGGGGAAATTACATTTCATTCAATTTTTAACCAAATTACATTGGAGTAAAATGTGCCAAGCTTATTAAGCCACATAAGTAAATTTGGTGCATATTTGCCTTTCCATGCACCAGTAATGGAAATAAGCAGATATAGATTTGTGCTATAATTTATACCAATTTCTGGTGTAAATTATAGAAATTCAAAACTGGTGAGAGAAGTACAAGGTCGCAAGGTGCAATTAGGGTGTGCTCCAAATTTAGCAACTTTTATATGTGATAAATCTTTAGTAAATCATTTAAAAGGAATCTTTTAGTTACTTTCTGCCAATTAAATTGATTTCGGTGCTGTGAAGTGGACTGAAACAGATGTTCAAACGTACCTTTGTAGCTGTGAAGAAAATTCAAGAAATCAGACTTTTATCACGTATGCAAATACAGGCCTCAAATGTCCAACAGGTGGTCTGAAGTCTTGCAAGTGCTCAGTTTCTCTTCAGTAAACCCTACTCCCTGCTACCCTCTTGGTCTTGATTGACAGCTCTGGTGTTGACATGGGTGAACATTCAAGCCATCAATTACGTCCAAGAGGGAGGCACAGGGCAGGATTCGTTGAGGAATGAGCACTCGCTAGACTCGTTTGTTTTCTTGGCAATAAGACTTCTCTCTACAAAGGTATGTATGCACATCTGTTTATGTCATATGTAATTAGTTTAAGTGGGCAGAAAGGAACGGATAAACCCCTTTTAATTAATTCACCCCATGGAGTGGTAAATGTTTTCAAAAAATAATGAGAATGCTTTTAATGGGGTGCCAATATAAAATAAAGCATTGCCACATCTGCAATGTACAGTATTGAAGTGTACTCTACAGGGGGTACATCTTTCATATGTGCAAAAAACACACATGCCATTTATTATGGCGGAGCCTCATTTGTTCACAGCAGGAGACTACACTGGGTTTGTCATTCTCTCTGATGCGTTACTTTGTGTTTGGGAAGCAATTCTTACCATGTAAACAAGCATTTATTAGCTATTATTCAAACTTACTTAGAATATACAGGGAGTTCTAATTGTAATGCAAATCATTTGCATTTTTTTGACATCTTGCTGGAAGGGATTAGAAAACGGTTGATTTTTAATTAGGGGGAAAACGTATTCAATTGGGTCGTACCTGGAGACAGTCAGAAGAGGCAGAGACAAAATATCTAGTGCGCACAGATTTGTCACCGACCAAAGCGATAAGCAATTCCTCTTATTTCCGCCACTGTTGACACAACAAGGCTCCTTTGCACTTTCCCATGAAATTCATTTTAATAAAAGTTAATTGTGCTACTTAAACATTAAATGATCATTAATGGCTTGTTGATTTCACAAGCAAAGCCTTTAGGTAAAACAATAGAGCTTTGATCCATTGTAGTCTTAATGTGATGAAAAATATTCAATCTGATTATCTTGGCATAATTAAAAAGAAAAATCTACTATTTTCTCGTATTTTTTCTCTCTCTTGATTTCCTTTAATGATTCACAGTGAAATAAAGTAATATGTTAAAAATAAATGACATTAATTAAAATAATTTAATTAAGAGTGTCTGGAACTAAATTATGCCATTGGCTGCGATGGGATAACAACGCGGACAGATAAATCATAATTAATGAAGATTCATTACGGAGCAGGGATCAATGATGTGCTCGGCTCTGCTTTGGGATGTACTTAGTATTAATGAAAGTAGAAGTTTTCATAAAGGTTTAGATACGGGTAAACAGTTAATGGGGTTGACCAAACTAAAAAAAAATGGGCCACAGGCAAGGAATGTCTTAAAATAACAAAAGATCCTATGCTTAGGGTACTTTCACACTAGCGTTAAAGTTCATCGTCAATGGGGACAAAACTGAACTGAACAGAACGGAGTGCTCCAAAATGCATTCCATTCTGTTTAGTTGCATTCCCAGACCAGAGAGCAAACCGCAACATGTTGTAATTTGCTTTCCGTCCTGGGGATGCGGAGCAAAACGGTCAATGGGGACGGATCCGTTTTCTCTGGCACAATCTGCCACAATAGAAAATGGATCAGTCCCCCATTCACTTTCAATGGAGTTAATGACGGATCAGTTTTGGCTATGCTAAAACTATATTAAAGATAATACAAATGGATCCGTTCAAACAGATGCAGATGGTTGTATTATCAGTAACTTTAGCGTTTTTGCTGAACCCTGCCGGATCCAGCAAAAAACGCTAGTGTGAAAGTAGCCTTAGCTGCTCACTCCCACTCTATTCCACCACTGTCCTCTGGTTCTCCTCATTGATCTTCCCGCTGGTTGGGAGGACTTGAGCAGAGGCGCTGGAGTGGAGAGGGTCTGAACCAGTGAGGATAGGATCTTTTGTTATTTTAAAACCTTCTTTGTATTCTTTAGCACATTTTTCGATTATACTGACAACCTTTAAAGGGAACCTGTCACCAGGATTTTGGGTAAGGAGCTGAGGACATAGGTTGCTAGATGGCCGCTAGCACATCCACAATACCCAGTCCCCATAGCTCTGTGTGCTTTTATTGTGTAAAAAAAACGATTTGATACATATGCAAATTACCCTGAGATGAGTCCTGTCCCTGACTCTTCTCACATACAGGACTCATCTCAGGTTAATTTGCAAAAGTATCAAATCGGTTTTTATACACAATAAAAGCACACAGAGCTATGGGGACTGGGTATTGTGGATGTGCTAGCGGCCATCTAGCAACCCATGTCCTCAGCTCTATACACAAAATCCTGGTGACAGGTTTCCTTTAAGTAGATGGTAGTTACACTATTAAAAAATATAGTTTGGTGTTTTTGTGCGGTATGTGTCCCAGGAACTGCATGCCAGGGAGGACACAAACGAAGTCCACTCTACCTTAGTAAGAACATAGAGATACAGGGCAAGGCTCTCAAACTGAATTATTTACCCCTAGGAAGTCCTAGCTATGATTCTGTATAGTACTGTTTTTAGATATTATCCTGTGCCAGTATGGATGTTAAATGTCAACAGATTTTCCCTCCATGTACAACTTGAATTCCAGAAAATGTGGGATGCTGTGTAAAATGTAAATAAAAGTCCAGCCGAAAAAGTTAAACCCTTAAAATATAATATACTTTATTTCTATGTTTTAAAAGGTAAATACCGTAAATAAATCCCTTAATGACGGTCTAAAACCAATCTAATACGCACAAATATACTCATTTGATACACACAAAGATAATCAGTAAAGATACCTAATATACGGGTACAGATCTAGGTTAAGGGAATGGAATATTATCCCTAACGTTACCCTACAGCAGTGCTTCTCAAATAGTGGGGCGCGCCCCCCAGGCCAGGCTCCGTAAAGGGGGGCTCGTTCAGGGCCGGCCTTTGGGGTGTGCGGGCTGTGCGGCCGCACAGGGCGCCATAGCAACAGGGGCGCCGGGAGGCCGACAGCTCGCAGTGTAATATGCGGCAGGGAGATGAGCGCTTCCATTGTGGAAGCGCTCATCTCCCGTCTGATCAGAGGCCGGCGCAGGCGCTGGACGCGATGTACGGAGCGGGGGCCGGGGGAGGGACTGGGAGGAGGAGCTGGGGCCGGCAATAGCGGTGGAGCGGTGCGGTCACTGTACTATAGCCCAGCCCCACCGCTCCCTCCGGTATACTAATATAAAATGTATTATTGAATTAAAAGTTATTAAACATGCCCCCCTCACTCCTAATAGTACCGTATATCCGAATTTCTTCTGTATAATATTTATGAATGAAGCAGGCGGCGCAGACAAGTGACGTCACTGAGGGACGCGCCGGCCGCCCGGCCCGCCTGCCGGCATTATACAGAAGAAATTCGGATATACGGTACTATTAGGAGTGAGGGGGGCATGTTTAATAACTTTAAATGGCGGCGGCGGGCACACGGAATCTGTGGATGGCACAGTTAAGGGGTGGGGGTCTGTGGATGGCACTGTTATGGGCTGGGGGGGCCACTGTGGATGGCACTGTTATGGGGTGGGGGGTCTGTGGATGGCACATATATAACAGTGCCAGCCACAGATCCCCCTGTAACAGTGCCAGCCACAGATCCCCCCCATAAGTGTCCGTCATCCACAGATCCCCCCATAAGTGTGTGTCCGATCCACATTTCTTTCTTTTTTTATTCTCTTATACGTTAATAAGGATACAGTGTTATGCAGAGGTGTACTTATAACAATTTTATAGACAAATGATACTATTTACAGTCGCGCGGGGGGCGCAAAATGTTTTCTTCTTCCTAGGGGGGGCATGACAGTAAATAATTGAGAAGCACTGCCCTACAGTAAGGTTCAGCCCAGAGACGGCCCCTGATGGTGGCGACTCCCTGTCCTCGTGCCTAAACTATCACACCCTAGATGGCCCTAATGGGTCCCTGTACCCTATTATTCACCGTAAATGACCCTAGGTGGGTATGTCTATCCCAACACGTTTCCCCCAAACTTTGGGTTCCTCAGGGGGTCAATCCAGAAGGGGAATCACGTAGATCAGCCGACTCCTCCATTTCAAATAGGTGCTCTGGTAATGCCTCCCACATCCCTCTTAAATAGCGCATCGTCTCCCTTTCACTGTGCAATGCATGCTTCCGGTTATTCCAGAAGTTGTAATGGGTGGAACGCACCATGTGACCGGATGGACTCGGAGCGGCGTCCTCGCTATACAGGTGTGCGTGGTTAGCTAGGTTACACTTGTTAACACTCTGCCCTATTTAAGAGGGGTGTGGGAGGCATTACCGGAGCACCTATTTGACATGGAGGAGTCGGCTGAGCGGTCAGGGGACTTGGTGGAGGGCAATTGTAAGTAAACTCCAATTATGACACTGTTAGGCATTGTAAGCTATTAGTAGTGAGGTCCCCCTGTTTTCTTCTTGGTTATAGACCATTGTGTAGCACCCCCTCTTCTTTTAACAGTCTGTAAACGTCTCAAAAGTGAGACTATGTGCTGATAACAAGCTGGATGGTCAGTCTCTTGATTCCGCCGACATGGCATCTGTGATTTACAAAAAATAATTTGATTCCCCACAAAGCTGAATTTCCTTGTTCTTCATTGTAACAATTTGATTTTCCCTGAAATGGCAGAAAAAGAAAATAATAATTATACTTATGTTATCCATTTGAGCGTGAAGAGGCAGCCACGCCGCGGCCATCTTGCACAAAATCTTGTGTCCGGTGACGTATGACGTCACCCCGCCGGCCAACTTGATGACGTTATAAGGCATTGCATGAGATTTTGTGCTGGATCTTCAAGCAACATGGCCGTGGCGGCCTCATCGTTAGTGATGGCGGGCCCCACTTCTCATGCTGTTCCCACCCTCCCCACTTCATGACTGGGCAACTATTTTGCCTTTCGGCCTGGCTGACATAATGATTTATTTGACCTTTCTTCTGATCTGTCAGAAGGAAGGAAAAATGAGACGCACAACGGATCCTGTCTGTGTAGCAGCTGTAAGGCCTGTATTGTCCCATCAGAATTGGCTAATGATTTGGTAGCCAAAAGCAGGAGTGGGTACAAAACATAGAAGACATGCAAATATTCCATTCACGTGTCATCTCTGTTTTACATCTGCTCCAGTTTTTTTGGGGCATTAGCAATAGTGATGGATGAACATTGGCCGGGACGATTCGCGAACGCGCGTTTGCGATCAAATGTCACCCCATTGGCTTTAATAGCAGGCAAACCTGAAAAACCTTCAGGTCATATTTGCAGCCACCAAATACAAACTATGAGTGCACAAATAGTCCCACAACATGGACAGTGATATACCAGAGGGGAATCATTGGCAAAAACTCCCACAAAAAATATGTATTTTAATCAGGGGCCATTTTACTCTCAAAAATGTGCCCTGCTGAAGCTTTTTTTGGTATCCTGCAGAGTTCATAAAAAAAAATCATATGTTAACGTTATTTTTTTTTCTACTATGGAACTGTATGGTGAACAGACGCCACTGCACAGCATCAGTCTGAGGCATCTGTTAACGCATACATTTTTGATATGCATTAAATGGATGGCAAAAATAGGATGTGAACCCAGCCCTAGTGTCAGAATAAGCACGAGTACACAGAGGAGCAGCGTGGCGGAGAGGGGAGGCCGCCATGTACTGACAGAGTGCTACCTGGTCCTGATGGTCAGTGACGAGAACTGTGTTTCCCAAGGATCATTTTCTACTGGAAATACAGGGCACAGTATAATGCACTAGAATCTATATTATATAAAGAGATTAGCCCTACCCCTGAATAATAATACAATTAGGTGGTCATTTATTCTATATTAGGCATATTTCTGACACAGATTGTGGCACAAAGGTCCTTAGCACCGCAATCTGCATATTTTTCCTGCTCATGCCAGGTCTAAAAAAGGATGGCGTGGGCAGGGAAAGGGATACAGTTACGTCCATCCAGTATAAAGGGGCAGAGTACAGGGTAGGAGGCACAGTCACATGACCCTGTGACATTAGAAGGTCCTTATGGTGAATCCAGTTCATATGCCACCATAATGAGAGGCAGAAGAGTGAGACAGGGGTGTGAATTAGGCATTCACCTGAAATAAAAGGCCTTTTATGCTGATGTATATACATAAGGCAAGGGCCATTCTTTGTTCTGGGTGGTGGCGGATATGTGTGGGCTGGCATGAGGAAATTCAATTACACGTGTTCATCACAGGTGTTAAATTCCTCTTAAGATCCATGCCTCATTTATTTATAAAAATGTGAGGTAGTCCACACTGTCGTGAGCTAGGCTGCGCTGAACGTCCTTTCGGACAGGACACTCGACAAGGGGCAAGCCAAGAGTTTTATGGCAAATTATGCCAGGTCAAGCCTGCACACCCAGTAGTCAAGGGGTTCCTCGGTTCTCAGAGCGTCCACATCGGCCGTTAATCCGATGTAATTAGACACCTGTCGGTCTTGGCGTTCTCTGAGGCTGGATTGTAGGGTGGCTGTCGATGGGTTGGCTGCAAGAATGATCTCATATTCGTAGTGACCAACACATTTTCAAAAAGGCCTCTTTTTGCTGGCATGGTAGGATTGGTACCCACACCTGTTCTGCGGTGGGTGGAAATTCCTCTGCCAGTGCCCGCAACAGCAGAATGCAGCATCTGTCACGGGTAAGGATGGTAGAGAGGAAGTGCACCCCCTAAACTGCCACCCTCAACCCTGTCCCTGCCTACTTGCAACACTCGCTCTAGGTGATGGGGCACAACTGGGCGACGGTCCCTGACCTACGTAAGTGTAGAGCAGAGCGAACAGAGAAAGAGAGGAACAGACAGCCAAAGCAGAAGGCGGTACACAAGACTAAGGCAAACGGATAGACAGGGAGGTAGATAAGACAACAGTACCCAGTGATGGGAAAGGCAATGGCGGGTCAACTAGCCGAGGTCGGTCCGGGAGGTCACGTCAATACAAGGGATGAGGCAGGAGACGAAATCCGAGAACGAGCCGAGGTCAAATCCGAGAGATAGCGTAGGTACAAAGGGAGTGGGCAAAGCGAGGTCAGGAAACAAACAAGGTCAATACCAGAGGTCAAGTAGGAAGCAATAATAATACTACACACAGCCCTAGAGACGAAAATCACAGGCAGCCTGTAGCCAGCAGGCAGCTTGTATTTATAGTGGGGAGTGAGGGTCATGTGACGTGGCCAGCGTCACATAACCGACAGACAGACAAGTCGAGCACCGAGTGATCAGCTCGGCGCTCAAGGCAGACCTAGGAGCAGGGAGCCTCCCAGCTAGCAAAGCCGCCCTGGGAACGAGGCCAAACACAGATCATCGCTCCTGAAGCTAAGCAGCAGGTCTGCGGCTGATGGGAGACTGAGTGTGCCTTCGGTGCCCCGTTACAGCATCTCTCGCAGCAAGGCCTGAAAATGCTGCATTCTGACAGCCCTCTGTAATGCTAGTAACATGTCAGCCATTTTGTGTATGTATCGGAGGTCTAAGTACGTTTCCACCCAGTACAGGTCCTTGCCCTTTATGCTTTTTATACGGGGGTCCCTCTTCAAACACTGGAGCATGAAGGACCCATTTGCACTAAATTGGAAGTGGTGGAGTGCCCTGGCTCCTTCTCATCACCCAGCAGAATGTCATCCTTGGTCTGCTCCCCCTAGACACGGACAACACCAGGGATCCCAGAAACATTTAAAGCATGCTCTTCTTGCTCCTCCTCCTCCTCTCAGCCACCATCCTCCTCTGACTCCTCTTCAGACTCCTGCTGACTTATCTCAGATGGAGTAGCCCCCCCCATGGGAATTCATTAAGCATTGCAAGTTCCTCATCTTCCAGCTCCCACTCCGCGACGGTTGATCAATGACACGACGCAATGCATGTCCCAGAAAGAAGGCGTAAGGTACGATGTCACTGATGCGCCCTGGCTGCAACTGACCAGTTTGGCGATCACAGCATGGCATCGTCTCAACTGGCACGTCGAATAGGTTCTGGGAGCTTGGGGGGTGCATCGGAAGAGGCGGTAGCAGTGGAAATGGAGGAGTCAGCCGAGGTAGAGACGGAGGATGGAGTAGTAGGAGCAGATGAAGTGGCAGGCCTGCATGCAATCCGTGGCAGTAACTCCAAATCCACACGGATGCCACAAGTGTAATGCATGAGAGCCATCAGAAGTTTCATCCAGTAGGCAGTAAAAGTTATGTACCTTCCCTGCCCATCTTTGCTAGACCACATGTCTGTGGTCAGATGTATCTTGTGTGCCAGAGATATATTAACTTGCCGCTGAACGTGGCCATATAGTTCAGGTATACCCTTCTAGAAGAAATATTTCCTTACGGGGACTTTCCATTGTGGTGTGCCAATGGCCACACATTTTCTAAAGGCCTCCAAGTCCACCAATTTATATGGCAGTAGTTGGCGGACTAGAATTTTTGACAAGCCAGCGGTCAGCCGTTGTGCAAGAGGATTATCCAGCATCATCATTTATTTACGCTCAAACATTTGGGCCACGGAAGCATGCCTTGTGCCATATGAACGCGACAACGGCATGGTGGAAGGTGAAGTGGAGGACAAATTGGAGGACAGAGGGGAAGGAGAAAAGGCAGGATGTGGAGCTCCGGGAGTGTGGCATTGTGGGTTCTGACAGCGCTGCTCTCGGTGATGGGAGGCCAGGTGCCTTCTTAAGGCGGTCGTCCCTAGGTGAGTGTTGGGCTTACCGCGACTTATGAGTTGACAGCACAGGCTGCAGATGGCAACACTATTATCAGCAGCTGACACGTTAAAAAAGCCCACACTGCGGAGCCATGTGCCGGCGTCCTAGGAGTGCCAGATGTGACCGTGCATGGTGGATGGCTCACTCCAGATACATTTGCAGTATGCTTTTTACCTCCTGTGCACTGCGAGTTCTGCTTGCTTCTCCTCCTTCTCCTCCCTATCTGCTGCTCTGTCTCTCCCTCTGAACTCCCCTGCTCTTCCTCTCTTGTGGGCACCCACGTGATGTCCATCGACACGTCATCATCGTCACCGTCACAGACATTAGAGATCTCAGAGTAGGCAGCAACAGCGGGGACCACCCTCCTTGGGCTGATCTGGGTAGTATCGTCAGACCGCTGGGTGGCGGCCGTTGCTACCTCCTCTTCCTCATCCGATGCCAAGAATTGCTGCCCATCGGTATGGTCTGGGAATGGATGGGAAAATAATTCTTCTGACTTGAGTGGATGGGCTATGTGGTGGTGGTGTCTTTGGGGGTGCACACAGCTGAGAGTGAGGAGTGTGCTCATACAGAGGATGAGGAGGGTGCAGAAGTGGAAGACTGAGTGAGCCACTCTACCAACTCTGGTGCATCCTTTGACGTAATCGCACACACTTTCTCCAACTTCCAACTTAGGCTCCGGCCTGGTGCACCTGCTCGACCCCTAACATCCTTGCGGAATGTTATGCCTCTTCCTCTGCCTGTCATTTTCTAAGACCACTGGGTGGCAGCCGTTGCTGCCTCCTCTTCCTCATTCGATGCCAAGAATGGCAGCGCATCATTAAGGTTTGGGAATGGATGGGAAAATAACTCCTCTGAATCTAGTGGAGGGGCTATGGTGGTGGTGGTGTCTTTGGGGGTGCACACAGCAGAGAGTGAGGAGGGTACAGATACAGAGGATGATGAGGGTGCAGAAGCTAAAGGCTGAATGAGCAACTCTACCAATTCTGGTGCGCCCTTTAAAATTATCGCACACGCCTTCTCCAACTTCCCACTTAGGCTCTGGCCTGGTGCACCTGCTCGACCCCTAACATCCTTGCGGAATGTTATGCCTCTTCCTCTGCCTGTCATTTTCTAAATGTCCACTGCCTAAGTCCTTAGAGAAGAGAAGTATTTGTGGAAGAATGTATATCGCAGTCCTCAATCATTATTTGGTGGAAAAAGGTATATAGCAATAGAACCCCATCAATCAGAATTTTGTAGAAGCAGGTGCATCGCAGCCCTCAAGAAGTATTTTATGGAAGAAGGTATATAGAAATAGCACCCCTCAATCAGTATTTTGTGGAAGAAGGCATATGGCACCCTTCAATCAGTATTTGGCAGAAACTGGTATATAGCACCCCTCAATCAGTATTTGGCGGAAACAGGTATATAGCACCCCTCAATCAGTATTTGGCGGAAACAGGTATATGCCACCCCTTAATCAGTATTTGGTTAAAACAGGTATATAGCACCCCTCAATATGTATATGACGGAAACAGGTATATGGCACCCCCCAATCAGTATTTTGTGGAAGCAGGTGTATCGCAGCCCTCAATCAGTGTTTGGTGGAAGAAGGTATATAGCAATAGCACCCCTCAATCAGTATTTTGTGGAGGTAGGTATAGGGCACCTCTTAATCAGTATTTTGTGGAAGCAGGTATATTGCAGCCCTCAATCAGTATTTTGTTGAAGAAGGTGTATCACAGCCCTCAATCATTATTTGGTGGAAAAAGGTATATAGCAATAGAACCCCATCAATCAGAATTTTGTGGAAGCAGGTGCATCGCAGCCCCCAAAAAGTATTTTATGGAAGAAGGTATATAGAAATAGCACCCCTCAATCAGTATTTGGTGGAAGAAGGTATATGGCACCCCTCAATCAGTATTTGGCGGAAACAGGTATATAGCACCCCTCAATCAGTATTTGGCAAAAAACAGGTATATGGCACCCCTCAATCAGTATTTGGCGGAAACAGGTATATGGCACCCCTCAATCAGTATTTTGTGGAAGCAGATTTATCACAGCCCTTAATCAGTATTTGGTGGAAGAAGGTATATGGCACCTCTCAATCAGTATTTTGTGGAGACAGGTATATAGCACCCCTCAATCAGTATTTGGTAGAAACAGGTATATAGAACCCCTCAATCAGTATTTGGCGGAAACAGGTATATGGCACTCCTCAATCAGGATTTTGTGATAGCAGGTGTATCGTAGCCCTCAATCAGTATTTAGTGGAAGAAGGTATATAGCTATCGCACCCCTCAATCAGTATTTTGTGGAAGAAGGTATATGGCACCCCTCAATCAGTATTTGGCAGAAACAGGTATATAGCACCCCTCAATCAGTATTTGGCAGAAACAGGTATATAGCACCCCTCAATTATTATTTGGCAGAAACAGGTATATAGCACCCATCAATCAGGATTTTGTGGAAGAAGGTATATCGCAGCCCTCAAGTTGTTTTTTTGGGGGCAACAGGTATATCCCACCCGTTGCAATTAGTTACTCCAATAGCGTTTGTCCCTCTATCTAGCTGCGGTATCGCAGCAGAATCGCACACAACTGCTGCACAAGACAAAAATACTATAATATAATTTTTATGTTAGAAAGTATATTATATTATCACACCCCTCTATATCACACCTATCGATAGCACACCTATACCAGTCCGTAAAAGGACTTTTGTGGCCCTATAAGCTAGCGTTTGGTGTCCCTAATTGTCCCTGCTCCAAAATGTAACCTCTCCCTACACTTGCAAAACACATAATGTAAAATGGCTGCCAGATTGGGTTCTGTTATATGGTTGGGGGTGTGTAAATGTGCTGAAACTTCTCAATTGGCTGTCCTGTCCCACCTGATGGATGTGTCATGGGTCAATGTTCGGCGCTATGCAAAAAAATATGGAGCATGCGAATATCGCCATATGTTTGCATGTTCTGCAAATCACGAACAAGCAAAGTTTGCCACGAAACGACCGCCATGCGAACCGCAAGGTCAACTCTATTCTTTGTGATAAAAAGGATTAGGTAAGTATGTTTTTATTTAATTTATTTGCAAATAGTTAAAAATGCTTCAATATGGATCTCAGATGCCATGATCAGTGATACACGTGGCATCTAAGGGCTTCAATGAAGGGGGCAGCCCAATCGCGGTTCCCTGTCATTGCACACGCTATTTACAAAGAAATGCACTTTGTGGCAAAGTAATTCTCACAAAGTGAATTTTTTGCAATTCAGCGAAGCAGCCGAATCGAATTTTAGAAAACATCGCTCATCTCTACAGTAATTATTAGGCTCAGCAGTGGGTTTGAAAACTACAAGAATTTAAGATTTTTTCATAACTTGGATAGTTATATTGTATGGAAATAAAAATCTCCAAAGACAAAATAAAAATCACTTAAAATAAATATGTTTAGCATAAAATCTTGATAGAATATTTTCAGATAACACATTACCTTTAATTACATTTTTCTGTTATTCTTATATTTCACTATACTGTACCTACCACAACCTACATACCTTATAGCATTTGAACCACAAATCGTTCATATGATCTCCTGCATTACACCTCAAATGATTGTGACCAACTTAAGCATATGCTACTAGCTAGCAGAAGGTCAACATTTGATTTTGTCCCCACCAAAAATTAGCAACATTTCCAAACCTGCATAATATTCCTCAGAAGGCCCCCGTAGCCTCAGGGCCTTATATTCACCACTAAGGCCCCTTTCACACGAGCGAGTATTCCGCGCGGATGCGATGCGGGAGGTGAACGCATTGCACCCGCACTGAATACCGACCCATTCATTTCTATGGGGCTGTGCACACGAGCGGTGATTTTCACGCATCACTTTTGCGTTGTGTGAAAATCGCAGCATGCTCCTTTTTGTGCGTTTTTCACGTAACGCAGGCCCCATAGAAATGAATGGGGTTGCGTGAAAATCGCAAGCATCCGCAAGCAAGTGCGGATGCGGTGCGATTTTCACGCACGGTTGCTAGGAGACGATCGGGATGGAGACCCGATCATTATTATTTTCCCTTATAACATGGTTATAAGGGAAAATAATAGCATTCTGAATACAGAATGCATAGTAAAACAGCGCTGGAGGGGTTAAAAAAAAAAAATAAATCATTTAACTCACCTTAATCCACTTGCTCGCGTAGCCGGCATCTCCGTCTGTCTCTTTTACTGTATAGGACCTGTGGTGAGCATTAACTATAGTTCAAGGACCTGGGATGACGTCACTCCGGTCATCACATGGTACGTCACATGATCTTTTACCATGGTGAATCACCATGGTAAAAGATCATGTGACGTACCATGTGATGACCGGAGTGACGTCATCCTAGGTCCTTGAACTATAGTTAATGCTCACCACAGGTCCTATACAGTAAAAGAGACAGACGGAAATGCCGGCTACGCGAGCAAGTGGATTAAGGTGAGTTAAATGATTTTTTATTTTTTTTAACCCCTCCAGCGCTGTTTTACTATGCATTCTGTATTCAGAATGCTATTATTTTCCCTTATAACCATGTTATAAGGGAAAATAATACTATTTACAGAACACCGATCCCAAGCCCGAACTTCTGTGAAGAAGTTCGGGTTTGGGTACCAAACACGCGCGATTTTTCTCACGCGAGTGCAAAACGCATTACAATGTTTTGCACTCGCGCGGAAAAATCGCGGGTGTTCCCGCAACGCACCCGCACATTTTCCCGCAACGCCCGTGTGAAAGAGGCCTAAGGCTGCTACTACTTAAATGGGTTTTCTAGTACTTAAAATAAATAAAACAAAGATAAATCATTTCAGAACTTTTTCCACCTTTAATATGAACTATAAACTGTACAACTCAATTGAAAAACAAACTGAAATCTTTTAGGTAGAGGGAAGAAAAAATATAAAAATAAAATAATATGGTTGCATAAGTGTGCACACCCTTAAACTAATACTTTTTTGAAGCACCTTTTGATTTTATTACAGCACTCAGTCTTTTTGGGTATGATTCTATCAGCATGGCACATTTTGACTTGGCAAGATTTGCCCACTCTTCTTTGCAAAAACACTAAAAATCTGTCAGATTGCGAGGGCATCTCCTGTGCACAGACCTCTTCAGATCACCCCACAGATTTTCAAGCCATTCCAAAACTTTAATCTTCTTCTGGTGAAGCCATTTCTTTGTTGATTTGGATGTATGCTTTGGGTCGTTATCATGCTGAAAGATGAAGTTCCTTTTCATGTTCAGATTTCTAGCAGAAGCCTGAAGGTTTTGTGCCAATATTGACCAGTATTTGGAACTGTTCATAATTCCCTCAAGCTTAACTAACGCCCCAGTTCCAGCTGAAGAAAAACAGCCCCAAAACATGATGCTGCCACCACTATGCTTCACTGTGGGTATGGTGTTCTTTTGGTGATGTGCTGTGGTGTTCATGCGCCAAACATATCTTTTGAAATTATGGCCAAAAAGCTCAACCTTGGTTTCATAAGACCATAACACATTTTCCCATATGCTTTTGGGAGACTTCAGATGTGTTTTTGCAAAATGTAGCCTGGTTTGGATGAAAAGACTTTCGTCTTGCCACTCTACCCCATTGCCCAGACATATGAAGAATACAGGAAATTGCTGTCACATGTACCACGCAGCCAGTACTTGCCAGATATTCCTGCAACTCCTTTAATGTTGCTGTAGGCCTCTTGGTAGCCTCCCAGACCAGTTTTCTTCTCGTCTTTTCATCAATTTTGGAGGGACATCCAGTATTTGGTAATGTCACTGTTGTGCCATATTTTCTCCACTTGATGATGACTGTCTTCACTGTGTTCCATGGTATATCTAATGCCTTGGAAATTCTTTTGTACCCTTCTCCTGACTGATACCTTTTAACAATGAGATCCCTCTGATGCTTTGGAAACTTTCTGTGGTCCATGGCTTTTGCTGTGGGATGCGACTAAGAAAATTTCTGGAAAGACCAACTAGAGCAGCTGAACTTTATTTGGGATTAATCAGAGGCACTTTAAATGATGGCAGGTGTATGCTGACTCTTATTTAACATGATTTTGAATGTTAATGCTTAATTCTGAACACAGCTACATCCCCAGTTATAAGAGGGTGTGCACACTTATGCAACCACATTATTTTTTTATTTTTTTTGTTCCCTCCACCTAAAGGATTTCAGTTTGTTTTTCAATTGAGGGGTACAGTTTATAGGTCACATTAAAGGTGGAAAAAGTTCTGAAATGATTTATCTTTGTCTAATTTTTTTACATCACAGAAACCTGACATTTTAACAGGGGTGTGTAGACATTTTATACCAACTGTAGATATGTTCCTCAGGATAGGACATCAACATCAGATCAGAGAGGTACCCCCACTGATCAGATGCTTCAGCCAACCACTGATGCTGCAAAATATTGTGGAGAAGCTGGAAGCAGATGGCTCCATTCACTGTGTTGTGGCCATGGTGGTTTAATGTAACCCAGTTCACACACAAGTGAATAGGAGCTAAGCTGTAGTATGCCAGCATTGGAAACTACACTGTGGATGGAACCTTCTGCTTCCAGCTCTGTCCATTTCTTAGTTTCTCTCTCTGGTAACTTTCCTGAACGGCTGATCATGGGAGTGCTGGGTGTCACACCCTCTTATCACCCCCCACCCCCACCCCCACCCCCTTCCTCACTCCACACACACACACACACACACACACACACACCTCTGATATTGAGAACCTAACCTGAAGATAGTTCATCAATATCTAAGTACTGGAAAACCCTTTCCAAGGGGTTATGCCATGACTGATATAAAAAATAAAAATCATATCTCATATAGTACAGTCGTGGCCAAAAGTTTTGAGAATGACACAAATATTAGTTTTCACAAAGTTTGCTGCTAAACTGCTTTTAGATCTTTGTTTCAGTTGTTTCTGTGATGTAGTGAAATATAATTACACGCACTTCATACGTTTCAAAGGCTTTTATCGACAATTACATGACATTTATGCAAAGAGTCAGTATTTGCAGTGTTGGCCTTTCTTTTTCAGGACCTCTGCAATTCGACTGGGCATGCACTCAATCAACTTCTGGGCCAATTCCTGACTGATAGCAACCCATTCTTTCATAATCACTTCTTGGAGTTTGTCAGAATTAGTGGGTTTTTGTTTGTCCACCCGCCTCTTGAGGATTGACCACAAGTTCTCAATGGGATTAAGATCTGGGGAGTTTCCAGGCCATGGACCCAAAATGTCAACGTTTTGGTCCCCAAGCCACTTAGTTATCACTTTTGCCTTATGGCACGGTGCTCCATCGTGCTTGAAAATGCATTGTTCTTCACCAAACTGTTGTTGGATTGTTGGAAGAAGTTGCTGTTGGAGGGTGTTTTGGTACCATTATTTATTCATGGGTGTTATTTTGGGCAAAATTGTGAGTGAGCCCACTCCCTTGGATGAGAAGCAACCCCACACATGAATGGTCTCAGGATGCTTTACTGTTGGCATGACACAGGACTGATGGTAGCGCTCACCTTTTCTTCTCCGGACAAGCCTTTTTCCAGATGCCCCAAACAATCGGAAAGAGGCTTCATCGGAGAATATGACTTTGCCCCAGTCCTCAGCAGTCCATTCACCATACTTTCTGCAGAAGATCAATCTGTCCCTGATGTTTTTTTTGGAGAGAAGTGGCTTCTTTGCTGCCCTTCTTGACACCAGGCCATCTTCCAAAAGTCTTCGCCTCACTGTGCGTGCAGATGCGCTCACACCTGCCTGCTGCCATTCCTGAGCAAGCTCTGCACTGGTGGCGCTCCGATCCCACAGCTGAATCCTCTTTAGGAGACGATCCTGGCGCTTGCTGGACTTTCTTGGACGCCCTGAAGCCTTCTTACCAAGAATTTAACCTCTTTCCTTGAAGTTCTTGATGATCCTATAAATTGTTGATTGAGGTGCAATCTTAGTAGCCACAATATCCTCGCCTGTGAAGCCATTTTTATGCAACGCAATGATGGCTGCACGCGTTTCTTTGCAGGTCACCATGGTTAACAATGGAAGAACAATGATTTCAACTCAAGCATCACCCTCCTTTTAACATGTCAAGTCTGCCATTGCAACCCAATCAGCCTGACATAATGATCTCCAGCCTTGTGCTCGTCAACATTCTCACCTGAGTTAACAAGACGATTACTGAAATGATCTCAGCAGGTCCTTTAATGACAGCAATGAAATGCAGTGGAAAGTTTTTTTTGGGATTAAGTTAATTTTCATGGCAAAGAAGGACTATGCAATTCATCTGATCACTCTTCATAACATTCTGGAGTATATGCAAATTGCTATTATAAAAACTTAAGCAGCAACTTTTCCAATTTCCAAGATTTATGTAATTCTCAAAACTGTTGGCCATGACTGTATATGACTATTTCTTTCTAAAAAAGATGGAACCAGCCATGTACATGGATCCAGAGATTTCTCCCATTCATTGCTCCAATTGCTGTGCTACAGGCTAAGTGAATAAATATATTTACTAAATCAATCTCTTGGCCTGCAACACAATGGGGGATCTGCCATCACCACGTTACGCACGCAGCACATGCTGACACCTCATGGTAATACAAGAGAGACATGGTATCCTATAACATTATACCTGGATGTAATTTTCTTTAGAGCTTAGTTCTTTGTCTTTGTGCACAAAGGTTTATACATTTCAGCCCCTCCGCCAAAGGCTGTCCAGTGCGCAGTTCCCATATCCTGTGAGTTAACCACTCAGATACTAAATGTGGCCTGATGGTCATCTGACACAGAAAAATGGCTTTGCATATGTTAACAGTGCATTACACTGCCCGGTCATTCCAGATAATCTGGCTGTGTAAATGTGCTGCTGATCACCCGATGAATGAGCAAAATACTCGTTCATCGAGTGATCCAGTCATTCATGCAGACACCGCCAATCATGGCTTCTGGGCAGCAGGTTGTGCTGCTTAAACAGCGATTTGCTGCTCAGAAACTATGATTCTGTATGAGGACAAGGAATCACAGTGGCAACCCCTCATCCTCATACAGTGAAGAAGACCGCTTCATGTAAACGCATCGGTCTCCTTCACTGAATGAGGATGCCGACTGTAGGGTAGGAACGCTTCCTTACCGTCGATCAGTCGGCCGATTTAAATGCAGCTTAACTTACAATCCCCAACTCACTACATTACAAGGAATAAAAATGTAATATAATAATTAAAGAGAAAAGAACAATCAATATTTAATTAAAAATACTAGTTCAAAGGATATTTCCATTTTGCTGCAGCTCTCTCCCTGTAACAGCTTCTAACAGTAGATATGGCTGGTGGTGTACGACCATCTCTGTAGATTACTATACTGATTAAGCTGCAATGAGCACCATTATAATGAAATCAATATAATATCTCACAACTGGAGCATTTTTGTAACAGGTTATAAATGATAAATATAACTAGTTCTTCTTGCTGAATTATAATATTTAATGGTGGAACAACCCTTTTAAGTAATGTTCGAGTAAATACAGTACCTAATAAGGTAACAGCTTAATCTGTACAGTGTAGTATAAGAAGATAAGGAAATAACCGATAGATGTTCTTATACAAAAATATCAATAAATAATATAATCATCCAAGATGAGAAAAAAAGCGAAAATGTTGAAATTTAAATCTGATATTATTCAATAGTGATGAGCGGCAGGGGTCATATTCGAATTTGCGATATTTCGCGAATATTTTGTATAATATTCGGCGAATATTCGCAAATTCGAATATTTGTTATATTCTACGATTTTTTTACTCAAAAAATCGACAAGGTAATGGTCGCGTAATATGCGAATTTTCGGAATGCAAATTTTTGTAATGCAAATTTTTATCGCAAATTTTTTAATTGCCGAGCAAAAACAGGATTCCTCCCTGCTTCTTGCTTGTGGGCCAATGAGTCATAGCACTATATTGAATATATTCGTTTTTTTCAAATATTTGTAATATTCTAAAACAAGAATATATAGCAATACAGTGAATATTCGAAAAAAACAAATGTAGAGCAATTTAGCTAATATAGTGCTATAATCTTTTTTTTCAATAGTTGAATTTTTTTTCCAATCTGGACTTCAGATGAGAAAAAAATTACAACTATTAGACAGAGAAGATTATAGCACTATATTAGCTAAATTGCCCTACATTATTTATTTTTTTATATTCGCTATATTGCTATATATTCTTCTTTTAGAATATTACGAATATTCGAAAAAACATTAGTTTTTTAGAATATTCGTCATTTTTCCCATCTAAAGTCATGATTCCTCCCTGCTTAAGTTGCTTGTGGGCCAATGACTCATTGGCCCACAAGCAAGAAGCAGGGAGGAATCATGTTTTTACTCGGCAATTGAAAAATTTGCGATGAAAATTTGCATTACGAAAATTCGCAATAAAAAAATCTCGAATATTCGAAATTACGAATATATATCACTATATTCTAAATATTTGCGAATTTTCAAAGTACCTATATTCGCAATAAAATTAGCAATTCGAATATTCGTGATCAACACTATTATTCAATATCATAATTTTTTCAATACAAGCTTAACTTTGTCTTTCCAGTTTAATTTTATGGAAATTTTCTCACTTGGCTTCACCTAATGTTTACAATTTTTTTAGCTAGTTACAGTATCTTTTCATATAGCATGTGCCTTTTATATTGGATTAACTTGTATATTATTGACCTTTTAAAAACCTAACTTATTAGGTTCTTTTCGGAACAAAGTAAAAATCCTCTGGCAAATCTTCAAAACAATTCTGGCATCTGAACAAGTTTAATCTACATTCATATTTTAATGGAGAATGAAAAATAATTTGTATCTTGAACATAAACACTGTAAATTCTCCTTTGGATGAAAAAGCAAAAGTTAAGGAGCTTAGATCTGCTCAATTTATAAAATAATGTTACATGTGCTAGGGTATTCAAAGCTATGCCATAAATCTTTTTCGCACTTCTTCTCCTTCCTCTCACAATTACACTTATTTTGAGTCTTCTTATAAAGAAGATGTGGTCAGTATAACATTCCCATCCTTCAGAGACCTATGCAGCAGTTTGAAGAAATTCGGCTCAATTATGAGACACTTACTCTGGGAATAGAGCTTATTTTAATGTAGAAATATTGCCAGCAGTACATATTTTGGAGAACACCAATCACCTAAATGTCAGATGCCTCCTTGGCTTTCAATCCATCATTTAAGAGCATTTCTTTATGAATTCCTGATTTTATATATTTAACCCGTTACTGACAAGATGTCAAAAATATGACCATAGAGTAGAGTAGAGAAAGTGTTGTAGATGAAGACAGTGATTAAGAAGCTTACATTAAAGGGATGTTTCCATCTTACATATTTATGGCAAATGCACAGGATCTGCAATAAATGTCTGATAGGTGCCATCTCGCTGACCTGCATTTGTGTAGACAACCCAACCCAGTACCCCCAACCACTCAACTGCCCAGTGCTAAGGCTGACAAACAATGGAAATGTGGTTGCTCATGTTCATGCCTATGACAGCTATGCGAGTTACAGAAACAGCTGAGCACACTTGATAGACTGTTTCAAGAACTCCCATAAAAGTATATTGAGAGAGATGTGCACCTACTTAGCCACCTCTCCATTCATTCTCCACTAGTGATGAGCGGCAGGGGTCATATTCGAATTCATGATATTTAGCAAATATTTTGTAGAATATTCGTCATATATTTGCAAATTCGTATATTTGTTATGGTCTACATTTTTTTTTTTTTTTACGCGAAAATCAGCAAGGTAATGATTGTGTAATATGCGGATATTACGCGCTCAATACAGGCGTGGGTCAAAAACGAATATATAGCACTATAGAATATAGTGCTATATATTCGTTTTTTTAATATTCGTCATTTTTTCCATCTGAACACATGATTCCTCACTGCTTCTTGCATGTGGGCCAATGAGTCATTGGCCCACAAGCAACTTAAGCAGGGAGGAATCATGACTTCAGATGAAAAAAATAACGAATATTCTAAAAAAACGAATATATAGCACTATATTCAATATAATGCTATATATTCGTAATGACGAATAATCGCCATTTTTTTCCATCTGAAGTGAACACATGATTCCTCCCTGCTTCTTGCTTGTGGGCCAATGACGTCATTGGCCCACAAGCAAGAGGCAGAAAGGAATCATGTGTTCAGATGGAAAAAAAAATACGAATATTCGTCATTACGAATATATAGCACTATATTCTAAATATTCGCGAATTCTCGAAGTGCCGATATTCGAGATTAAAATTCGCTATTCGAATATTCACACTCTACACTATTCTCCACCTGGACGTGGCAAGCATCCACATATGGAGAAATATAAATCTGTGGGCTTTAAGCAACAGAAGGTCCGTGTGGCAAGTTGAAACATCTACAGCATGTCCTAAATTACAGATTTTTTCAGGAACCTATGCATGGGGCTTTTAATACCTGATCCTCATGTATTGGAATTTTTTTATTTTATTTGCAATCTACATCTGAATGTACCTATACACTTATGTGTACCAGGACATACAGTTATGTCATGGTGCAATTTAAAGAGTATGGAGGGTGCTCACTGTGGCAGTTGCAGGCTGTATACAACTCTGTATATGACTCTAATTGACAATGACACCAATCCCAGTCATTTAACCCTCAATAGTGATCACAATATCTGTGTTGTTAGGCAGAGAGCGGGAACACCATCTGCCTTCTAATCTGAAGCACTTGCAGTGAAATTGCATGGCTCTGATCAGTTGCCTTGACAGCCTATGGCCTTGAGAACTTCCCAAGCCTGCCATGGCAAACTGCCTGAAAAGCTGTGCACGAGGCATGACTTCTCAGGCAGTGTCAGAAGCTCATAGACCACAATAGTATTCAATAAAACAATCCGAAGATTGCATGTCAATGTTCCCTAAAGGGACAAAAATAAAAAATAAAAAAAAATCATATGGCTATGTGAACAGAAAGCAAAAAAAAAAGGCTCCTGAAAGGCAGGAAGGAAAAACAGAAATGAAAAATGTCTCAAAAGGGTTAAAGGGATATCTTGATTTTGTGTTTTTTTTTAGGTCAAACATGTAGCATCTATCATGAATTTCTATTTTTAAAGGAGTAATGGATGATTCATTTTTATTTGTTTGTAATGGACCCTTACGGGGTTTTCCACCTCAACCCTATTTCAATATGCCTGCAAATTGTACAGCATAAATAAAAAAAATCTACTCACCTGTTCCCCACCATTCTGGGGACATATCACTGCTGAGGCCAGTGAGTAACTGCAGGTATGAACTTTACCTCATCCAGAAGTTAAAAGGGGTTGGCCACTTTCTGGTTTCTGTTGACCAATGTGTTTGTAAGATGATTATATGGCATTTACATGAAAAGAAAAAAGGCTCCAGCACCAATTGTAGGCGTTTTTCAGTCCCGATCTTTATTCACCAAATTTGTTCAGAGTATATACAGCATACAGTGGCACTGATTCCCACTCTTCCCCAGTTGATTTACGCGTTTCAAACGATAATGTTCTTAGTCATAATGGCATTTACTAATATAGTCTTTGTTGAAATTCTGCACCATTTTCCATATTTCATAAGGCATGGCCCCTTGTATACAAAGTCATTTCTGCTGTCCACACAGAGGTCTTGTCCATAAAATGGCTGCTAATGGAGGGTCATGTGACCAAGCAAATCAACTTTGTGTGATGTCTCCTCCTTTCAAATATACTGCACCTGCCATCTGTACTTGCACAGTTGGGAGTTTAGGGCAGATGCAGTGTGTTAGAATGCAGAAGACGTCACATGGAGGTGATTTGCTTGGTCACATGACGCTCCATCAGCAGCCATTTTATGGACAGGACCTCTGTGTGGACAGCACAAATGACTCCGTAAACAAGGAGGCATAACTTATAATATCTAGAAAATGGTGCAGAATTTCAACAAAGGCTATATTAGTAAGTGTCATGTAATCATCTTGCAAACTCATTAACAGTACCCAGTGTCACGGCTGAGGATGGGGGAAATCCTCAGCCGTGTGGAGCCCGGTGATGTTACGGCTGCTTGGCCATGAAGACAGGATTAGGGAGCAGGTCACCTCCTAAACGCATCCCTAACCTGACCCTGGCTCCTAGCTACATGAGCCAACCTTGATGGTAGGAGGGCCCATGCTCCGGAACCTAAAAGTCCCTGCTAGCCCTCAAGATGACCCTCACCTAGGAGCTGAGTAAGACAAGCCCACTCCTCCTAGACACGGAGGAGCAGGAGTCTCAACGGCCAAGCTGCAGGAAAAGGGGAGACATAAACAGCTCTATGGATATGGCAGGTGAACAAAGAGTTCCACCTACCTGCCACAGCCTTGCTGACTGGATCCCTGTGTTAGCAGGGTGCAGATCACAAACGCATCCCCACACAGGGACCCAGATCCATAGCTGCACAAAATCACATATAAAACATCACACATAACTAGAAATAACTTAAAGCGACATTATGGTTATGACCACAGGGGTGGCTCTTACTGGCAGGTAATAAAGACATGAGGCTGCTCTCAGCTAAGCATGGCTGAAGCAACCTGCAGGCCTGCAAAAGCAGTGAGGCTTTATAGGCCAAGAAGCCACACCCCACAGTCGGACACACCCAGTGCACACACACACTAGGAAGGAGATTAACCCTTCCAACACCAGGGAAGGGAAAACACCACTTAAAGGAGACGTGCACACAATAACATAAAAAGGAAGTGCACACATACACACATAACTCAAAACCGCATGCACAACGTAGCGAGCTGCAATGGCACAGCTCAGCCTGCTACGCTGCCACATACACACTGTTGCCAGCGGCAACCACAGGTGAGGCAAATACCACAGCCCTCACCTGTGATTGAACACCAAAGAAAACCTCTGACAACCGCATGCGGTTCAGGAGTCACGGTCATAGCCATGGCCGTGACACTCCCACCCCTCAAAGCCCCCCCACCAAAAAAAAGACACGTGAGGGACTCACACAAGGGGATGAGAGAAGAGGACGTCCACTCTCAGGACATGGTTCCCAGAAAGTCGCTGTCAGCTGCATCCTCTCCCAGCACACAACACAGCCAGTCCGACGAGGCCTGCAGCCCGCACCAGCGACACGGAAATGGAACCACTGAGAGTGGACGAGGGGACTCTCCACTCACGTCCCCACTCCAGTCGCTGCCAGCAGACACTCCTAACCAGCACGCAGCCGGACCACTTACGGAGTGCTGCCAGCAGACGACCAGAGATGGGAACATGGAGAGGGACGAGGGATCCCCAACACGGACACGGAAGGTAAGGTGGCGGGGAATAAGCCACCAACCGTGCCGTTAACGGAGAACCCCCAGGAACGCTCTCCCTCCGGAGAACGCGCATGCAGGCCACAAGGATATGGCACTGCATGCTGCACCCTCTTTCGAAGGTGTGCAACTCGCACACCAAACAAACACCCTAGTGCTATAAAATCAGGGGGACGCCAAACGAGGCAACGGTGAAGGGAAGGCGGGGAAACGCCACTCACCGCGCCGTCAGAGGCGAAACCCCCAGAACGCTCTCCCTCCGAAGAGCGCGCATGTACCCCTTCACAGACGGCGGTACATGCTACACCCTCTTTCGAGGGAAAACACCACTTAAAGGAGACGTGCACACAATAACATAAAAAGGAAGTGCACACATACACACATAACTCAAAACCGCATGCACAACGTAGCGAGCTGCAATGGCACAGCTCAGCCTGCTACGCTGCCACATACACACTGTTGCCAGCGGCAACCACAGGTGAGGCAAATACCACAGCCCTCACCTGTGATTGAACACCAAAGAAAACCGCTGACAACCGCATGCGGTTCAGGAGTCACGGTCATAGCCATGGCCGTGACACCCAGAAAGTGGCCAACCCCTTTAAATTCATGTTGCAAACTCATATGTCCAGGCTCCAGCAGAGCTATGTCTGGCTTCGGGAAGGGGGGGGGGGGGGATGTGCTGCTAAGCTATGCCCCCTAGTGACATGACAGCATCCTTACCACAGGCTGCAATGCTATGTTTCTCTCCACAATGGGTGTGTGTTGGAGGAGATTAGCAATGAGCTGATTGCTCAGCTGCTCTATTCCTATGTGCTAGTTTTTCTGGCTAATGGCTTGCTGAGTCCTGACCTATCAGGTTCTTATCCGGGAACGTGGTGCTCTATTTAAACCCCTTCCTGGCCATGCACCAGTGCCATTGATAGTCTCTGACTCAGTAGCTGTGTTCCTGGTTGCTGTGCTTATTAAATTGCTCATTCTTCTGACCCCCCGCTTATCTTCTGACCACTCTGTCTCTCGTATGGTACACCGTTATCCATCTGGTTCTCATCTCGGCTTGTCTTCTGACCACTCTCTGTCTCTTGTTTGGTACTGTATAGCCTGTATGGTTTTGACACATTTAAAGGGGTTATCCGATTTCTGAAACAGCCCCCCCATGTGCCAGGTCACTCTCAGGTAATATACTTGCCCCGCTCCCCAATCCCAGCGCCGCTCCTGGTTCCCACACCGCCGCTGCTTCTTCTCCCTGTACACGGATGAAAACATCCAGTGTTGGGGGGAGCAGCCAATGGCAGGCGGGAACGAGCCTCCCTAGCATCGAGGGTGACGGATCAGAAGAACGGAAAGCTAAATGGTGATGTGAACTCAGCATTGACAGATTTTTTTTTAAATAAAACTTTAATTACATGTTATTTTTTTACCACTTACTAGTTTCAATAAGGGGATTTTGACTTGCAATCCTCCGATCTCATCTGTCAGGATCACGACTCGGGGTGTGAGCTTAAAGGGTCACCCAGATTTAAACATCAACCTCCCACCTGCACACTGCTTTGAGCCACCAGGTTTTACTAACTCTTCCCCCTTAAAGGGGTTATCCTATGAATAGTGTAAAAAAGACTAAATCAGACATCATATAGTACATGACAATACCTTTCTAACAAAGCTAGAACCAGTCCTGTACCTCACATGGATCCAGAGATCTCCCCATTCATTGCTCTGCTAGATTTATATCAAGCTGACAGCTCAGGGGGGGTGTCTTTTCTGCCTCAGTTCTGAAGGCATGTCCATGTTTTTCCTATCACAGTTCAGGAGGCAGTTGAAGCATAATACTGAGCATGTGCGGCCTTCTCAGTAAGCAGGTCAAAGAAATATGAAAGGAACAAACAGCAGATGGCGCTATACAGATACATTTAATTGAATAACTCATTGGCTATGCTATATTTTTAATTACATACAGTCACAAAAGTATTCAGATACAAGTGCTGGTTTGAAAACTGTAGAATATTTTTCATGGGACAACCTCCATGACACTCACAGGAGCACCGGTGCCTTCTCAAACAGCTGATCAGCGGGGGTCCCAGTTGTCCGGATCAGATACCGATGACCTCAGTAAAAAACACTAAGAAAAACCCTTTAATAAATCTTGTTTGTCACAACTCAAGGTTAACATGAAAGTGGACATGGTTGTCAACAGCCCATTAGAACAACTGCAATTATTGGTTTGTCTGTTTTCAGGAAATATATAGGTTTGGGGATGTACTTAATTTCCCTTTTTAGAATTTCTAGCTTAAAACCAGTTTCTTCTCTTCCAAGTTCTGGTGATTTTATCACATAAAGATACACTGCCTGTCCCCAAAAAAAGTCGCCACCTGGATTTAACTAAGCAAATAGTTATGTGCCTCCTATTGGATAATTACTGCATTGGCGATTATCTTTCAGCTGGCAATAAGTTATTTAACCCCAACTGGTGCAATGAGTTACTTCTCATTTCTTAAACAACCATGCTTTGAATTCATTTAGTTTTGAGAAGAGATGTCTAAGGGGGGGACATGATTAACCTATACAAGCATATAAATGGGCCATACAAAAAATACGGCGAAAAGCTGCTCCATGTAAAATGTGCTCAAAAGACAAAGGGGCACTGCCTCCGACTGAAGAAGAAAAAGTTCAGTCTCCAGAAGTGTCAAAGCTTCTTTACTGTAAGAACTGTGAATCTGTGGAATAGACCTCCTCAGGACCTGGTCACAGCAGGAACAGTGGACAGTTTCAAAAAGGGTTTAGATGAATTCTAAAAGTAAAAAACATTAATGCTTATGAAAATGTGTAGAAATCTGAGTCTCACTTACTTCTCGGATTCGCGTCCCCACCTATCTCTTGGTTGAACTTGATAGACGTTTGTCTTTTTTCAACCGTATTAACTATGGAACTATGTAACATGTCGAAAGACACATCACGTGGTCGTGGAAAAGATGTTAGTCTACTTGAGAAGGGTCAAATCATTGGCACGCATCAAGCAGAGAAAACATCTAAGGAGATTGCAGAAACTACTAAAATTGGGTTAAGAACTGTCCAATGTATTATTAAAAACTGGAAGGATAGTGGGGATCCATCGTATTTGAGGAAGGAATGTGGCGGGAAAAAAATCTAATTAAAACAACAGTAGAACTCAGGGCTATGTTTAATAGTGAAAGTAAGAACATTTCAACAAGCACAATGCGAAGGGAACTCAAGGGATTGGGACTGAACAGCTGTGTAGCTGTAAGAAAACTATTAATCAGTGAGGCAAACCAGAAAAAAAGGCTTCAATTTGCTAGGGAGCATAAAGATTGGACTCTGGAGCAATGGAAGAAGGCCATGTGGTCTGATGAGTCCAGATTTACCCTGTTCCAGAGTGATGGGCTCATCAGGGTAAGAAGAGAGGCAGATAAAGTGATGCACCCATCATGCCTAGTGCCTACTGTACAAGCCTGTGGGGGCAGTGCTATGATCTGGGGTTGCTGCAGTTGGTCAGGTCTAGGTTCAGCAACAGTATGTGCTCCAAGAATGAGGTCAGCTGACTACCTGAACATACTGAATGACCAGGTTATTCCATCAATAATTTTTTCTTCCCTGATGGCATGGGCATATTCCAAGATGACAATGCCAGGATTCATAGGGCTCAAATTGTGAAAGAGTGGTTCAGGGAGCATGAGACATCATTTTCACACATGGATTGGCCACTACAGAGTCCAGACCTTAACCTCATTGAGAATCTTTGGGATGTGCTGGAGAAGGCTTTGCGCAGCAGTCAGACTTTACCATCATCAATGCAAGATCTTGGTGAAAAATTAATGCAACACTGGATGGAAATAAATCTTGTGAAACTGCAGAAGCTTATCAAAACAATGCTTAGGCCTACATTGCACATTATAACAAAGGTACCTGTGTGTATAAAGTGCTGAGTGGCATTTTGACAATGTGCTAGGTGTACACATTCAGAAAATATATAGTTATGGCTATCTGCCAAAGCAAAAGGCAATGGAATTTACTAGAGATGAGCGAATCGAAGTTGATGAAGTGGAATTCGATCCGAATTTCAGGAAAAATTTGATTCACTCCAAAGCCGAATTTCCTCACGCTTCGTGGTAACGAATCACATTTTTTCCTAAAATGGCTGCTGCACGTGTTAGGACATGAAACAAAGAACTCTGGGCATGCATGCAGTCAATCAGCAGCCAGCCAGCTCCTGTGATGTCACAGCCCTATAATAGCCTCAGCCATCTTGGATTCTGCCATTTTCCAGTGTGCTTAGTGCAGGGAAAGGCGTCAGCAGGGAAAAGATTATTCAAGGTGTAGGAAAAGGATAGGGAGGCATCATCTACACTATAAAAGGAGAATAGGGTCTAGTGTACAGCCTGGGTAATAGGAGCGATTCTATTACACCTTGCTGCACTAATTGGGCATCCAAATTACAGTTATACTGCTGCTTTTAGGTTGTTTGCACTATATGTGTGATACAGACATTTACGGGGTGTATTAAGAGGAAAGATACATACATCCAATTAGCCGTTCTGCATTGATTTTATATTGTTTTACATTTTTTGGAGGGTTTATTAATAGGGGGGAAAAAAAGGAAAAAATATGTCATAATTGCCGTTCAGAGGTGAAGTTACATTGTGCTACAGCCATTTACGGGGTGTATTAATAGGAAGGACACATACGTCCTATTCGCCGCTCTGCGTTGATTTCACTTTTTTTTTTTTTTTGGGGGGGGTGGGTGTATTAATAGGAATATAAAGGAAAAAATATAATTAATTGCCGTTCAGCGGTGATGTTACATTTTACTACAGCCATTTACCTGGTGTATTAAAGTATAACTGTCATATATATATTTTTTCCATATTTTGATAAAGCTGATTGGCCATCTTAAAATTTTATATTAATTCTTCCTAAAATCATTAAATTTTTCCCCCATAGCGCCTTTTCTCACAAGGACGGGAGACGCACAAGCAGGCTGCTGCCCTGCTACGTGCGTGCACGCTCACATCCATTCCCGGAAGTGAGAGCTCTGTACAGCCGAGTACGATCTCACTGAGATCATGAAAACTCAAATCCGATGGTATATTCTAACCCCCAGGTGTTCCCATGGTGACGGGGGTTAGAATATACAGAGCCCCGCAGCTCAAAGGATTATACATTTATTAACTGTAGTCTGTAACTTTAAAGGGCTTCTGTCACCCCCCCCCCCCCCCCATTGTGCAATTTTCATTAGCCGACATTAGCTATTTGCTAATGTCAGCTGAGTGCAATCATACATGTCCTACCTTTGTCAGTGGCTTATTTCTTGCAAAAATCATACTTTTATCATATGCAAATTTCTTCACTACCAGCAAGTTGGGCGTGTACTTGCTGGTAGCCACCGCATATGCCGCATATTCTAGACACGCGCCATCTCCTCTTGATAGACAGGGCCAGCGAGCGCTCTCCTCCTCCCGTTGACCCCGTCTGCTGCTGAATTCCCGCGCCTGCGCCGTAACGTTCCTCTATCGGCGCAGGCGTACTGAGTGAAGGACGCGCGCTTGCCAGCTCCTTCCTCAGTGCGCCTGCGCCGATTACGTCACACTACACCCGGAAGAGAAGACTGCCGGCATCAGCAACAATTCACAGTGCTCCTCCAGCATACCACATGTGTAGGACATGGTGGTGTCATGCTGTTCTGCACCTAGTTTGCCTGGTCAAACGGAGTAACACAGGGGAGGAACTGCTCTTTGTCCTTCATCAAGAAATTGAATCTTAGCTTCCTCCTCGACAACTGAAAATTGGAACCATGGTGACCAACAACTGGAAGTACATCTCGACGCTGCGTGGCGCACGTGTTCAATCTGGTTGTAAAGTGGTTCCTGAAGTCTTCACTAGAGATGAGCGAATTTTTCCAAAATTTGAATCGTCGGTTCGCCAAATTTTTAGGGGGAAATTTGGTTCAATCCGAATATATTCACGGCAAATGACATTAAAAAATTTATATTTACTGGCTGCTAAGAGCCTTTATAGTGGTGTAGAACACTTGCCTTGTAGTAACACGCATAGAGAGTCTGCTTTGGTAATGAAATAATACTGTGAGTACGTATGACATGCTCTTAGTATCACAGCACACTTCACTTATCATGGGGCCAAAACTGACCAAATAACTCAAGTATGAACTCAACCTTACAGGTCGATGTTAGTGCCAAAAAGAAGCGCGCTCCTTTTACACCGTCGCCAGCTGATTCCACATAGATGTTATCAGAACCTGTTCTATTAAACGCTTGTACAAATAGAGCCGCCCCGACAGAGTGAGAGGGTGTCAGCAGTAAGATTGTGTTTATGTCACTAATTAATTTGCCCTTCCTCTGATCCGTCAGAATAATAACCCACAAAAAACGGATCCTGTCTGTGGAGAATACGCCTTCACTCAGTCATCATTTGCTCAATAATCCATCAGTATTGCTAATGCCAAAAAAATGGAATATTTGAATTTCTTCAGTGTTTTGTACCCACTCCTGCTTTTGGCTACCAAATCATAAGCCAATTCTGATGGGACCATACAGGCCTTACAGCTGCTACACAGACAGGATCCGTTGTGCATCTTATTTTTCCTTCCTTCTGACAGATCAGAAGAAGGGTCAAACAAATAATGATGTCAGCCAGGCTGAAAGGCAAAATAGTGGCCCAGTCATGAAGTGGGGAGGGTGGGAACAGCATGAGGAGACCACAGAGTGGCCCAATTACAGGGTCTGGAGGTGGTGGCAGCAGCAGTAGCAGCATCAGGAGAAGACCGCCGAGTGGCTCAATGATAGAGTGTGGAGGTGACAGCAGCATGAGGAGGCAACCAAGTGGCACAATGACAGAGCCTGGAGTTGGCAGCAGTATGAGGAAGCCACCGAGTGGCACAATGACAGAGTCTGGAGGTGGCAGCAGCAGCAGTAGCAGCATCAGGAGAAGGTCACTGAGTGGCACAATGACAGAGTGCGGAGGTGGCAGCAGTATGAGGAAGCCACCGAGTGGCACAATGATAGAGTCTGGAGGTGGCACCAGTATGAGGAAGCCACAGAGTGGCACAATGACAGAGTCTGGAGGTGGCGGCAGCAGCAGCAGCATCAGGAGAAGGCCACCGAGTGGCACAATGACAGAGTCTGGAGGTGGTGGCAGCAGCAGCACCAGTAGGAGGCCACAGAGTGGCACAATGACAGAGCGTGGAGGTGGCGGCGGCAGCAGCATCAGTAGGAGGCTACAGGGTGGCAAAATGACCGAGTGTGGAGGTGGCAGCAGCATTAGGAGACCACAGAGTGGCAAGGTGACATAGTGTGTAGGTGGCGGCAGCATCAGTTGGCCACAGAGTGGCAAGGTGACAGTGTGGAGGTGACAGCAGCATGAGGAGACCACAGAGTGGCATGACGACAAGAGATTGCAGAGGTGGCAGCAGCATGAGGGGGCCACAGAGTGGCCGCTTCGTCTATTCATTTATAGGAAATATGGGACAGAACAGAAGATTAAAATTTCTCAACTTTATAAAGTGTTGCTTAAAACACGATTTAATAATACAGGTTTTCCGGGACAAAAGGCTTGGCAAATTGAATTTCCCTTGAAGATTGGGATAATATATTGACGAATGTAAGTTTACTTTCTTATAATTTTAATCAAGTTTTGGTTCAATTTAATATTCAATATTTAATTCATTTAAATTTCACTTTATTCAATCACATGGTTACGATGGCGAAAGCATTCCAAAAAACAATTTCTCTCCACCTGGAGACGAATCCTGTCAAGATTGATGCAAGTGCGTTATCGGCTGCTCATCGACACAGATACCCAGGATCCTGCCTCGCATGAACAGGCCTCTAGTAACTACAGACAATGAGAAGAAAAAGCGTCAATATAGCTTTGAGCCCAGAAGAGTCGCGAAGTTCATTAAGATACGTCACTAAAGATTTTACCGCATATAACCGCAGCGCTGACCGCTGAATACATTTTGTTTTTCTACCAAAATACTTCAATAAAGATTTTACCACATATAACCGCAGCGCTGACCAAATACTTCAATAAAGATTTTACCACATATAACTGCAGCGCTGAATGCTGAATATATATTTTTTTGCTACCGAAATACGTCACTAAAGGCTTGGGACTCTCCACCTCGGCTTGCCACAAGTCATCAGTTCTCTGAAAGATGCAGAGTCCACCACTTGGAAAGGGAGGGACTGCAGCACCAGCAACCTGGACAGCAGCACGTTTAACTTCTGCACCGTTGGATGCGTGCACGCATACTGTTGTCTCTAGGCAATCGCTTTGGTGATCGATTGCTGACGGAATGACTAATGAGGAGTAGGAGGAGCAGGAGCATCAGGACCATCAGACGATGGAAGTGACATACAGTTCCCTTCGGCTGAGGTGGTGGAGCCTTGACCACCTGAAATCGGGTGCGGCGTGCCACTGGGTGATGCAGCGGCTGCTTCAGCAGGCTGGACCACCACATTGGAGCCACGGTTCTCCCAGGTCACTTTATGGTGACGCTGGACATTGGCACACTGGCCACGCTTCACCTTCTGCCCACAGATTTTACATATGGCCATCTTCACTTCCTCCGGAGGCTGTACAAAAAACGTCACTAAATGTTTTGCCACATATAACTGCAACAGTGAACGCTAAATATATTTTGTTTTTCTACCGAAATACGTCACTAAAGGTTTTACCACAAACTTCACTTCAGTCACTCATTCACTGCAAAGCACACCCTCCTTGAGCTGCAGCGGCAGAATGGCGTCCCCCAATATAGGCTGATATGCAACGTTTTCACCCTTTGGAATTCCACCCTCCAAATGTTTGTCTCGATTATATGAACAGAGAAAAGCCACAGTGGCGTACGGTCAATATAGGCAGACCACGCACTGGCTTTGGGGGCCATGAGGTTAGGGGGCCTGGCCAGGCTGCATGGCTCCACCCCCCTTTCCGACCTGAATATACGCTGCATACCAGTAACAGTAGAGAGATAAATACCATGCCCAGTCCTGTGTCCTCCTCCTTGTCTCTGCTGATGAATGGCATCGGCCCCTGCCCCCTGTCTGTCAGAACAAGTCAAGTACATCTGGCCAATAATCAGGGATTTGCTGTTCTGCCTGCTCTGCTTATTGGCCAGCTGACACCTGACTTCTGCTCTCTGCTCTGCCGGTGTGAGGTGTTACAGTCCAGCACCTTTGGAATGAGAGCAATGTGAGAGCCCTCAGCCCATCCATCTTCCTTGCAGCCTGAAGGCTGAGGTACTAAATCCTAGTGACCTGGAGGAGAGACTGGAGAGCATGGACAGATTCAACCAGCAGACGAAAGTGCAGCAGTCAGCATCTGTGTGCGTGACTGCTCTGCAATGTTGAAGGAGGAATATGGGGACGTCTGTGTAACTTGCACTAGTAGTAATAGCTTACTATAAGTGCAAGACACACAACAACTCTGCGATAGACATACAACCCTTCCTTCATAGACCCAGCACCCCCATAGATATACAACCCACCCCACCAATGTATGCTTTAAGTTCTGAGGGACGATCCATTCCCTGCCTCTCATTGTCCTATTAGAAATACCCTATTTTAAAAATGGTCGTGATCTCCCCTGGGAACTTGAAGCATACTGCATCTCTATGTATATATATATATACAGGGGCATAGCTATAGGGGGTGCAGAGGTAGCAGTCGCTACCGGGCCCAGGAGCCTGAGGGGGCCCAAAGACCCTTGTGCCACATAAGAAGACACCAGTATTATAGAAAGTGCATGCTGTTCAAGTTTTAACATGTGCGGACTACTGGGTTGCCACCCTGCTGAATCCACGGTACAAAGACAATGTGCCCACCTTACTTCATGTACTGGAGCGTGATAGTAAGATGCGCGAGTTCAAGCGCACGTTGGTAGACGCGCTACTGAGAGCATTCCCAAATGTCACAGGGGAACCAGTGGAAGCCCAAGGCGAAGGCAGAGGAGGAGCAAGAGGTCGCCAACGCAGCTGTGTCACGGCCAGCTCCTCTGAGGGCAGGGTTAGCATGGCAGAGATGTGGAAAAGTTTTGTCACCACGCCACAGCTAACTGCACCACCACCTGATACGGAACGTGTTAGCAGGAGGCAACATTTCAATAAGATTATGGAACAGTACCTGTGCACACCCCTCCACGTACTGACTGATTTTTCGGCCCCATTCAACTTCTGGGTCTCCAAATTGTCCACGTGGCCAGAGATAGCCTTTTATGCCTTGGAGGTGCTGGCCTGCCCGGCGGCCAGCGTTTTGTCTGAACGTGTATTCAGCACGGCAGGGGGGGTCATTACAGACAAACGCAGCCGCCTGTCTACAGCCAATGTGGACAAGCTGACGTTCATAAAAATGAACCAGGCATGGATCCCACAGGACCTGTCCATCCCTTGTGTAGATTAGACATTAACTACCTCCCCTTAACAATATATTATTGTACTCCAGGGCACTTCCTCATTCAATCCTATTTTTATTTTGATTTTACAATTATATTGCGGGGCAACCCAAAGTTGAATGAACCTCTCCTCTGTCTGGGTGCCGGGGCCTATATATGTGACAGTGGCCTGTTCCAGTGGTGGGTGACGTGAAGCCTGATTCTCTGCTATGACATGAAGACTGATTCTGTGCTGACATGAAGCCAGATTCTCTGTTACGGGACCTCTCGCTTCTGCCTGGGTGCCGGGGCCTAAATATGTGACAGTGGCCTGTTCCAGTGGTGGGTGACGTGAAGCCTGATTCTCTGCTATAACATGAAGACTGATTCTGTGCTGACATGAAGCCAGATTCTCTGTTACGGGACCTCTCTCCTCTGCCTGGGTGCCTGGGCCTAAATATGTGACAGTGGCCTGTTCCAGTGGTGGGTGACGTGAAGCCTGATTCTCTGCTATGACATGAAGACTGATTCTCTGCTGACATGAAGCCAGATTCTCTGTTACGGGACCTCTCTCCTCTGTCTGGTTGCCGGGGCCTAAATATGTGACAGTGGCCTGTTCCAGTGGTGGGTGACGTGAAGCCTGATTCTCTGCTATAACATGAAGACTGATTCTGTGCTGACATGAAGCCAGATTCTCTGTTACGGGACCTCTCTCCTCTGCCTGCGTGCCTGGGCCTAAATATGTGACAGTGGCCTGTTCCAGTGGTGGGTGACGTGAAGCCTGATTCTCTGCTATGACATGAAGACTGATTCTGTGCTGACATGAAGCCAGATTCTTTGTTACGGGACCTCTCTCCTCTGCCTGGGTGCCGGGGCCTAAATATGTGACAGTGGCCTGTTCCAGTGGTGGGTGACGTGAAGCCTGATTCTCTGCTATGACATGAAGACTGATTCTCTGCTGACATGAAGCCAGATTGTAGATTGGATAGGACCGGCACTCAAACCATTCGGAATACACGTGAATAAAAATATTTATTAAACAATAAACACTATATCCTGTGTACACCAGGGTAAAATTCATAAAAAAGACATAAAAAGCATATATGACATGTGTGTCAACCAGAGAAATATGTAACTCTAAGGCAAAAAGATCTGACTGCAAGGCACAGCAGGCTGCATCCGTGTCCCCCCAATTTGGGTAAGGCTGTTGGATCACAGTCGTCTGCGCTAAAGCAAATCAGAGCTAGTAGATATTATACTTCGAATATGTTCAATAGCCTGTATCCTCATGCACTACTAATTAACATGCTTCAGGTGTGTTCAACAATACATATTCTCATGCAAACTCTCACATAGTCCTAAATGCGTACAATTAAGATCTTAGGCCACCGTATAGGATGTGAGATAAAGAATAGTTGAGGATAGTCTGTATTTTAGACCATGATTAGATTGTCCATCATCTATAGCAGTCTCAGGGTCTGAATACGCTGTATATACAGAGTCAATTGTCCAGCAAGTCTGTTATCACAGTGCTGATACCGCTTCTCGTGCAGCGGTTTGGTATATTTCCACTTGAATTTGTATTACTCACTGCGTCCTTTGTAGGCTCACTCGGTTGGGTCTGCGGAAGGACTTCTGCCGTGGCGTCCCACGCTTCAGCCTTTCCCTGCTGCGTTTGTGTCGGGTCCGGTCTTTGCTTGGATCCCGTCTCTACTCTCGCGAGAGACCTGAGTTGGCTACTTCGCTTGCGTGAGTCTTACAGCACTTTGTTATCTTTCGTGAGTCAGTGAATATATTGTCCGTCCTTTAGTACATGGCCATGTACCGCTGAGATGGTTCTTTCACAGGTAATACACCCAGACGCGTTTCGAGATATCTTATCTCTTCCTCAGTGGGTATGACCTGTGAACACTAGTCTCGTATCTTATATATTCTCATCTCAATTTGGCTAATTGATTACACCTGTTTCAAAGCTTGTGTGGGGGAATGGACACTCTGCTTTTCATTAACCTTTTCTTTTTCCATGTAATGTTACTATTTCGAAATCCTCTTTCGGTGGCAACAGTTATAATAGTATCAGGCATCTCTGAATATATATATATATACACATATAACAGCTATATAATCAAATTTAAAAAATAAATAGATAAGCAGATTTAAAACAAACATAAAAATACGAGTGTGTCAGTGCAGACACTTCTCAATTATATTAAAATATAAAAATATATTATCAGACATTTGATATCCTATAGTGTAGGGAAATGTCTTTCTATCGGTCTTGTGTGGTAGGTAATTATCCACCCACATATTCCGGTATACATATCAGGTCTCTGAAGCCAGACATGAAGCCAGATTCTCTGCTATGGCATGAAGAGACTGATTCTCTGCTGACGTGAAGCCAGATTCTCTGCTATGGGACCTCTGTCCAATTGATATTGGTTAATTTTTTTTTTTTTATTATTTTTTTTTAAATTCATTTCTCTATCCACATTTGTTTGCAGGGGATTTACCTACATGTTGTTGCCTTTTGCAGGCCTCTAGCTCTTTCCTGGGCTGTTTTACAGCCTTTTTAGTGCCAAAAAGTTTGGGTCCCCATTGACTTCAATGGGGTTCGGGTTCGGGACGAAGTTCGGGTCGGGTTCGGATCCCGAACATTTCCGGGAAGTTCGGCCGAACTTCTCGAACCCGAACATCCAGGTGTTCGCTCAACTCTACTTATGATGCTTTGTTTAAAAATTGCTAACATAATATATAATACACATAAAATTTTAAAAAATTAAAAAAATAAAATAAAATATCCACTAACTAAATTTTTCTCAATTAGGGCTCATGCGCACAAATTTATTTTGTTTCTGTGTCCGTTCCTTTTTTTTGCTCATAGAATGCTGACTCATTCATTTCAATGGCTCTGCGAAAAATGCGGAATGCACACCATATGCTCTCTGCATCTGTATGTCTGATGTCTGTTCCATAGTCCCGCTGATGTGACCTTAAAACTATGTCAATGGGCCACTCTGTGGTCTACGCATGCTGCTTCAACCTCAACACTATGTCACTGGGCCACTTTGTGGTCTCCTCATGCTGCTGCCACCTCAACGCTATGTCACTGGGCCACTCTGTGGTCTCCACATGCTGCTGCCAACTGAACACTATGTCACAGTGCACTCTGTGGTCTTCTCATGGTGCTGGCACCTAACCACTTTGTGGTCTCCTCATGCTGCTTCCACCTCAACACTATGTCAATGGGCCACTCTGTGGTCTCCTCATGCTGCTGCTGGATTAACACTATGTCACTGGGCCACTCTCTGGTCTCCTCATGCGACTGCCACCTCAACACTATGTCACTGGGCCACTCTGTGGTCTTCTTATGCTGCTGCCACCTCAACACTATGTCACTGGGCCACTCTATGGTCTCCTAATGCTGCTGCCACCTCAAAACTATGTCACTGGACTACTCTTTGGTCTCCTCATGCTGCTGCCATCTGAACAAAATGTCACTGGGCCACTCTCTCGTCTCCACATGCTGCTGCCACCTCAACACTATGTCACTTGGCCACTCTCTGGTCTACGCATGCTGCTGTGAACTCAACACTATGTCAATGGGCCACTCTATGGTCTCTGCATGCTGCTGCCACCTCAACACTAGAGATGGTCTTGTGGTTCGCCAGGCGGTCATTTCACGGCGAACTTTTCTCGTTCACGGTTCGCCGAACGGGCGAACATATGGAGATGTCCACAGGCGCCATATTCTTTTACATTGTGAAGAACATTGACCCATTAGGTGGTACAGGACAGCCAATTAAGATGTTTCAGCACACGGACATACCTCCTACCTTATAAATAAACCTGATCTGGCCGCCATTTTACATTCATTCTTTTGCCAGTGAAGGAGAGGTTGCTGTGTTGAGCAGGGACAGACTGTTAGGGACACTAAACGCTAGCTAATAGGGCTACAAAAGTCCTTTTAAGGACTGGTATAGGTGCGCTATTGATAAGTGTGACTTACTGAAGGGTGTAATATACTTATAATATACTGTCTAAAAGTACACTGCTCAAAAAATAAAGGGAACACTTAAACAACACAATGTAACTCCAAATCAATCACACTTCTGTGAAATCAAACTGTCCACTTACGAAGCAACACTGAGTGACAATCAATTTCACATGCTGTTGTGCAAATGGGATAGACAAGAGGTGGAAATTATAGGCAATTAGCAAGACACCCCTAATTAAGGAGTGGTTCTGCAGGTGGTGACAACAGACCACTTCTCAGTTCCTATGCTTCCTGGCTGATGTTTTGGTCACTTTTGAATGCTGGCGGTGCTTTCACTCTAGTGGTAGCATGATACGGAGTCTACAACCCACACAAGTGGCTCAGGTAGTGCAGCTTATCCAGGATGGCACATCAATGCGAGCTGTGGCAAGAAGGTTTGCTGTGTCTGTCAGCGTAGTGTCCAGAGCATGGAGGCGCTACCAGGAGACAGGCAAGTACATCTGGAGACGTGGAGGAGGCCGTAGGAGGGCAACAACCCAGCAGCAGGACCGCTACCTCCACCTTTGTGCAAGGAGGAACAGGAGGAGCACTGCCAGAGCCCTGCAAAATGACCTCCAGCAGGCCAAAAATGTGCATGTGTCTGCTCAAACGGTCAGAAACAGATTCCATGAGGGCGATATGAGGGCCCGACGTCCACAGGTGGGAGTTGGGCTTACAGCCCAACACCGAGCAGGACGTTTGGCATTTGCCAGAGAACACCAAGATTGGCAAATTCGCCACTGGCGCCCTGTGCTCTTCACAGATGAAAGGGGTCACGTCTGTCACACTGAGCACATGTGACAGACGTGACAGAGTCTGGAGACGCCGTGGAGAACGTTCTGCTGCCTGCAACATCCTCCAGCATGACCGGTTTGGCATTGGGTCAGTAATAGTGTGGGGTGGCATTTCTTTGGAGGGCCGCACAGCCCTCCATGTGCTCGCCAGAGGTAGCCTGACTGCCATTAGGTACCGAGATGAGATCCTCAGACCCCTTGTGAGACCATATGCTGGTGTGGTTGGCCCTGGGTTCCTCCTAATGCAAGACAATGCTAGACCTCATGTGGCTGGAGTGTGTCAGCAGTTCCTGCAAGATGAAGGCATTGATGCTATGGACTGGCCCGCCCATTCCCCAGACCTGAATCCAATTGAGCACATCTGGGACATCATGTCTCGCTCTATCCACCAACGTCACGTTGCACCACAGACTGTCCAGGAGTTGGCAGATGCTTTAGTCCAGGTCTGGGAGGAGATCCCTCAGGAGACCGTCCGCCACCTCATCAGGAGCATGCACAGGCATTGTAGGGAGGTCATACAGGCACCTGGAGGCCACACACACTACTGAGCCTCATTTTGACTTGTTTTAAGGACATTACATCAAAGTTGTATCAGCCTGTAGTGTGTTTTTCCACTTTAATTTTGAGTGTGACTCCAAATCCAGACCTCCATGGGTTAAAAATTTGATTTCCATTTTTTTATTTTTGTGTGATTTTGTTGTCAGCACATTCAACTATGTAAAGAACAAAGTATTTCAGAAGAATATTTAATTAATTCAGATCTAGGATGTGTTATTTTTGTGTTCCCTTTATTTTTTTGAGCAGTGTATATTCTAGTGCATTTGTATTGTGCAGCAGTTGTGTGCGATTCTGATGTGATACTGCAGCTACAAAGAGTGCCAAACGCTATTGGAACAAATAATTTCTACTGGTGTGATATACCAGTTTCCCCCAAAAAAAACTGATTGAAGCAGGGTTGTTATATACCAATAATATACTTTCTATATAGTGCATTTGGGTAGTGCAGCATTTGTTTGTGGTCTAGCTGCGTTACCTCAGCTACAGATAGTGGCAAACGACATTGGAACAAATAATTTCACAACAGAGCTCTCAGAAGACCTACGATTAAGAATTGTTGACTTGCATAAAGCTGGAAAGGGTTATAAAAGTATCTCTAAAAGCCTTGCTGTTCATCAGTCCACGGTAAGACAAATTGTCTATAAATGGAGAACGTTCAGCACTGCTGCTACTCTCCCTAGGAGTGGCCATCCTGCAAAGATGACTGCAAGAGCACAGCGCAGACTGCTAAATGAGGTGAAGAAGAATCCTAGAGTGTCAGCTAAAGACTTACAAAAGTATCTGGCATATGCTAATATCCCTGTTAGTGAATCTACGATACGTACAACACTAAACAAGAATGGATTTCATGGAAGGATACCACAGAGGAAGCCACTACTGTCCAAAAAAAACATTGCTGCACGTTTACAGTTTGCACAAGAGCAACTGGATGTTCCACAGCAGTACTGGCAAAATATTCAGTGGACAGGTGAAACCAAAGTTGAGTTGCTTGGAAGAAACATACAACACTATGTGTGGAGAAAAAGAGGCACAGCACACCAACATCAAAACCTCATCCCAACTGTGAAGTATGGTGGTGGGGGAATCATGGTTTGGGGCTGCTTTGTTGCATCAGGGCCTGGATGGATTGCTACTGTATCATCAAAGGAAAAATGAATTCCCAAGTTTATCAAGACATTTTGCATGAGAACTTAAGGCCATCTGTCCACCAGCTGAAGCTCAACAGAAGATGGGTGTTGCAACAGGACAACGACCCAAAGCATAGAAGTAAATCAACAACAGAATGGCTTAAACAGAAGAAAATACGCCTTCTGGAGTGGCCCAGTCAGAGTCCTGACCTCAACCCGATTGAGATGCTGTGGCATGACCTCAAGAAAGCGATCCACGCAAGACATCTCAAGAATATTGCTAAACTGAAACAGTTCTGTAAAGAGGAATGGTCAAGAATTACTCCTGACCGTTGTGCACGTCTGATCTGCAACTACATGAAACGTTTGGTTGAAGTTATTGCTGCCAAAGGAGGTTCAACCAGTTATTAAATCCAGTGGTTCACATACTTTTTCCACCTGCACTGTGAATGTTTACATGGTGTGTTCAATAAAAACATAGTAACATTTAATTCTTTGTGTGTTATTAGTTTAAGCAGACTGTGATTGTCTATTGTTGTGACTTAGATGAAGATCAGATCACATTTTATGACCATTTTGTGCAGAAATCCATATCATTCCAAAGGGTTCACATACTTTTTCTTGCAACTGTATATACTTTCTATATAGTGCAGTTGGGTAGTGCAGCATTGGTTTGCAGTTTTGCTGCGTTACCTCAGCTACAGATAGTGACAAACAACATTGGAACAAATAATTTCTACTGGTGTTGTATACCAGGTGCCCCCCCAAAAAAACTGATTGAAGCAGGAATGTTATATACCAATTATATACTTTCTATATAGTGCATTTGGGTAGTGCAGAATTGGTTTGCGGTTTTGCTTTGTTACCTCAGCTACAGATATTGACAAATGACATTGGAACAAATAATTTCTACTGGAGTGATATACCAGTTGCCCCCCAAAAAAGTGAAGAAAAAAAAAAGGATATATTACATTTTTTAAACATTGACCACATAATGTACCTCGAGCCACATAATAGGAATTTCTTTTATGTCAGGTGAATGCCTAATTTTTAAGGCCAGTACTCCTGTGGCCTAAAATAGAAAATTTCTAGGCTCATACAGGGCACATTTCAGAGAATTTCCTTTTAACCCCTTAAGGACTTAGGACGTACTGGTACGCCATGTTTGCCGAGTCCTTAAGGACCCAGGGCGTACCGGTACGTCCTAACTTTAAAATTTCATTGCGGCGCGGCGGGGTTAATCAGAACAGGATGTCCACTGAAATCATTCAGCGGGCATCCTGTCACAACGCCGTGGGGGGTCATGTGACATCGGGTCCCCATTAGGCTGTAGGGGGGCCCCGATGGCATGGAAGGCAGCGCGATGCCTTCCTTAGGCATCTGCGCTGCCTTTCGATGACAAGCCTGTGAGATCCAGCCCCCTGGATCTCACAGGCTGGAAGCTGTATGAGTAATACACACTGTATTACTCATACAGCCAATGCATTCCAATACAGAAGTATTGGAATGCATTGTAAAAGGGATTAGACCCCCAAAAGTTGGGGGGTCCAAAGTGGGACAAAAAAATGAACTTAAAAAAAGTTAAAAAATGAACTTAAAAAAAGTAAAAAAAAATAAAGTTTTCCCCCAAAAAATTTTAAGTTTCAAGTAAAAATAAACAAAAACGTCATTTTCCCCAAATAAAGTTAAAAAAAATTGGTAAAAAATAGGGGGGAAAAAAGTTCACATATTAGGTATCGCCGCATCCGTATCGACCGGTTCTATAAAGATATCACATGACATAACCACTCAGATGAACACCGTAAAAATTTTAAAATAAAAACTGTGCTAAATAAACTAATTTTTGTCACCTTACATCACAAAAAGTGTAATAGCAAGCAAAAGTCATACGCACCCCAAAATAGTGCCAATTAAACCGTCATCTCATCCCGCAAAAATAATACCCTACCCAAGGTAATCGCCCAAAAAGTGAAAAAATTATGTCTCTCAGACTATGGAAACACTAAAACATGATTTTTTTTTCTTCACAAATGAAATCATTGTGTAAAACTTACATAAATAAAAAAAAGTATACATATTAGGTATCGCAGCATCTGTAATAACCTTCTCTATAAAAAATATCACATGACCTAACCCCTCAGGTGAATACCGTAAAAAATAAAAATAAAAACGTTGTAAAAAAGCCATTTTTTTTCACCTTACATCACAAAAAGTGTAATAGCAAGCGATCAAAAAGTCACACGCACCCCAAAATAGTGCCAATAAAACCGTCATCTCATCCAACAAAAATTATACCCTACCCAAGGTAATCGCCCCAAAACTGAAAAAATTATGGCTCTCAGACGATGGAAACACTAAAACATGATTTTTTTTTGTTTAAAAAAAGAAATCATTGTGTAAAACTTACATAAATAAATAAAAAAGTATACATATTAGGTATCGCCGCATCCGTGACAACCTGGTCTATAAAAATATTACATGAGCTAACCTGTCAGATGAATGTTGTAAATAAAAATAAATAAAAACAATGCCAAAACAGCTATTTCTTGTTACCTTGCCTCACAAAAAGTGTAATATAGAGCAACCAAAAATCATATGTACCCTAAACTAGTACCAACAATACTGCCACCCTATCCCGTAGTTTCTAAAATGGGGTCACATTTTTGGAGTTTCTACTCTAGGGGTGCATCAGGGGGGCTTCAAATGGGACATGGTGTCAAAAAAAACAGTCCAGCAAAATCTGCCTTCCAAAAACCGTATGGCATTCCTTTCCTTCTGAGCCCTGCTGTGTGCCCATACAGCAGTTTTACGACCACATATGGGGTGTTTCTGTAAACTACAGAATCAGGGCCATAAATTTTGAGTTTTGTTTGGCTGTTAACCTTTGCTTTGTTACTGGGAAAAATGGATTAAAATGGAAAATTTGCCCAAAAATTGGAATTCTGAAATTTCATCTCTATTTACCAATAACTCTTGTGGAACACCTAAAGGGTTAACGATGTTTGTAAAATCAGTTTTGAATACCTTGAGGGGTGTAGTTTCTTAGATGGGGTCACTTTTATGGAATTTCTACTCTAGGCGTGCATCAGGGGGGCTTCAAATGGGATATGGTGTCAAAAAATCAGTACAGCAAAATCTGCCTTTCAAAAACCATATGACATTCCTTTCCTTCTGCGCCCTGCCGTGTGCCCGTACAGTAGTTTACGACCACATATGGGGTGTTTCTGTAAACGACAGAATCAGGGCCATAAATATTGAGTTTTGTTTGGCTGTTAACCTTTTCTTTGTAAAAGTAAAAAAAATATTAAAATTTAAAATCTGCCAAAAAAGTGAAATTTGGAAATTGTATCTCTATTTTCCATTAATTCTTGTGGAACACCTAAAGGGTTAACGACGTTTGTAAAATCAGTTTTGAATACCTTGAGGGGTGTAGTTTATAGAATGGGGTGGTTTTTGTGTGGTTTCTATTATGTAAGCCTCGCAAAGTGACTTCAGACCTGAACTTGTCCTTAAAAATTGGGTTTTTGAAAATTTCTGAAAAATTTCAAGATTTGCTTCTAAACTTCTAAGCCTTGTAACATCCCCAAAAAATAAAATATCATTCCCAAAATGATCCAAACATTAAGTAGACATATGGGGAATGTAAAGTATTAACTATTTTTGGAGGTATTACTATGTATTATAAAAGTAGAGAAATTGAAACTTGGAAATTTGCAACTTTTTACAAATTTTTGGCAAATTTGGTATTTTTTTATTAATAAAAATGAAATTTTTTACTTCATTTTACCAGTGTCATGAAGTACAATATGTGACGAAAAAACAATATCAGAATGGCCTGGATAAGTCAAAGCGTTTTAAAGTTATCAGCACTTAAAGTGACACTGGTCAGATTTGCAAAAAATTGCCAAGTCCTTAAGGTGAAATGGGCTGAGTCCTTAATGGGTTTAGATGCATAAAAATGTCCCCTGATTAAGATACATATATTTTGTTGGAATTTTTGTAATTGATCCCCCTCTAGTATGTCGATGTCCATGTTGTGGGACTATTTGTGCACTGTTACTAAGTATTTGGTGGCTGCAAATATGAGCTGAAGGTTTTTCTGGTTCGCCTGCCATTAAAGTGAATGGGGCCCGCCACGAACTTGAGGTTCGCGAACATTTGATCGCGTTTGTGAACCGTCCCGGTCCATCACTGCTCAACACTATGTCACCAGGTCACTCTGTGGTCTTCTCATGCTGCTGTTTCCTCAACACTGTGTTACTGGTCCACTCTGTGGTCTCCTCATGCTGCTGCCTCCTCAAAACTATGTGGTCTCCTCATGCTGCTTCCACCTCAACACTATGTCACTGGGCCTCTCTGTGGTCTCCTCATGCTGCCGCCATCTCAACACTATGTCATTGGGACACTCTCTGGTGTCCTCATGCTGCTGCCACCTCAACACAATGTCACTGGGACACTCTGTGATCTCCCCATGCTGCTGCCACCTCAACACTATGTCACTGGGACACTCTATGATCTCCTTATTCTGAGGCCACCTCAATACTATATCACTGGGACACTCTGTGGTCTCCTCATGCTGCTGCCACCTCACCACTCTGTGGTCTTCTCATGCTGCTGCCACCTCAACAACACTATGTTACTGGGCTACTCTGTTTTTTCCTTATGCTGCTGCCACCTCAACACTATCAACACTATGTCACTGGCCACTCTATGGTCTCCAAATGCTGCCACCTCAACAGGATGTCACTGGGCCACTCTGTAGTCTACCCGTGCTGCTGACATCTCAACACTATGTCACTGGGTCACGCTGTGGTCTCCTCATGCTGCTTCCACCTCCACACTATGTCACTGGGCCACTCTCTGGTCTCCTCATACTGACGCCACCTCAACACAATGTCACTGGGCCACTCTGTGGTTTTCTTTATGCTTTTGCCACCTCAACACTATGTCACTGGGCCTCTCTGTGGTCTCCTCATGCTGCTGCCATCTCAACACTATGTCACTGGGTCACGCTGTGGTCTCCTCATGCTGCTGCAACTTCAACACTATGTCACTGGGCCACTCTCTGGTCTCCTCATGCTGACGCCACCTCAACACAATGTCACTGGGCCACTCTGTGGTTTTCTTTATGCTGTTGCCACCTCAACACTATGTCACTGGGCCACTTTGTGATCTCCTCATACTGCTGCAACCTCAACACTATGTCACTGGGGCACTCTAAAATCTCCTTATGCCACTGCCACCTCAGCACTATGTCACTGGGCCACTCTGTGGTCTCCTGTTAAGGGGTTAAGATTAGAGTTGAGCGAACACCTGGATGTTCGGGTTCGACGAGTTCGGCCGAACTTTCGAAAAATGTTCGGGTTCGGGATCCGAACTCGACCCGAACTTCATCCCGAACCCGAACCCCATAGAAGTCAATGGGGACCCGAACTTTTGGGCACTAAAAAGGCTGTAAAACACACCCGGAAAGGGCTAGAGGGCTGCAAAAGGCAGCAAAATGTAGTTAAATCCCCTGCAAACAAATGTAGATAGGGAAATGATGAGTTAACATAAAATAAATAAAAATTAAACAATATTAATTGGAGTGAGGTCCCATAGCACAGAATCAGGCTTCAAGTCACCCACCAATGGAGAAGGTCACTTACTATTATTTTGACCACAGCACCCAGACAAAGGAGAGAGGTCCCACAGCAGAGAACCAGGCATCATATCACCCACCACAGGAGTAGGCCACCATTTAGTTACTTTGACCCCTACACCCAGACGGAGGAGAGAGGTTACACAGCAGAGAATCAGGCATTTAGATCACCCACCACAGGAGTAGGCCACCATTGAATCAGACCCCGGCAACCATGTCAGATGGCACAAGCATAAGCTTTATATCAATCAGCACAGGAGAAGGCGACTTTGACAGACTTTGACCCCTACACGCGGACGGAGGAGAGAGGTTTCAAAGCAGAGAATCAGGCATTTAGATCACCCACCACAGGAGTAGGCCCCAATTTAATGGGACCCCGGCAACCATGTCAGATGGCACAACCATCAGCTTCATATCAATCAGCACAGGAGAAGGCGACTTTGAAAGACTTTGACCCCTACACCCAGACGGAGGAGAGAGGTTTCACAGCAGAGAATCAGGCATTTAGATCACCCACCACAGGAGTAGGCCCCCATTGAATCAGACCCTGGCAACCATGTCAGATGGCACAACCATCAGCTTTATATCAATCAGCACAGGAGAAGGCGACTTTGAAAGACTTTGACCCCTACACCCAGATGGAGGAGAGAGGTTTAACAGCAGAGAATCAGGCATCATATCAACCACCACAGGAGAAGCCACCATTTAGTTACTTTGACCCCTGCACCCAGGAAGAGGAGAGAGGCACCACAGCACATATTCTGGCATCATATCAGCCACCACAGGAGAAGCCACCATTGAGTTACTTTGACCCCCGCACCCAGGAAGAGGAGAGAGGCACCACAGCACATATTCTGGCATCATATCAGCCACCACAGGAGAAGCCACCATTGAGTTACTTTGACCCCCGCACCCAGGAAGAGGAGAGAGGCACCACAGCACATATTCTGGCATCATATCAGCCACCACAGGAGAAGCCACCATTGAGTTACTTTGACCCCTGCACCCAGGAAGAGGAGAGAGGCCCCACAGCACATATTCTGGCATCATATCAGCCACCACAGGAGAAGCCACCATTTAGTTACTTTGACCCCTGCACCCAGGAAGAGGAGAGAGGCACCACAGCACATATTCTGGCATCATATCAGCCACCACAGGAGTAGGCCACAATTTAGTTTATTTGACCCCTGCACCCAGGAAGAGGAGAGAGGCCCCACAGCACATATTCTGGCATCATATCAGCCACCACAGGAGAAGCCACCATTGAGTTACTTTGACCCCCGCACCCAGGAAGAGGAGAGAGGCACCACAGCACATATTCAGGCATCATATCACACACCACAGGAGAAGGCCTCTTTCAGTGATTTAGGCCTTTGGACCCAGACAGAGGAGAGAGGCACCACAGCACATATTCTGGCATCATATCAGCCACCACAGGAGAAGCCACCATTGAGTTACTTTGACCCCTGCACCCAGGAAGAGGAGAGAGGCCCCACAGCACATATTCTGGCATCATATCAGCCACCACAGGAGAAGCCACCATTTAGTTACTTTGACCCCTGCACCCAGGAAGAGGAGAGAGGCACCACAGCACATATTCTGGCATCATATCAGCCACCACAGGAGTAGGCCACAATTTAGTTTATTTGACCCCTGCACCCAGGAAGAGGAGAGAGGCCCCACAGCACATATTCTGGCATCATATCACACACCACAGGAGAAGGCCTCTTTCAGTGATTTAGGCCTTTGGACCCAGACAGAGGAGAGAGGTCAGAGATTAGCTTCATATCCCCCAGCACAGCAGAAGACCGCTTTATTTGACTTAGGCCTCAGCACCCAGACAGAAGACAGAGGTAGCATGGCAGAGGTTATGGCTTCATGTCACCCGTTAGTTTAACCGGCCACTTTCATCTGGTTAGGCCCCGGCGCCCAGACAGAGAAGAGTTTCATTCAACTGTGGGTTTCATAAAATTTGTATCAAATAAAGAAGTGGCCCGTAGCACAACAAGACATGTTTTAGGCAGTTAATAAGGACTACTCTGCACAAGGGAGGGACAGGTCCTGTGGGATCCATGCCTGGTTCATCTTTATGAAGGTCAGCTTGTCCACGTTGGCTGTGGACAGGCGGCTGCGCTTGTCAGTAATGACGCCCCCTGCCGTGCTGAATACGCGTTCAGATAAAACGCTGGCCGCCGGGCAGGAAAGCACCTCCAAGGCATAACATGCTAACTCTGGCCACGTGGACAATTTCGAAACCCAGTAGTTGAATGGGGCCGAACCATCCGTCAGGATGTGGAGGGGTGTGCAGACATACTGTTCAACCATGTTAGTGAAATGCTGCCTCCTGCTAACACGTTCCGTATCAGGTGTCGGTGCAGATAGCTGTGGCGTGGAGACAAAACTTTTCCACATTTCTGCCATGCTAACCCTGCCCTCAGATGAGCTGGCCGTGACACAGCTGCGTTGGCGACCTCTTGCCACTCCTCTGCCTTCACCTTCCACCTGTTCCCCTGTGACATGTGGGAATGCTCTCAAGAGCGCCTCTATCAGCGTGCGCTTGTACTCGCGCATCTTACGGTCGCGCTCCAGTTCAGGAATTAAAGTGGGCACATTGTCTTTATACCGGGGATCCAGCAGGGTGGCCACCCAGTAGTCTGCACACGTTAAAACGTGGGCAACTCTGCTGTCGTTGCGCAGGCATTGGAGCATATATTCGCTCATGTGGGCCAGGCTACCCATGGGTAAGGACAAGCTGTCCTCTGTGGGAGGCGTATCGTCATCGTCCACCGTATCCCCCCAGCCACGCACCAGTGATGGGCCTGGGCTGCCACCCCGCTGTGAACTTGCGTCATCCTCGTCCCCCTCCACCTCCTCCTCCTCATCCTCCTCGTCCTCCAGTACAGTGCCTTGGCTGGCGACTTGTGAACCTGTCCTCTGCTGCTTAAACAAACCTCCCTCTGAGCCACTTCGAACAGACTGGCCCGAAAGTGTTAGAAACGAGCCCTCATCCTCCTCCACCTGGGCCACCTCCTCTAACATCATTGCCCTAAGTGTTTTCTCAAGGAGACATAGAAGTGGTATTGTAACGCTGATAACAGTGTCATCGCCACTGGCCATGTTGGTGGAGTACTCGAAACAGCGCAGCAGGGCACACAGGTCTCGCATGGAGGCCCAATCATTGGTGGTGAAGTGGTGCTGTTCGGCAGTACGACTGACGCGAGCGTGCTGCAGCTGAAACTCCACTATGGCCTGCTGCTGCTCGCACAGTCTCTCCAGCATGTGCAAGGTGGAGTTCCACCGGGTGGGCACGTCGCATATGAGGCGGTGAGCGGGAAGGCCGAAGTTCCGCTGTAGCGCAGACAGGCGAGCAGCGGCAGGATGTGAACGGCGGAAGCGCGCACAGACGGCCCGCACTTTATGCAGCAGCTCTGACATGTTGGGGTAGTGGTGAATGAACCTCTGCACCACCAAGTTCAGCACATGCGCCAGGCAAGGGATGTGCGTCAAACCGGCTAGTCCCAGAGCTGCCACGAGATTTCGCCCATTATCGCATACCACCAGGCCTGGCTTGAGGCCCACCGGCAGAAACCACTCGTCGGTCTGTTGTTCAATACCCCGCCACAACTCCTGTGCGGTGTGGGGCCTGTCCCCCAAACATATGAGTTTCAGAATGGCCTGCTGACGTTTACCCCGGGCTGTGCTGAAGTTGGTGGTGAAGGTGTGTGGCTGACCGGATGAGCTGGTGGAAGCAGTGGAGGAGGAAGCCGAGTAGGAGGAGGAGGCTACAGGAGGCAGAGAATGATGCCCTGCGATCCTAGGGGGCGGAAGGACGTGCGCCAAGGAACTGTCCGCCGGGGGCCCAGCCGCCACTACATTCATCCAGTGTGCAGTTAGTGAGATATAGCGTCCCTGGCCGTGCTTACTGGTCCACGTATCTGTGGTTAGGTGGACCTTGCCACAAATGGCGTTGCGCAGTGCACACTTGATTTTATCGGACACTTGCATGTGCAGGGAAGGCACGGCTGTCTTGGAGAAGTAGTGGCGGCTGGGAACCACATACTGCGGGACAGCCATGGCCATCAGCTTTTTGAAGCTGTCTGTGTCCACCAGCCGGAATGACAGCATTTCAAAGGCCAGCAGTTTAGAAATGCTGGCGTTCAGGCCAAGGGCTCGAGGGTGACTCGGGGGGAATTTGCGCTTCCTTTCTAAGGTTTGAGATATTGAGAGCTGAACGCTGCTGTGTGATATAGTGGAGACGCTAGTTGACGGTGGCGGTGGTGGTGGTGTCGGTGGCACATCCTCTGTTTGCTGCTCGGCAGGTGGCAACATTCCTCTCGAGGCGGAAGCCGAGGCAGCAGCGGTAGAGGGAGCAGGGGGAGCCTCAGCGAGTGCCTGGTTTTTAAGGTGTGTACCCCACTGCAGTTCATGCTTTGCATGTAGATGCCTGGTCATGCAGGTTGTGCTGAGGTTCAGAACGTTAATGCCTCGCCTCAGGCTCTGATGGCAGAGCGTGCAAGTCACTCGGGTCTTGTCGGTAGGACATTGTTTAAAGAAGTGCCATGCCAGGGAACTCTTTGAAGCTGCCTTTGTGGGGCTGGGTCCCTGTTGGCGATGTCCAGTAGCAGGCGAACTCTGGGGGCGGCGGCTCGTCTGCTTTGGCCCCCTGCTCCCTCTTTGGCTTCGCTGTTGTCTCGGTCTCACCACTACCTCTTCCTCTGAACTGTGAAAGTCATCGCCACGACCTTCAGTCCATGTGGGGTCTAAGACCTCATCGTCCTCTGCATCGTCTTCCACCCAGTCTCCCTCCCTGACCTCCTCCTGTTCAGTCTGCACACTGCAAAAAGACGCGGCAGTGGGCACCTGTGTTTCGTCATCATCAGAGAGTCGGTGACTCTGCTGTGGTGGTATTCCCATGTCCTCTTCATCTGGAGACATAAGTGGTTGTGCGTCAGTGCATGATATGTCTTCCTCCACTGGGGAAGGGCTAGGTGGACGCCCCTGGGAAACCCTGGAAGCAGAGTCTTCAAACAGAAGAAGAGACTGCTGCATAACTTGTGGCTCAGACCGTTTCCCTGATATGCTTGGGGGTGATGTGACAGACTGATGGGCTTGGTTTTCAGGTGCCACCTGTGCGCTTTCCGCAGAAGACTGGGTGGAAGACCATGTGGTGAACGTGCTGGAAGCACTGTCGGCCACCCAATCGATTAATGCCTGTACCTGCTCAGGCCTTACCATCCTAAGAGCGGCATTGTGCCCCACGAGATATTGCGGTACATTCTGCCGGCTAGTTGAGGGAGTTCGTTCCCTACTGTGTGCGCCTGGGGCCGAACGGCCACGTCCTCTACCAGCAACAGAGGCTCCACGGACACCACCACGACCGCGTCCTCGTCCCTTAATAGTATTTTTCTTCATTGTTGCGATTCAACTCGCACCACAATGAAATATATTATTTTTTATAAGCAAAATCCCCTCACTGGAATACTTTCAGTCTTTTGACTGTATGGATTACAGATGGAATGACTGTTATATGTGAGTACCGCTTTCTTTGACAGATTCTAGTATGGGTACATATATGTTTTCCCAACCCCAGCACATTAGTTTTCTAATTCCAGATGTATGAAACGCAGGCCTAACTGTATCTAGTATATTGAACGCCAGATAAACTAACTTGGCCTTTTTTAAATAAAAAAAATTCCCTCACTGGAATACTTTCAGTCTTTTGACTGTATGGATTACAGATGGAATGACTGTTATATGTGAGTACCGCTTTCTTTGACAGATTCTAGTATGGGTACATATATGTTTTCCCAACCCCAGCACATTAGTTTGCTAATTCCAGATGTATGAAACGCAGGCCTAACTGTATCTAGTATATTGAACGCCAGATAAACTAACTTGGCCTTTTTTAAATAAAAAAAATTCCCTCACTGGAATACTTTCAGTCTTTTGACTGTATGGATTACAGATGGAATGACTGTTATATGTGAGTACCGCTTTCTTTGACAGATTCTAGTATGGGTACATATATGTTTTCCCAACCCCAGCAAATTAGTTTGCTAATTCCAGATGTATGAAACGCAGGCCTAACTGTATCTAGTATATTGAACGCCAGATAAACTAACTTGGCCTTTTTTAAATAAAAAAAATTCCCTCACTGGAATACTTTCAGTCTTTTGACTGTATGGATTACAGATGGAATGACTGTTATATGTGAGTACCGCTTTCTTTGACAGATTCTAGTATGGGTACATATATGTTTTCCCAACCCCAGCACATTAGTTTGCTAATTCCAGATGTATGAAACGCAGGCCTAACTGTATCTAGTATATTGAACGCCAGATAAACTAACTTGGCCTTTTTTAAATAAAAAAAAAATTCCCTCACTGGAATACTTTCAGTCTTTTGACTGTATGGATTACAGATGGAATGACTGTTATATGTGAGTACCGCTTTCTTTGACAGATTCTAGTATGGGTACATATATGTTTTCCCAACCCCAGCACATTAGTTTGCTAATTCCAGATGTATGAAACGCAGGCCTAACTGTATCTAGTATATTGAACGCCAGATAAACTAACTTGGCCTTTTTTAAATAAAAAAAATTCCCTCACTGGAATACTTTCAGTCTTTTGACTGTATGGATTACAGATGGAATGACTGTTATATGTGAGTACCGCTTTCTTTGACAGATTCTAGTATGGGTACATATATGTTTTCCCAACCCCAGCACATTAGTTTGCTAATTCCAGATGTATGAAACGCAGGCCTAACTGTATCTAGTATATTGAACGCCAGATAAACTAACTTGGCCTTTTTTAAATAAAAAAAAAATTCCCTCACTGGAATACTTTCAGTCTTTTGACTGTATGGATTACAGATGGAATGACTGTTATATGTGAGTACCGCTTTCTTTGACAGATTCTAGTATGGGTACATATATGTTTTCCCAACCCCAGCAAATTAGTTTGCTAATTCCAGATGTATGAAACGCAGGCCTAACTGTATCTAGTATATTGAACGCCAGATAAACTAACTTGGCCTTTTTTAAATAAAAAAAATTCCCTCACTGGAATACTTTCAGTCTTTTGACTGTATGGATTACAGATGGAATGACTGTTATATGTGAGTACCGCTTTCTTTGACAGATTCTAGTATGGGTACATATATGTTTTCCCAACCCCAGCACATTAGTTTGCTAATTCCAGATGTATGAAACGCAGGCCTAACTGTATCTAGTATATTGAACGCCAGATAAACTAACTTGGCATTTTTTAAATAAAAAAAATTCCCTCACTGGAATACTTTCAGTCTTTTGACTGTATGGATTACAGATGGAATGACTGTTATATGTGAGTACCGCTTTCTTTGACAGATTCTAGTATGGGTACATATATGTTTTCCCAACCCCAGCACATTAGTTTGCTAATTCCAGATGTATGAAACGCAGGCCTAACTGTATCTAGTATATTGAACGCCAGATAAACTAACTTGGCCTTTTTTAAATAAAAAAAAAATCCCCTCACTGGAATACTTTCAGTCTTTTGACTGTATGGATTACAGATGGAATGACTGTTATATGTGAGTACCGCTTTCTTTGACAGATTCTAGTATGGGTACATATATGTTTTCCCAACCCCAGCAAATTAGTTTGCTAATTCCAGATGTATGAAACGCAGGCCTAACTGTATCTAGTATATTGAACGCCAGATAAACTAACTTGGCCTTTTTTAAATAAAAAAAATTCCCTCACTGGAATACTTTCAGTCTTTTGACTGTATGGATTACAGATGGAATGACTGTTATATGTGAGTACCGCTTTCTTTGACAGATTCTAGTATGGGTACATATATGTTTTCCCAACCCCAGCACATTAGTTTGCTAATTCCAGATGTATGAAACGCAGGCCTAACTGTATCTAGTATATTGAACGCCAGATAAACTAACTTGGCCTTTTTTAAATAAAAAAAAAATTCCCTCACTGGAATACTTTATGGCTTTTCACTGTATGGATTACAGGTGGACTGGTATTAGTAGGGGTGACACAAGCACACCCAAGTCCCTGATGTAGGATTTCTATGGCACAGACCACTATTACAAGTGATTAATGGACGTTGGGAGAGATTGTGCTGCAGCACTAGTCCCAAGATCGCCGCCGCCTATCAGCCCAGTAACATGTGCCACAAAATGGTCTGCAAAACCTTTAAAAAAAATAGCCTTGGACTGTGCTGCTAAATCGCTATTGGTCTGAATCCCAGGTGTAGATGTCTGACTTGTTTGGAGCTTTGGAATGCACACTGTGGCAGCTTCTGCTGCAGCACTACAAGTCGCAAAATGGTGGCCGACGGTCAGCCCGGGTACATGTGGATGGAAAAATCACTCTGGCCACTCTAAAAATAGCCAATCCCTATCAAAAAAGCAGCTCAGCTGCAGTTGTTCAGATGAATCACAGGTGGAGGAGAGAAATTTGCTTCCAGTTATTCAATTATCCCTGCCTATTCTCGCCCTAGCATCAGCTGCGTCTAACCCTGTTCTATTCACATCGGGAGTGAGCACGTCCCGACGTGCGCACAAGCTTATAAGAGGCTGAGTCACATGCTGCACTTGGCCAATCACAGCCTTGCCAATAGTAGGCATGGCTGCGATGGCATCTTAGGGCAAGTAGTATGATGCATGTTGATTGGCTGCTTTGCAGCCTTTCAAAATGCGCCAAAATACATGCCGAACGACGAACCCGAACCCGAACTTTTACGAAAAAGTTCGGGTTCGGGTCCGTGTCACGAACACCCCAAAATTCGGTACGGACCCGAACTATGCTCGAACTGTTCGCTCAACACTAGTTAAGATGCATAAAAATGTCCCCTGATTAAGATACATATATTTTGTTGGAATTTTTGTAATTGATTCCCCTCTAGTATGTCGATATCCATGTTGTGGGACTATTTGTGCACTGTTACTAAGTATTTGATGGCTGCAAATATGAGCTGAAGGTTTTTCTGGTTCGCCTGCCATTACAGTGAATGGGGCCCGCAACGAACTTGAGGTTCGCGAACATTTGATCGTGTTTGCGAACCGTCCCGGTCCATCACTGCTCAACACTATGTCACCAGGTCACTCTTTGGTCTCCTCATGCTGCTGTTTCCTCAACACTATGTTACTGGTCCACTCTGTGGTCTCCCCATGCTGCTGCCACCTCAACACTATGTCACTGGTCCACTCTGTGGTCTCCTCAAGCTCCTGCCACCTCACCTCTCTGTGGTCTCCTCTTGCTGCTACCGCCTCAACACTATGTCACTAGGCCACTCTGTGGTCTCCTCATACTGCTGCCACAACAACAATATTTCACTGAGCCATCTCTGTGGTCTCCTCATTCTGCTGCCACCTCAACACGATTTCACTGGGCCACTCTGTGGCTTCCTCATGCTGCTGCCACCTCAACACAATGTCAGTGGACCACTCTGTTGTCTCCCCCGATGCTGCTGCCACCTCAACACTATGTCATTGGACCACTCTGTGGTCTCCCCATGCTGCTGCCACCTCTACACTATGTCACTGAGCCACTCTGTGGTCTCTTCATGCTGCTGCCATCTCAACATTATGTCATTGGGACACTCTCTGGTGTCCTCATGCTGCTGCCACCTCAACACAATGTCACTGGGCCACTCTATCATCTCCTTATGCTGAAGCCACCTCAATACTATATCACTGGGACACTCTGTGGTCTCCTCATGCTGCTGCCTCCTCAAAATTCTGTGGTCTCCTCATGCTGCTTCCACCTCAACACTATGTCACTGGGCCTCTCTGTGGTCTCCTCATGCTGCTGCCATCTCAACATTATGTCATTGGGACACTCTCTGGTGTCCTCATGCTGCTGCCACCTCAACACAATGTCACTGGGACACTCTGATCTCCCCATGCTGCTGCCACCTCAACACTATGTCACTGTGCCACTCTATGATCTCCTTATGCTGAGGTCACCTCAATACTATATCACTGGGACACTCTGTGGTCTCCTCATGCTGCTGCCACCTCACCACTCTGTGGTCTTTTCATGCTACTGCCACCTCAACACTATGTCACTGGGCTACTCTGTTTTTTCCTTATGTTGCTGCCACCTCAACACTATCAACACTATGTCACTGGCCACTCTATGGTCTCCAAATGCTGCCACCTCAACAGTATGTCACTGGGCCACTCTGTAGTCTACCCATGCTGCTGACATCTCAACACTATGTCACTGGGTCACGCTGTGGTCTCCTCATGCTTCTGCCACCTCAACACTATGTCACTGGGCCACTCTCTGGTCTCCTCGTGCTGACGCCACCTCAACACAATGTCACTGGGCCACTCTGTGGTTTTCTTTATGCTGTTGCCACCTCAACACTATGTCACTGGGCCACTTTGTGATCTCCTCATGCTGCTGCAACCTCAACACTATGTCACTGGGGCACTCTAAAATCTCCTCATGCCACTGCCACCTTAACACTATGTCACTGGGCCACTCTGTGGTCACCTCCTGTTGCTGCTAACTCACCATTATGTCACTGGGCCACTCTTTGGTCTCCTCATGCTGCTGCCACCTCACAATTTTTTGGGGGAAGTTGAAAAACTTGTCAGAGACTCTAAAGTCCCTTTAAGGACTATTGTTGTGTGTGGCAGCAGCAATATATATTTTTAGTGCATCCTGCGCTAAATTGCTAAAACTTTACAGACCCAAAAGTCCTTTTAAGGACTATTGTCTGTGGCAGCAATATCTATTTTTAGCGCATCCTGCGCTAAATAGCGTGCAATAGTTAGGCCGCTGCAGACAGGGACATTATCTGCACTACATCTCCTGTGTAATGTGTATGCATCCCAAAAATATCTGTGACATCCAGTGTACCTTTTTGTAGACGGTGTCCGCTACGTCAGTGGCATTAGCTGTGCTACATCCATCTCCTCTGTAATGTGTCCACATCCAAAAAATATCAGTGACATCCAGTGTACTTTTTCCGTAGAAGGTGTCCGTTGCAGACAGTGACATTACCTGTGTAATGTTTCCACATCCCAAGTACCTGTGACATTCACTGTAATTTTATATTAGCCGCTGCTGACATCAGCGATACTATCTGCAGTATTTCTCCTGTGTAACATTTCCACATCTAAAATAACTGTGACATTCCCTGTAGTTTTATATTATCCGCTGCTGACATCAGCAACATTATCTGCGGTATTTTTCCTGTGTAATGTTTGCGTATCCAAAAAATATCTGTGACATCCAGTGTACTTTTTCCTTAGACGGTGTCCTCTGCGGACAGTGACATTACCTGGGGTACATCTCCTGTGTAACGTTTCCACATCCCAAATTCCAGTGACATTCCCTATAATTTTATATTAGCCGCTGCTGACATCAGCAACATTTTCTGCAGAATTTCTCCTATGTGACGTTTCCACATCCCAAATACCTTTTTTAATTTTTTTGCGCATACACTTACAAATCCTACGCTACTGTACGTGTGACATATTTTCAAGCATATATAACATTTAATATGAAGAAGGTGAGCAGTTAGGGACAGGGAAGTGGCTGTGATGCTGATGGTGCACGCAGAGGCAGTGGCCCTGGGCGCATTGAAACTGTGTCTGCTGCCAGAGCACAAGAAAAACAATCATCCACGATACCTAGCTTCATGTCCCAGTTTGCAGGGCGACACAGGACAACACTCTCGAAGTCAGACCAGTGCGACAAGGTGGTCGTTTGGATTGCAGCAGATAATGCTTCCAGTCAGTTAAGCACCACCCTGTCTTCCACCAAGTCCAGTCTCAGTAGCAAAGAGTCTGGTCAACACAATCCTCACGCTGATCCTCCTTCCTCCCACCATGGAGAGTCTTTACAAACAAGTGATCCCACACTCGGATATTCCGAGGAGCTCTTTTCAGCGCCATTCCTTAATTTGGTCCTCTTGACAAGCCCGATTGAAGAGGTACATGAGATCTTGTGCCCTGTTTCCCTGAGTAAGATTCTTATGGTTCGAAATATGTCAATCTTGTTTGTTGCGAGTGCTATGTAATAAAGACGAAGCAATTTTTTATATTAACTACGTGCTGGAAAAGTTTTTTCTTTCAAAGTTCCCTGATTCCCAAACATTTGAGCATCCACAGTCGCAAGAAGATGACGGTGGGGAACGGCAATTAGTGTTTCACGAGGTTGATGATGATGATGAGACACAGTTGCCAATAAGTCAACGGCAATTAGTGTATCAAGAGGTTAATGATGAGGATGAGGCACAGTTGTCAATAACTGAGGTTGTTGTTAGATCAACAAGTTAGGAGGATAAGCAGAGTGAGGAAGAGGAGGTGGTGGACGATGAAGTCACTGACCCAACCAGGGAAGGTGGCAAGCTGAGCGAGGACAGCAGTACAGAGGGGGAGGGATCCGCAGCACCGCAACAGGCTGGAAGAGGCAGTGGGGTGGCAAAATGGAGAAGGCGGCCCACACAAAACAGCAGCTGCTCCCCGGAGCACACCCTTGTGTAAATCTCCCTTGCCAAGGGGTAGTTGTTCTGCAGTCTTGCACTTTTTTGAGGAAAGTGCGGACGACAAAAGAATTGTAATTTGCAACTTGTGCCAAAGAAAAATTAGCATGGGCGTGAACACTAGCAACCTCACCACCACCAGCATGATCCGCCACATAGCATCAAAGCACCATAATAGGTGGGCCAAATGCCTGGGTCCGCAATCTGTGTCTGCGGATCACACCACTGCCTCCTCTTCCCCTTTGTTACCTGCTGGCCAATCCCCTGTCGAAGGCACAGTCCCGGATGCCTCCCACCCTGCACCTGGACCTTCGCAAGCACCTTCAGAGACCACATCCACTTCCGTGTCCCAGCGCAGCATACAAATAATCTTACCCCAGGCATTTGAACGCAAGCGCAAATACCCAGCCACTCACCCACAGGCCATAGCACTAAATGCAGAACTTTCCAAATTACTGGCCCTGGAAATATTGCCATTGAGGCTTGTGGACACTGAGGCCTTCAGCAGCCTGAAGTTGGTGGCCGTCCCTTTTTACGCAGTCCCAAGCCGCCACTATTTTTCATGGTGTGCCATGTCTGCCTTACACCAGCTTGTGTCCCGTAATATCACCCGTGCCCTGACTAACGTAGTTACTCGTAAGATTCAACCTTACGGCACACTGGGTGAATATTGTCGAGGCTGGGAGCGAGTGGTACCCTGGGATGGCACAGGTCCTACCGACACCAAGGATTGCGGGCTCTAATTCCATCAGGGTTTCCGCCACCACCTATGTTAGTGGCTCCAACCCCCACTTCTCCTCCTCCGCCTCCTTCTCCACTTCCACCTCAGAATTATCCTCTTCCAGCACCAGTCAGCCATCATTCGGTAGCTCACCATCTGTGTTGATTCCTCAAAGTTTCTTAAAACCTCACAAAGGTGAGACATTCATGCCCACTCCTCGCTTGTGAAGAGCGGAAGCTGACTGGAAAGGCAACGACCATGTTGCAGCTGGTATTCCACTACTGCCCTCTGCTGCTCACAAAACCTAGCCAACATGTGGAAAGTTGAGTTCCAGCGCGTGCTCATGTCGCACAACAGTCGGTGAGCTGGCAATTGTAAGCGCTGCTGCAGCGTTAACAGACCGGCGGAAGCTGTCCATGACTTGCGGAAATGGGCACACACGCGGCACACATAAACTAGTAGCTCATGCAAATTGGGGTAAGTTTAGAGAAACCGCTGAACCACTAAGTTGAAGACGTGGACTAAGCATGGGATGTGTGTTAGCTTGCCTAGCTCCAAAGCCGCCACCATGTTAAAGCCATTATCAGACACAACCATGCCTGGTTCTAGGTTGAGTGGCGAGAGCTACAGCTCAGTCTGGTCTCTTATCCCTTGCCACATCTCTGCAGTGGTGTGCTGTTTGTCACCTAAGCAGATCAGCCTAAGCACGGCCTGTTGAGCTTACGCTTTCCTACTGCAGTGCTACACTGCTTCCTGCTACCAACTGATGGCTGACTGGTGCTGGAAGAGGATAATTCTGGGGTGGAAGTGGAGGAGGAGGCGGAGGAGGAGAAGTGGGGGTTGGAGCCACTAACGTAGGTGGTGGCGGAAACCCTGATGGAATTAGGGCCCGCAATCCTTGGCGTCAGTAGCACCTGTGACACCCAGGGTACGACTCGCTCCTGGCCTCCACAACGTTCACCAAGTGTACCGTCAGGGAAATGTAGCATTCCTGTCCAAAAGCACTTTTGTGCTTGCGTTTAAATCTCTGGGGTAAGGACATTTGTACACTGCACTGGGACACGGAAGTGGATGTGGTCGCTGATGGTGTTTGCGAAGGTCCAGGTGCAGGGCAGGAGACATCAGGGCTTGTACCTTCGACAGAAGATTGGCCAGCACATAATTCAGGAGAAGAGGAGGCAGTGGTGTGACCCACAGACACAGATTGTGGACCCAGGCGTTCGGCCCACCTATTAAGGTGCTTTGATGCCATGTGGTGGATCATGCTGGTGGTGGTGAGGTTGCTAGTGTTCACGCCCCTGCTAATTTTTTTATGGCACAGGTTGCAAATTACAATTCTTTTGTCATCCACACTTTCCTCAAAAAAGCGCAAGACTGCGGAACACCTGCCCCTTGGCAAGGGAGATTTCCACAAGGGTGTGCTCCGGGGAACAGTTGCGGGCCTGTTTGGTGTGGCCCGACTTCTCCCTTTTGCCACCCCACTGCCTCTTCCAGCCTGTTGCAGTGCTGAAGATCCCTCCACCTCTGTACTGCTGTCCTTGCTTGGCTTGCCACCTTCCCATGTTGGGTCAGTGACTTCATCGTCCACCACCTCCTCTTCCACTTCCTCACTCTGCTCATCCTCCTGACTTGTTGACCTAACGACAACTTCAGTTAATGACAGCTGTGTCTCATCCTCATCATCAACCTATTGAGACACTAATTGCTGTTGACTTATTAGCAACTGTGTCTCATCATCATCATCATCCACTTTGTAAAACACTTATTGCCGTTCCCACCGTCATCTTCTTGTGACTGTGGATGCTCAAGAGTTTGGTAATCAGGGCACAAGATCTCATGTCCCTCTTCAAGCAGGCTTGTCGAGAGGCCCAAATGAAGGAATGGCGCTGAAAAGAGCTCCTCGGAATATCCGAGTGTGGGATCACTTGTTTGGCAAGACTCTCCATGGTGGGAGGAAGGAGGATCAGGATAAGAATTGTGCTGACCAGACTCTTGGCTACTGAGACTGGACTTGGTGGAAGAGAGGGTGGTGCTTAACCGACTGAAAGAATTATCTGCTGCAATCCAACCGACCACCTGGTCGCACTGGTCTGACTTCGAGAGCATTGTCCTGCGCCGCCCTGCAAACTGGGACATCAAGCTAGGTATCGTGGATGATTGTTTTTCTTGTGCTCTGGCAGCAGGCACAGTTTCAATGCGCCCAGGGCCACTGCCTCTGTGTGCACAATCAGCAACACGTCCATCAGCAACACGTCCACTTCCCTGTCCCTTACTGCTCGCCTTCTTCCTATTAAATGTTATGTATGCTTGAAAGTATGTCACACTTACAGTAGCATAGGATTTGTAAGTGTATGCGCAAAAAAATTAAAAAAGGTATTTGGGATGTGGAAACCTCACATATGAGATATACCGCAGATAATGGCGCTGATGTCAGCAGCGGCTATAATAAAATTACAGAGAATGTCACAGGTATTTGGGATGTGGAAACATTACACAGGAGAAATACCTCAGATAATGTCGCTGATGTCACCAGCGGCTAACAGGGAATTTCATAGGTATTTGGGATGTGGAAACGTTACACAGAAGAAATACCATAGAAAATGTTACTGATGTCACCAGCGGCTAATAAAAAATTACAGGGAATGTCGCAGGTATTTGGATGTGGAAACGTCACACAGGAGATATACCGCAGATAATGTCAATGCTGTCACTAGCGGCTAATAAAAAATTTCAGGGAATGTCACGGGTATTTGGGATGTGGAAAAGTTACACAGGAGAAATCCCACAGATAATGTCGCTGATGTCAGCAGCGGCTAATATAAAATTACAGGGAATGTCACAGGTATTTTTGATGTGGAAACGTTACACAGGAGATGTACCCCAGGTAATGTCACTGTCCGCAGCGTCTACGCAAAAAAGTACACTGTATGTCACAGATACATTTTTGAAGCGCACACGTTACACTGTAGATTTGACCCAGGTAAGGTCACTGTCAGAAGCGGACACCGTCTATTGACAAAGTACACTGTATGTCACAGATACATTTTTAAAGCGCACACGTTACACTGCAGATGTCGCCCTGGGAAGGTCACTGTCAGAAGCGGACACCGTCTACGGAAAAAGTACACTGGATGTCACAGATATTTTTGGGATGCGCACACGTTACACAGGAGATGTAGCGCAGATAATGTCACTGTCTGCAACGGCCTAACTATTGCACGCTATTTAGCGCAGGATGCGATAAAAATAGATATTGTTGCCACACACAATAGTCCTTAAAAGGACTTTTGGGTCTGTAAAGTTTTAGCAATTTAGCGCAGGTTGCGCTAAAAATATATATTGCTGCTACCACACACAACAATAGTCCTTAAAAGGACTTTTGGGTCTGTAAAGTTTTAGCAATTTAGCGCAGGTCGCACTAAATATATATTGCTGCTGCCACACACAACAAAAGTCCTTTTGGGTCTGACAAGTTTTTCAACTTAAAAAAATATATTTCACTCCCTACACTATCCCTTCTTCAGCACAGCACTCTCTGACTAAGGGCTCGTTCACACGAAATTGCGGTTCCGCAAAACACAGATGGCGCCCTTGTGTCTTCTACAATTTGCGGAACGGAACAGGAGGCCTATTATAGAAATGCCTATTCTTGTCCGCAAAACGGACAAGAATAGGACAGGACTCATAATTGAGGATAGGATTAATAATGGGTCCGCAAAAGATGCTGTCCGCATCTTTTGCTGACCCATTGAAATGAATGGTTCCATATATGGACCGTATGAGGAACGCAGAAAACGGCCCATATACGGAACGCAAAATACGTTCATGTGAACGAGCCATAACACTGAGATGAACACATGTAATAGCACCCGATGACGCGTTCCGGCCAGCCAATCACTGTAATGCCAGTAAGTAACATGGCTACTGGCATTACAGTGAAGGGCAGCACTTACCTGCACGTTTATTGGCTGCTTAGCAGGCAACAAACGTTCAGGTAGGAGGCTCGAGCAATGCGCTCGAGCATATGCGGTATTCGGCCGAGCATGCTCGATCAACACTAGTGTGCAGTGATTCTAAGAGTGACGCCTGTCATCTGCGTGTCATACGGACTCACAGTATTGTTTCACTACCACAGCAGACTCCCTATGCGTGTTACTGCAAGGCACAGTGTTCTACACCACTATACAGGCTCTCTGCAGCCAGGAAATATCTGGTTTTTAACATCATTCACCACGAATACATTCAAATCGAATTGAACCTTTGGGAAATTTCGGCAAATCGACTGTATCAAATTTTTTAGAAATTTGCTCGTCTCTAGGATTTTCGCAATTCTTCGAAGTCAGAAATGACTCGAAGTGTGCTTTACAGCAAAGGAAGATTTTTTAGCATTTGATTAGCTATAGATCATAGAAAAAAAAAACGTGACGGGGCAGGTAGCTTAATATTGCCCAGAGCTAAAGATAGCTTCAGTCTTCCAATGTTAGCACCTGATCAATAGTGCTGCCATTTATTTTCTAGCAGGGGTTAACCGGAGCTCAATATGTTACAGTAAGACACATCCCCTCTATTACTGAAACTGTGTCCCTGTCACCTACACCGGCTGTTCATCACTGCTTCTCTTTCATGTAGTATGCTTGAGAAAACTGGGTCTCTTGCCCTCAATCATTCCCTGCTTATAACTCAATCCCAACTGAAACATGCTATGCAATTTGAAAGCATCTTCAGAACTTGCTATAGGAATGTGTGCACAAGGCCAGGCTTTGAACACCTGCCGAATATTTCACTTCGGTGATATTATTTTGGCCTGGAGAGATAAATCATTTCTTTAAGTTGTTTACATTGAAGAGGGCTCCATTCAGATGTCCGTAGTGCATTGCGGATCCGCAATACACCCGGCCGGCACCCCCATAGAAATTGCGGACAAGAATAGGACATGCTCTATTTTCTTGCGGAGCTGCGGACCGGAAGATAGGGGCTGAGCTTCGGAAATGCGGATGCGAAGAGCACATAGTGTGCTCTACGTATCCATTCCATCCCCATAGAGAATGAATGGGTCCGCACCCGTTCTGCACAATTGCGGAACGGATGTGGACCACACTTGCGGACGTGTGAATGGAGCCTAAGGCCTCTTTCACACGAGCGTGTCCGGATTAGGTCCGGATGCGTCCCGGTGCATTGCAGCAAACCCGCGCGAGTAGGTATGCAATTGCAGTCAGTTTTGACTGTGATTGCGTTCCGTTGTTCAGTTTTTAGCGCGCGGGTGCAATGTGTTTTGCACGCGCGTGATAAAAAACCGACTGTGGTACCCAGACCCGAACTTCTTCACAGAAGTTCAGGTTTGGGTTCAAGGTTGTGTAGATTGCAACCCCATTCATTTCTATGGGGCCTGCGTTACGTGAAAAACGCAAAAATAGGAGCATGCTGCGATTTTCACGCAACGCACAAGTGATGCGTGAAAATCACCGCTCATATGCACAGCCCCATAGAAATGAATGGGTCCGGATTCAGTGTGGGTGCAATGCGTTCACCTCATCGCCCGTGTGAAAGGGGCCTAAGCCTTTCATATACCATGGCCATGAAGTCTAAACACAGTACTCAGACAGTTTACTGGTGCAAAAAAGTAAATTTTTAGATAAAAGTAAAATATCACTTGAAAATATTGGTCCTTGAGTTGACTTCAGGTGTCAATAGATGCACAACTTGAGGTTTCAGGGCTGCAATATAGTATTGGTACCAAGGCCCCTACCTGCCATATGTCATTTATAATACTGGTGTCTACCTATGCTACAGAGGGGCCCCCGTCAAGCACAAGGTCCCAGATGAAACTTCTATGAAACTTCTACCTCTACCCCCCACTTAACCTTGGTTATCAACAATTCCACTTATTAGTTACACAGGTTTTAGAAAAAGCTGGGATACATTTTGAACTCTCATTTGATGGCTAATTTGCTGTTTTATATCACCTGCCTATATATTTCTGCCTAATTAAACAGCTTCCATTATCATTAGTCAACTACAATTGCTGCCCTTCTGCCTCTTTTTCCAAATCTGGAGCGTTGCAGGGACACTGAAATACAGCCCAGAATTGCTTCTAAAGTAACAGACTTGAGGGGCAACCATATGTTTGGTCAACTGGTAGTGTCAAAGACAGGGCATCAGTTTGGGGACTTATACCAGAAGAAGGGTTCCTTGCCCTCACCACTTTAAAGGTTGTGCAATGAGATTTTATTTTTATATACCGTATTTTTCGCTTTATAAGACACACCTGATGATAAGATGCACCTAGGTTTTTGAGGAGGAAAGTAAGAAAAAATATATTTTGAACCAAAAGGTGTGCTTTTGGTGGGTTTTGAACTAATGGTGGTCTGTGGATGACACTATTATGGGGGACCTGTGGATGACACACTGTTATGGAGGGGATCTGTGGATGACACACTGTTATGGAGGGGATCTGTGGATGACGCACTGTTATGGGGATATATGTGGATGACACTGTTATGGGAATATCTGTGGATGACACTGTTATGGGGGGATCTGTGGATGGCACTGTTATGGGAATATCTGTGGATGACACTGTTATGGGGGATCTGTGGATGAAACTGTTATGGGGGGATCTGTGGATGACACTGCTATGGGGGATCTGTGGATGACACTGTTATGGGGGGATCTGTTGATGACACTGTTATGGGGGGATCTGTGGATGACACTGCTATGGGGGGGATCTGTGGATGACACTGCTATGGGGGGATCTGTGGATGACACTGCTATGGGGGGATCTGTGGATGACACTGTTATGGGGGGATCTGTTGATGACACTGTTATGGGGGGATCTGTGGATGACACTGCTATGGGGAGATCTGTGGATGACACTGCTATGGGGGGATCTGTGGATGACACTGCTATGGGGGGATTTGTGGATGACACTGTTATGGGGGGGGGGGTCAGTGGATGACACATATATAGCATCTTATGCTATATATGTGTCATCCACAGATCCCCCCCCCCCCATAACAGTGTCCCTGTGTAAATAGTGACCCTCAATACAGGGGTTGGAGGCTGGCAACTGGTGTTGGAAACACTCTATTACACCGGGCCCTGCTCACAACAGTCTTTAGATGTAAAGTGTAGTCATGGGAGCTTTGTTAAAGTATCGCAATAATCTGCTGTAGCGCAATCCTTTCTAGTACTCACTATCAAACTACCGTAGCAGGCAGGCCGGCTGGCAGCGTAATGTCGCTCACTCCCTCACGCGCCTGTTTAGCCTGCTTCATTAATAAAGTGGGAGGAGCAGGCACGTGACGGAGTAAGTGACATTAAGCCGACCTGCCTGCTACGGTAGTTTGATAGTGAGTACTACAAAGGATTGCGCTACAGCAGAATATTGCGAAACTTTAACAAAGCTTCCATGACTACACTTTACATCTAAAGACTGCTGTGAGCAGGGCCCGGTGTAATAGAGTACAGTGACTGCATCGGGCCCCGCCGCGATTCCAACACTAGTTGCCGGCCTCCAGCCCCTCCTCCCTCCCCGCTGATACATCACAGGCCGCGCTATGCAGCATAGCGGCCGGCGATGTATGAGCATCACCAGAGTTTAAATGGCAGTATTCGCTTTATAAGACGCACTGCCATTTCCCCCCCACTTTTGGGGGGAAAAAGTGTGCCTTATAAAGTGAAAAATATGGTATATAGGATACAATAAGTTACAAAAAAGGCATTACTCGCCCACCAATCCCCAGCCACTACCATTTTGATGCTTCTCTGGTCCCTGCTGCTCTCCACTTTCTGATTCCAGCTGGATACACAGGAAATGCCTGGAGATGCCTGCTGAGCCAATCCCTGGCTGGTATTGGTCACTTATATGGCCAGTGGTCAGTTGGGCAAGCATCTCCTGACATTTCTTGTGTGTAGAGCAGGGACCAGAAAATGGAGACCAGCAGGGAATAGGTGAGGTTAATAATGTGGCAGGAAGCGAAGAGTCAATATGGAGTACGGGCACAGGTCAGGTCAGGGAGTAGTGAAAGGCAGGCAAGGCAGTACATGGGGAGACAACAGAAACAGCATACCCTTTTAGGAGATTGGCAGGCTTGTAAACCTATTTTCCAGGCACCCTCCCACAGGGAAAGGTGCCTTAAGTACCCCAGGGTAGCCAGCCATAGACGAGCAGATTAGGGTGGGAACGCTGGCCCTTTAAAAGTCAGAGGGAGTACACGCACATGTCCTACAGACAGAGGAGGAGAGGCCTTGTCAGCAAACAGGCTGCAGGCTGGAGGCTCTATGGAGGGACAGAGAAACCGCAGTGGCCATGCTTGTCAAGAAGGAGAGAGCTATGGACAGGATTAAGAATCCTGGGACTAGTGAGTGGAGCAGCAGCAACCACAGCATTATTATGTTTGTAGACAAGAGACACACTTTAACATGTACTATATATATTTTATTACTTTTTTCCTTTTTGCGTCTACAAAGAGCCTTTAGAGCCATCAGCCATGTCTGTTCTACTAGCCACAACTTTCTTCATGCTTCAGTAAATAGCTTGTGGCAGATATAAGCTGGGTTAACCTAAACACAGCACAAAATAATGCATCAAGGTCAGTTTCAGAACAAAGTAGAAAAAAAGGCCGCTCTGACATCCCTAGGCCGTGTCTGGCCGTTGGTATATGTGAAATGTTAAGAGGTGTCAGTCATGCTCAGGAAATGTTCAGAAGTAGGGATGCAGGTCTGATCATTTATCATCAAGCAGGAATAACTCAGGAGCTGAGCTGAAAGCAAATACTCGCAGAATTAAGTGGAATCTTCTAAAAGATTGCCAGGACATAATAAACTGCAGGCAAATCTGTACAAAGCAAACTGCAAAAATGCTATAAAATATACAATAAATTCTACTAGTACATTTATATTATTTTAAATTTGATATCCATTTATAAGCTGAATGCAACCACAAAGCTGTATGACAGAAAACAAAGTCCCTTCAGTTCTGTACAATGGAGCTGTAGGCATTCTGTGTATCAGGGGCCTAGCTAGAACTGACTTGGCCCCACAGCAAATTTTTTACAGGCCCCACTCCCCTCAATTACTTAAAATAAAAGCTTAAAAAAAAAAACAATTTGTCTTGGTATCACCAGGTCAGGGAGGGCATTCTCTGATATGAGGCAGGGGCCAGGGCACATATCCGCCACATTTGAATGAAAGGTCTTTTCTTTGGCAGTCCAAACCTGCTTCTCCCACACAGTCCGGCAGCACAATCTATGCTTGCAGGGCTGAATGGTGAAGCAGCTAGCCTAGAGGAAGGAAGGAGCACAGGGAGCTGAGCAGTCAGTAAGTGAAAGGACCGCCAGCTCCCCTGTGCTCTAGCAATGAGCGCTTCCATCTGTATTGACAGATGACAGCTGGCACATAGGTCGGATTGCCCCCCTTCCTTCTTCCGGCAGGGCTGCACCTAGTCTTTCTGCTGTCTGAGGCAAAAATTAAAATGGTGCTCCCGCTCCCACCCTCAGGATATTTAATCAATATCTGATTGGCTGATCAGCTGTTTTTGAAGAGAGGGCTTCCTTTTCATTACTCTGCTCGTCCTCTCAGAGGCGCAGTGTAATTACAACGACTTACCCCATTTACTTGAATGGAGCAAGTACTTGTAATTACACTACACCATTCTGCTGCAAAGGAAACAACGCGCAGTGTAATGACCAAGAAGCAGGGGATGTATGGGGCGCCACCTCCTCTTCAAACTGCTAATCGTCCGGAGTGATGGATGAGGATAGGTCATCAATATATACAGCCTGCACAGCCCCTTTAAATAAGTTGTCTGCTGTTTACTATTGATGACTTATCCTCTGGATAGGTCACCAATATCAGATTGGTGGTGGTCTGGCACCCGTACAACCGCTGCCTTCTCTTCAAAGAGCTGATTGGTGGGGTGCCAGGAGTCAGACCCCCACCGATCTGATATTGATGACCTAGGTCATGGATCAACGACATTCGGCACTCCAGCTGCTGTGAAACTACAACTCCCAGCATGCAAACATATTTAGCTGTTCTTCTAACTCCCACAGAAATGAATGGAGCCTTCTGGGAGTTGTAGTTTCAGAACAGCTGGAATGCTGAAGGTTTCTGTTCCCTGACTTAGGTCATCAACTCGCCCAATACATTTCCTAGTTCAGTTAAAAATTGGTATTTAAACTGTCCTCCTCATCATGCTGTTCACATTTTCACATCATGAGACCAAGACCACACCTAACAATTGATCAACAGTACCTTGTCATTGCAAGGCTTCAGGCCTCTTGCACATGACTGTATGCCCTCCGAGACATATGGTCCATGAGCGGGCTAAATGTACCGTAGCGGCATTGATCGTGCGCACGGGAGTACACAGCATCATAGATTACAATGATGCTGTGCACGTCGGGCTGCCTGCGGGGCTATTGTTCCGCACTCATATGATCATATGACTGCAGGACAATAGCCCCGCGGGCGGCCCGACGTGCACAGCATCATTGTAATCTATGATGCTGTGTACTCCTGTGTGCACTTGTAATCTGTAATTCTGTGTACTCCCGTGCGCACAATCAATGCCGCCCAGGGACATATGGCCCGCTCACAGACCGTATGTCTCGGAGGGCAAACGGTCGTGTGCAAGTGGCCACAAGCAGGATGTTCTCAGATGGAAGTGGCCAGTGAGCTTAGAGTGTCACAGAGTGTCATCAGCAGGTTGCAACAGAGATCCAGAGAGACTAGAAAAGTTACAGGAAGTCATAAACGTGGACATCCTTTGGCCACATCCCACACTGATGACCGCTTCATTGTGAACAATGTCCTGCGGAACTGGATGATGAATACCACACAACTCCAGGCACATTTAAGGGAGGTGAGAGGCACGTTAGACCATTCAAAACTGTTTACATCAGCGTGATCTCTGCATGCTAGATGACCTACAAGGGTACCTGACCACAGCCGTCATCTTCTTGCATAGGCCAGGGAGCATCTACTCTGGACGAGGGACCAGTGGGCCTCAGTGCTTTTCACTGATGAAAGCCGATTCACGATGAGCAGAAATGATGCCCGCAAACAATGTTGGAGAATCTAAAGGCATTCCATTTAGAATCCATTACATAATTCATTTAAACCCCGAACCTGAACTCAAATCTGCCAAAAGGCAGGTTCGGCTCAACTCTAGTGACCACCAATAAACCTCTTGCTTCTCCTTTCTTCATTGACATGGCCAGAAAAGATGACTATGCAGGAACCTGTTATTGTCAATGAAGAAGAGGGGAGCTGGAAGAGGAATCAGGAGGAGAATGTGTACAAAGAATGACTTGGACTCACCTTTGAAGCACTGCTCATTTGCATTTGTATTAAACGTACTGTAATATTTCTCATGAATGAAGCAACGGATCACCAAGTGAAAGGCATCAATACATTCAACCGAGCTACCCCTACAAGGCATTGCACCTGGTTTATCAGTGAATTTTACCTTTGTGCACTAAAAATCGATAACCCCATATATTACCGTAATGCAGCACATAATAAAATTGCACTTGTTTGTTTACTGGTATCAGCTTTGCTTCATATGCTCTCAGAAATGCTCTTCTTTGAGTTTTGCTGAGTACTGTTGTAATGCCCCAGAGTGGCATTGCCACTTCTGCACCTTGCTACTATCTCCTATGGTTAACCTAATGTCATTCTGTGAATTTATTTCCAGGTCCTATATAATGTGCATGTTCTATTTTGCAACTATGTTTAAGTGTAACATGCCTGGCATGGCAGCAAACATGGCAGAGCTACAGGTACATAGAGTGGAACCTTCTTTTCCATTCTAACCCCCCCCCCCCCTCTGTGGTGTGGTGGGCGTGTTCCACTTGCTGCAGGGAGGGATGAGTTTAGTTTAGAGTTAGCTGTAGTTTACCCCCTTCCAAGGGAGGCTGTGCAGCAGGTGCACGTCCCTGTTGGACATGCCTTGCCCAGGCCAGCTGAAGCACCTTCAGCTCAGCTTGATGTGGAGGCAGAAGCTTGGAGCCTCTGAAGCCAGGAAATATAGTTCCCTGGACTAACCTAGAGTCAGACTACAAGAGAGAAGTTGCAGCATCCTGCAGAAGCAGAGATTCTATTTAAGCTTATCAGCACAGCAGAGCCAGAGAGCGACAGATGAAGCAGAGACTAGTTTGCCTGCCAGTTTACATGTTAAAGCCTGCTGGGAACCAAGATAAAGCATGAGTCTGTTTTGAGAAACGTTTATGCAAAGTAAAGCTGTTATAAACTTCACCGCAAGGTCTGGACTCAATTTATTTCTCCATCCCTTTCATCAACAACCACCTTTTCATTGCTTCGGAGCCAACGCTTAGGGTCCAGCGTATCCAGGTAGGAGCACTGTGTCACGTGCATAAAACATAAAGAGACATTAAGGCCACCATACACCACTCTGGCATTCCAAAACCTGGGTACCATCCACTGTATCACTAAAAAGGGGCCCTGTGCCCTCTTTGCTTCACTGCAACTGGCATCACAAAAACAAGTACTTTTTTCCACTTAAAGGGCCCTAGGGGGAGGTGCCCGTTGCACTGTCATCTCCTATGAGACTCTGTGGGCGTTCCTGTGGATTTCACATGCACCAGCACAAGCTCTGATGCCCCGCCCCCACATCCTGTTACATAGCACAGCTAGCAGCCACTTACATATAGGATGCTGGAACTTGCAAGTAACTTGGTAGTAAGATTTCATTCCAATCCACAACATGGTGAGTATTACAGTATGCTACAACCTGTAATCAGCAGATCTATTTCTCACTTTCCATTCTGTAGAAAGTCCATTATTTGTAGACACAATAGATATTTCTACTGATAACGTTAGTGCAGTGATCTACAGTCAGAACCATGGCGTTATAAGGAGGATATAGATCTCATTACTGACAGCTCTCACTTATTCACAGAGCCTGTTTTTAAAGCTGAAAAGTTGCAACTAGTGTTTCAAGTTCAGCGTACAAGGTTCGGGTTATCTAAGCATTCCGTTATGGATTCCGCTACCATGGACCATAACTTAGGGTCCGTGGTAGCTGAATTCTTAGATAACCTAAAAAACGGAACCTTTAAAACACAAGTTCGCTCAACACTAGTTGTGACCACAGGAGTGAATAAAGTGTTTGATGCCATTTTTTTTAAATGTATTCTTACATTGTCTTGGATTTGTTGTCGGATCCATTGTCCTGCACCTCCATATTTATATTTGGCCTGATGTGCTGCCATTGTGTGTACAAATATATATATAAAATTAGGGTTTCTCCTGCAGTCTATAAATCTTTTGCTAGGCGATTGTCTTAACTTAAGTAGTGTCTGATTTTTTGCTGGATGAGAAGACGGTTTGATTGGTACCATTTTCAGGCACATATAACTTTTTGATCACTTGGTATTACACTTTTTGTGATGTAGGGTGATAAAAAATAGCTTTTTTGGCATAATTTTTATTTTATTTTCTTACGGCGTTCACCAGATGGGTAAGATCACATCATATTTTTTATATAGCAGGTCGTTACAGACACGTCGATACATAATATATGCATTTTTTTTTTTTTTTTTTTTACAATAAAAGCATTTTTTGAAAAAAAAAATCATGTTTTTGTGTATCCGTTTTCTGAAAGTCATATTTTATTTATATTTTTTGGTCAATTGTCTTAGGTAGGGTCTAATTTTTTGCGGGATGAGATGACGGTTTGATTGGTACTATTTTGGGGCACATGACGGTTCGATCGCTTAGAATTACACTTTTTTGATGTAAGGTTATTAGAGATGAGCGAATCGAAGCTGACAAAGTGGAATTTGATCCGAATTTCAGGAAAAAATCGTTTCGCAGCGAATCCAAATTTCCTCACGCTTCGTGGTAGCGAATTGCATTTTTTCCTAAAATGGCTGCTGCATGTGTGAGGACATGGAGCAAGGAACTCTGGGAACGATTGATCACCCACAATGCCATGCATGCAGCCAATCAGCAGCCAGCCCTGGGATGTCACAGCCCTATAAATAGCCTCAGCCATCTTGGATTCTGCCATTTTTCAGTGTACTTATTGCAGGGAGAGATGTCAGCAGTCGCTAGGGACAGTGCTAGAAAAAAACTAATTCTGATAAAAAAAAATGATTTACAAGTTCAGGTAAAGATTATTCAAGGTGTAGGTAAAAGATAGGGAGGAATCATTCCACAGCATTTATGTTGAACAGGGTTCAGTAGGGGAATTTACAGCCTGGGTAATAGGAACAATCCTATTACTAGTGTTGATCACGAATATTCGAATTGCGAATATATAGGTACTTCAAAAATTTGCGAATATTTAGAATTATAGTGATATATATTCGTAATTTTGAATATTCAAGTTTTTTTTATTGAGAATTTTCGTAATGCAAATTTTTATTGCAAATTTTTCAATTGCCGAGTAAAAACATGATTCCTCTCTGCTTCTTGCTTGTGAGCCAATAACTCATTGGCCCACAAGCAAGAAACAGCGAGGAATCATGACTTTAAATGGGAAAAATGATGAATATTCTAAAAAACAAATATATAACACTATATCGAATATATTCGTTTTTTTGAATATTCGTAATATTCTAAAACAAGAATATATAGAAATATAGCGAATATCCCAAAAAAATCAATATAGAGCAATTTAGCTAATATAGTGCTATAATCTTCTTTGTCTAATAGTTGTAATTTTTTTCTCATCTGAAGTTATAAAAGTTTTTAGAATATTCGCTGTATTGTTATATATTCTTGTTTTAGAATATTAAGAATATTTGAAAAAACAAATATATTAGATATAGTGCTATGACTCATTGGCCCACAAGCAAGAAGCAGGGAGGAATCATGTTTTTGCTCGGCAATTGAAAAATTTGCGATAAAAATTAGCATTAAGAAAATTTGCATATTACGCGATCATTACCTTGTCGATTTTTAGAATAAAAAAATCGTAGAATATAACGAATATTCAAATTCGCTAATATTCACTGAATATTCTACAAAATATTCGCGAAATATCGCAAATTCGAATTTGACCCCCAGCGCTAACTACCTATTACACCTTGCTGCATTGACTGGGGACCCAAATTGCCATTATACAGCTCTGTAATTCCGGCAAACCGTTCTTGTTATCGGGATGCAAGTGCTGTTTGTAACAGCCATTACAGGTCAAAATATTTTGTGGATATATACAGTAGTAAGATAAATAAAAACTCAGAGCAAATACAATTGTTTTTGGATGAAATTACTATCTTGAGGTTAACAACAGATCAATGTAAGTCCCTGGAAGCTCCCTTAACCCCTTTAGAAGTGAAGGAGATGTTAAATGGGATAACAAAGAACAAGGCTCCAGGAACAGATGGCATCCCGTTTGAGGTGTATGCTCAATATAAAGAAATATTAATTCCGAAATTGCTTAGAACCTGGGAGTCAGCGAAGCAGGTGGGGAATTTGTCAGATTCTATGTGAGAAGCCTTGACTACACTTATTTTAAAGCCAGGTAAAGACCCAGTCTTGATGGATTCATACCGTCCTATTACATTGATCACCACCGATAATAAAATATTAGCCAAGATTTTGGCAAATAGACTTAGGAGTGTGATTTTGGCGCTTGTTCATGAGGATCAATCGGGATTCATGTTAGGGAAAACTACTACAGAGAATATCATGAGATACTTTGTGAACACCCAGTTTGAACCCACAAATTGCGGAGAACGGTTGATTGTAACTATAGACGCCTCAAAGGCTTTTGACACAATAGAATGGCCCTTTTTGTTTAACACAATGAAGAAAATGGGATTTGGTGACCACTTTGTTACATGGGTAAAGCTTTTGTATACTGAAATCTCTGCAAGGGTAATAGTAAATGGAGAACATTTGGGTAGCATACCAATTGGCAGAGGGGTTAGACAGGGATGTCCCCTCTCCCCCCTGCTAATTGCTATAGCTATTGAACCGCTTGCAGACATGATTAGACAGGATCCGGGAATTGTGGGGTTTAGATATGGTACCCATGAGGAAAAAATTGTTTTATATGCGGATGACATCATGTTATTTGTGGGTTCACACGGATCACTTAATAGGATATTTCAAGTATTCAAGCAATTTGGCAAACATGCGGGACTCAGTATAAACTGGTCTAAATCGGCGTGTATCCCGATTTACCCTCTGAACAATTTCAGACCGGGACTGTTGGAAATTAAGAAGATTAATGAACCCGTCAAATACTTGGGAATTCAGATTACCCCAGATCCCAATGATTATGTTAGATTAAATGTGATCCCGAAAATCCAGGAAATTAAGAAGAAAATAGAGGTATGGAAAAGACTGTATATGTCGATGGCAGGACGCATTTCACTGGTTAAGATGTGTGTATTACCTGCCTTGAATTATATTCTGTGGAATACACCAGTGATAATCCCTAAAAGATACTTTAAAATAATAGCCAGTTTACTAACTGATTTAATATGGCGAGGAAAAAAAACAAGGATAAAGGTACAGATACTGAGTATTCAGGAGAAAATCCGTACCAGATTTGGAGCTTTATTTTAGTTTAGGGATTATAAAAAATATGATAACATGGAGTAATACGCAAAGTTACAAGAATATAATAGCAGGGATAAATAAAAGACTGGAGAAATGTAACATCTTTCAAGTTATGGAAACAGGTATTCTGGCCCAACAGGGTTGTAAATATATACCTTTGATTCTGTTGATGGCCAAGAGCTGCAAGACGGTAAAAGAATTATGGTCCCAAACTGGGTTCTATGTAGACACCATATTATGGGACAATATTGGCCTCACAGAATTAAAGCTAATTGAACAGAAGACCTGGTGGAAAAACGGTACATAAAAATTAGTTCAGGTATGGGAGGAGGGGGATATAATACCTTATGAAGAGTTAAAAAGGAAATACCAATTGAAAAATATAGGGTCGAGGTTCTATTATTTACAACTTAAACAGGCACTGTATAAGATGATAGGGAAAGGCACACAAATAACTACTTTACCACAGCCTTTGGATAATATTACTAAGTTAATACCCGGCAAGAAATTGATTTCAAGAATATACCAATGGCTGTCGCATCAAAAGAATAACAGAAGAGCAGTTGATAACCTGACGCATAAATGACAGGGTATTCTGGACCCTTTGCAGGAAGATTTTTGGGATTCAGCTATACAGGCAAAGACCAGGGTTTCAAGGAATTTCTCTTATAGAATAACCCAATTTAATATATTGTATCGTCTTTACTACTCTCCCAAGAAGTTAATGAAGTACTATAGAACTAAAGTCTTTACTTGTCAAAAATGTGGAGAGATAGGAGTGGATGATATACATATATTATGGACATGTATAAAAATTCAAGACTATTGGGTAAAGATAATTGAAAAAATAGAGGAATACCATCAGTTTATAGTGCCGAGACACTTTGAGGAATGCATCTTAGGGGTGATTGATGATGTGGAAGTGCCCCAACATAGGGAGTTAGCAACTAAACTACTGTTCCAAGCCAGGAAATGTATACTTGGGCATTGGGGGGGGAGTGGTGTCCCCACAGTTAAAGAATGGGAGAACCACACTAGGATATCGTTAGCCAGAGAGAAGTTCCATTTGATTGGGATTAAGAAAAAACACTGAGAGCAATATTCTTTTTCCTTTTTTTTTTTTATTTCTTTTAGCAACCGGCATATCACGGGTGGGGGGTTGGGGAAATATTTATATGTAATGAACTAATATAATAATGTAAGAATAAGATGATTATTCAATAATTATGTAAAAACTGGAAAAATGCAATAAAGATTTATAGAAAAAGAAAAGGAAGAAAAAAAAACTAAAAAAAAACAGGGTTTATTACAAGGAAATATTTCTACATCTAATTTTCCCTTGTGCGGTGCAGTTATATGTTCTAAAGCATTTTTTGGCTTGTATTAGTGGGAAAAAAGGGCTTATTAGCCATTGTGTGGTGAAGTGCGAAACGTATAGCCCTTTTTGTCATGTATTAGTGGCAAAAGAAAAATATATTTGCCGTTCAGCGGTGCAGTTAAATGTTTTAAAGCCTTCTGTGGTGTGTATAATTGGAAAAAATAAGGGCCTATTTGCTGTTCAGCGGTGCAGTTATATAAAGATTTATAGAAAAAGAAAAGGAAGAAAAAAAAACTAAAAAAAAACAGGGTTTATTACAAGGAAATATTTCTACATCTAATTTTCCCTTGTGCGGTGCAGTTATATGTTCTAAAGCCATTTTTGGCGTGTAATAGTGGTAAAATAAAAATATATTTGTCGTTCAACGGTGCAGTTATATGTTCTAAAGCCCTTTTTGTTGTGTATTAGTGGCAAAATAAAAATATATATTTGCATTCAGCGGTGCAGTTATATGTTCTAAAGCCCTTTTTGTTGTGTATTAGTGGCAAAATAAAAATATATTTGCCGTTCAGCGGTGCAGTTATATGTTCTAAAGCCTTTTTTGGCATGTAATAGTGGCAAAATAAAAATATATTTGACATTTAGCGGTGCAGTTATATGTTCTAAAGCCCTTTTTGGTGTGTATTAGTGGCAAAAATATATATATATATTTGCCGTTCTGCGGATATGTTCTAAAGCCCTTTTTGGTGTGTATTAGTGGGGAAAAAGAAAAAGGGCTTATTAGGAGTGAGAAAATTAGAGCACTTTTTGGTTTGTATTTGTGGCAGAAATTTTTTTTGCCATTCAGCGGTAAAGTTCCATTGTACTACAGCCTTTTACAGGGTGTATTAATAGGATAGATACGTACATCCTATTAGCCGTTCTGCGGTGAATTGTGATTGTTATATTTATTTTTTTAGGTGTATTAATAGGAAAAAGAATACGGGAAAATTGATGGGTGATTGTAGACTTTCTTCTGTATGAACCAAATTATGTCGATTAGCCATTCATTGGTGAAATGTTTATGTGAAACATCCTTTTTTGGGAAAATTGATGGGTGATTGTAGACTTTCTTCTGTATGAATCGAATTACGTCGATTAGCCATTCATTGGTGAAATTTGTTTGTGATACAGCCTTTTTTGGGAAAATTGGTCGTAGCTTTAACTATGGTCAAGGAAAATATATGTCCTTTACGGTCCGCTGGGTAAATGTGGTTCCTGCCCAGCCACACCAGCAACTTGGCCAGGTGATGCCGCTTCCGCCTTCACGTTATCATGCCGTTGGTCCTGCGACAATGTCCTCCTCTACCTCCTCATCCTCCACCGTGTCCTCAGCCTCCACTGAAGGGAAAATTTACAGTGCTCCTCCAGCATACCATATGTGCAGGGCACGGAAATGTCACACAGTTCTACACCTCGTTTGCCTGGGTGAACCGAGTCATACAGGGGAGAAACAGCTCCGTGTCCTTCATCAAGAAATTGAATCCTGGCTTACTCCGCGACAACTCAAAATCAGAACCATGGTGACTGACAACTGGAAGAACATGGTGTCGGTGTTGCGTCAAGGATGGCTGAGCCATGTGCCTTGCATGGCACACGTGTTCAATCTGGTTGTCAAGCGGTTCCTGAAGTCTTCCACCCATCTGCAAGACATCCTAAAAGTGGCCAGGAAACTTTGCATGTACTTCAGCCACTTGTACACCGCAAAGCACACCCTCCTTGAGCTGCAGCAGCAGAACAGCATCCCCCAACATAGGCTGATATGCGACGTTTGCACCTATTGGAATTCCACCCTTCATTCTTGATGATCCAAGTGGACAGGAGCACTTTCCTGTGTAACTTCGATGTCAGCCAGTGGCAGCTCATGTGTGACACCTGCCGTTTGCTCAGGCCCTTTGAAAGGCCACGTTATTTGTCAGTCGACAGTAATACGGGATGAACTACATCATTCCACTGCTTCATGTCCTGGAACAGATGCTGGTAAATCTGGCTGGTCAGGGGACTGGAGATGTGACGCCTAGAAAGATGGCGGCAGAGTTTGATACATTTGTCTGTCAAGATCTCTGCTTACAGTCAGTGAATGGGAACATCATTTATCGCAAGGATATGCAAGTATGTTAACCCCCAGAAGTAGGTCATCGGCATGAAGGAGCAGGCATTTTCACTTCTCAAGGTATGCTCCCAGAAGATTGACCTCTGCACGTCGATGGTCTGCATTGCAAAGCCTGTCTAAAAGAAAAAATCCCGCAGTGCACCCTCTTGGAGGAAACTCTTGATCCGGCACAGGCTGCTTTGCTCCTTCAAAAACAATGGACTCTGTACAGCGTGACACCGATGTATAATTTATCATACACCAGACTGAAAGAGCATTCCAAGCACCTGTCTGCCCATATAGCTGCTGAGAAGCAGAAGGGTCTTGCCATTGAAGTGGGCTCAGAGCTGAACCTAAAAGCCAAATTATCCTGTTTACCTGGACTCAGAGTAAAGGACAGAGATCAACTGGCTTACAGATTTCATCCAAGCCACCACTCACCAAGGCAAGCACAGAGGACCGGATTGTGTGTACATCTTGGTTCTGCGGGATGTACACAGAGGACGATCTATTGGAGGTGTTACCAGAGACATTTGCTTGCCTCCTGCTCTTCCTGTATAATGGCTCCAAGGTGCTCACGGCTATCGTAGGGACGTGGTTCCAAAGAAACTTTGACTGTTTTTTGGGTAAGCTGGTGATCAGTTATCAGGACCTTACGTAGCTAACTGCAATGTGGACCGGGTATGATGTGTCTGGATAAGTGTCGGCCACAGAGCTTGTTTTCTCTGTGCCCATCGAACCTCGCATGGACAATTCTGATGCCATCCACGCAGAGGACTTCAAGACTTTATGGAATGATATTCATAAATCAAAGGATGAGGTAATGTTGGAGGAAGTGGACAATGTATTCCAATGTCTTTACTCATATTTCTTCAGACACTTTAGAATCCACTTATCAGTTCATAGTTATTTGGTCAGTTTTGGCCCCGTAACTGCCCAAATAAGTGAAGTGTGCAGTGATTCTAAGAGCGATGCCTGTCATCTGCATGTCATGACGACTCACAATAATATTTCACTACCATATCAGACTCCCTATGCGTGTTACTGCAAGGCACAGTGTTCTACACCACTATAAAGGCACTCTGCAGCCAGGAAATAGCTGTTTAATGCGATTCACCGCAAATAAATTCATATCGAACCCAATTTTTTCTGAAAAATCAAATTTTTGAAAAATTCGCTCATCTCTACCAATTACAGTGTATCTATTTTCCTAATTTCCTTCAATTGCCTGCAGTACACTTATAATATGCCGGTTTCTTTCATCATATGTCAAAAATGTGGTTTAAAAAAAAAATGCATATTCTGTCTGTAATCCCTCATAGGGTAAGATTCCTATTACAACAATTATCTTTTACAGAGAAACAGAGCCCGATCGTGGGTCCTAAGATATGAAAACCCATTACTAGACAGGAATCCGATTCCTTCCTTCAGCAAGTGGAAATCCAATCAAATAGTTCAAGGATGAAAGGTTTTCTCAAGCAACTCCCTGTTGTGTTAAATAGAAAAAAATATATGTCTAGGAAAATGTAGCATGTGCTGCTTCCTAGACACGATTAGAAGCTCGGTCTAAATAGCTAACAATGCAAAGTGCTAACCCGGAAAATTCAATTTTTCAGGGGGAAAAAATAAATTGATAGATCGTCTCAAAACTTTTCAGTTCCTTTGTATTTTGATTATTATGTTTGCAACGGTTAACTCTTTGCATGCCACATTAGCTGTGTAAAGTTGAACCCATTCCATCTATTTTGTTAGTAGACCATTCAGGAGTCTCATAGATTGCAAGAAACATGTTGCAATAATAACAGTTTATAAGAATTAATTATAACAATAAATAAAATTAACTCATATGGAAGACGCCAATGTCATTGTTCATTCTCATCCTATGATCGTACTTCATAACGCTTGTAGACGTAAAACAGTTGAAGGCCTGACATGGAGGCATCATTCCTGCACATACACTTGAGATAGCTGTGAGCCAAACACTGTTTGACTAAAGCTATTTCTTATTCCCCTATACACAAACATGCCATATCCTTCTGTCCCTTGAATCCAATAGCCCAAACCTTATCTTCTTCAAACATCTACTACTGAGGGTGACACCACCACACACATTAGATGTTTGACCAGTTCCACCCAAATCAGTGAGCTTGGCAAACATTTATCTAATGACTATGACCATCATAACTCTCACGGTACATTTACATGGCAGATTTTGCCTATATCAAAATTCCCCATGGATTTCACTGCAGAAACCCTCTGATTTCTCACGTAGTCTTTTAGTTTGAATGTCGCGGACCCACTTGTGGTTTAGTCCTATTGCTTCTGGCTAAACCACAAAAAGACATCCACTGTGGTTTCCAGCCATGTCCGTGTGGAAATCATGCAAAGAAGGGGCAAGGAATGTTTGCGGAAATAAGCAGCACATCCTCCCACTAGGAAGTACGGTGGCTTAGGGTGGGCCGCACGGTTGCTCAATGGATAGCACTAGTGCCTTGCAGCCCTGGCGTCCTAGGTTCAAATCCGACCATGGACAACATCTACATGAAGTTTGTATGTTCTCCCTGTGTTTGAATGGGGGTACTCTGGTTTCCTTACAACTTAGATTGCGAGCACCATTGGGGAACATTGTGATGCTAATGTCTGCAGAATATGTCAGCACTGTATAAGTGAGTAAAATAAACGAATGGGGGGCTGTTTCCACGTAGTTGTCCTGCAATGTTTGGTGTGTAATCCATGCCAAATTCCACAGACAACACCACCTGAATTTGGATGAAGACAAAGGCTAGATTTTCACATGACATAGCCGTCAATCTCTCCCAACCCCCCAATACATATGTCCGCAAGCTTAGCTTATCTGCCATCAGCAGAAAGTCCAGAGGCCCCCCTATACATCCAGCCAAATTTGATGGGTTTGACAGGTTAAGATTAAGGCTACACAATATTCCAAGGCTACTTTTGGATTAAAGAGAATTGTTGACTTGCAGTGGCTCACCCACTCCTAATATATGGATTAGGTGTACTCTCCACTGGCACACTGTCGGTAAATAACTATAATAGATATAAAGAGAGTTGGAGGGCACTCAAATATCTGATGTTGCAGGGAATTGGCTGATAAATATACGCTTATAACCTATTTATTACAATACTTATAAGCCGACACAACTTCAGTGCCCACAACTAACACAGCCTCGTGGGACGCCGAGAAACAGCGAGACGGCAATGTCCAGCACCCACATCACGTGGGATGCCGAAAGCAGCTCAGCCTGCACTACTTAAACGGCCGCATCATCAATGCCTGAGTTTGGATATACAGCTCCTTCAGCAGTCCATAGGATTGGTAACGTACTACTAAACCAGTTACATTACGTTACAATTCATTGTATTATAGATTTAATGGAGACATTGAGTATCCTTATAGTATAAACAAATTGAGCAATAGAACAGCAAGCTCGTTCTATCAATTATATTTATTTATGCTAGCTATATAACAACAAAGAACTGCTTTTACTAAAAGGATACCAAAGATACCTAATCCAATATATATATATACATACAGTACAGACCAAAAGTTTGGACACACATTCTCATTCAAAGAGTTTTCTTTATTTTCATGACTATGAAGGCATCAAAACTATGAATTAACACATGTGGAATTATATACATAACAAACAAGTGTGAAACAACTGAAAATATGTCATATTCTAGGTTCTTCAAAGTAGCCACCTTTTGCTTTGATTACTGCTAAGTCATGAAAATAAAGAAAACTCTTTGAATGAGAAGGTGTGTCCAAACTTTTGGTCTGTACTGTATATATACAGGGTGGGCCATTTATAATTCCCTTAATAAAATGGGAATGGTTGGTGATATTAACTTCCTGTTTGTGGCACATTATTATATGTGAGGGGGAAAACTTTTCAAGATGGGTGGTGACCATGGCAGCCATTTTGAAGTCAGCCATTTTGAATGTAACTTTTGTTTTTTCAATAGGAAGAGGGTCATTTGACACATCAAACTTATTGGGAATTTCACAAGAAAAACAATGGTGTGCTTGGTTTTAACGTAACTTTATTCTTTCATGAGTCATTTACAAGTTTCTGACCACTTACAAAATGTGTTCAATGTGCTGCCCATTGTGTTGGATTGTCAATGCAACCATTTTCTCCCACTCTTCACACACTGATAGCAACACCGCAGGAGAAATGCTAGCACAGGCTTCCAGTATCCGTAGTTTCAGGTGCTGCACATCTCGTATCATCTGAAGGCAATCGTCTATGCTGTGAAGATATGAGATGTGCAGCACCTGAAACTACGGATACTGGAAGCCTGTGCTAGCATTTCTCCTGCGGTGTTGCTATCAGTGTGTGAAGAGTGGGAGAAGAGGGTTGCATTGACAATCCAACACAATGGGCAGCACATTGAACACATTTTATAAGTGGTCAGAAACTTGTAAATAACTCATGAAAGAATAAAGTTACGTTAAAATCAAGCACATCATTGTTTTTCTTGTGAAATTCCCAATACGTTTGATGTGTCACATGACCCTCTTCCTATTGAAAAAACAAATGTTGGATTCAAAATGGCCGACTTCAAAATGGCCGCCATGGTCACCACCCATCTTGAAAAGTTTACCCCCTCACATATACTAATGTGCCACAAACAGGAAGTTAATATCACCAACCATTTCCATTTTATTAAGGTGTATCCATATAAATGGCCCACCCTGTATATTGATGTCAGTTGAACTGGGAAATACATTTGAATGATTATAATAAGCTAATTTGGAGTTTCAAGAGACCTATCATATCTCAATACTAAACTGGTCAAATATAAGAACATACACTGAACAAAAATATGAACGCAACATTTTCGGTTTTGTTCTGGTCAGAAAACCAGTCAGTATCTGGTGTGGCCACCATTTGCCTCACGCAGTGCAATACATCTCCGTCGCATAGAGTTGATCAGGTTGTTGATAGTGGCCTGTGGAATGTTGGTCCACTCCTCTTCAATAGCTGTTCGAAGTTGCAGAATATTTGCAGGAACTGTAACCGCTGTCGTATACGCCGATCCAGAGCATCCCAAACATGCTCAATGGGTGACATGTCCGGTGAGTATGCTGGCCATGCAAGTACTGGGATGTTTTCAGCTTCCAGGAATTGTGTACAGATGCTTGCAATATGGGGCCAGGCATTATCATGCTGCAACAAAAGGTGATGGTCATGGATGAATGGCACAACAATGGGCCTCATGATCTCATCACGGTATCTCTGTGCATTCAAAATGCCATCAATAAAATGCACCTGTGTTCGTTGTCCATAACATACGTCTGCCCATACCATAACCCCACCGCCACCATGGGCCACTCGATCCACAACGTTGACGTCAGAAAACCGCTCACCCATCTGATGCCACTCACGCTGTCTGCCATCTGCCCTGAACAGTGAAAACCGGGACTCATCTGTGAACAGAAGGCCTCTCCAACGTGTCAGGCGCCATCGAATGTGAGCATTTTCCCACTCAAGTCGGTTACGACGACGAACTGCAGTCAGGTCCAGACCCTGATGAGGACTACGAGCATGCAGATGAGCTTCCCTGAGACGGTTTCTGACAGTTTGTGCAGAAATTCTTTGGTTATGCAAACCGAGTGGTGTAGTTTAGGACGACCAAGATGTGTTGGCGGACTTCGGTACTGGGCATACGAGGTCCATAGCGATTCGCTCAAACGGTACCTCGATGATCGGGAGAGGTACCAAGGGACTGCGGAAAAGGTGCTGGGGGTTAGTTGCCTGGCAGGTCGGGCAAGACTTACAGAATTCGTCCACCTCCTTAAACACACTGGGCCAGTAAAACCGTTGTAGTATCTGGTCCTGTGTTTTCTGCATTCCCAGATGACCCCCGAGAATATGTTGGTGGGCAAACTCTAACACAAGTTTGCGATAAACCTGGGGCACCACCAACTCTTCAATAGGTTCACCCCGCAGCTGGTTTATTCGATACAACATATCCTGCTGAACCACAAAACGGGGGAACACCGACTTTGCCCCAGCTTGTTTTGGTTCACTATCTACTATTAATACATTTTCCCAGGCATGGTATAGGGTGGGGTCCCGGTGTTTTGCAGTACCAAAAATTTCCCCGAAGACATTGAGGTCTGCCAGCTCAGGCCTTGGCGGCAAGTCCTCGACGTCTCCCACCATTACTCAGTGGGGTTGTCTCCCCCTCTTCCACCAAAGTGGTGGTCGCCCCTGCCGCAGGCTCTTCGGCCTCGGGTTCCCAGGGTTCTAACCTCCCCCCAGAGTAAGGCCACTCTGCTGGGGTTACCCCTGTCTTATGGGTCTCAGTCACTTTCGTAGCAGGCCACAGTGCCAGGAAGCCATGGAAGTCTCTCCCTATTACAAGTTCGTAGTGATGTCAGAGAGAGAGTTCATCACCACCACCTAACACTGCTGGCTGTTTTTTATAGGCCTCTCAAAACCCAGCCTGGAACGTGGGGAGTAGTCACCCACCCAGCACTTTGACTACTCCCAGTAAGAGCCGTCCCGAATCAGCTATTACAGCTATACTAAATATGACACATGAAAACTGGCTCTTGCTTCACCGAGGCCAGGAACCTCTGTAACACATACCTTCCATCAACGACGGTCCCTTGTGCCTTCCTACAATATATACATACCGTATTTTTCACCCCATAAGACGCACAGGGGGGGAAATGGCAGTGCGTCTTATGGGGCAAATGCTGTCATTTTTACATCACTAACACTGATAACACTAACCGGCTGCGATGCTGCATAGGGTGGCAATGTAACAGGGGGAGGGAGTAGGGGCTGGAGGCTGGCAACTGCTGGAATCATGGTGGGGCCCGGTGCAGTCACTGTACTCTTACACCGGACCCTGCCGCTCACAGCAGTATTCATATGTAAACTGTAATCCTTAACCTCTTCTTAACGTTAGTTAAAGTAGCGCTATCCCGTGTACTACTACTTACTATCAAGCTCCCGTAGCAGGCAGAGCAGCCAGCAGCTGTAAAGTCACTCACTCATGTCCTGCGCATGCTGCTCCCATTTTATGAATGAAGCAGGTGGAGCAGGCACGTGACGTGAGTGAGTGACGTTATGCTACCAGCCACTCTGCCTGCTATGGTACGGGAGCTTAATAGTAAGTATTAGTACACGGGATAGCGCTACTTTAACTAAAGTTAAGAAGAGGTTAAGGATTACAGTTTTCATATGAATACTTCTGTGAGAGGAGGGGCCCGGTGTATTGGGGGACGCTGTTATGGGCGGGATCTGTGGATGACACATATATAACATAAGATGCTATATATGTGTCATCCACAGATCCCCCCCATAACAGTGCCATCCACAGATCCTCCTCCCCATAACAGTGTCATCCACAGATCCCCTCCCCATAACAGTGCCATCCACAGATCCCCCATAACAGTGCCTTCCACAGATCCCCCATAACAGTATCATCCACAAATCCCCTCCATAACAGTGTCATCCACAGATCCCTCAAAATAGTGTCATCCACAGATCCCCCATAACAGTGTGTCATCCACAGATCCCCCATAACAGTGCCTTCCACAGATCCCCCATAACAGTGCCTTCCACAGATCCCCCATAACAGTGCCTTCCATAGATCCCCATAACAGTATCATCCAAAAATCCCCTCCATAACAGTGTCATCCACAGATCCCCCAAAAAAGTGTTGGTTAAAAAAATAAATTTTCTTATTTTCCTCCTCAAAAACCTAGGTGCGTCTTATGGGCAGGTGCGTCTTATAGGGCGAAAAAGACAGTGTGTATACATATATATTTATACACTGCTCAAAAAAATAAAGGGAACACAAAAATAACACATCCTAGATCTGAGTTAATTAAATATTCTTCTGAAATACTTTGTTCTTTACATAGTTGAATGTGCTGACAAAAAAAATCACACAAAAATAAAAAAATGGAAATCAAATTTTTCAACCCATGGAGGTCTGGATTTGGAGTCACACTCTAAATTAAAGTGGAAAAACACACTACATGCTGATCCAACTTTGATGTAATGTCCTTAAAACAAGTCAAAATGAGGCTCAGTAGTGAGTGTGGCCTCCACGTGCCTGTATGACCTCCCTACAACGCCTGTGCATGCTCCTGATGAGGTGGCGGACGGTCTCCTGAGGGATCTCCTCCCAGACCTGGACTAAAGCATCTGCCAACTCCTGGACAGTCTGTGGTGCAACGTGACGTTGGTGGATAGAGCGAGACATGATGTCCCAGATGTGCTCAATTGGATTCAGGTCTGGGGAACGGGCGGCCCAGTCCATAGCATCAATGCCTTCGTCTTGCAGGAACTGCTGACACACTCCAGCCACATGAGGTCTAGCATTGTCTTGCATTAGGAGGAACCCAGGGCCAACCGCACCAGCATATGGTCTCACAAGGGGTCTGAGGATCTCATCTCGGTACCTAATGGCAGTCAGGCTACCTCTGGCGAGCACATGGAGGGCTGTGCGGCCCTCCAAAGAAATGCCACCCCACACCATTACTGACCTAATGCCAAACCGGTCATGCTGGAGGATGTTGCAGGCAGCAGAATGTTCTCCACGGCGTCTCCAGACTCTGTCACGTCTGTCACATGTGCTCAGTGTGAACCTGCTTTCATCTGTGAAGAGCACAGGGCGCCAGTGGCGAATTTGCCAATCTTAGTGTTCTCTGGCAAATGCCAAATGTCCTGCACGGTGTTGGGCTGTAAGCACAACCCCCACCTGTGGACGTCGGGCCCTCATATCACCCTCATGGAGTCTGTTTCTGACCGTTTGAGCAGACACATGCACATTTTTGGCCTGCTGGAGGTCATTTTGCAGGGCTCTGGCAGTGCTCCTCCTGTTCCTCCTTGCACAAAGGAATGAGGTAACGGTCCTGCTGCTGGGTTGTTGCCCTCCTACGGCCTCCTCCACGTCTCCTGATGTACTGGCCTGTCTCCTGGTAGCGCCTCCATGCTCTGGACACTACGCTGACAGACACAGCAAATCTTCTTGCCACAGCTCGCATTGATGTGCCATCCTGGATAAGCTGCACTACCTGAGCCACTTGTGTGGGTTGTAGACTCCGTCTCATGCTACCACTAGAGTGAAAGCACCGCCAGCATTCAAAAGTGACCAAAACATCAGCCAGGAAGCATAGGAACTGAGAAGTGGTCTGTGGTGACAACCTGCAGAACCACTCCTTTATTAGGGGTGTCTTGCTAATTGCCTATAATTTCCACCTGTTGTCTATCCCATTTGCACAACAGCATGTGAAATTGATTGTCACTCAGTGTTGCTTCCTAAGTGGACAGTTTGATTTCACAGAAGTGTGATTGACTTGGAGTTACATTGTGTTGTTTAAGTGTTCCCTTTATTTTTTTTGAGCAGTGTATATATCAATTTGAATTTATTACATATTCAAGGGGACTATAGATAAGTATTTATTTATGGTATCAATTATGTGATGGTATAAAATATGTATAATATGTAATCATCACCTACAGTATATATGAATTATATATGAATGAATGTAATTATCATGGCCTTCAATTTAATTATTCTCTAAATCAAGTCTATTCCCTAATTGATACCATCATTTGAGATCATATATTTAGTTTTATTTTCAGTGTTATTTTTATTATTGCCTACCTATAAGGATTACTAATTTTATGTAATTTTATGTGATTTTTTACTTTTTTGATAGATTTTTCTACATATTGTAATAAATAGGTTATAAGTAGGGTTGAGCGAACCCGAACAAAAAGCGCTTTCTTGGCGCTTTTTGAAATTCTGCACAGCAGCCAATCAACAAGCGTCATACTACTTGCCCTAAGAAGCCATCACAGCCATGCCTACTAATGGCATGGCTGTGATTGACCACAGCAGCATGTGACCCAGGCTCTATATAAGCTTGGGTCACGTAGCACTGCCCGTCACTCTGCTGTTACAAGTGTAGGGAGAGGATGCTGCTGGACTTGTGATTTCAGGGAGAGCATAGGAGAGAATCTAACTCAGCGATCTACAGACAAATAGTTGTGTGGGTGCAGGGCACTATCGTTTTACCCTGCCCTGAGCTCATTGACCAAAAATACTAACTTTTAGAATTCTGTTAGTTAGGTGGGTGGTGGCGGCGGCCATTTTATGCATGCTCAGTGCACCAGCACTGCATCTGAGCTTTTGGGACATTGCAAATCACAATTTTTTTGGGGCAAACTACAACATCTGTATTAGTCAGTGTGCAATTTAAGCTAGAAATACACCCATCATTTTCTGGGGTTTGAAAAACACACTTTTTTTTCCCAAAAAACAGTATTTGCCAGTTCTGCAAGTGTTAAATTCAAGTTTAATATATACAGCATTCATATCCGGTTAGCAAAAAAAGACTTTTTGTGCAATCTACAACATCTGTATTAGTCAGTGTGCAATTTAAGCTAGAAATACACTCATCATTTTCTGGGGTTTGAAAAACACACTTATTTGACAAAAAAACACTATTTTCAGGCCTTGCAGCATCAGCACGTGTGAAATTACAGGCTAATATACTGCTGTCAAATTCAGTTGCTAAACAAACAGTTGTTTGGGCTCCAAAAATTTAGTTGGCAGCCTTTGATGCAGATGTCATTGTGAGATACACCCTTAATACATTTGGGTTACATTCAGAGATTTTAAATACCACCATTTGGTGCACCAATATTGAATTCAGGCCTACAGAGGTTCAGGCCCTGTGAGATACCACCTCTACATACAGGGGTTTGAATTAGGCATTTTAAATACAGTCATTTTAAATGCCGTCATTTTGTGCAAAGAGATATTTACTTCACGTCTACAGAGGTTCAGGCCCTCTGAGATACTACCTCAACATACGGGGGTTTGAATTAGCCATTTGAAATACAGCCATTTGAAATACAGCCTTTTTGTGCAAAAATATATATTTACTTCAGGCCTACAGAGGTTCAGGCCCTATGAGATACTATGTCTACATACAGGGGTTTGAATTAGCCATTTGAAATACAGCCATTTGAAATACAGCCTTTTTGTGCAAAGATATATTTACTTTAGGCCTACACAGGTTCAGACCATGTGAGATACCCCCCTACATACAGGGGTTTGAATTAGGCATTTGAAATACAGCCATTTGAAATACAGCCTTTTTGTGCAAAGATATATTTACTTTAGGCCTACACAGGTTCAGACCATGTGAGATACCCCCCTATATACAGGGGTTTGAATTAGGCATTTGAAATACAGCCTTTTTGTGCAAAGATATATTTACTTCAGGCCTATACTGATTCAGGGCGTGTGAGATCCCCTCTATACATACAGGGGTTTCAATCAGGCATTTGAAATACAGTCATTTGAAATACAGCCTTTTTGTGAAAAGATATATTTACTTCAGGCCTACACTGATTCAGGGCGTGTGTGATCCCCCCTATACATACAGGGTTTTGAATCAGGCATTTGAAATACAGCCATTTGGTGCAAATACATTTTTAATTCAGGCCTACACTGATTCAGGGCGTGTGTGATCCCCCCTATACATACAGGGGTTTTATTCAGCCATTTGAAATACAGCCATTTGAAATACAGCCATTTAAAATACAGCCATTTTGTGCAAAGAAATCTTTAATTGAGGCCTAGTCTGGTTTAGGCCGTGTGAGATACACCCTTTACATACTGTCGTTCTTTTTTACTATTAATTAAACACCAATTTAGGGCAAGATCCCAAATTCAAAAAATATGAGGAGAGCGTCAAATAAGGAACGTGGCCCAGGTCGTGGTGCTGCTGGTAGAGCTCCTGTTGCAGGGAGAGGACGTGGTCGATCTGTGCCAGCTACACGCACAAGTGAAACCCCTTCCTCAGGTGCGAGTAGGCGACAAAACCTGCAGCGGTATTTGGTCGGGCCTAATGCTGCTCTACGAATGGTGAGGCCTGAACAAGTACAGGCGATAGTAGATTGGGTTGCTAACAGTGGATCCAGTTCCTTCACATTGTCTCCCACCCAGTCTCATGCTGAAAGACCACAGTTGGCACCTGCAGCCGATGTCCATCAGTCTTTCACCTCACCCCCTTGCAAATCAGCCAAGCAGTCTGAGCCCCAGGTCATGCAGCAGTATCTTCTGCTTTTTGATGACTCTGTTATCAGGGTTTCCCAGGGCCATCCACCTAGCCCTGCCCCAGAAGTGGAAGAGATTGAGTGCACCTATGCCCAACCACTTATTTTTCAAGATGAGTACATGGGAGGACCATCGCAGCACATCTCGGATGATGACGAAACACAGGTGCCAACTTTCGAAAGCGTGCAGACCGACAAGGAATTCAGGGGTGAAGACTGGGTGGAAGATGATGTGGAGGACGATGAGGTCCTCGACCTCATATGGAATCAAGATCATGCGAGTGACCGATGTAGTTCGGAGGAAGAGGCGGTGGTCGCACAGAGCCACCAGCACAGCAGAAGAGGGAGCAGGGTGCAAAAGCCCAGCGGCGGTCCTCTAGACAGTACGCCTCCTACTGCCCACCGCAGCAAGGGACCGAGCACACCAAAGCCAGCTCCAAGTAGTTCCCTGGCGTGGCAGTTCTTCAGACAATGTGCTGACGACAAGACATGAGTGGTTTGCACGCTGTGCAATCAGAGCCTGAAGAGAGGCATAAACGTTCTCAACCTGAGTACAACCTGCATGACCAGGCATTTAAGTGCAAAGCACGAGCTGCAGTGGAGTAGACACCTCAAAAAACAAGAAAGGTCTCTGGCTCCTCCTGCTTCCTCTTCTGCTGCAGTCGCGGCCTCTTCACCCACCTCTGGAGTGACAGTGCCACCTGGCACCCCACAAACAGAGGATCTGCCAGCAACACCAACACCTAGGTCACCAAGCATCTCCACAATGTCACACGGAAGCGTTCAGCTCTCCATATCCCAAACGCTGGAGAGGAAGAGGAAGTACCCTCCTACCCACCCGCGAACCCTAGCCCTGAATGCCAGCATTTCTAAATGACTTGCCTTTGAAATGCTGTCATTCTGTCTGGTGGAGATGGATAGTTTTAAAGGCCTAATGCCGGTGGCTGTCCCACAGTACGTCGTGCTCAGTCGCCACTACTTTTCAAGGCGAGCCATCCCTTCCCTTCACAACCAAGTAGGGGACAAAATCAGGTGTGCACTCCGCAACGCCATCTGTGGCAAGGTGCACCTGACTACGGATACGTGGACCAGTAAGCACGGTCAGGGCCGTTATATCTCCATAACAGCACACTGGGTAAATGCAGTGGCGGCTGGGCCTGAGGTGGATAGCAGTTTGGCGCATGTCCTTCCACCACTGAGGATTGCAGGGCCCTTCAGTTTGCCTCCTGTTGCTTTCTCCTCCTACTCCGCTTCCTCATCCTCTACCAGCTCCTCTTCCGGTCAGCGTAACACCTTCACCACCAACTTCAGCACAGCCAGGGGTAAATGACAGCAGGCAGTTTTAAAACTTATCTGTTTGGGGGACAAACCCCACACCGCGCAGGAGCTGTGGACGGGCCTTGAACAACAGACCGATGAGTGGTTTGTGCCAGTCAGCCTCAAGCCGGGCCTGGTGGTGTGCGATAATGGGTGAAATCTCGTAGCAGCTCTGGGACTAGCCGGTTTGACGCACATTCCTTGCATGGCGCATGTGCTGAATTTGGTGGTGCAGAGATGCCTTAAAAATTACCCCGACATGTCAGAGCTGCTGCATAAAGTGCTGACCGTCTGTGCGCGCTTTTGCCGTTCTCACCTTGCTGCTGCTCGCTCGTCAGCGCTGCAGCGTAACTTCGGCCTTCCCGCTCACCGTCTCATATGCGACGTGCCCACAAGGTGGAACTCCTCCTTGCACATTCTGGCCAGACGGTGCGAGCAGCAGCAGGCGATAGTGGAGTTTCAGCTGCAGCACGCACGGGTGAGTCGCTCGGCGTAACAGCACCACTTCACCACCAATGGCTGGGCCTCCATGCGAGACCTGTGTTCCTTGTTGCGCTGTTTCGAGTACTCCACCAACATGGCCAGTGCCGATAACGCCGTTCTCAGCGTTACTATCTAACTTCTATGCCTCCTTGAAAAAACACTCCTGGCGATGATGGAAGAGGATGTGGCACAGGAGGAGGAGGAGGAGGAGGTGAAAGAGGGATCATTTCGTAGGTTTTCCGGACAGTCATTCCCAAGTGGCTCCGAGGGTGGGTTCCTGCACCCACAAACCCAAGGTACACAATTGTCCAGCCAGGGCACAGTTCTGGAGGATGAGGAGGTGGAGGATGAGGAGGAGGAGAAGATGCAGGAGGAGGAACCATGTTCACAGCAGGGTGGCACCCAGACCAGCTCATGGCCATCACTTGTGCGTGGATGGGGGGATACAGAGGACACAGACGATACACCTCCCACAGAGGACAGCTTTTCGTTGCCTCTGGGCAGCCTTGCACTCATGAGCGATTACATGCTGCAGTGTCTCTGCAACGACCGCAGAGTTGCCCACATTCTAACTTGTACTGATTACTGGGTGGCCACGCTGCTGGATACGCTAAGGACAACGTACCGTCCTTAATTCAGTCACTGGAGCGTGATCGTAAGATGCGCGAGTACAAGCATTCCCACCTGACAGCGGGGGCACAGTGGAAGCACAAGGCGAAGGCAGAGGACGAGAAAGAGGTCGCCAACGCAGCTGGGGCACCGCCAGCACCTCAGAAGGCAGGGTTAGCATGGCCGACATGTGGAAAAGCTTTGTCAGCACGCCACAACAACCAGCACCTCCAGCTGATATGGAACGTCTTAGCAGGAGGCAGCATTTCAGCAACATGGTGGAGCAGTATATGTGCACACGCCTACACGTACTGAATGACGGGTCTGCCCCCTTCAACTTCTGGGTCTCCAAATTGGGCACATGGCCTGAGCTTGCCCTTTACGCCTTGGAGGTGCCGGCCTGCCCTTCAGCCAGTGTATTATCTGAACTTGTGTTTAGCACGGCAGGGGGCGTTATTACAGACAAGCGCAGCCGCCTGTCTACAGCCAACGTGGACAAGCTCATGATCATTAAAATGAACCAGGCTTGGATCCCACAAGACTTGTCTGTACCTTGTGCAGAATAGACATTTATGCCACCATTAAACATACATTCTTGTACTCAAGTCAAGTGCAATGATTCTTTGTTTTCTTTTTTTTTTTTTTGTCACAATATTTTGGGGGCTACCTACCCAATAAAAAAAAAACATTGTTGGCTACCTCCTCCTCCTCCATTGCTGCCTGCACCTACAACACCACATTCACTGCCTCCTCAACCTCCAATTCCATATCCACCTCCTTCTCTGAGTTGCAGGTTAATAATTTGTAATTTTTAGTTATTTTATTTTAAGTTATTTCCCTATCAACATTTGTTTGCAGAGCAGTTGCCATGCTCTTATGCACATTTTACTGCCTTTTACATCCCTCTAGCTTTTTCAAGGACTATTTTATAGCCATTTTAACGCAAAAAAAAGTGCCAATTTTAGTGCCCTAAATTGAAAAAATTCTTATTTTCAATTGTCGGGTGACATTTTACCATTTTTGGCGTATACAAACCCCTGCTGAGCCTGGGTGACAGGGGCCTAAATCTCTCAAAATCGTCTCTTGTATTGCTGGGTGACATGAACCCTCTTTTGCCGTGAATGAACCCCTGCTGTGCCTGGGTGACAAGGGCCTAAATCTCTCAAAATGCTCTGTTCTATTGCTGGGTGACATGAACCCCCTTTTGCTGTGAATGAACCCCTGCTGTGCCTGGGTGATAGGGGCCTAAATTTAGTGAAAACATCTGCTACTGATCGAAAGATGCGCGACTACAAGCGCACGCTGATGATAGCATTCCCACCTGACAGCGGGGGCACAGTGGAAGCACAAGGTGAAGGCAGAGGAGGAGGAAGAGGTCGCCAACGCAGCTGGGGCACCACCAGCACCTGAGAAGGCAGGGTTAGCATGGCCAAAATGTGGAAAAGCTTTGTCAGCCTTGGAGGTGCTGACCTGCCCTGCAGCCAGTGTATAGTGTGAACGTGTGTTTAGCACGGCAGGGAGCATTATCACAGGCCGCAGCCAATGTGGACAAGCTTACGTTTATTAAAATGAACCAGGCATGGATCCCACAGGACTTGTCCGTACCTTGTGCAGAATAGACATTTATACCAGCCTCAACCATCCATTCTTGTACTCAAGTGCACTTATTCTTTGTTTTATTTTGTTATATGTCCCAATATTTTGGGGGATAGCCCAATTTAAAAATAAAAAATAACACAAATCAGTGTTGGCTACTAGGGATGAGCGAACCCGAACTGTATAGTTCGGGTTCGTACCGAATTTTGGGGTGTCCGTGACACGGACCCGAACCCGAACATTTTCGTAAAAGTCCGGGTTCGGGTTCGGTGTTCGGCGCTTTCTTGGCGCTTTTTGAAAGGCTGCAAAGCAGCCAATCAACAAGCGTCATACTACTTGCCCCAAGAGGCCATCACAGCCTTGCAAACTATTGGCATGGCTGTGATTGGCCAGTGCAGCATGTGACCCAGCCTCTATATAAGCTTGGGTCACGTAGCGCTGCACGTCACTCTGCTGATTCAAGCATAGGGAGAGGTTGCAGCTGCGACGTTAGGGCGAGATTAGGCAGATTAACTCCTCCAAAAGACTTCATTCTGCGATCGATCTGCAGCTGTGGATCATTGAAGTGCTATTATTGACTTGCTCACTTTTTTGAGGCTGCCCAGAGCGTTTTTAGATCACTTTTTTTCTGGGGTGATCGGCGGCCATTTTGTGACTTGTGGTGCGCCAGCACGAGCTATCACCAAGTGTATTTAACCATCGATAGTGTGGTTATTTTGTGCTATATCCTACATCAGCTGCAGGCTGAGCCTGTGTCACCGAAGTGCATTTAACCATCAACAGTCTGGTTATTTTTTGGCCATATACTACATCAGCTGCAGGCTGAGCCTGTTTCACCCAAGTGCATTTAACCATCAACAGTCTGATTATTTTTTAGCCATATACTACATCAGCTGCAGGCTGAGCCTGTGTCACCCAAGTGCATTTAACCATCAACAGTGTGGTTATTTTTTGGCCATATATTACATCAGGGGCAAGTTGAGCCTGTCACCCAGCGCCTAAAAAATAGACCTGACATTTCTATTCAACCAAATCTGCACAGTTTTAGCTTGTCAAGTTATTTGTAGTGACCGTCAAAGCAGACTTTTTGTTCTGGGTTGAAAAAGCATTCCCAAATTTGCCATTCTGAAAATAACTAGTTTGTGGTATTTCAGGCCTACTTGAAATCTATCCCAAAAAGAAAATCTTACATTGAAGTTATTGATAGTGTCATTCAGAAAAACCTAAGACACACGCTAGCGTGCTGATAGAAGTGTCATTCTGTGATTAAACCTATAACTGTCACACAGAGCAAAAAAAAACAGGTCTCACATCTCTATTCAACCAAATCTGCACAGTTTTAGCTGGTCAAGTTATTTGTAGTGACCGTCAAAGCAGACTTTTTGTTCTGGGTTGAAAAAGCATTCCCAAATTTGCCATTCTCAAAATTGTGGTGAACGGGAACAATGAGGAAAACATCTAATAAGGGACGCGGACGTGGACATGGTCGTGGTGGTGTTAGTGGACCCTCTGGTGCTGGGAGAGGACGTGGTCGTTCTGCCACAGCCACACGTCCTAGTGAACCAACTACCTCAGGTCCCAGTAGCCAGCAGAATTTACAGCGATATTTGGTGGGGCCCAATGCCGTTCTAAGGATGGTAAGGCCTGAGCAGGTACAGGCATTAGTCAATTGGGTGGCCGACAGTGGATCCAGCACGTTCACATTATCTCCCACCCAGTCTTCTGCAGAAAGCGCACAGATGGCGCATGAAAACCAAGCCCATCGGTCTGTCACATCACCCCCATGCATATCAGGGAAACTGTCTGAGCCTTAAGTTATGCAGCAGTCTCTTATGCTGTTTGAAGACTCTGCTGCCAGGGTTTCCCAAGGGCATCCACCTAGCCCTTCCCCAGGGGTGGAAGAGATAGAATGCACTAACGCACAACCACTTATTTTTCCTGATGATGAGGACATGGGAATACCACCTCAGCACGTCTCTGATGATGACGAAACACAGGTGCCAACTGCTGCGTCTTTCTGCAGTGTGCAGACTGAACAGGAGGTCAGGGATCAAGACTAGGTGGAAGACGATGCAGGGGACGATGAGGTCCTAGACCCCACATGGAATGAAGGTCGTGCCACTGACTTTCACAGTTCGGAGGAAGAGGCAGTGGTGAGACCGAGCCAACAGCGTAGCAAAAGAGGGAGCAGTGGGCAAAATCAGAACACCCGCCGCCAAGAGACTCCGCCTGCTACTGACCGCCGCCATCTGGGACCGAGCACCCCAAAGGCAGCTTCAAGGAGTTCCCTGGCATGGCACTTCTTCAAACAATGTGCTGATGACAAGACCCGAGTGGTTTGCACGCTGTGCCATCAGAGCCTGAAGCGAGGCATTAACGTTCTGAACCTTAGCACAACCTGCATGACCAGGCACCTGCATGCAAAGCATGAACTGCAGTGGAGTAAACACCTTAAAAACAAGGAAGTCACTCAGGCTCCCCCTGCTACCTCTTCTGCTGCTGCCGCCTCGGCCTCTTCTACTGCTGCCGCCGCCTCGGCCTCTTCTGCTGCTGCTGCCGCCGCCTCGGCCTCTTCCTCCGCCTCTGGAGGAACGTTGGCACCTGCCGCCCAGCAAACATGGGATGTACCACCAACACCACCACCTGCGTCACCAAGCATCTCAACCATGTCACACGGCAGCGTTCAGCTCTCCATCTCACAAACATTTGAGAGAAAGCGTAAATTCTCACCTAGCCACCCTCGATCCCTGGCCCTGAATGCCAGCATTTCTAAACTACTGGCCTATGAAATGCTGTCATTTAGGCTGGTGGACACACACAGCTTCAAACAGCTCATGTCACTTGCTGTCCCACAGTATGTTGTTCCCAGCCGCCACTACTTCTCCAAGAGAGCCGTGCCTTCCCTGCACAAACAAGTGTCCGATAAAATCAAGTGTGCACTGCGCAACGCCATCTGTGGCAAGGTCCACCTAACCACAGATACGTGGACTAGTAAGCACGGCCAGGGACGCTATATCTCCCTAACTGCACACTGGGTAAATGTAGTGGCGGCTAAGCCCCAGGCGGAGAGCTTTTTGGTGCACGTCCTTCCGCCGCCAAGGATCGCAGGGCAGCATTCTTTGCCTCCTGTCTCCTCCTCCTCCTACTCAGCTTCCTCCTCCTCTTCTTCCACCTGCTCATCCAGTCAGCCACACACCTTCACCACCAACTTCAGCACAGCACGGGGTAAACTTTAGCAGGCCATTCTGAAACTCATATGTTTGGGGGACAGGCCCCACACCGCACAGGAGTTGTGGCGGGGTATAGAACAACAGACCGACGAGTGGTTGCTGCCGGTGAGCCTCAAGCCCGGCCTGGTGGTGTGCGATAATGGGCGAAATCTCGTTGCAGCTCTGGGACTAGCCGGTTTGACGCACATCCCTTGCCTGGCGCATGTGCTGAATTTGGTGGTGCAGAAGTTCATTCGCAACTACCCCGACATGTCAGAGCTGCTGCATAAAGTGCGGGCCGTCTGTTCGCGCTTCCGGCGTTCACACCCTGCCGCTGCTCGCCTGTCTGCGCTACAGCGTAACTTCGGCCTTCCCGCTCACCGCCTCATATGCGACGTGCCCACCAGGTGGAACTCCACCTTGCATATGCAGGACAGACTGTGCGAGCAGCAGCAGGCCATAGTGGAGTTTCAGCTGCAGCACGCACGGGTCAGTCGCACTGTGGATCAGACCCACTTCACCACCAATGACTGGGCCTCCATGCGAGACCTGTGTGCCCTGTTGCGCTGTTTCGAGTACTCCACCAACATGGCCAGTGGCGATGACGCCGTTATCAGCGTTACAATACCACTTCTATGTCTCCTTGAGAAAACACTTAGGGCGATGATGGAAGAGGAGGTGGCCCAGGAGGAAGAGGAGGAAGAGGGGTCATTTTTAGCACTTTCAGGCCAGTCTCTTTGAAGTGACTCAGAGGGAGGTTTTTTGCAACACTAGAGGCCAGGTACAAATGTGGCCAGACAGGGCCCACTACTGGAGGACGAGGAGGACGGGGATGAGGAGGAGGTGTAGGAGGATGAGGATGAAGCATGTTCACAGCGGGGTGGCACCCAAAGCAGCTCGGGCCCATCACTGGTGCGTGGCTGGGGGGAAACACAGGACGATGACGATACGCCTCCCACAGAGGACAGCTTGTCCTTACCTCTGGGCAGCCTGGCACACATGAGCGAATACATGCTGCAGTGCCTGCGCAACGACAGCAGAGTTGCCCACATTTTAACGTGTGCGGACTACTGGGTTGCCACCCTGCTGGATCCCCGGTACAAAGACAATGTGCCCACCTTACTTCCTACACTGGAGCGTGATAGGAAGATGCGCGAGTACAAGCGCACGTTGGTAGACGCGCTACTGAGAGCATTCCCAAATGTCACAGGGGAACAAGGGGAAGCCCAAGGCGAAGGCAGAGGAGAAGCAAGAGGTCGCCAACGCAGCTGTGTCACGCCCAGCTCCTTTGAGGGCAGGGTTAGCATGGCAGAGATGTGGAAAAGTTTTGTCAACACGCCACAGCTAAGTGCACCACCACCTGATACGGAACTTGTTAGCAGGAGGCAACATTTCACTAACATGGTGGAACAGTACCTGTGCACACCCCTCCACGTACTGACTGATGGTTCGGCCCCATTCAACTTCTGGGTCTCCAAATTGTCCACGTGGCCAGAGCTAGCCTTTTATGCCTTGGAGGTGCTGGCCTGCCCGGCGGCCAGCGTTTTGTCTGAACGTGTATTCAGCACGGCAGGGGGCGTCATTACAGACAAACGCAGCCGCCTGTCTACAGCCAATGTGGACAAGCTGACGTTCATAAAAATGAACCAGGCATGGATCCCACAGGACCTGTCCATCCCTTGTGCAGATTAGATATTAACTACCTCCCCTTAACAATATATTATTCTACTCCAGGGCACTTCCTCATTCAATACTATTTTTAATTTCATTTTACCATTATATTGCGGGGCAACCCAAAGTTGAATGAACCTCTCCTCTGTCTGGGTGCCGGGGCCTAAATGTGTGACAGTGGCCTGTTCCAGTGGTGGGTGACGTGAAGCCTGATTCTCTGCTATGACATGAATACAGATTCTGCGCTGACATAAGGCCAGATTCTCTGTTACGGGACCGCTCTCCTCTGCCTGGGTGCCTGGGCCTAAATGTGTGACAGTGGCCTGTTCCAGTGGTGGCTGACGTGAAGCCTGATTCTCTGCTATGACATGAATACAGATTCTGCGCTGACATAAGGCCAGATTCTCTGTTACGGGACCGCTCTCCTCTGTCTGGGTGCTGGGGCCTAAATGTGTGACAGTGGCCTGTTCCAGTGGTGGGTGACGTGAAGCCTGATTCTCTGCTATGACATGAAGACAGATTCTGTGCTGACATAAGGCCAGATTCTCTGTTACGGGACCGCTCTCCTCTGTCTGGGTGCCGGGGCCTAAATGTGTGACAGTGGCCTGTTCCAGTGGTGGGTGACGTGAAGCTTGATTCACTGCTATGACATGAAGACTGATTCTGCGCTGACATGAAGCCAGATTCTCTGCTATGGCATGAAGAGACTGATTCTCTGCTGACATGAAGCCAGATTCTTTGCTATGGCATGAAGAGACTGATTCTCTGCTGACGTGAAGCCAGATTCTCTGCTATGGGACCTCTGTCCAATTGATATTGGTTCATTTTTATTTTTTTAATTTTTATTTTAATTAATTTCCCTATCCACATTTGTTTGCAGGGGATTTACCTACATGTTGCTGCCTTTTGCAGCCCTCTAGCTCTTTCCTGGGCTGTTTTACAGCCTTTTTAGTGCCCAAAAGTTCGGGTCCCCATTGACTTCAATGGGGTTCGGGTTCGGGACGAAGTTCAGATCTGGTTCGGATCCCAAACCCGAACATTTCCGGGAAGTTCGGCCGAACTTCTCGAACCCGAACATCCAGGTGTTCGCTCAACTCTATTGGCTACCTATTCCTTCTTCACCGCCGCTTCCACCTACACCGCCACGTCAACCTACGCCGCCACATTCACCCATCCACCGCCTCCTCAACCTCCTACTCCTAGATCCAGATTGTTATTTTTTATTTTTCTGTATTTTATGTTATTTTAAGTCATTTCCCTATCCACATTTGTTTGCAGAACAGTTGCCATGCTCTTAAGCACCTTTTGATGCATTTTGCAGCCCTCTAGCCCTCTAGTAATGATATTTATTAGTCATTTCCCTGCAACATCAGATATTTGAGTTCCCTCCAACTCACTTTATATCTATTATACTTTTGGATAAAGACTGTGTAATTGCCAGTGATTTCACATTGCTTTCTCTCTAACGATAAATTTCTCCAGCGCCGTAATGGTCTTGCTCTACACAGGAGAAGGTTACTACAGTGCAAAAGCACTGTGTGAATATGACCTGCGGCCTGCGAGTACAATACCCGCAGGTCAATACCCACAAAGTGAGCTATCTGACAGAAGCAATAAGGTATCTTCACTTTTAGAGACACAGCTAAATGGCCAGCAAGGAAGCAATCGTTTGTTTTTTTTTTTTCCCAAGAGGTTCTCAAATGTGTAGGAAAATCTATGTGACTTCAGGCTCCTCCTACTTCCGATGTGGCTTCTTGATCATCCCCATGGACTGAAAATGCAGGCAGTAAATAGCTATAACGGACATTTCCACAGCAGGAGGTTTTCAGGGCACTGCTGTACTTGGCATGTTTAACATATTCATGGCAGGAAGAGACCAGAAAACCCTAGTGCTTGCTAAGTTTGGATTACTTTATAGAAAAAAAGTCTTACAGGAAGTCTAAGTATAGCCCTAGCCAAACATTATATTATTTATATTGTAATCAATGTCTTTCGAAACTGGGTGACATCACATAATATTCCCTTAAAGGGGCTAACTAAGACAATAACCCCTTCTTTAGAATAAAGCCACCCTAAATATTGTTTGCTACATGGGGAATGCAGTATGACTCTATGTCTATAACATTCCGTCTGCCTGTAGCCACCACTAGAGGGAGCTTACTGCATATTTTGCTGTAACATAGTAACATAGTTTATAAGGCTGAAAAAATACATCTGTCAATCCATTTCAGCCTTTTATCCTGCAAGTTGATCCAGTGGAAGGCAAAAAAAAACCTGTGAGGTAGAAGCCAATTTTTCCCACTTTTCCTCTCAGGCAATCAGAATAACTCCCTGGATCAACGACCCCTCTCTAGTAGCTATAGCCTGTAATATTATTACACTCCAGAAATACATCCAGGCCCCTCTTGAACTCTTTTAGTGAATTCACCATCACCACCTCCTCAGGCAGAGAGTTCCATAGTCTTACTGCTCTTACCGTAAAGAATCCTCTTCTATGTTTGTGTACAAAACTTCTTTCCTCCAGACGCAGAGGATGTCCCCTCGTCACAGTCCTGGGGATAAATAGATGATGGGAGAGATTTCTGTACTGACCCCTGATATATTTATGCATAGTTATTAGATTTCACCTGAGTTGTCTTTTTACTAAAGTGAATAACCCTAATTTTGATAATCTTTCTGGGTACTGTAGTCCACTCATTCCAGTTATTACTTTAGTTTCCCTCCTCTCAGGGGCATTGCTAGGGTCTCAAAAGATCTGGGGCCCAAGCCTCAATGAATATTGTCCTGCTGCTCGCTGTGCCCCCCAATACCCTAAATATTATCCTGAAGAAGAAATATTAGTGCCCCCCATATTAAAAGTGATCCTCATAGTCCCACCAATAGTAATTACCTTCTAGAATGCCCTCATTAGTAATACTGCCCCCTACAGGACCCCAACTGTTATAAAGAGTGCCCCCATTAGTAGCCCTCCAGTATTAATAATACCCTCACAGAGCCCCAAGTAGAAATAAGGCCTCCTATTGTTCCCCAGTGGTAATAAAGCTCTCTACAGACCCCTCAGTAGTAGTAATAAGGCAGATCTATAAGTCACTCCTATAGAGCCCACAGTAGTAATAAAAATGCCTATAATGTCCCCTGGATTTATAATACCCCTACAGTGCCCCCAGTATTTATACTGCCCCCTACTGTTATAATGCTCTCCCTGCAGTGTCCCCAGTATTTATAATGCCCCCTGCAGTGCCCCTTGTAGTTATATTCCTCCCTTCACCATACAATCCCATGTAAATCACATCACACCATCTGGCCTGCCCCCTCCAAAATACAGTCCCATGTAAATAACATCACCTCCTCCCCAGCCGCATTCAACATACAGTCCCATGTAAACAGCATCCCTCCCATTTACCCCTAACATACAATCCCAGTTAAATAACCACAACTCCCAGCATTGATCTGCCTATTCCTTCACTTACCTCTCCTCATGTAGCAGACTTCACTACAGCTTCTTCCCCCAGGACCTCTCCTCTTCACTGCCCTCCTCTCCTGCACTGGTCACATGATGGTGACATCATCGCAGGTCCTTTTCAACCACTCCCTGTTTTACTGGTCACATGACCTGTGATGTCATCACAGGTCCTTCAGCTCTTCCAGTGTATTAGATTCAATTGTTGTCACGGATGGTGTACAGGAAACAAGACAATGCAATATAATCAATGACTCACTGGATCCACAACTAAGGAACAGCACTTATCTTGCAGAGGACTAGGAAAAAGGAACAGCATGCACACACACTCCAGGAAGTTGTATAAGCCGCACACTACTGCATTATGGGGAGGAACTTAAAGGGAAGCAATCAGTCCAACTGCATGACAGCTGAGATAGACTAACGAGATGAGGAACTAAAACCAAAACAAAGAAACTCAAGGAGGAGGATCTGGAAGGCTCCTGTCAGAGCTTCTCAGCTGTCTGGTTGTGACAGTACCCCTCCCTCTACGAGTGGACTCCGGACACTCAGAGCCCACCTTCTCAGGATGGGACCTATGGAAAGCCCTGATGAGACGAGTGGCCTTAATGTCCGTCACTGGGACCCACATCCTCTCCTCAGGACCATAACCCTCCCAATGAACGAGGTACTGGAGGGAACCGCGGACAAGACGAGAATCCACAATGCTAGAGACCTGAAATTCAAGATTTCCATCAACCATAATCGGAGAAGGAGGCAAAGGCGAGGGTACAATAGGTTGAACATAAGGTTTCAATAAGGACTTATGAAAAACATTATGGATCTTCCAAGTCTGAGGAAGATCAAGACGGTAGGCTACAGGATTGATGACAGACAGGATCTTGTAAGGCCCAATAAACCTAGGACCCAACTTCCAGGAGGGAACCTTCAATTTGATATTTTTGGTAGACAACCACACCAGATCACCAACATTCAGGTCCGGACCAGGCACACGTCTCTTATCTGCCACACGCTTATATCTCTCACTCATGCTCTTTAGATTATCCTGAATCTTTTGCCAAATAGATGACAAAGACGAGGAGAATCTGTCCTCATCAGGTAAACCAGAAGACCCCTCTCCCGAGAAAGTCCCAAACTGCGGATGAAACCCATATGCACCAAAAAATGGTGACTTATCAGAGGACTCCTGACGACGGTTATTTAAAGCAAACTCAGCAAGGGACAAAAAAGAACACCAATCCTCCTGATTCTCCGCCACAAAACAGCGCAGATATGTCTCCAGATTCTGATTGACGCGCTCTGTCTGGCCATTCGACTGCGGGTGGAAAGCAGAAGAGAATGACAACCGAACCCCCAAGCGTGAACAGAAAGCCTTCCAGAATCTGGAAACAAACTGCGTGCCCCTATCAGAGACTATGTCTGAAGGAATACCATGCAATTTGACAATGTGGTCAATAAATGCCTGCGCCAGCGTCTTAGCATTGGGCAAACCAGGAAAAGGGATGAAATGCACCATTTTGCTAAAACGGTCCACCACCACCAGAATCACAGTCTTCCCCGAGGAACGAGGCAAGTCCGTTATGAAGTCCATGGACAGATGTGTCCAAGGACGGGAAGGAATGGGTAAGGGAAGGAGAGGACCTGATGGCCGTGAATGAGGGACTTTGGCACGAGCGCAAGTCTCGCAAGCTGCCACAAACCCCTCAACCGACTTACGAAGCGCAGGCCACCAGAATCTCCGAGCGATGAGATCCAGTGTGGCTCTTGCCCCCGGGTGCCCAGCAAGGACCGTATCGTGGTGTTCCTTAAAAATCTTGTGTCTCAAAGCGAGAGGCACAAACAACCTCCCAGGAGGACAAAGATCAGGAGCCTCTGACTGGGCTGCCTGCACCTCTGCCTCCAATTCAGGAAAAAGAGCAGAGCCCACCACACCTTCAGCCAAAATGGGACCCGGGTCTTCAAAATTCCCACCTCCCAGGAAAACAACGTGACAGGGCATCTGCCTTCACATTCTTAACCCCAGGGCGGAACGTGACAACAAAATTAAACCTTGAAAAGAACAAAGACCATCTGGCCTGTCTCGGGTTCAGACGCTTGGCTGACTCCAAGTGGGCCAGATTTTTATGGTCAGTAAACACGGTAATAGGGTGTCTGGCTCCCTCTAGCCAATGGCGCCATTCCTCAAAAGCCAACTTGATGGCCAACAATTCCCTATCTCCCACATCATAATTTCTCTCTGCGGAGGAGAGTTTCTTCGAGAAAAAGGCACACGGTTGCCATTTGGCAGGGGAGGAACCCTGAGACAAGACCGCACCCATCCCTACCTCAGAAGCATCAACCTCAACTATGAAGGGTAACGAAATATCAGGTTGTACCAGGATGGGAGCGGAAGCAAAACTCTCCTTGATATTAGAAAAGGCCTTACGCGCCTCTACCGACCAGGAAGAAAAATCTACCCCCTTTCTGGTCATATCAGTGAGTGGTTTAACAACAGAGGAATAATTCAAAATAAATTTCCTGTAATAATTGGCAAAGCCCAAAAAAGGCATCAGCGCCTTCTGATTCTCAGGAAGCTCCCACTCAAGCACAGCGCGGACCTTCTCGGGGTCCATGCGAAAACCAGAAGCGGAGAGAAGAAACCCCAGAAATTGAATTTCTGGAACCGCAAACACACATTTTTCCAGTTTCGCGTATAATTTATTCTCCCGCAGGATGAGCAAGACCTGACGTAAGTGTTCCTTATGAGTCTTGAAATCAGGAGAAAAAATCAAAATGTCATCCAAATACACTAATACAAATTTTCCCATTAAATGATAAAAAATGCTGTTCACGAAATGCTGAAAAACGGCTGGGGCATTCATCAAACCAAAAGGCATAACCAAATTCTCAAAATGGCCCTCAGGGGTATTGAAAGCCGTCTTCAATTCGTCTCCTTCTCTGACCCTGACCAGGTTGTATGCCCCTCTTAGGTCTAATTTGGAAAAGACTTTAGCCCCAACAACCTGGTTAAACAGGTCCGGGATCAGAGGAAGCGGATAAGGGTCACGAATAGTGATACTGTTCAGCTCCCTGAAATCCAGACAAGGTCTTAAAGAACCATCTTTTTTCTTAACAAAGAAAAAACCAGCGGCAACAGGTGACTTCGACTTTTCTCAGACTCTCAGAGATATAAGCACGCATAGCGACCCTCTCAGGTTGGGAAAGATTGTATAAACGAGATTTAGGCAGCTTGGCGCCTGGGATGAGATTAATAGGGCAATCGTACTCCCTGTGCGGAGGCAAATCTTGAACTCCACTCTCAGAGAAGACATCCGAAAATTCTGAGAGGAAAGGTGGTACAGTCTTAGTAGAAACCTCAGAAACAGATGTCATGAGGCAATTCTCTCTGCAAAAGTCACTCCAACAATTTATTTGCCTCGCTTGCCAATCAATGGTGGGGTTATGTTTAGTGAGCCAGGGTAGCCCCAACACTAGAGGAGTAGGCAAACCGCTAAGGACGAAACATGACACATCCTCAACATGAGCATCACTCACAATTAAACGGATATTGTGAACTATGCCCTTTAATGATTTCTGAGAAAGTGGAGCGGAATCAATAGCAAAAACAGGAATATCCTTTCCCAAAGTGCATACCTGGAAACCATGAGTTATTGCAAATTGATTATCAATGAGATTGACAGCTGCTCCACTATCCACAAAAATCTCACAAAAAATGCTTTTGCTCTCGAGCGCCACCCTAGCAGGCAGGACAAAACGGGAACTACAAGCAAACTGAAAAACTTCAATTTCCGCCTCAACCCTGCCAATAGTAACAGACGGAACATTTTTAAAAGATTTTTTCCTTTTTGTTTCTTTATTACTCCCCGAAGACTGCCTGTATCTCCTAGAGGGACAAACATTTGCCAAATGATTTATACCTCCACAACAAAAACAAACCCTCTCATGCGGGCTGAATCTTCTATTGTCAGAGGCAATCAACCCCAGCTGCATGGGCTCCTGCTCAGAAGGGGCTGACAGCGACTGAGACCCCTGCGCACAGAATGAGACCGCTGCACTGTCCCGGGACTGAGTATGACAGGAAGGAGAGATCTCTCCTCTCTCTCTAAGACGCCTGTCAATACGAACGACCTGAGACATAGCAGAATCCAAGGAGGTAGGTCTCTCATGAAAGGCAAATGCATCTCTCAATCCCTCTGAAAGACCATGGCAAAATTGACTTCGGAGTGCAGCATCATTCCAACCAGTATCAGCTGCCCATCTCCGAAATTCTGAGCAGTATATCTCTGCGGATTGTTTACCCTGGCATAACAGAGGTAGTCTAGACTCAGCCAGAGCAATACGATCCGGATCATCATATATCTGACCCAGGGCTAAAAAGAATTCATCCACTGAACGAAGGGGCCGTGCCCCCTCCGGCAGCGAAAAGGCCCAGGACTGAGCGTTACCCCTGAGCAGCGATATAATGATCCCCACCCTCCGTTCCTCATCACCAGAAGAATGGGGAAGAAGGCGAAAATGGAGTTTGCAAGCCTCTCTAAAACGCACAAAATACTCACTACCCCCGGAGAACGTATCCGGGAGCGAGATCTTAGGCTCAGAACAAACTCCATGAACGCAAGCTGAACCGGTCACTTGAAACTGAGAAAAAGTCTTACAGAGATCAGCTACCTCCAATGAAAGACCCTGGAAGCGTTCAGCCAAAAGTGAAACCGGATCCATGCTTGAAAACGGTTTTGGCGGCTTATAATGTCACGGATGGTGTACAGGAAACTAGACAATATAATCAATGACTCACTGGATCCACAACTAAGGAACAGCACTTATCTTGCAGAGGACTGGGAAAAAGGAACAGCATGCACACACACTCCAGGAAGTTGTATAAGCCGCACACTACTGCATTATGGGGAAGAACTTAAAGGGAAGCAATCAGTCCAACTGCATGACAGCTGAGATAGACTAACGAGATGAGGAACTGAAACCAAAACAAAGAAACTCAAGGAGGAGGATCTGGAAGGCTCCTGTCAGAGCTTCTCAGCTGTCTGGTTGTGACAATTGTATTGCTGTCCTGGGGACGGCAATACAGTTGTATCTAGCAGGCAAGCAGGACATTCGGGGACTGGGGCAAAACATCAGAGGCCCAGGCCCCAAATGTTTTAACCTAGCAATGCCCCTGCCTCCTCAGAACCCTCTCCAGCTCTGCTATGTCTGCCTTGTTCACAGGAGCCCAGAACTGTACTGTACTCCATGTGTGGTCTGACTAGTAATTTGTAAAGTGGTAGGACTATGTTCTCATCACGGGTATCTATGCCCCTTTTGATGCAACCCATTATCTAACTGGCCTTGGCAGCAGCTGCCTGACACTGGTTTCTACAGCTTAGTTTGCTGTTCACTTCCTAGGTCCTTTGCCATTTCAGTGTTACCCAGTGTTTTACCATTTAGTGTGTACTGGTGACTTGCATTATTCTTTCCCATGTGCATAACCTTACATTTGTCAGTGTTAAACCTCATCTGCCACTTCTCTGCACAAGCCTCCAATCTATCCAGATCCCTCTGTAGCAGTATACTGTCCTCTTTCGTGTTAATTACTTTACACAGTTTAGTGTCATCTGCAAAAATTTATATTTTACTATGGAAGCCTTCTACAAGATCATTAATAAATATATTGAAGAGAATAGTGACCAATACTGACCCCTGAGGTACCCCACTAGTGACAGTGACCCAATCTGAGTGTGTACCGTTAATAACCCCTCTCTGTTTTCTATTACTGAGCCAGTTACTTACCCACATATAGACATTTTCGGGCACCGACCGTGGAAAAGCCAATTGCGGTTCGCGATCCCATTCACTCTGTAGTGCTTCCATTCCGTGGTTCCGTTCCGCTTCTCCGGATTTGCGGACCCATTTAAGTGAATGGGTCTACATCCGTGAAGCGGAATGCACATGTCCGGTGCCCCGTGTATTGCGGACCCGCCATATGCAGGCTGCAAAATGGCCATGGGGGACACACGGTCGTGTGAAAGAGGCCTAATTTAAAGTCAAGAGCAGATCCTTAAAGGAGGACAAGTATAAAAGAAACACTGTCACTGCTCTTTTTTGTATATACCTCTTTTTTAGTTATAAAAAAGTCAAACCAAAACTGCTCTGTGTGAAGCTTAGCTGACCTAAAGTTTTATTGTTGAAAAGCAGGATGAAAAATAGAATCAGAAATTGGATATTCATGACCCTGTATTTCCTTTTAAATATCAGTCTCCGTTGGTTATACTTTACAGTATGATGGCAAGTTATTGTGTACTATACACTGCGTGCAGAATTATTAGGCAAATGAGTATTTTGACCACATCATCCTCTTTATGCATGTTGTCTTACTCCAAGCTGTATAGGCTCGAAAGCCTGCTACCAATTAAGCATATTAGGTGATGTGCATCTCTGTAATGAGAAGGGGTGTGGTCTAATGACATCAACACCCTATATTAGGTGTGCATAATTATTAGGCAACTTCCTTTCCTTTGGCAAAATGGGTCAAAAGAAGGACTTGACAGGCTCAGAAAAGTCAAAAATAGTGAGATATCTTGCAGAGGGATGCAGCACTCTTAAAATTGCAAAGCTTCTGAAGCGTGATCATCGAACAATCAAGCGTTTCATTCAAAATAGTCAACAGGGTCGCAAGAAGCGTGTGGAAAAACCAAGGCGCAAAATAACTGCCCATGAACTGAGAAAAGTCAAGCGTGCAGCTGCCAAGATGCCACTTGCCACCAGTTTGGCCATATTTCAGAGCTGCAACATCACTGGAGTGCCCAAAAGCACAAGGTGTGCAATACTCAGAGACATGGCCAAGGTAAGAAAGGCTGAAAGACGACCACCACTGAACAAGACACACAAGCTGAAACGTCAAGACTGGGCCAAGAAATATCTCAAGACTGATTTTTCTAAGGTTTTATGGACTGATGAAATGAGAGTGAGTCTTGATGGGCCAGATGGATGGGCCCGTAGCTCCAGTCCGACTCAGACGCCAGCAAGGTGGAGGTGGAGTACTGGTTTGGGCTGGTATCATCAAAGATGAGCTTGTGGGGCCTTTTCGGGTTGAGGATGGAGTCAAGCTCAACTCCCAGTCCTACTGCCAGTTTCTGGAAGACACCTTCTTCAAGCAGTGGTCCAGGAAGAAGTCTGCATCCTTCAAGAAAAACATGATTTTCATGCAGGACAATGCTCCATCACACGCGTCCAAGTACTCCACAGCGTGGCTGGCAAGAAAGGGTATAAAAGAAGAAAATCGAATGACATGGCCTCCTTGTTCACCTGATCTGAACCCAATTGAGAACCTGTGGTCCATCATCAAATGTGAGATTTACAAGGAGGGAAAACAGTACACCTCACTGAACAGTGTCTGGGAGGCTCTGGTTGCTGCTGCACGCAATGTTGATGGTGAACAGATCAAAACACTGACAGAATCCATGGATGGCAGGCTTTTGAGTGTCCTTGCAAAGAAAGGTGGCTATATTGGTCACTGATTTGTTTTTGTTTTGTTTTTGAATGTCAGAAATGTATATTTGTGAATGTTGAGATGTTATATTGGTTTCACTGGTAAAACTAAATAATTGAAATGGGTATATATTTGTTTTTTGTTAAGTTGCCTAATAATTATGCACAGTAATAGTCACCTGCACACACAGATATCCCCCTAAAATTCTGTCTTCCAGAAACTGGCAGTAGGACTGGGAGTTGAGCTTGACTCCATCCTCAACCCGAAAAGGCCCCACAAGCTTATCTTTGATGATACCAGCCCAAACCAGTACTCCACCTCCACCTTGCTGGCGTCTGAGTCGGACTGGAGCTCTCTGCCCTTTACCAATCCAGCCACGGGCCCATCCATCTGGCCCATCAAGACTCACTCTCATTTCATCAGTCCATAAAACCTTAGAAAAATCAGTCTTGAGATATTTCTTGGCCCAGTCTTGACGTTTCAGCTTGTGTGTCTTGTTCAGTGGTGGTCGTCTTTCAGCCTTTCTTACCTTGGCCATGTCTCTGAGTATTGCACACCTTGTGCTTTTGGGCACTCCAGTGATGTTGCAGCTCTGAAATATGGCCAAACTGGTGGCAAGTGGCATCTTGGCAGCTGCACGCTTGACTTTTCTCAGTTCATGGGCAGTTATTTTGCGCCTTGGTTTTTCCACACGCTTCTTGCGACCCTGTTGACTATTTTGAATGAAACGCTTGATTGTTCGATGATCACGCTTAAGAAGCTTTGCAATTTTAAGAGTGCTGCATCCCTCTGCAAGATATCTCACTATTTTTGACTTTTCTGAGCCTGTCAAGTCCTTCTTTTGACCCATTTTGCCAAAGGAAAGGAAGTTGCCTAATAATTATGCACACCTAATATAGGGTGTTGATGTCATTAGACCACACCCCTTCTCATTACAGAGATGCACATCACCTAATATGCTTAATTGGTAGCAGGCTTTCGAGCCTATACAGCTTGGAGTAAGACAACATGCATAAAGAGGATGATGTGGTCAAAATACTCATTTGCCTAATAATTCTGCAAGCAGTGTATAATATTGTAAGGTGTTTTTTGTTTTCATTTCCTTTCTTCTCTGATAGTGCCCCTGTTCTTTATGCTTCTGGTCCACTTTCTTCTTAATTTAGAGGATGTCTAACATGCTCAGTAGTTTCCCTGCCCCTCTTCCTCCCCCAGGGCTGGCATAGTGATCTCATAGTGAAGCAGGTGAAGTGGTCCAGACACCTTTCATTCATCCATATCCTTGTCTCTATTCATAAATGTATATACCGTATTTTTCGCTTTATAAGACACACTTCCCCCCCCAAATGTAGGGGGGAAATGGCTGTGCGTCTTATAAAGTGAATACTAGCGAGCACTCTCATTATGGAAGCGCTCACTAGTATGCCTTAGGTGCCGGGAGCGAAGAAGAAGCGCTGCAAGCGCTTCCGATATTCACCCTTTCTGGTCTTCTTGCTAGGGCCCGGGCTCCACTGTCCTGACCCCGTACAGCGACAGGACATAGTGCGCACACTGACCTGACGCTGTACACAGTCAGGTGACAGTTTAGCGCGGGCCGGAGAAGACAGGGGAGTGCACCAGAGCGGAGCCGCGGTGCAGGAGAGGCAAGGAATTTTTTTATTTTAGTCTGATGGAGGTCTGAAAGAAAAGGGTTGATCTGAAGTCTGATGGGGGTCTAAAAGAAAAGGGCTGATCTGAGGTCTGATGGGGGTCTAAAAGAAAAGGGCTGATCTGAGGTCTGATGGGGGTCTGAAAGAAAAGGGCTGTTCTGAGGTCTGTTGGGCGTCTGACATAGAGGGCTGATGTAGTTCTGACATGAAGGGATAATATGGGGGTCTGATGAGATGTCCTGATATTTATGGGGGTCTGATCTGAGGATCTGTCTTTTTTCTCTCCAAAGTAGGGGGGTAGTCAGTGCATCTTATAAACAGAACATGGTGAAAATCAAGATGGCCGAAATTATTGCAGAATCTCAGGCGTTTTCACTTGCTCCTGAGCGAGGGCGGGTTGGGGGCTTTACTGAATGCCAAATTGCCGCCGCCAGCCCACATGTCCTTACCACTCAGCTGCCGGATCTGCTCTATAGCAGGGGAGGAGGATAGAGGAGAGCAATTCACATTCTCATCTGTGCTGCCGGCCTTACGCTGCACTGTTCGGCTGATTGGTGGAGAGTGCCGGCGGGTACTGCTGCTGCTCCCCTGCCTTCATCAGCTTACTCACTTCCTTCTGCCATACCAGGAGTGCTGCTACAGAGCTCCACTCTGCTGCTCCTGCTGTGAGAGAGAGAGAAAGAGACTGTGTTTTTGTGGCCCTCTGTTGCCCTGTGCCCTGGCCTGTCATCTAAATGAAATGTGTGTTCAATATAACCCCCTTATCCACAGGAATCCACCCATGTACTGCATTCCTATGGATGAGGGGGGGTTACAGTCATATTTAACATAAACATTTAAGCCAAAATTAATACAGTTTCTAGACAGTGTTTACTGTATATTTAATGTGACTATAACCCCCCTCATCCTTAAGGATACACCAATGTACAAGTTGTGTTATAGTCACATTTCAGTGCATCATCCACAGATCCCCCATAAAAGTGTATCATCTACAGATCCCCCCAAAAGTGTCATCCAGATATCTCCCATAACAGTGTGTCATCCACAGACCACCCCCTAACAGTGCATCATCTGCTGATCCCCCATAGCAGTGTCCTCTACAGATCCCCTCATAACAGTGTATAATACACAGATCTCCCTCAACAGTGTGTCATCCACAGATCGCCCATAACAGTGTCATCCACAGATCCCACATAACAGTGCGTCATCCACAGATCCCCCATAAGTGTCATCTGCAGATTCCCTATAACAGTGTCCTCTACAGATCCCCTCATAACAGTGTATAATCCACAGATCTCCCTCAACAGTGTGTCATTCACAGATCCCACATAACAGTGCGTTATCCACAGATACCCCATAACAGTGTCATCCGCAGATCCCCCATAACAGTGTCATCCACAGATAAAACCCAACCAAAATCAATTTGGTTCAAAATATATTTTTTTCTTATGTTCCTCCTCAAAAACCTAAGTGCGTCTTATCATCAAGTGCATCTTATAAAGTGAAAAATATGGTAATGTTTGCTTTTTGTTTGTACCTTTTAACTTTCACTGGATTTTCTGTATTGATTCAGACTCCCTAACCGTTGTTTCTCACTATTTGGACACACTATATGGTCCCTAGAAAAAAATCTGATCTCAAGGTGACCCTCGGCAATGAGTTATATTCTTTTGGGGAACCTGAAAGCAAATTTACACTTTACCCGCTTTGTCACCATAGGAGCTCAAGCATATCAATGAGTTGGGATCTTCAGAATCTGATGTCTGTGAAGGGTTTAATTCATCCAGGTACACTATATCAGTAGTAATAGGTCAGAGCAAGTAGACTTGTATTTTCTCTTGAAGACATTTCGTTAGTCATCTGACTGGATCCCTTAAAAACAGGCTATTTTTATAATCATTTTCAATTCTACAAATTTGTGGAGCATTCTAACAAAGGACACTTTGTTATTAAAGGGGTTTTCTGAGATTATGATACCTCCTCAGAATAGGTCATCAGTGATCGGTGGGGATCCGACACCTGAGACACCCACTGATCATTTGTTTGAAAAGGTACTTTGAAGTGAATGGGGCTCAGCGCAATACCAAGCACAGCTGCTATATAATGTATGGCACTGTGCTTGGTAACCGGTGCCTTCTCAAACAGCTGATAAGCCGGCATCCCGGGTGTCAGACCTGACTGAGTTCTCTGGATCTGGCATTGCCAGATACTACTGCCTTCCCGACAGACCCGATTGACTATAATGCGGTACAGCAGAGATCCGGCCACTACTCTGCAAATATGCTGAGAATCGGCTGCACAAAAACCTCTGGATGCACCAGTTTTTGTGCAGCAGTTTTTGTCCAGTCGATTCCCGGTATTTCCTGCTGGTCAGAACATCTGGCCACAGGTGTGAAAGAAGCTTGTTTGGAATGCTCTTATATTTGACAATGGGCTTCCTAAACTAGACAATGGCCAGTCCATAACTGTGCTTCAGTGTGTTAGTATTTTGAGTGTGTCTACTGCCACCTGGTGTTTGTACTAGCTTTCTTATACCGATAAGGCAAAGTGTGACCACTATCTGAGACCTACAGCGAAAGTAACATCTGAGACCTACAGCGAAAGTAACATTAAAGTAACATTGGCTACATCTGTATATACAGTTACTATACAATTAGACACATTTTACATATTCACCTTTCACTTGAAATACATTTTTGGTTCCATGAATACTAAAAAAACTTGCTAAAGAGTTAGCTAAACCATCCACTTATCCACTTATATTTATAACACACTGCAAAAGTCTTATTACAACAATATTATATCACACCATTAATTCTAAATATGTGATAACACAATTCATGAAGTAAGCTCTTGAACCCAAAGCCAATGACCCCCTAAAACTAATTCAGAGCGGAGTGATTAATTTCAGCTTTAAAGAAAACAACCTTATATCTGTCACTGGTAAAACCATAAAAAGCTGAAGAATTATCATTGTCCTTCACCTGCTTGGTTGTCAGCGGTGCAGCGTGCACAACACAGCAGTCGGCATAGCAGGAATGGATTTGGACTCAAAAGCTGAATTATGATAGCATCTTTCCATTAAAGGATTTTGAAAACCATAAATAAAGATTAGGTGAGACAAACATATATTTCGCCGTCAAATCCACTGATTACTTTTTTCGTTGGGAGTAATTATATTGTCAGGGAAGCCCGAGAACATTAAAGGCCTAAAGACATGCTCTAAGACAAGATAATGATAGCAAAGTGTCCATTTGTTTGTATTTCTCTGTATTTCGAAATTGTTTGGCTACGGCTGGATGTGGAAGACTGCAATGGTGATAAGCATGCCGCATATTGCAGGACCTGCATGTATTTCAGAATCAGATCTCAATTATAGGAATGTTTATTGCGAAAACTATCGTATGTTGTCTTCTCACTATTATAGATGCCCTCAAGGGGTAAAACAGCACATTTTGCACTCAGTTAACTGAGAGTTGTGGAACCAAATTACAGTACTTGTGTATCTAATCTGAATAAAGCAACTAAGGCTACTTTCACACTTGCATTCAGAGAGGATCCGTCTGATGTCTGCACAGACGGATCCTCTCCTATAATGCAGACGTTTGTATCCGTTCAGAACGGGTCCGTCTGCATTATAGTTAAGAAAAAATTGAAAGTTGTTCAGACGGATCCGTCCAGACTTTACATTGAAAGTCAATGGGGACGGATCCGTTTGAAAATTGAGCCATATTGTGTCATCTTCAAACGGATCCGTCCCCATTGACTTACATTGTAAGTCTGGACGGATCCGTTTGCCTCCGCACGGCCAGGCGGACATCCGAACGCTGTAAGCAGCGTTCGGGTGTCCGCTTGCTGAGCGGAGCGGAGGCTGAACGCTGCCAGACTGATGCATTCTGAGCAGATCCGCATCCACTCAGAATGCATTGGGGCAGTACGGATGCGTTCGGGGCCGCTTGTGAGAGCCTTCAAACAGAGCTCACAAGCGGAGCCCCGAACGCTAGTGTGAAAGTAGCCTAATGTGGTTGCCCCACCATTAAATATCATATTCAGTGTATAGATCATGAAAAATTTTGCATATTCACCATTTACGTGCATTAAAAACTATCCTGTGTCACGGCAAAGGATGTGGAACCACTGGGTTACTGTAAATAAGACATTTGGCTTTGGGCTATTCCTAAGGGCATTATCCTGGCAGTCCCCTGGTTTTCTGCCTTTAACCCCTATACAGGGATCTAGACTTCACTGCAGAGGAACCACCAGGCTGCTACCTTCTGGAGTAGTGTCTGTGGAATTGAGAGCTGACCCAAAATGGACATAGACACCTGAGGTTCAGGCAAAATCATAGTCAAAGACAGGCTAAGGTCAGGGCTGGCAGAGTACTTTCTATATGGTAAAAGCTTCAAGGTCAGGGCAATGCAGTGGAGGGTCAATATGAAGGTAACGCTCAGGTCAGTTAACACTGGGTCAATATCCAGGAAACAGGCAGAAGTTGGTACATGGGTATACAAATAAATAAACCACACCTTAACAGGAAACTAGCAAGCTATTGCTTAGACACCCTCCCACTGGGTAAGGTGCTTTAAGTACTCCAAGGTGGCCTGGTGTAAGAACTGGAGGGAGCGCGCAGATACTGCAAGGACAAAATGAGAAAGACTTGACTGGTAAGCAGGCCCTATTTCCCAGGCCTAGTGGAAGTGTATGGAGAGTGGGAGGCAGATCTGTGCCACCAGGAGCAGTAGAGAGGGTGAGCAGGACAGCGGTGCAACATCCAGTGAATAGTTATGACATTTACTTACACTGTGTGGTGCCACCTGGTGTATGGCATTGTGCACATTCATCTACTGAGCTGAGTGCTGGTGGAGAGTGATGATGCATACTCAGTGACTCTTCCTCAAAGCCAGGTCTCTGCAAAAAGATCCTCTGGTCACGGGCCGCCACAGCAGCCAATAGAAATTGTTTTCTGTCCCGCTTGTAAGGGAAAGAGCAAAGCAAAACTTACTTGAATGGACTGAGCTGCACCAAGGCCATGCGACTTATGACTGTTTCATCACCTACCCTGGGAAGAGTCTCTTCAAACAGCTAATAGACAGGGGTGCCAGGAGTCGGATCTTCACTGGTTAAATACTGAAGACCTATCCTGAGGATACTGTAGCTCATCAGTATTAAACACTTAGACAATCCCTTTAAGTTTAGAAAAGCAGAGATATAAATGTATAAATGGAAAATTTTACTGAACTGTTTTCCCAAAGCTATATACCAATCTGCTCAGCTTCTCCTGCTCTATAACATGTTGCCGCAGATTGCACTGCATTTTGTGGTGACAGGTTCCCTTTAAAAGTTGTGTAAAAGGAAGAACAAAGCTGTTACAGCTTGATACCTGAAACCTACCCACTTGTGTCTGGAGATTGGGTGGTGGTAAAAAGACACTTTAGAAAAGTCCTCAAACCCTGTTATGATGGTCCATTCCTTGTGTTGCTGACCACAAGCACATCAGTGAAGCTCAAAAGAAAGCCTAATTGGATCTACGCCAGTCATTGCAAGAAAATGTTGAGTCTTATGTGCTGTTGTCCCCCCTTGTGTGACTGCTGATCCTGACTCAATGAATATGGATTTCAAATGAGATAGTAAAAATAGGTTTCTGAGCTGTGAAAAAGTTGTGTAAAAGGAAAAACAAAGCTGTTACAGCCTGATACTTCCAGTCCAGTGACCCATAAATAGTATTGCCCAAAGATTCCCAGTATTAATAGTTTTTATGTTCACAATAATCGAGAAGCCACCACTTAACATCGCCCCCATATATTCTGTATTAGGGATAGGTGAGAATCTGACTTCCATTACGAGTGAGTCTATCCAATAGGGATAGGTTGTCTCCAAAGTGGTGAAACAACCAACAGGTACAATGGGACAGATTGTAGAACCTACTTAGATTAGGGACAGTGTTAGGCCAATTGAAATGGCTTCAAAAGGGGGACTGATAGAGATGTGGATATCATTCTTAATTAATTGAGATGGCCCCCATATCCTCCAGCTCTCAGCTAACGCCTTATTCACTTAAGTTCCAAGAGGACCCTCCTCCCTGATGTGTCATATATGACTTATGCTGTACTGCTGTTAGTGTGAAGCCATTACAATATGGCGCTTACACTTAGATGTTTGCATAGTTTGCATACCAGAGTTAGTAAAACAATGCACAGATGCCAAGTGTTATCTCTTTTCTTGTTTTGGTATTCTAGCCACAAGCCTCAGGGAGGATACCACATAACACATCAAAAGTTTACTGAAAGTAAAATGACCCTTTAAAATTTCCCCTCATGATAAAATTCCACCAAAGTATTCCTTTCCCATCTTGACTTGATTGACGTTTTTTTTTGTAGGTGGCAGTAAATGAGGGAGGGGATGCTTAGATGAGAGTTCAATGGAAATTAATTTGCATGTGGAGCAACCAGTTATTCAAAGTACTCTTTTGAAGGTATGCTGGATTATTAAGGGTGGGTTTGCATTGGCGTTATTGAATTCCGTTATAGGTTCCATTATAACAAAGTTATAACGGAATATAATGGAATTCTAGGACGGAATGCAAAATGGAAGCCTTTAAGAGACATTTCGTTTTGCTCCATCCTAATACATGTCTATAGGGGGCAAATAACAGGTCCGTTTGTTTCCATTACATGACGGAACAAATAGTCCTGTTGACAGGACTCTGTTATAATGGAACCTATAATGGAATTCAATAACGCAAATGTTAACCCGGCCTAAGTCGTCAAAGCTGCTGACAGGTTCACTTGAAGTGAAGGCGGACAGACAGCATCTCGCTCAGGAGGAATATATTTTGATATGACAGTGTTACTGTTTTGAGCATTTCATGTTTTAATGTACATAAAATACAGGCATTTTAAATATATGAGATCATAATCTATAATCCATCAAACTAGATTACATTTACTACTATATACCATTGCAAAACAGTAACATAAAGTGCTACTTCATACATAAAGTAAAACACAGATATTACCCGCTTTACTTCAGGTCATTTATTAATGTATTGATCATAATCCCAATAATCCAGTCAAGCAATATTTTGCTATGTTTGTAAATCTGATACAAGGCTGGATCATATATGATTGAAATACAAAGCCCTAAAGCTGTACAATAGATCGATTCCTTCATTGATTGGAGTCATTGCAGAGCGTCTTAAATTAATTTGGCAAGATGGATTTAGGCGAATTTTCTGAATTATTAAAATATATATCCATAATCAATTAATTTTCTTATTCCATGTTACATATCTGGAAAATCTCATGGATTTGGAAATATTTGTAGGTGCTGAACTGGTGTTTTTAAACTGGTTTGCACAAGTGAAATTTATATGTTGCCCTCAACACTTCCTTAACCTCTTAAGAACACAGGACTAACACAGGGCGTACCTGTATGTCCTGTGTATTTCCGATCACCGCCACGCGGCGGGCGGTGATCGGAACAAGGTGCCTGCTCAAATCATTGAGCAGGCAACTTGGGTCAATGCGCGGGGTCCCATGACTTGCGGTTTGATGCTTTTACGGGAGTTGCGGCGGGCGGTCGGAGGTGCCAGCGGGTCCCCGTGCTGCTGTAATGGGGACCCAATGTCATTGAAGGCAGCGCGATGCCTTCCTTAGGCTTTGGTACTGCCTTCCGGTGAAGAGCCTGTGAGATCCAAAAATTAAAAGTTTCAAGTAAAAAAAAAAATATATAAGTCATTTCCCCCCAAATAAACAAAAAAAGTAGGTAAATTATATAGGAAAAAAAAAAAGTAGACACTATAGGTATCACCACGTCCGTATCGACCAGCTCTATAAATATATCACATGACCTAACCCCTCAGATGAACACCATAAAAAATAAAAACTGTGCTAAATAAACAATTTTTTTGTCACCTTACATCACAAATAGTGATGAGCGGCAGGTGCCATATTCGATTTCGTCGAAATTCGCGAATATTCGATAGAATATTCGTTTTATATTCGTCGAAATCGAATATTCGTCATTATTCTTGTTATCGCGATTAATATGCGATTTAAATAATCGCGTATTGCGATTTTAACTTAAAAGGCTACTCTCCTATTGAAATAGCAATTCGATTATTTCAAGTTATAATAATCGAATTTCGATTTTAACTTGGCACTGCTATATTCCATATTAGGCTATGGAATATAGCAGTGCTAAGTTAAAATCGAAATTCGATTATTATAACGATTTTTTTTTTTATTGTTATATTTTTTTCTTTCCCACTTCCCTAAAGTTGTTCTTACCTGTCCTTTGGATTCCTGGCTTCCTGGCTGCTCCAGTCAGTGCCCGTTGCCGCTTCTGCCGACTTCCGTGCTCATGGAGCGTCCCCATCACCATGGGAACGTCTCCATATACTAGAATGTACTGTCGGATTTGAGAATTACGTGAAAAATCTCAATTCGATTATTTCAAGTTATAATAATCGAATTTCGATTTTAACTTGGCACTGCTATATTCCATATTAGGCTATGGAATATAGCAGTGCTAAGTTAAAATCGAAATTCGATTATTATAACGATTTTTTTTTTCTTTTTTTGCTATATTTAATTCTAGCCTAATATGGAATATAGCAGTGCTAAGTTAAAATCGAAATTCGATTATTATAACTTGAATTAATCGAATTGCGATTTCAACTTGGACCTGGTTTACTATGGTTGGCTTTGTAGAATTAGCGAATATGACGAATGTATTCGTCATATTCCACAAAACGAAGATAACGAAGTATTCTGCATCTTTACCATAGAGACAGCTAAGTTTAATTCGCTATGCCATTATATGACTTCTTTTTTAAAATAAAAAAATAGAATAATTATAATACCTGATAAATATTATAATTATTCTATTTATAAAAAAAAAAGCAAAGTAATATAATCGCATATCGAATTAAACTTAGCTGTATCTATAGTAAAGTTTCCTATATGACTGCTAGAATTAGCGAAGTTGATGAATAGGTAGCTAAAACGAAGATGCAGAATACTTCGTTATCTTCGTTTTGTGGAATATGACGAATACATTCGTTATATTCGTTTTGTGGAATATAACGAATATATTCGTCATATTCGCTAATTCTACCAAGCCAACCATAGTAAACCAGGTCCAAGTTGAAATCGCAATTCGATTATGTCAAGTTATAATAATCGAATTTCGATTTTAACTTAGCACTGCTATATTCCATATTAGGCTAGAATTAAATATAGCAGTGCTAAGTTAAAATCGAAATTCGATTATTATAACTTGAAATAATCGAATTGCGATTTTTCACGTAATTCTCAAATCCGACAGTACATTCTAGTATATGGAGACGTTCCCATGGTGATGGGGATGCTCCATGAGCACGGAAGTCGGCAGAAGCGGCAACGGGCACTGACTGGAGCAGCCAGGAAGCCAGGAATCCAAAGGACAGTTAAGAACAACTTTAGGGAAGTGGGAAAGAAAAAAATATAAAAAATAAAAAAATAAAAAAAAAATCGTTATAATAATCGAATTTCGATTTTAACTTAGCACTGCTATATTCCATAGCCTAATATGGAATATAGCAGTGCCAAGTTAAAATCGAAATTCGATTATTATAACTTGAAATAATCGAATTGCGATTTTTCACGTAATTCTCAAATCCGACAGTACATTCTAGTATATGGAGACGTTCCCATGGTGATGGGGACGCTCCATGAGCACGGAAGTCGGCAGAAGCGGCAACGGGCACTGACTGGAGCAGCCAGCAAGCCAGGAATCCAAAGGACAGGTAAGAACAACTTTAGGGAAGTGGGAAAGAAAAAAATATAACAATAAAAAAAAAAAAAAAAAAAGAATATTCGAAATATCGAATTTATATCACTATATTCGAAATATTCGCGAATTAGCGAAGTGCCGATATTCGCGAAAAAAATTCGATATTCGAATATTCGCGCTCAACACTAATCACAAAAACAGTAAGTGATCAAAAAGGCGTATGCCCACCAAAATAGTACCAATCTAACCGTCACCTCATCCCACAAAAAATGAGTCCCTACCTAAGACAATTGCCCAAAGAAAAAAAAACTATGGCTCAGAATATGGAGATACTAAAACATCTTTTTTTTTGTTTTAAAAAAGCTGTTATAGTGTAAAACTTAAGTAAATTAAAAAAAGTATACATATTAGGTATAGCAGCGTCCGTAAAAACCTGCTCTATAAAAATATCACATGACCTAACCCCTCAGGTGAACACCGTAAAAAAATTAAAATAAAAACAGTGTAAAAGAAGCCATTTTTTGTCACCTTACATCACAAAAAGTGTAATAGCAAGCGATCAAAAAGTCATATGCACCACAAAAAAGTACCAATCAAACCGACATCTCATCCCGCAAAAATCATACCCTACCCAAAATAATCACCCAAAAACTGAAAAAAACTATGGCTCTCAGACTATGGAAACACTAAAACATGATTTTTTTTGTTTCAAAAATGAAATCATTGTGTAAAACTTACATAAATAAATAAAAAGTATACATATTAGGTATTGCCGCGTCCGTGAAAACCTGCTGTATAAAAATACCACATGATCTAACCTGTCAGATGAATGTTGTAAATAACAAAAAAAACGGTGCCAAAAATCATAGGTACCCTAAACTAGTACCAACAAAACTGCCACCCTATCCCGAAGTTTCTAAAATGGGGTCACTTTTTGAAGTTTCTACTCTAGGGGTGCATCAGAGGGGCTTTAAATGGGACATGGTGTCAAAAAATCAGCCCAGCAAAATCTGCCTTCCAAAAACCGTATGGCATTCTTTTCCTTCTGAGCTCTGCCGTGTGCCCGTACAGCAGTTTACGACCATATTTGGGGTGTTTCTATAAACTAAAGAATCCGGACCATAAATATTGAGTTTTGTTTGGCTGTTTACCCTTGCTTTGTAACTGGAAAAAATTAATTAAAATTGAAAATCTGCCAAAAAAGTGAAATTTTGAAATTGTATCTCTATTTTCCATTAATTCTTGTGGAACACCTAAAGGGTAAACAAAGTTTGTATAATCAGTTTTAAATACCTTGAGGGGTGTAGTTTATAAAATGGGGTCACTTTTTTGGAGTTTCAGTGGGGCTTCAAATGGGACATGGTGTCAAAAAAACAGTCCAGCAAAATCTGCCTTCCAAAAACTGTATGGCATTCCTTTCCTTCTGCGCTCTGCCGTGTGCCCGTACAGCAGTTTACGACCACATATAGGGTGTTTCTGTAAACTACAGAATCAGGGCCATAAATATTGAGTTTTGTTTGGCTGTTAACCTTTGCTTTGTAACTGAAAAAAAATATATGAAAATAGAAAATCTGCCAAAAGTGAAATTTTGAAATTGTATCTCTATTTTCCATTAATTCTTGTGGATCATCTAAAGGGTTAACAAAGTTTGTAAAATCAGTTTTGAATACCTTGAGGGATGTAGTTTATAGAATTGGGTAATTTTTGGGTGGTTTCTATTATGTAATCCTCACAAAGTGACTTCAGATCTGAACTGGTCCTTAAAAAGTGGGTTTTTGAAAATTTCTGAAAAGCCTTGTTACATCCCCAAAAAATAAAAAGTAATTCCCAAAATGATCCAAACTTGAAGTAGGCATATGGTGAATGTAAATTAATAACTATTTTTGTAGGTATTACTATGTATTATAGAAGTAGAGAAATTGAAACTTAAAAATTTGAAAATTTTTCCAGTGACACTGGTCAGATTTTCCAGTGACACTGGTCAGATTTGCAAAAAATGGCCTGGTCGTTAAGGTGAAAATTAGCCCTGTCCCTAAGGGGTTAAAAGAGAGTGCACCGTGGCTGTGGTGTGATTGGGACCAACAGCTCAGGCAGATTTCTGGCATAAATGATGACTACATGTATGCGGACTATGAGCCGGTGTGGGTTTTATTCTAGACACCCTGGCTTTGATAACTCTTCCCTTTTCAAAGTTATGCCAAAATGTTAGTAAAAAATATTAGTCTAACTTTTGTAGATAGATGTTCCAGATCTATCACACAGTGTGAGCTACTGAGATACATTTTGCCTCCCTGGTCTAGTTTTATGCTTTGTAAATAATAATAATAAATTTCCCCCAACGTTCTGCTTTTGTTTCCAGAAACAACGACACAGTGCAGCGCTGGCTGGGAAGACAGAGGAGTGCGACTTCTGCCCGAGGCCCGAAGAGGAAAAGTAGCCGCGGCGCAGAACAGGTAAGTATTGGGGGCCTGGGGGGGGGGGGGGTCGGGGGGGCCCTGGGGATCACTCTGTGGGCCGCCGCCGCCGCTGATTGATCTGAGACGATGGGGGCTGAGTGGGGGTCTCATGGGGGTCTTTGGGCTGATCTGAGGTCTGATGGGGGCTACCTGGGGGACCTGGGGGTCTTTGGGCTGATCTGAGTTCTGATGAGGGCTGAGTGGGGGCTGATGGTGATGGGATCTTTGGGCTGATCTGAGGTCTGATGTGGACTGACTGGGGGTCTTATGGGGGTCTTTGGACTGATCTGAGGTCTGATGGGGGCTGACTGGGGGTCTTTGGGCTGATCTGAGGTTTGATAGGGGCATAGTGGGGGTCTGAAGGGGTCTTTGGGCTGATCTGAGTTCTGATGGGGGCTGAGTGGGGGTCTGATGGTGATGGGGGTCTTTGGGCTGATCTGAGGACTGATGGGGGCTGACTGGGGGTCTTTGGGCTGATCTGAGATCTGATGGGGGCTTAGTGGGGGTCTGATGGGGGTCTTCGGGCTGATCTGAGGTCTGATGAGGGCTGAGTGGGGGTCTTTGGGCTGATCTGAGTTCTGATGGGGGCTGAGTGGGGGTCTGATGGTGATGGGGGTCTTTGGGCTGATCTGAGGTCTGATGGGGGCTGACTGGAGGACCTGGGGGTATTTGGGCTTATCTGAGTTCTGATGGGGGCTGAGTGAGGACTGATGGTGATGGGGTATTTGGGCTGATGTGAGGTCTGATGTGGGCTGACTGGGGGTCTTATGGGGTCTTTGGGCTGATCTGAGGTCTGATGGGGGCTGACTGGGGGTCTTTGGGCTGATCTGAGGTCTGATGGGGCTGAGTGGGGGTATTTGGGCTGATCTGAGTTCTGATGGGGGCTGAGTAGGGGTCTGATGGTGATGGGGGTCTTTTGGCTTATCTGAGGTCTGATAGGGGCTGAGTGTGGGTCTGATGGGGGTCTTTGGGCTGATCTGAGATCTGATGGGGGCTTAGTGGGGGTCTGATGGGGGTCTTTGGGCTGATCTAAGGTCTGATGGGGGCTGAGTGGGGGTCTTTGGGCTGATCTGAGTTCTGATGGGGCTGAGTGGAGGTCTGATGGTGATGAGGGTCTTTGGGCTGATCTGAGGTCTGATAGGGGCTGAGTGGGAGTCTGATGGGGGTCTTTGGGCTGATCTGAGGTCTGATAGGGGCTGAGTGGGGGTCTGATGGGGGTCTTTGGGGTGATCTGAGGTCTGATGGGGGCTGACTGGGGGTCTTTGGGCTGATCTGAGGTCTGATGGGGGCTTAGTGGGGGTCTGATGGGGGTCTTTGGGCTGATCTGAGGTCTGATGGAGGCTGAGTGGGGGTCTTTGGGCTGATATGAGTTCTGATGGGGGCTGAGTGGGGGTCTGTTGGTGATGGGGGTCTTTGGGCTGATCTGAGGTCTGATAGGGGCCTTATGGGGGTCTTTGGGCTGATCTGAGGTCTGATGGGGGCTGACTGGGGGTCTTTGGGAGGATCTAAGGTCTGGTGGGGGCTTAGTGGGGGTCTGATGGGGGTCTTTGGGCTGATATGAGTTCTGATGGGGGCTGAGTGGGGGTCTTTGGGCTGATCTGAGGTCTGATGGAGCTGAGTGGGGGTTTCATGGGGGTCTTTGGGCTGATCTGAGGTTTGATAGGGGCTGAGTTGGCTGATATGAGGTCTCTCTGCAGCTTTGGCTCTAATCTGACTGAAATGGCTGCTGCTGGCCTCAGTCTCTCTGCCACTGCTGCTCTTTGGGTGGCCAGACGTCCGGTTTTTAGACTCCTGGTCCCGCGCAAGGCCAGGACGGACGGACAGAAGTCCCCCTTTTTTGTTGTTATGGATGATGGGATGGCGGGTCCGGCTCAGGCATGGTCACTTTAAGTACCAATGGCAGGGGGCAGGGCCTGGCAACATGTCCGGAACACACTGCGTGCTTATGTGACGTCACAAAGTTATCAGCACTGCAGGTCCGGCAGGAAGTTGGGAACAGTGGAGCGTGGGAGCCACTGCTAGTCTGCCACTGCCCACTTGCCCAGTAGTCTGTCACTCACCCCACCTCGCCTCATTCTCTCTCTCTCTCTGCCAGACATTTCTGCCAGCCTGAGCCAGGCCCAGGAGCAGCACTCACCTTGGTATGTTCTGTATATTATTAAATGTGAGCTGGCCTGGTATAAGTTATACATCGTCTGGTATATTAAGATGTATAACTTATACCAGCTGTACATATATAATCATATAAGGAGATACCCAGGTTATACCAGCATACTCCATACCCTATACACAAGAAGATGTATAACTTATACCAGCTGTGCATATATAATTATTTACAGGAGATACCCAGGTTGTATCATCAGCGTGGTCCACTATATCACTATATACATGAAGATGTTATACCGTATATCATCCTTTTGTATATAGTGATATACAGTAAGGCCCCATGGATTGTGTGTACGCCACTGCATACGGGCTTAAAAAAAAAACTGAACAGACACAAAAAAATATATATATTTGTGTGCATGAGCCCTTATTCAAATGTCAGTGTTTGGTCAGTGATTTCCATCAGTTATTGTGAGCCAAATTAATCTAAAAAAGAAATAGATATATGAAAATAATGTGGGTGTCCGTGGTGTGAAAATAAGTATTAGCATAGAGTATATATGGACCCTTTAAAATATAACTTGTATTATTTATAGTTAATATAAAATTAATCACCCTATGATATCTGGGTGACTTCAATGAGTGTATGAGGACAAAGATATCGCCCAGCTACCACCGTGAATGGTGAATTTGATGCCGTATAGATAGTACAAAAACTACATAGGCACTTATGACATAGGCTATGGTATGGACCGGGGGAAGGCTAGGGGCACTTAGATGGGTGCTAGGGAATATCTCTCCCTGTACCAGCCCTAAATTAGCCTTTGCCCAGGGATAATCCCTGATGGTGGGATTTCCCTGTCCCCGTACCTGCCCTGTCTGGCCCTGTACAACCCTAAATGTTGAAAAGAAAGAAAACAATGATATAATTATATTTATAACCCCGACGCCTTTCCCCCACCAGGGCTCATAAGGGGGTTGGTTAGAGATGGATATATATGATTAATACATGTATATAACATATTAGATCAAAGAAAGATAAATAAATAGAAATTGTACTATGTCCTGGGTGAGATTGAGAGCCAAAACCAGGATTGGAGCATCCACAGAGATAAGGTATAAGAGAAAGATCTGCTCCTGGTTTGTGTTTAGAGCCGCACCTGGTTTTGGCTCACAATCACTGAAGGAAATCACAAACCAAAAACACTGACGTGTGAAGGAGGCATTAGGGACAGGATATGGTCAGTTAAGTTTTCCTATATGGGCTGCAGCCATTTGTATGCAGTGAGGATTTTGCCTTGTAAATGCGCCTCCAGGAGCAACACAGGCGTTGCTGTTACACCTAGAAATTCTGCACTCTCTGCAACTGCCACACCCTCTCCACTTTCATTGACGAGACCAGGCAGTGTAATAATCATGACTGTTCCAGTCAATGAAAGTGCAGATGGCACAGCAGTTGCAGAGAGAGTAGAGCCTCTAGGAGTAACGGCCATACCCTCTTTGCTCCTAGAGGCTTCTTTGCTTATATTAAAACATAATTTTTTTCAACAATGTCTGCAGGGATCAGAAAAAACGCTTCCGTTTTTTGATAATATAACCGGCTGCATCAGTTATTAACGGATCCGGTTGTATTATCTTTAAAATAGCCAAGATTTCATGAACATCATTAAAAGACATCTATTGTGTCCAAGAAAATGGATCCGGCACCATTTACTTGCATTGTTTGCCATGCCGGACCCATATTGCTCCGCATCCCATGCTGGACACAAAACTGCAGCTTGCTGTGGTTTTCTCTCCAGTATGGAGAACGCAACCAAACAAAACGGAGTGCCTTCTGGTGCACTCCGTTCTGTTCAGTTCAGTTTTGTCCCCATTGACAATGAATGGGGACAAAATGGAAGCGTTTTTCTCCAGTATTGAAATCCTCTGCCGGATCTCAATACCGGAGAAGTTAAACGATGGTGTGAAAGAGTTACCTATGCTTTCTTGGTGTTAAAGAGCTTGAAAGTATAGTTGCATCCAGTCCTAGGAGACCTCACAGTTTCATCCACAACTTGTCATTGCAATCAGCAGAACACACGATTCAGGTCGAAATAATTCACACCCAAATCCACTCTGGCGGTCAATTAATTTGAATTGAATGTGAAACGAATTTCAAGAAATTAGCTGATCTCTACATAGTATTAGAGATGAGCCAACCAGTCGAGATTCGTTTAGGGTCCGGGTTGCAGAATTTTCGAACAAGTTCAGTTCGGACCCAAATTGGTTTGGGTAAAATCAAAATTTCTCCAATTGCCCTGAAAGTAGATATATAACCCCATCTAGACTCCTAGGACTCATAATTTTTAGAAAAACTTGCTGTCACTTTTTGTTTATTTTTAATAATATTTTCCCCTCCCCCTCCTTCCTGCCCAAGTTCTGAAACGCAATGAATGCAATAGTAAATGATGTCTGAAGGGCACTGAAATACATAGCTATGGGACAATGCACATTTGACAGTGTTATCATACAGCGTGTTTAAAAAAACATTGCGACAGCACATGTGTTATGCTTTTTTACATTCCAAAGCTTCCAAAAATTGTCTCTAATCGGAGGCAGATGATGTTTAAACACACACGGTGTTATGGGAAAAATATAAAAATAAAACATGATGGTTGGCAAGTGGCATTAGTGGCATGATGCAGGCAGTAGCATGCAGCAGCCATACACAACGTGATGGTGGGTAGGTAGGCAGACAGACAGCAAGAGTGGAAAGATAGGACACTGGCAGCAAGGAGAGGTCCATTGATAGCATTCAGCCTGCCTGAACTGTAAGAAAATGTCCATGTTTATGTAGTAATCATGTACATTTATGTAGCTTAAAAATATTGAACTCACACCCAAAAAAAATAATAAAAAATTTCAAACTTGTGGAAAGTGAGTACATGGAAACTGATAATTGAGGCATTAGTTGCAGCGGACTGTATGAAAATGTCGGTATTAATACTTTAATCACGTACATTTATGCTGCACCTTAAAGAAATGTAACCCCCTCCCAAATGTTTTTTAAAAATTTCAAACGTGTTAACTATTGAGAGACGTTAGTAGCATGAAGCAGGCCTCAGCAGCAGCAGCCATACAGAACGTGATGGTAGGCAGACAGTGGCAAGATAGGGCGCCACCAGCAAGCTTGGTTCATTTTGACAGAAATGATGTTTTGGACACTGCGGGAGGACAAATTGGTCCATTTGGGTGTCGCCACACCCCCCACGGTTCTGAAACTGGGCAAAAACTGGCCAAAAAAGAACATGGAGAGTGTGCTGTGCCTGTTTGAGCCACTGTTCCAGTCTGCCTGCCCTGCATTCCATGGGATCAGGGAACTGAGTATGTGACAGAGACTGGCCATAGTTTAGGTAGACCTGAATTTGGACGTTGAGACGGGACCTGTCGGCTTGCTGACTGGCCTTAGCCGAGCATGGCACTTGGAAAAACTGTTCCATCATGTTGAGGAGACTGAATTGGCTGTAGCTGCGACGAGCTGCTAATGGCTGACCTCGAAGCAACACATGCTCCTTGCTGCTGAGGCTGTCTGGTGCATGATAAAGTCATTCACGGCTGTCCGCTGCTCGTACAGAAGCTCAAGCATGTGCAATATTGAATTCCAGTGTGTAGGTGCGTCATGGATTAAATGGTGTAGAATGCAGAGCATTCTGTCGCTGCAGATCTAGGAGAGCGTTCCTCGCCATGTAAGAGTGGCTGAAGTGCTTGGACAGTATTTAGAAAGAGCTGCACCACTAGGTTTATGACGAGTGACATGCAGGGAGTCTGTTGCACCCACAGTGTTGCACCCATTGTTGCTGACCACCTTGCCCAGTGGAGTCAGCAGGGTGACACCCAGCAGGATGTTTGCTGCTTTATGTACTTCAGCAACTGCTCGCCGGGGTGGCTATTCTCTCGCAGGCCAATCAGCTCCAACACTGTGTGGCAATGCTTGACCTGACACATGTAATAGGAAGGAGGGTTAGTGCAAGTGACTTTGTGCCCTGCTGCTGTTGAGGACGCGACCATGTCCATGGAAGAGAAGGTGGAGGAGACATGGTGGGAGGTGGTAAAATGGATCTGGCCATGTGCTGGGATGCTGCCTCTCCATTGTGAGAAAAAACATTGACCAAATGCTGGAACACTGTCATCCTTTTTATACCCATAGTACTCAAGCGTACAAAGTAACTCATCTTGTAGGATAGTCACATATAGCTAAGCATTGATACCACGATACATCCTGGTCAAGTATCCAACGCTTTTGGCTATAAAACAACCCCATATCATCAGACTTTCTCCACCGAACTTGACAGTTACTTTAATTTCTCCATCCGTTAGCCATTTTTTCCCTTGTTTCTTCTAGACCGATTTGCACCCATCAGAGCCCAGTCTATTGACTTTCATCTCATTGCTCCAAATCCCCATGTTTGTTATGCCAGAACTGATAGACATTGTGATGAGCCAACTTGTTGACTCCAATATTTTGCCTGGACGTCAACCTCTTGTCTTTGGAATGGATGGACAGACTTCATTTTGTATTCTTCAACTATCACATGATGCAGTTTAGCAATTTTCTTGGCCGAGATACCACAGATACCAATGAGCTGGATGATGCTGTTCTTCTTCTTTTCTTGGGAAATATTTCTTCATAGCTGCGCCTGGATTCGAACCAGTGACCTTTCACTTGGGAATCAACCTAATAACACACTGTGCTATTAGGGAATGTGAGAACAGGTTGTTTGTAGTATACAAGAAGAAAAATTGTTCCATCACCAGGAGCAAAACAGTAGCAATGCAGTTACATGACAAGAATCTGCATAACTAAACATATGCTAAATAGTTTCAAGTCCAATTTATTTATCAGATAGTCATGATGATTGTCTATAAAATGATGGTAGTCTCATGTTTGAAGCTGTAGTGGATGGTGAGATATGGAGCCTGAAAATCCAAAAATTTAAAACATTGTTACCCTTTTGCTGGTTTAGTTACATTTAACAATGCCAAATTAAAAAAATTACATTTCATTTGTGTAGAAACTGAATATATGTAAATGGAAGACTGAGGCTTGACACTCGATTTCAACTTAACACACAGAGGTAGATTGCTGCCAAACTGCATATATATGCTGCTTAATTATATTGAATGACCACCCCCCTAAAAAATAAAAAAAAATTTTGACCATGTGGAAACTGAAAATATATAAATGGACAACTGATGCTTGATGATCAATTTAAGTTTAACCCATACAGGTACATTGCTGCCACACTGTGGGTATTGCTGCAGTAATCATTTATATATGCTGCTTAATTCAATAAAAAAACTGCAACCGTGTGCAAACTTAAAATACGGATGCACGGATAACAGATGCACACCATAGTAGGTATGATACCACTTTTATTTAGAATGATCCCCATTTCTTAGCTCTATTGTTTGTATGTATAATGGTGTGCAGCCATTTTGTTTTTTATCAATCATGTTTGCTTGATGGATATGCACCTGTGATTCTGAATATTCTAGTCTAAATTTTCTTGTAGTATTAATTGAGGGTAGCGCCTCTTTTAGACTGAACAATGCCCATCTACCTGGGACTTCTGAGCAGAGTACTTATGTAGCTGGTTCTTACACTTCCCTTAAAACTGTAGGCTTAGGTAAGTCCAAGAGAGGCAGTATATTTAGTGTTAGGGACCCATCTGCGGAAGCCACCTTGACGCCTGGTAGATGGGCCCGACACACGTTTGATCAAATATGTGCGCTAAGATCTTCCATTGACTCAATTATAGTAGGTGATACCACTTTTATTTAGAATGACCCCCATTTCTTAGCTCTATTGTTTGTATGTATAATGATGTGCTGCCATTTTCTTTTTAGTAATCATATATATGCTGGTTTAATTGCATTTCACTCCCCTCCCCAAATTTTTTTTTTATTGCGACCGTGTGGAAGCTGAAGATACTTAAATAAACGACTAAGGCTTGACGCTCAATTTCAATAATACTAACAGGTAGATTGCTGCCACACCATGGGTATTGATGCAGTAATTATATATGTATATATATATATATATATATATATACATGTATATACTGATTATGCTTAATTATATTGAACCCCACAATAAAGGATTTCTGGGAAAATAAAGAAATAAGAAAATGAAAGTATTTTCCAGCCACAGGTCCTGTCTCCTCTTTCCCTGTCTGTCGGCTCACCTGCTTCTCTCTATTGTACACGACACACGCAATTCTACTTTGAAATTCTAGCCTTTCGCTTCATTGTCCCTAGCAATAAGCTTGATTGATTTCTGACTGTCCCTGATTGATTTTTCACTGGCCCTAAGATCGTTTTCATGGCAGACACCATAACCCTCTTTAACAGCATGAATGGCATTCTGCTCGTTTTGGTGATACCTCCCTTCCAGCTGCAACACTGATTGGCTTATCCAGGCTGTCAGTCAATCAGGGCAAGCCCTCCCCCTGCTTCCTCTCAGGGTCATGTGAGAACCCTTCCTCTCTAGTACTTCTTCCACACCTTTTTAGTGTATTTGTCCAAAACGAACCCCGGAAAGATTTGGGTTCTTCTGCCGTCTAAAAAAATTGCAACGTTCACTCATTAGATGCCCAGTAAGGGTTTGTTTATACAGAAGTATTTTCATGTGTATTTCGGTATCTATTCTGTTCCAGAATCCGTTGTTTACAATGGGAATCCACATTGTTGCGTTGACTTTCTGATGTGATTTTAGTGCATTGAATGGAACTAATCTGTGTGCAGACTTACTGCAGTTGTTATTGTAAATCTGCATCAGAAAGCCAAAGGTCAGCCTCGCAATTTTCCATGAATTTTGCTTCAGATTTTTCCAACCACTGCTGTTCCAGGCAGATCCTTCCCGCCAGACTTTGTTTACTTTCCTGCAATGATAATCTCATTTTGACAACATGTGAGCATTGTAGCCAATCACTAACCTCAGTGGTGCACCAGAAGAACACGGAAACCTCTGTAACTAGTGTTGAGCGAATCAAAGTGGACTTTAATCAAAATTTCAGGAAAAATTTGATTTGTCAGTCCGTATTTCCAGGTACTTCATGATAACAAATTAAGTTTCCTTGAAATGGCGCTAAGCAAAATACATACTAACCTCATCCATTTGCACATGAAGAGCCAACTGTGGCCATCTAGATTAAAGATACCATGCAAACTCTCACAGGTGGTGATGTTATATGTCACCATGTCAGCCGGCGTGAACACCACCACGCTGCATTTTGCACGGTCTCTTCAATCAAGATTGCCGAGGCGGGCTCTTCGCGATCTAATAATTAAAGTGAGTATTATTTTTTAACTGATTAACCCCTGAAATCCCTTATGTTTAATCTCAGATCATCGATGAACGTTGCATCTGAGTGGTTCCATGTCGGGGGCAGCACAATCGCTGTTCCCCGTCATTGCGGCCACTACATACAAAGAAATGCATTTTTATTGAGTTTTTCTCCCGTTAGGATTTCTTCTAAGGGAAACGAGTTCTACAATATGGTACCAAGTAGCTCCATATAAGGCACATGGACTATCATGCCCCAGGGACTCCAGGTGCTTTATTCACAATGCAAAGAGCTATGTAGTCCCAGCATTGAAATACGAGGGAACAGCTGATCAGCAGGGATACAGGGCATTGTATCCCCTCTAATCTGGTATTGATGGGCTATCCTAAGGATAGGGCATTATTATCAAAATCCTGGACAACTCCTTTAATACTATATTTCAGTTTTAAACCACTGATGGGCATTATTGTCCTACATGGTCCTATGCATGGAATAACCCCACAGAGTAAAATGGTCACATAACCACGCATTAAAGCTCCTGGTCGGTCCATTTAGTTTTGTAGTAGGCACTGAATCAACAACACAAGAAGCTGTTAGTGACTAACACAACCATGCAAATATCTAAGGCTCTTACATTCCATCATAAATGAAACGGATGTAATATCTCTATGCTTCCTACCTCTATCTGAACTACTTTCCTGTCTACCTGGATGCTGGAGAAAGGAAATTTACAATGGTCATATCCTTCTTAATCTAATTTTGCTTGACAATTTCCCCATGCCCATCAAGGATTTTAGAGGGCTTAGGGAGAGATGTTGGGCACTTAACTTCAATGGAAGGAATAACAAGGCTTGTGAGGAACAGTTAAACGAAGATAAGGGGAAAGACATGAATAAAATGAAAAGCTAATGCATATACAATAGAATGAATTACTGAGTAATCACAGGGATATTTTACCTGCAGGGATCTGTGACGACACTGAAAAAGCAGAGCTCGCTAGTGGATTTGTCATTTGTGCAAGGTCTCTTTATTATCCTGCTCGTATAATAAAAACAGCTTATTTATTCAGAGCTGCTCTGTTTCTTGTGTTAGTGGATTTGTACCTCCAAGACAAATTTATGTCTCCTTAGGAATTCAAGGTTCTTCATTCCTGCCTGGGTTCCTGCTCGTTCAGTCACATTTCTCCAATTAAAGATAAAAAATATCACGCCACATTTTTGCTAAGGGTGAGTTGTTTTTAGGCTTTCTTTACCCCTAAAAACCACCATTATTATTATTATTATTATTATTATTATTATTATCAGCACCTGCAGTATTTGCTGCAGTCTTGTGTCATTTATTCTGGTGTTGTGTGCACATAGTGGATCTTACCATTAATGCTTTCTTCCTGGATTCTCACCCCTATAGAGAGGGAAATGTGAAAACAAAAGAAAAAAAAAGAGCGTTGCACACTGCATTTTCAAAAAGGAGCAAAAATTAACAATTAACAAAAACAGCAGGAACAAAAGTAAGTTTGTACAGCCTGTGTTTCACATTTCCCATAGACCTTCAGCTATCATCTGGAGCTGGTGGTTCTACCACATTTTAGCATATATCTGTCACAGGTTATTGGCGCCATAATCTGCAACTTTTCCCCGCTCTCGCCAGGTCTAAAATGCCGGTCTTAATAAATGACCCCCTATGTTTGTAGCAATCCTTTACGGTAGCAGGACATTATGCGGATTACTTGGTTTCTCACGGTGGATCTTTAAAAATAAAAATGCTGAATACTCCACCATATCTCCCAAGATAGCAGTATTTTGTCTTGTCAGCATTGCTTTAAGGTGACATGAAGCTATATGGGATACATGCTGAACAAGTCTGCGCTACCAGGATTGCAGAGTAGTGCTGATCTCATAGAAATGAATGGTGTCGCCGTGTAGCCCTTACCACACTCTGCAGCCATGTGGGTTTGTGCAAAGAACTTTTAGGGCTAGTTCACATAGAGTTTTGTTTATGCTGATTCTGACATGGAAACGGTGTTGGAAACAGCATAGAAAAACACCTCCATTCTGCCTCTCATGGTTTAAAAAAATATGACTTGGAACACAACTGACAGAAAACCTGGCCTTGTTGCCCACAGCAACCAATCACAGTGCAGCTTTCATTTATCCACTACGGTTTAGCAAATGAAAGCTGCACTGATTGGTTGCTCTGGGCAACAAGGTCTGTTTTTTTGGTGAACATTGATAAATGAGACCAAGTTCTTGAGCTGTTCCTCTTGTGGGACGTTGTTAAAGGGGTTGTCTCACTTCAGCAAGTGGCATTTATCATGTAGAGAAAATTAATACAAGGCACTTAGTAATGGATTGTGATTGTCCATATTGCCTCCTTCGCTGGCTGGATTCATTTTTCCATCACATTATACACTGCTTGTATTCAGGGGTTATGACCACCTTGCAATCCATCAGCGGTGGCTCTACTTGGACACTATAGGAAAAAGTGCTGGCCCTTCTGTTGGCCGAGATCATGGGAGTGCACATAGGCTGGTGGTTTTTCCTATAGTGTGCAAGCAAGTCCACCGCTGATGGATTGCAGGGTAGTCGTAACCATGGAAACAAGCAGTGTATAATTTCATGGAAAAATGAATCCAGCCAGCAAAGGAAGCAATATGGACAATCACAATACATTAGATAACTTTGTCTACATGATAAATGCCATTTTCTGAAGTGAGACAACCCCTTTAAGCATTCTATTCAGCTGTATCTGAGATATCCTGGTCTAGTCGCAGAGTGACAACTACTATACATATAAAAAAAAAAAAAAAAAAAAATTAGACTAGTACCCCCAAATATGAAAAAAAGGGGTTCAGGTGCACTACAAGCAGCAGCACACTGTCATGTACACAGTCAAGACAATGCAAACACTAGAAACATGAATAAATGTAAATTGCATCACTGCTATACTTACTATATGAAAATTGGAAGCTCTTTGCACACATTTTCTTATCATAACTGTGTTGGGCCCATCTATCAGCGACAAGGTGGCTTCTAACAGGTGGGACCTACACTAAGACTTGCATCTTCTGGGCTTTTGGCCTACAAAAATTTCAGGGCAATGTAGAATCTAGCTGTATCACACTCTGATTAAAAGCCCTGGGCAGATGGGCAGGAGTGCACGGTCCAAACGGGCCATTTTGAACCAAGCACTACTGCCCATCTGCCCAAGCCTTTTAATCACAGTGTGATACAGCTAGATTCTACATTGCCCTGAAATTTTGTAGGCCAAAAGCCCAGGAGAGGCAAATCTCTTAGTGTAGGTCCCGTCTGTCAGAAGCCACTCTGTTGCAGGTAAATGGGCCTGACACAACTTGGATCAAAAGTGGGCACAAAGAGCTTCTAGTTTTCATTTAGTAAGTAGAGTAGTGATGTCATTTACATTTATTCATGTCTCCATGGGTCTTTGTGCATGGCAGTGTGCTGCTACTTGTAGTACTTGTTTGTCCTAACTATACATAGATCTTGGATGACATATAAATAAAACACATAAAATTTGTGCAGAAAAAGAAATTGAATCTGAAACTAAGCACAAAAGCGAATAAGAAAAATTACCAAAATGTTGAAGCTCAAAAATAATTTACGGGCACATTTACTGTAACTATTCAGTTGGTAATTATAGCGTTTTCAAAATTTGCTGTTCTAATTTGACAGCCTAAATACAACTACAATATTATTTAAATTGTGATTTATTGCTTCCAATTTAGAGAATTACATTGCTACTTCACTTTTTTATTTATAGGCTTTGTAACACAGTATTAAAAAATCCAACAAAGTTAAAAGACTCAACTTTGTGAAAAAAAAAAAAATAGACAAAAACTGCACACTTTTCAGCTAACGTTGCTATGGCTGCTACGGGCAACTGCATTGATTTTTCCTATGGTAATGTTAGACCTTTTAATTTAGACCAATATTTCAAATTTCCATCTTTCTTGTTCCTTTGTCTTCAGTTTTATATGAAATCTGCAAACTTTCTTTCTTTTTTTCCTCAGCAGGCCTCCCTTTATGACATCCATATACCCAATTAGGACATTTGGACAGGGCTTGTCCTCATAGTACAGCCATACTATGCTTGAAACATGCATTTTAAACATGGAGATACAGGAAAATGATGAAGAACTGAACACCACAAAGAGTTAACAAAATAGGGCAAGAAAATGTTAAAAATCAATATCACCATTAAAACAAAACATGCGCATGGACACCACATAAATGCATAAATGGAATACGCTAGAAAATAAATACTGCACTCCGCAGCCATGCAATAATAGGACTTTGCACAATTTATTCATATTGTGGCTCAAGGCAGATTGCAGAGGAACATAGTAATTGACAGAAAATAACATCAATTTAGTAAACATTCCTGTATGTGTCTCCATTTTTATGTACTGTAGATCCTCACAGTTTACTTTATATCCTTCTTAAGTTGACCAAATCATAGGGAGGTCTTCATAAAATTAAAACATGAGACACCCTTCAGCACAGAACATGAGAGCATCTGTCCCTTGTAGGAAAGTAGTGTAATACGTGCTTCCCACTTGCTTGATCACAAGCTCTTGTTTAGGTAATTTACCCCTCCCTCCATACCAACTATTTGAGTTGACTCTATGGCATGTATGACCTTATAACCACACATTTTTCAAATTGAAGAGCATGTGATCTATTTATCCCCATGGTTACAGACTACAAACAAACTCTGTATGGTCAGATCATTTGATAATACTCCCATCTATCAGTTCTCTATTTCCTTCTAACATGCATGTAAATAAGTAGTAAATTAGAGATGAGTGAACTTGTTGTTGTTTGATTTGCTAAATTTTACAAAAAGTTTGATTTGTTTCTAAAATTATTCTTCATGAATCAAATATGCTCCAATTGGTTTAAAAATTGGTATATTGTGTGATGAGTTTTCCTAGGACTAGGATTATTGATATCTTTTGATATCTCTTCTTTTTATTATAATTTTTTTTTACAAATTTTTGCTCCTTTTTACACCTTGAAGCTCCTTAACGCAATGACAGCAATAGCAAATAATGTCAGTGACACGGACATATATAGCTATGGGTAAACATATGCTTGATAGTGTTGACAAAGAGCATGTTTAAAAACACACTGTGCCATCATATATGTTGTACTTTTTTCATATTAGAACCTTCCAAAAATTGTCTCTTATTGGGAAAGATGGTGTTTAAACACAGTCTGTATCATGGGAAAAAAACAGTGGCTTGTTGGGAGCAAGCTTCCAAAAATGATACCTTAATGGGGGAAGATTCCTGCCCCTGCTTATACACTCACATATGTTAATGTCATCAAAAAAACTGTGGCTTGTTCTGCACAAGCATCCAAAAATTGTGCATTAATGAGGACAGACTGCCTGCAAGTATTTAGACATGCACAGTGGCTTTTTCTGAACTAGCCTGGAAAAATGTTCCCTTTTAGGAGCAGCAGGCATACAGTATGGATATAAAAAGGGTAAAGTGTGTAGGAGCGCCAGCATTAGAATCACAACATGGAACAACAAGATAGTAAATATGTGAGTTATTGTTTTGGGATAGTAGTAGTAGTGATGGAAGTGTAGCGGTACTGGCAGTAGGGGTAATGAAAGTGGCAGTAGAGGTATTATCAGTAGAGAATAGTGGCTGCAGCTGCAGAATGTAAGGAGAGGTAGGCAGACAGCGGCATGATGGCGACGGTAGCTGTAAGGTATGGAACATGATGGTAAGCAGAAAGACAGAGGCATTTGTATGATGGGACACTGTCAGCCCCCTGCAGATATATTCACCAACCTCAGCCAGAGGTTTTGAAAATCCTTATAGATCCATTCCTTGTTCATTTTGACAAAAGTGGTGCTGTTAGAGGACAGCTTTGTTAGTTTGGCATTGAATACACCTGCTGAGCTAAAAAATCCTCTCTGAGATGACACTGGTGGCTGGACAATACAGTACAGTAAGAAAGAGCATACTGGGCCAATTCCAGCCACTGTTAAAATCTAGCTGCCCAGAGGGACAAGGTATGTGCCAGAGAAAAGCCATAGTCCAGGTAGGACTGAACCTGGTTGTTAAGGCTATATGTCTCCATTTGCAGATTTGGGTCATTCTGGCACAGAACATGAAAAAAGTGCTCCACCATATTAATCACATCAAAAGACCTGAGGCGGCTCAGGATGATTCAGATTGAAAGTAATTAATAGCCGTAGGCTATATGGCTCTTGTTTGTGGCCTGATAATTAAGACTTAACCTTTATTAATATGTAGAAAAAGGAAGATATGTCCAGCTTGTCTTGATGGAAATCCAAAAACACTTTATTTTAATGTTCAAAATAAAATCATCCAGGTACAGAATGCATAGTCTACGCGTTTCGGGCATGGAAATATTAGCCCTTACTCATGACTGACAGTCATCACAGTCATGAGTAAGGGCTAATATTTCCATGCCCGAAACGCGTAGACTATGCATTCTGTACCTGGATGATTTTATTTTGAACATTAAAATAAAGTGCTTTTGGATTTCCATCAAGACAAGCTGGACATATCTTCCTTTTTCTACATATTGTTTATCGGCTCCTATTTCGGGTGAGGAGTTGTTCCGTGCTACATCATTGGAATCCTTGGCAGGTGAGTGCTGCTAGCATTACTTACTGCTTTGAACCTTTATTAATGTAATTAAAATTGCCTTTAAAGTGTGATTAAAACTTAAAGGCTCTCTCAGTTAGAGATAGGGTTTTGATAATGTTTAGTTATACCATTGTACAGATTGTGCTATCAGTGTCCAAAGGGGTATTTACTCCATTAAATTTAGATCCTAAGCTGACACATTTTTTTGTTGCGGCAGCCAAATATTCTGCTAGAATAGTGTCTATTCAGTGGTGTAATCCTAGGAACAAGTGTTTCTAAAAGGGAGTATGGAGTAACTACCCCTTTGGACACTGATTGCACAATCTGCACAATGGTATAGAAAATATTCTCACCACCCTATCGCTAACTGACAGAGCCTGTAAGTTTTAATCACACTTTTAAGTACATTAATAAAAGTTAAGTCTTAATTATCAGTCCACAAACAGAACCCATATAGGCTACGGCTATTAATCCCTTTCCATCATGTTAATGATACTGAACTAGCTGCTGCTGCTGTGGCTTCTGGGGAGATGGGAGAGGAGGTGGGTGACTCATTGAGCAATGTAGAGGGGCCTCCTGGTCAGGCACACGGGCAGAAGGCGTCTGCTATCCAAAAGCACAGCAAGCTACGTACACAGTGTATCCTGGTAATAAAGCAATTTTGCCTCCCTTTTGGCAACAGGAAAACATTCCCTCATTTTGCTTTGATAGCAAAGGTCTAAAAGCATAGCTATCCAATAATCATCAGATTGCTTGATGGTAAGGATACAGTTGTCATTACGTAAGCAGGCAAGCATACAGTCAGCATTCCCAAAGACCCATTTCTTTCAGGTCCGATCCTCAGTGTGATCATTGGTGTTCATGGCCATTGTTATCGTCATCATCATCAGCTTCGTCCTCTTGCACAAGCGACTCCTTCTCCTCCTGATGCTGCTCCTCCTCCAGTGTGGGTCCCTTACAGATACAGTAAAGGAAAGAAGTTCTGCGTCGGCGCAAAATCACTAGTAGAGACGGTCTTAATGGATGGATTCTTCTTGTTTTAATAGAAACAACGCGTTTCGGAGATCAGGATCTCCCCTTCATCAGGTTTCACAATCATATAACAAATAATACAAATGAATCGATACTTATAGACAACTTCTGTCAAAAAACCGCCAAAAGGATGCACCTGGGTGACGCCCCTTGTGGGAGGAGCCATCACCAGGTGTCATCCAAAGTGCAAACTTTCATAAAACCAAGTTAGAATAACCATGTATTAACAATCTCATGGTTTACACATAAAATCACATCTTCATTTTAATAAAATTTAACATAATTTATGAGTGATCATTTTCCTATGAGGAATAACATATAACCCCCGGTCATGTGATCGCTAATACAGAGCAGCCAGCAAGATGTGAAAGCTGTTCTTCTTCCATGATCCTGAGCGTCTACTCTAAGATAAATATCAGGTGGATGACATCATTGATGCCGCAGTTGTCCTTACTGACAAATATGGTGGCCTTTTCCAAGGACCTGAGTATGCAACACATGTCCCTGATGAGCTGTCACTGACCTCAAATGTGTTATTTCCCCCAAATGCAGCATGGCCACGTTATTTTTCAATTGTTGCTGACTACCTTGCCCAATTAGAGTTGGTGGGTGTAATGGTCACGTACACACACACACAGGGGGGAGGGAAGTGACCACTGCGCTCCACCCTTACCCCTGGCCCTGCCTACTTGCCTCGCGAGTCCTAATGACAGGGGACAACTGGACGGCAATCCCTAACTTGGAGTAAGTGCAGGGATGACAGACAGACAAACAACAGGACGTGAACGGACCGAGTCAATACCAGGAAAGCTGCAAAGTACAAATGGAGCAAGCAGAGAATTGTCAGGAGAAGCCGGGGTCATAAATACCAGGAGAGCAGAGAAGTACAAGAGGAGTCCTAAGAGAGTAGTCAGGTGGGAGCCGAGGTCACAATACCAGGACGGATGCGCAGTACAGGAGGATCAGGCAAAAGGATGGTCAAGGAACAGGATCAGGTAAGTATTCAGCAGTCCAACAAATACCAGGAACCTAGAAATTAACAGGCAACCTGTAGCCAGCAGGCTGCCTGTATTTATAGTGGGGAGTGAGGGTCATGTGACGTGGCCAGCGTCACATGACCGACAGACCAACCAGTCGAGCACCGAGTGATCAGCTCGGCGCTCAAGGCAGACTTAGGAGCAAGGAGCCACCCAGCTAGTAAAGCCGCCCTGGGAATGAGGTCAAACACAGAACCTCATTCCAAAAGCTAAGCAACAGTTCTGCGGGCAATGGGGGACCGAGTGCACCTTCGAAACCCCGTGACAGTACCCCCCCCTTTTACGAGGGGCCACCGGACCCAAGACTTCAGGCGATGGCTTTTCAGGGTGTTCTAAATGAAATTTACGAACAAATCTAGGAGCATGAACCTCCCTGGCAGGTACCCAAGATCTCTCTTCAGGTCCATATCCCTTCCAGTGAATCAGGTACTGCAAGGAATTACGCACCTTCCTGACATCCACTATTTTAGACACCACATACTCGACAGCATCATTAACAAGAACTGGCGGAGGCGAGGCTTTTGATGGTACTACCGGTTCAAAATATTTTTTAAGCAGAGATTTATGGAACACATTATGAATGTGGAATGACTCAGGCAGCTCCAACCTTAAAGATACCGGGTTAATCACTTCCGTGATCTTATATGGTCCAATAAAACGAGGAGCAAATTTTTTAGAAGTTACCTTGAGAGATAGATTCTTGGAGGACAACCATACTTTATCCCCAACCTGAAAGTTTACCCCCCTTGAACGTCTCCTATCGGCCTTGAGTTTTTGAGAACATTGAGCCTTTTCTAGGTTCGATTGAACCCGGGCCCAAACTGTGCACAGTTCGGAGGAGAGTTTATCAGCTTCAGGGTTAGAGGAGGAGACGGACGACCCAGAATGAAAACGGGGATGAAAACCATGGTTACAAAAGAAAGGGGAGACCCCAGCAGAAGAATTGACACGGTTATTCAGAGCAAATTCAGCCAACGGAAGGAATTTGACCCATAATTGCTGGTCATCAGCAACATACAACCTCAGGAATTGTTCCACAGACTGATTAAGGCGTTCAGTCTGCCCATTACTCTCAGGATGGTAGGCGGAAGAAAAAGACAACGAAATTTTACATCTTTGACAGAAGGCCCTCCAGAATTTGGACACAAACTGCACACCCCTGTCCGAAACAATATTTTCCGGGATACCATGCAATCGAACAATTTCTTTCACAAAAATAGACGCCAGGGTTTTGGCATTCGGGAGTTTAGACAGGGGAATGAAATGGACCATCTTGCTAAACCGATCCACCACTACCCACACTACAGTCTTACCCTCCGCCAGCGGTAGGTCAGTTATAAAGTCCATCGAGATATGGGACCAGGGTCTACTGGGAATGGGTAGGGGTCGTAGGTTACCAGCAGGGCGAGTCCTAGGTGTCTTGGACCTGGCACAAACCTCACAGGCTGACACATAGGACTTGACATCCCTAGTTAGAGTGGGCCACCAATAAGATCTAGAAACCAGATCCTTAGTGCCCTCAACACCCGGATGTCCACAAAAGGCAGAATCGTGACACTCACCCAACAGCTGGAGACGAAATTGTACGGGAACAAACAACTTATCTGTTGGGGTGGATACCGGTGCCAGATGTTGTTCCGACCTAATGCGAGCCGAGATATCCTGGGTAAGAGCTGCTAAGAAGATTTTTGCTGGTAGGATGGATTCAGGTGGTACCTCAGTAGGTTGAAAAGCCTGGAAGCTCCGAGATAATGCGTCCGCCTTCACATTTTTACTTCCCGGCCTGAACGTGATGGAAAAATCAAAACGAGTAAAAAACAGAGCCCATCTGGCTTGACGGGGATTCAACCTCTTAGCAGACTCGAGAAACATAAGGTTTTTATGGTCAGTGACAACAGTTACACAATGCCTTGCCCCCTCCAGAAAATGCCTCCACTCCTCAAATGCCCATTTAATGGCCAGCAGCTCCCTATTCCCTATGTTGTAGTTTCTCTCCGTGGGAGAGAATTTCCTGGAGAAGAAGGCACATGGTCTCAGATTAGTGAGGCTGGCAGGACCTTGTGAAAGGACTGCTCCTGCGCCGTCCTCGGACGCATCCACCTCCACAATAAAAGGTTTCTCCTGATCAGGCTGGATCAGAATGGGAGCGCTACTGAATGCCTTTTTTAATTTTTCAAATGAAGAAATGGCCTCAGTAGACCAATTCTCCAAATCCGCCCCTTTCTTAGTAAGGTCGGTCAACGGTTTAGCAATTACGGAAAAATTCATAATAAATTTACGATAGTAATTGGCGAAACCTAAGAACCGTTGTAAGGCCTTTAAGGATGAAGGTCTTACCCATTCCTTAATTGCTAGTACCTTACCAGGATCCATCTTGAAGGCGTGAGGAGTCAGAACATGCCCTAGAAACAGAATCTCCTGCACACCAAAGACACATTTCTCTTGTTTAGCGGATAGCTGATTCTCCCTCAACACCTCTAATACTTGTCTAACATGAGACACATGGGATTCGAGGTCAGGAGAGAATATCAAAATGTCGTCAAGATAGACAATAACAAATTTACCTAAGAATTCCCTAAGAATGTCATTCATGAAGTTTTGGAACACAGCTGGGGCATTGCTGAGTCCAAAAGGCATCACCTCATATTCAAAGTGTCCTACCGGAGTATTGAACGCCGTCTTCCATTCGTCTCCCTCCTTGATTCGGATTAGATTGTATGCCCCTTTCAGGTCAATTTTGGAAAACCAGGTTGCCCCCAGGACCTGGTTAAATAAATCCGGAATCAATGGGAGGGAGTATCTATTCTGGACAGTGATTTTATTTAATCTCCGGTAATCAATACATGGCCTAAGACCACCATCTTTTTTCTTAACGAAGAAAAACCCCGCCCCCATAGGAGAGACAGAAGGTCTAATATGCCCTTTACCAAGGCTCTCCTTAATATAATCTTCCATGGCCTTGCGTTCGGGCATAGAAAGATTATAAATTCATCCTTTAGGAAACTTGGCCCCCTCTACTAGCTCTATGGTACAATCATAAGGTCTATGGGGGGGTAGAACCTCTGGGGTTGGTGATGAGAATACATCAGAATATTCTCTAACAACAGAGGGTAAAGTATCAGACTTTACTGAGACCCCAGCCTGTACCACGGACAGGCACGAGTCACACTTAGGCCCCCATCTCACCAACTCCCCATTGGACCAATCTATAGTGGGGTTATGTAGTCGGAGCCAAGGCAACCCTAGTACCACCTCAGCAGGTAGGTTCTCCAGGACTAGAAGCGAACATCTCTCTGAGTGGCACACACCCACGGTTAGAGAAATCTCTGAGGTACATAAGCTCACCGTACCACCAATAAGAGGAGTAGCATCAATAGCCATGACATGGATAGGAGTTGGTAAGGCAAACATAGGAATACCCAATCTAACAGCATACTCAGAGTCAATAAAGCTAGCCGCTGAGCCAGAATCAATAAAGGCCTTACCCGGCCATTTATCTACTCCCAGAGAAATCGTAATGGGTACCGAAAGCTTACATTTAGAAAATTCAGGGTGTACCTGGTCTTTAGGTTGCCTTGCCTTAGGAGACTTGACAGAGAGGACCTTCTTAGGACACTGGTTGATCCAATGGTCAGAATCTCCACAGTAAAAGCATTCTCCACGTCTGCGGCGAAGATTCCCTCGGGTCATGCCAACCTGCATGGGTTCCTCGGTGGAGACCTCAGCATTGTCTCTGGGATAGGCCTCTGGCTGGACCACCATCTGGGAAGAGAACTGTTGTTCCTGTCGTCTCTCTCTAACCCGTCGGTCAAGTCGGACAACAAGGGTCATCATCTCCTCTAAGGTCTCTGGAAGTTGATAACTGACCAGAAGATCCTTTAATTTATCAGACAGACCTGACCTGAACTGACTCTTCAGGGCTGGTTCGTTCCATCCTGAGGGGACACACCACCTTCTGAATTGGGTGCAATAATCCTCCGCTGGTAAATTGCCCTGAACCAGTGCCTTTAGAGCCGTCTCGGCTACTAAAGCCCTGTTTGGTTCATCATAGAGGGTACCTAGGGCCTGAAAGAACCCCTCCACAGAATATAAACAACTGGCGCCAGCAGGTAAAGAGAACGCCCAGTCCTGGGGATCACCCTGTAATCGGGAAATGATAATGCCCACGCGTTGACTCTCGGGGCCAGAGGACACGGGGCGCAAACGGAAGTAAAGTTTGCAACTCTCCTTAAAAGAGAGAAACTTCTTCCGGTCTCCAGAAAAGGTTTCTGGGAGCTTAATCTGGGGCTCAAAATGCGGACTGGAGGCCTGAGGAGTGGAAGAGCCTTGCCCTAACTCAAAAGAGCTGAGTTTTTCCCCTAACTCCTGCACCATCTGCGTCAGATTAGAGACATAGTCAGTCAGGGTCACCAGAGGATTCATAATACAGTGGTTATTGGGCCTGTTAATCTGTAACGGTCACGTACACACACACACAGGGGGGAGGGAAGTGACGACTGCGCTCCACCCTTACCCCTGGCCCTGCCTACTTGCCTCGCGAGTCCTAATGACAGGGGACAACTGGATGGCAATCCCTAACTTGGAGTAAGTGCAGGGATGACAGACAGACAAACAACAGGACGTGAACGGACCGAGTCAATACCAGGAAAGCTGCAAAGTACAAATGGAGCAAGCAGAGAATTGTCAGGAGAAGCCGGGGTCATAAATACCAGGAGAGCAGAGAAGTACAAGAGGAGTCCTAAGAGAGTAGTCAGGTGGGAGCCGAGGTCACAATACCAGGACGGATGCGCAGTACAGGAGAATCAGGCAAAAGGATGGTCAAGGAACAGGATCAGGTAAGTATTCAGCAGTCCAACAAATACCAGGAACCTAGAAATTAACAGGCAACCTGTAGCCAGCAGGCTGCCTGTATTTATAGTGGGGAGTGAGGGTCATGTGACGTGGCCAGCGTCACATGACCGACAGACCAACCAGTCGAGCACCGAGTGATCAGCTCGGCGCTCAAGGCAGACTTAGGAGCAAGGAGCCACCCAGCTAGTAAAGCCGCCCTGGGAATGAGGTCAAACACAGAACCTCATTCCAAAAGCTAAGCAACAGTTCTGCGGGCAATGGGGGACCGAGTGCACCTTCGGAACCCCGTGACAGTGGGGAGACGACCAGTAGAGTGTTTGTGGTGTCATGATGATGTCATCACACTTGCCGGCATGGTGACGTCATACGTCACCAAGAATGAGATTTTGCATGGTGTCTTCGACCGAGATGGCCACAACGGCCTCTTCACGCGCCAGTGGATGAGGTGAGTACGTTTTTTGTTTTTTTTTATTACTGCCATTTCAGGAAAAGTTGATTCATTACCATGAAGCGTGAGGAAATTCGGCTTCACAGTGAATCAAACTTTTTCTGAAAATTCAGATCCAAGTCAATTGGTTTGACTTTGATTCACTCAACACTAATGGCATCTGGCTCCTTTTCTACATAAGGATCTTCTTGCATACTGTCCCCTACTTGGCTCATTAGGCTTTATGTCAGTCACTGAACAAATTTGGGCAAGCTCTCCCCTACTTTTTCCCAGTGTCATGTGATCCATATTTTCCCTTGTAATGAATCCAATTAGTTTAGAATCGATTCCCTCATCTCTATAGTAAGCATGCAGTTGACAGAAAGAGGTTAATATGACTGCAGGGTCTGACTACATTGTTAGGCTACTTTCACTCTCTATTTTGCAGCATTATTCTGTCCGCGATGGGGACGCAACCAAACGGAACAGAATACATTCTGGTGCATTACGTTTCGTTCAGCTTCCCCCCCCCCCCCCTATCCTATGACAAATCTAAATAGTGAAAAGGGAAAGCGCAGATGTGAAAGTAGCCTAACATCTTCATCATTTTGTTATTGACATAATACAAGGGACATTTTTATTTCGGATATAACATCTTAATTTTGGATACAATATAAAAGTCATGACGACAATACTTGTCAGTCAATCACTGTGCATTTATGTCGATTTCTAAATGGTACCATCAGACATAAATATCAGGAGCTGACAAATAGGGATATATCTATATGTATACATATGCTTTTCATTTGTTTTTATTTTATTATATTATATTTTAATAAATTGATATACTTGTTTAAAAAAAAAGAGGTTTGACTTCCAGATATAAGTGTGCCTGTCAAATCTAATATGTATGTGTGCATTCTGTATTAATATGTCCGCATGTCCGTTTATCAAAAAACAATCTCCTATTCTTGTCAGGTTTGAGGACAAGGACAGGCATTGTTACAATGGATTTGCAAAAAAACGGGATGTCACATGTACGTCACACGGAGGTCATCTTTATTTTTTTTTTTTTTTTTTTTTTTTTTGCGGATCAGTGTATTGTGGGCCGCAAAATACATAGGTGCATGAGCCCTTATTCTGAGCCAAAACCAGTAGTGAAACCTACTCACAGATAAGGTATAATGGAAAGATCTGCAACTGTTCTGTGTTTTTGACCCAAACCTGGTTTTGGCTCACAATCACTGATGGAAATAACTGATCAAATAACTGAAGTGTGAACTCAGCCTAAATAACTGTTGTAAAGTGTGGCGTGGCGGTGCAAGTGTGCTTAGGATTGGCATTCCACATAAATAATAGCAATAAAGGAACGGCACTCACGCTTGAAATCTTGAGAATATTTCTTTAATGGCACATATCTGTATCTGTGACGCGTTTCGGCACAAACTGTGCCTTTGCCAAACAGTGAAGAACTCACAATCAAAGTCATTTAAATAGCCCACCTAACAACCAAATACTAATGTCATGTAACCATGACAACCGGATAAACAAACCCCCCAAAAAAAGTTTCTTTCACTTTTGTTTTTTGGGTCAAGCGTCACAGATACAGATATGTGGCAATAAGGATATATTTGCAAGATTTTAAGAGTGAGTGCCGATCCTTTATTGCTATTATTACTCAGCCTAAATGAGTCAGCCCCTTTAGGGCTTTTTCATACGAGCGCGTCCCTTGTGGGAATCATGCTCCATGTGAGAAAAGGATTGTGCGGTCTGGACTACAGAAACTCCAGACTTTATCATGATTGATATTGCTGTGTGCGTCTGCTTGACCTTTCTGTAACTGAATCATACTGACAGCTTTATGTCAGTAGGATTCCATTAGAAATAGGTCTGGACCCTACAGCTATTATGTCAAAGAGAAATAAGGGCCAAATAGCAAAGATCGAAATCATGGTGCAGTGTTTTTCGCCTGCCAAGACAGAAGGGGCTGGAGATTGTTTGCTCTCTATTCCTTTTCCACAATCCTTGGGCCAATTCCTCACCCTTTGTTGCTACAATGCTTGGAGAAGGGAATCCTGCACAGGTTCTTACCACCCAACAGGATCCACCAGTGCTGGGACACCTCTCTGCAGGGATCCACTAGCAGACCCTTCTTCTATGGTATAGACGTCCTTTCTTATAAGAATTTCAGGTGTGGTCTATAGCTGCCCATAAATCAGCCTGCTATTTGGAGCAGATACATGCTGTGTACAGTGTATATTATGTGCAAGTTATAACCAACTGTAAGGAAATAATTGGGTTGCACTCAAGTGCAACAATTGAAATCACTTAACTTTTCTGACACCACAGCATGATACCCTATCATACTGTATCCTTAGTTTCATGCACTCGCCATCAACCGTCATTGAGAGTAATAAAGCCTTTATTGTTTCAAGTCTGTTTCCTCTACACTTGATAAATCTGTCCTACAATTTCCCCAGTGGAGACTGATCTCACTAAATTGTGATGTAATGCAGTCTGTAGAGGCTTGGATATTGAAAAATCGTATTATTATTTTCACCGCACTGATCCCTTTCCTCTCCACAAGCAACCTGCATGCGATCGATGCATCAAACAGGCAAAATTATTATATATTTTTTTTAATTTATGTTTTTTCCTTCCACCTCAATCTTTTTCACCGACCAGTTTGATTTTCTTACCTGCCATTTAGAAAACCTTGACTTTCTAATGATGAACAGGTCAATATTTCGAATGATGTAGCGTTGGTCCTTATTTCAAGGAAATAATTCTGTCAATAGTTTTCTCTTCCCACAGAACAGTCATTTTTCTAGTGTAAAAAAAAAATATAATATATATACTGTATATATATAAATTAGTTTCGTAATCTAACGTTTTCTGTTTATGTAAGTAGTTTATACACTGTGCTTAGGAACGTAATTGCATTTTTATATAAATACTTGCTTTAAAAGAGGTTTTCCAAGATTACTATAGTTTTTAACATAGATGCTCACATAGTCGCTTAAATCAGATACATCTGCAGCAAGCCGCAGAGGAATCGATGTAGAGGATGGGAGTGGTAGTGGCCCTGATGAAGTTTTCTGTCACAGTCTACCCCCTGAGGCTGTGACTCCCTGGGGATCAGTGCAGTGGACATGTAATATTGAAGAATGGAGCGAACCAAATTGATTTTCAATGTGGGGAGCCATGATGTCATGGCACCTAACATTGATGATTAACTGTTTTATGAATATTATTACTTACCTGCTTTAGGAATGGGTTAACCCAGATGCTGTGGGTGCTCGTGAAGTTTTAGATGATTTTGATTGGAGATCTCAGCAACTGTCTTTTTCAACCTATAAAAGAACAGAGAATAACGACATTAGCGCATTCACGTAAGTAATTTTACAAGATCCCTCCCCCTTTTATGTTATCTAGTCGCTTTGCTTATTGACGGGGGGTTAAGTCACTCTCATGAGTGGACTTGTGGTTTACTTTTGTTGGTAGAACATTTTATATAAATATTTGTTATGGAAGTTTTATTAATTAATCAATATTATTTAATAATGGTTAAGTAATAAGCATCGCGGCCTTTATATATCCAACTAATCAATAAAGATATTTGGTTAATTCTAAACGAGTATTGATTTATTATTTATGAATTTTATTATGGGGCATATGACATCATGAGGCCAGAAGTAAACGCAGAACTAAGCAATATAGAACTTCAAATATATTCAATAGCAGCAGATTACGAGCTCAATCTTATAGCACCAGTAAGGATTATGGAGGCAGGTTGGATGGCTGCAATGTATTACTTAGATCGTACTGGCTTAGTAGTTTTATGGGTGATGGGTGTCTTAGCTGTAATCCCTCACCTTGCAGCAGTGTCTTTAATGCTAGTTGTAGCTGCTCAATCGGCTGTCTGTCTTCTAAAGGATTTCCTTGAGGCCCAATCAAGTAGATCTCTGTGGAGAACAAACAGAAACTTTGTAGTGGGCTTCCTCACTCCTCTGTAGTTACACAGGAACTCCCGATCAGGCATTAATCAGGACATAATATATAAACTTTGAATAATACAAAACTATATACAATGGCTGTAGCCCCAGGGTTGGGGTACTACATATATCTATGCTTTTCTCCTCCTTAGTTTGGACTCTCCAGACCCGTTCTCACCTTGTAAACCAATCCCTCTGGTTTGTTTGTATCCTGTATGTAGCACTTCCTGCATCCAAACCCATGATGCACTTCTCCTTTCTCTGCCACAGCTCCAGCACCACCTAGCTAGTTACATAGACACTCCCCTATCACTGCCCCTAACATCACCCAGCTAGTTTATAGCTCCTCCCACCAGCTAGTTACATAGACACTCCCCTATCACTGCCCCTAACATCATCCAGCTAGTTTATAGCTCCTCCCACCAGTTAGTTACATAGACACTCCCCTATCACTGCCCCTAACATCATCCAGCTAGTTTATAGCTCCTCCCACCAGCTAGTTACATAGACACTTGACTATCACTGCGCATTCATGGACATAACATCACAGGAAGTGAGAAGGAGCTGCATGGACAGGGTCATGTGACCACAGCCCAGAAAGGTAGATAGGAGGAATAAAGGTAAAAGAAATACATTACAAAACTACAGCTCCTTTGATTGTTGTAAAATATGTTGATGCAAACTGGAAAACCCCTTTAAAGCTCATCAATCAGTATAATGAATCCTTTCTGAGCTGAACATATTGGTAGCACAAATTTGTTTCCTGTTCTGATGGTTTGCTACAATGTATCAGTGTAGGTAAATGTATGAGGCTAAACTACAGCCTGTACATCTGAAGAAGACTACTTAGACTAAATACAATTGTGGCAAATGCTCAGCTGTGAAAGATAATCGGTCTGGACAGGTTGTGAGTAGAGATGAGCGAAGTTATGAAAAATTTGATTCGGCTGCTTCGTTGAATTTCACAAAGACAGTCGATTCATGACGGCCATCTTGATTTATGACATTTTTCCTGAAATTCAGATCGAAGTCCACTTCGGATAGTTTGATTCGCTCAACACTAGTTGTGAATCTCTGGATGGCCACAAGAATGTTCTCATCGATTGAATGCAAGCAGAGATCTTGAAAATGATGACAAATTACTTTCAATAAACATTAATATATAAGGTTATTCTCACAGAAAAGATATGACATAAATATGTGACAGACGAGACCCTTTAAAACCTAACCCTGCTTCTTTTCTTCCTCCAAATCCTACGTGCGTCTTATAGTCCAACGCATCTTATAGTCCAAAAAACACGGTAATTGGAAGACTCCAAACGAAAAGAATATACCTATAATAATCCTACATAAAGCAATCTGTTTAGGTTTCAATTCATGTTTTAGTGAATTCAGCTGCCTGAAAGCTGTCAGGGTGACCAGAGTGTGCTACATGGTCATCAGTACCATAGACATAGAGGAATGAATCTCATCCATGTTGGAATGATGAGGACACATGACGTACTCGGCACATAATATTGGTCCAATCAGGAAACTTTTGGAGTAAACTGCCATTTGCCTGATCATTGGTAACATCCTGTATCGAAAATGCAAACTGCATTGGATTTGTAAAATAGATTGATATATAATTGAGGTTTCTAACTCTTATCAACATGAGGCTATGAAAGGGTTAACAGCGCCCTTGGCTTATGATGACAGTAGTAACATGTAATGCTATATTGGAGGTGACTGGAGTATTTTAAAAATATTAAATCCCTTTCATGAAGGCCACAAATTAGAGCCGTAGAACAGGCAAATCCCCGAAGACCCATTGTTCTTTGAGATAAGCAAACTGCTCTTGGATGTCCTTCAGTGATCCGAATCAGATGCTTAGAGATTCATAAACTTCGTATTGTACTGGCGGCAAAGCAGTCTACTAAGCATTACACTGTCCAGACATAACTCATGCTTCATCGCCCAAAGAGACTGTAAGCTTTCCCTTACATATCCACCAGTGCAAATGTCTAGATTGCTTATTGTGTAGAGAAGCTCTGAGGGCATATATACTGTACCTTACCTCTGATCAATGGGTTCACATGACTAATGGTAGTGTAGGTCACAAGGCCTAGATCTGTGCTTCCTTTAGGGTACTGTCATACATGGATTTGTTTTTTGTGTGCATTTTTATTTTCCAAAAAAAAAAAAAAACATTCAAAAACACTTGACATGTGAGACATTTTTTGTAAGCCTTTTCTAAGGTATTTTTGTGGAATTTTTGGCCAAATAGTGTTTCCTGCATGCTGTCCATTATGATATAGTATGCAACCCCTGCAGTGTCACCTTCTCTGTAGTGCAGTATAAAAAAATACATTGCTAAGAAATAAAAAAAAGTCATGCAAAAATGCCAAATTACAAATACACACACATTGGTACTAGGGCTTTTTGAAGCAGGTCTGAGGGATATGTTTAGGATAAAAATGCCAGGAAAAACATACAAAAACATGCTATGTATAATTTAAGTAATTGACCCAAAAACAAACATTCTTTGTTATGTATTTAAAGGGAACCTGTCAGCTCCGAAACTACCCCCCAACTAGCATAAACAGTGTATAGAGCAAGTGACACCAAGTCCCGGTTATGTAATTTTGATCTTCCTACTCACTTGCGTTCCGAATCTGTAATCTGACAAATTAGCAATAAAATGCACCGACAGGACTCCCAAGCTCATTCACATAATGGTGATGACTCAGGGAGGAGTCCTGGGATTTTACTGCTGGTTTTTGTTGGAGCACAGGTTTGGAATGCAAGTCAATATGAAGATAAAAAATGTCATAAGCCGACTCGGTGTCACTTACAGTATACACCTTTTACTCTAGTTTGGAAGGGGGTCGGAGCTGACAGATTTACTTTAATAATTCCCGTAGACTTACATCTAACATCTGGACTTAGCTTCTTTTCCTATAAATGCAGCAAAAAGTAGCAGAAAAAAATGCAACAAAAATGCAAAAAGCTGACAAAAGCCAAATAAAAACCTCTATGTGACACCACCCTTATTCTGGCTAGGTAATACACTGACTAAGCCACATCCTGGCATATAAGATATGCTATTGTAACAATGGCAGTCAGGAACATAAAAGTTTTTTTTCCGAGATTTAATATCAAAATAGTGGAGGTCGGATACCCAGCACTAGAGATCTGAATTTGGCTGAGAGCCTTTATAGTGGTGTAGCACACTGTGCCTTGCAGTAACATGCTTTAATAGTGAAATAATACTGTGAGTCCATATGACACGCAGATGACAGGCGTCGCTCTTAGAATCACACTGCACACTTCACTTATTTGGGCAGTCACGGGCCAAAACTGACCTAATAACTCAAGTATGAACTCAGCCTTACAGGTAGATGTTAGCGCCAAGAATAAGCGCACTCCTTTTACACCATCGTCAGCTGATTCCACATAGATGTCTACAGAACCTGTTCTATCAAACGCTTATACAAGTAGACTCCCCGAGAGAGGGTGTAAGCAGTGAGTTTGTGTTGATGTCACTGATTCATTTTCCCCATTCTCTGATCCATCAGAACAATTACCCAGAAAAAACGGATCCTGTCTGTGGAGCATCCGCCTTCACTCGGTCAGCATTTGCGCAATAATGTAGGTGGCGGCAGCAGCAGCATTAGGAGAAGGCCGAGTGGCGCAATGACAGAGTCTGGAGGTGGCAGCAGAATCAGGAGTAGTCCACAGAGTGGCACATTGCACAATGACAGACTGTGGGGGTGGCAGCAGCAGGAGTAGACAGGTAGGATGGCATGGCACTCTTGTCCTAATTGGATAAGTGCTGAGGTAGTGGGTTACTAGCCCGCAATAATGTTGACATAGAAACTTCGGCACTCCAATGAGTATGGTGATATCAAGGTGTCTTTATTTTACATTTTTCTTATGCAAGGCAACTAAAAGGTGACAGTGTGACATTTCGGTCAAATTAGACCTTTTTCAAACACTAAAACAGAAAATTAAACATAGACGTTTACATGGTGGTAATATTGTACAAAAATTGATAGTATACAGTCAAGTTTTAAAAATATGTATCATTTCTAAGGTCACATCTATATAAAGATATATGTCATCCTGTTTGGTGATTTTGGTATCAAGGAAGTTTACAGTGTGAGTTTCGTGATGTATTGTAAATTAAAGTTCACCAACCACCGATCTCTTTCACAAACCTTCCACTACTTTATTTATAAATAAATATTACCATTAAGATATATAGTCTGTTCTCTTATAACTATCCATGCATTCCACGCTTTAATTCAAGACACTTGTTACTGTAACATCACTTCCTGTCTCTTACATCATAAATAGTGGACATCTTCCCATACTCTCTAGCATTATGCATGGTGTGGATACACATGTCTACCAGCTCAACTTGTTTTCCATCCTTTTCTTAACCTTTCACTGGCAACTTGGTAAGTGCGGTTTATTCTTCAGGGGACCCGGCTCCTTATTTGAATATATATGGCTACTATGTTTCCTAGCACTGCGCTTACTTGTACCCTAAATACCCAACTGTGTTTTACTATTTCATTTAACTCTGGCATACAGATACTTGCACAGAACAGCCATTTGTGGACTCTAATGTTCATTATTAACCATACTACCTAAGAGCGAGACTCTTGTACCTCATTATCTCTGGATATATCTTTATATAGATGTGACCTTACAAATGATAAAAAAATATTAAAACTTGACTGTATACTATCATTTTTTGTACACTATTACCACCATGTAAACGTCTGTTTATTTTTCTGTTTTAGTGTTTGAAAAAAGTCTAATATGACCGAAACATCACACTGTCACCTTTTAGTTGCCTTGCATAGGTAAAATTTCAAATAAAGACACCTTGATATCACCATACTCATTGGAGTGCCGAAGTTTCTATGTCAGCAGCATGATTAGACCACAGAGTGGCACAATGACCGAGTCTGGAGGTGACGGCAGCAGCATCAGGAGGAGGCCATAGAGTGGCACAATGACAGAGTCTTGAGGTGGCAGCAGCATGAGGAGGCCACAGAATGGCACAATGACAGAGTCTGGAGGTAACGGCAGCAGCAGCAGCATCAGGAGTAGGCCACAGAGTGGCACAATGACAGCGTGTTGAGGTTTATATAATGGGAAAGGAATGAAATTATCAGCCACAAAAAGAGGCGCCATCTACTGATGGTTACTAAATATCAATATGAGAATGCAGAATAAAACATAAGTAAAAGTATAAATAGCAGTAAGGTGAAAAAGATAAAAATTGGGTAAGAAGGAATGCCCACCTAAAATAATGGTAATAGTATCCACGATAATATCATTGATAAAAAATAATAAATAATAATAATAACTGCAATGGATAACTCACTTCACCAGGGAGGTGGTCTGTGGGAAAAAGCTCAAGACACCCATAAACACAACCTCCCCCGCCTGGATCGCTTGTAGTATCTTAGGAAGAACTTAAATTCCACAAATGGTCCTTCCGGTAAATTCCTTTAATGGTATTACAGGTCAGCTCGCGTTTCGGAGGTGTTACCTCATACCCCCTTCTTCAGGAGAAATCACAATTAATTAAATAATAATAAAATCATGGAGTCAATAAATAACATCTCTGGTGTTGGTCCAGGGGTTGTTTTCCTGCCCATTACCTCAGTTAGGTGGAAAAAGCGTCACTTCCGGTATCTGGGATGCATTCCACAGTGGAACGCATATGGTGTAGTCTATGTGTGTAGTGCTATAAATGGTATGTAGTTATGTACTGATCCCCTAGGGGACAGAGGGGTAAAACTTAACATTTAATGTGAACAAAAAACTAAAATAGGTGGACACTTAGAGGAGGAGCCTCTGCAACATATACATAAATAACAGCCCTACGGGCCTAGACTGAACAACAAACAATCAGTATGGCGACGGTGGTAGAAATAAAATACAGGAACGTTCTCACCCGATTCTAGATGTGGATCAAAGGTTCTCTCAGAGGTTCTTGAGAAGGAGGACGGACCCGTGTAGATAATTCACCATACTGGAGGTACCAGGCGTTGGTGCCCCTTTGACTGATAGGGTGGTGGGGTCAGGTAGCCCTAAACAACCCTAAGTAAGGGGCAGGGGCTAGTACGCCCTACCTATCTATACGGGGAACTTGCCCCGCAAGGAGCGTCCCCGTCCGGATGCCTGGCCCTGTTGGGGGCGGAATCCCTAGTAAACCCTAAAAAGGGTGCTCCCTACGTGTCACGTTTCAATTCGTGAAGGAAAATCATCAGGGGAGATTGTGGAAATAACAAGACTATGGATGGGGCTTGTATAACCATAAAGAAATAGATGGTAGAGGAGGCAGTATAATGGTCAATATATGTCAGAAAACAAGGCCCCTGGATTCTGACCATCCTGCGGTCATTTTCTGTCCAGATTAGCTGGCACCCACTGGTGCAGCTTTATCCCAAACGGGAGGTTGCTGTTGTGGTCATTTGGGTGGTTACGTCTGACTGACCTTACACCCTTGTTTTCTGACATATATTGACCATTATACTGCCTCCTCTACCATCTATTTCTTTATGGTTATACAAGCCCCATCCATAGTCTTGTTATTTCCACAATCTCCCCTGATGATTTTCCTTCACGAATTGAAACGTGACACGTAGGGAGCACCCTTTTTAGGGTTTATTAGGGATTCCGCCCCAACAGGGTCAGGCATCCGGACGGGGACGCTCCTTGCGGGGCAAGTTCCCCGTATAGATAGGTAGGGCGTACTAGCCCCTGCCCCTTACTTAGGGTGGTGGGGTCGGTTAACCCTAAACAACCCTAAGTAAGGGGCAGGGGCTAGTACGCCCTACCTATCTATACGGGGAACTTGCCCCGCAAGGAGCTTCCCCGTCCGGATGCCTGGCCCTGTTGGGGGCGGAATCCCTAGTAAACCCTAAAAAGGGTGCTCCCTACGTGTCACGTTTCAATTCGTGAAGGAAAATCATCAGGGGAGATTGTGGAAATAACAAGACTATGGATGGGGCTTGTATAACCATAAAGAAATAGATGGTAGAGGAGGCAATATAATGGTCAATATATGTCAGAAAACAAGGCCCCTGGATTCTGACCATCCTGCGGTCATTTTCTGTCCAAATTAGCTGGCACCCACTGGTGCAGCTTTATCCCAAACGGGAGGTTGCTGTTGTGGTCATTTGGGTGGTTACGTCTGACTGACCTTACACCCTTGTTTTCTGACATATATTGACCATTATACTGCCTCCTCTACCATCTATTTCTTTATGGTTATACAAGCCCCATCCATAGTCTTGTTATTTCCACAATCTCCCCTGATGATTTTCCTTCACGAATTGAAACGTGACACGTAGGGAGCACCCTTTTTAGGGTTTACTAGGGATTCCGCCCCCAACAGGGCCAGGCATCCGGACGGGGACGCTCCTTGCGGGGCAAGTTCCCCGTATAGATAGGTAGGGCGTACTAGCCCCTGCCCCTTACTTAGGGTGGTGGGGTCAGGTAGCCCTAAACAACCCTAAGTAAGGGGCAGGGGCTAGTACGCCCTACCTATCTATACGGGGAACTTGCCCCGCAAGGAGCGTCCCCGTCCGGATGCCTGGCCCTGTTGGGGGCGGAATCCCTAGTAAACCCTAAAAAGGGTGCTCCCTACGTGTCACGTTTCAATTCGTGAAGGAAAATCATCAGGGGAGATTGTGGAAATAACAAGACTATGGATGGGGCTTGTATAACCATAAAGAAATAGATGGTAGAGGAGGCAGTATAATGGTCAATATATGTCAGAAAACAAGGCCCCTGGATTCTGACCATCCTGCGGTCATTTTCTGTCCAGATTAGCTGGCACCCACTGGTGCAGCTTTATCCCAAACGGGAGGTTGCTGTTGTGGTCATTTGGGTGGTTACGTCTGACTGACCTTACACCCTTGTTTTCTGACATATATTGACCATTATACTGCCTCCTCTACCATCTATTTCTTTATGGTTATACAAGCCCCATCCATAGTCTTGTTATTTCCACAATCTCCCCTGATGATTTTCCTTCACGAATTGAAACGTGACACGTAGGGAGCACCCTTTTTAGGGTTTACTAGGGATTCCGCCCCCAACAGGGCCAGGCATCCGGACGGGGACGCTCCTTGCGGGGCAAGTTCCCCGTATAGATAGGTAGGGCGTACTAGCCCCTGCCCCTTACTTAGGGTTGTTTAGGGCTACCTGACCCCACCACCCTATCAGTCAAAGGGGCACCAACGCCTGGTACCTCCAGTATGGTGAATTATCTACACGGGTCCGTCCTCCTTCTCAAGAACCTCTGAGAGAACCTTTGATCCACATCTAGAATCGGGTGAGAACGTTCCTGTATTTTATTTCTACCACCGTCGCCATACTGATTGTTTGTTGTTCAGTCTAGGCCCGTAGGGCTGTTATTTATGTATATGTTGCAGAGGCTCCTCCTCTAAGTGTCCACCTATTTTAGTTTTTTGTTCACATTAAATGTTAAGTTTTACCCCTCTGTCCCCTAGGGGATCAGTACATAACTACTACAATTTTTGGGAGTAATTAGGTCCGGTCGTCAAACCCGGCCTCTTCGTGTTTTCCTATAAATGGTATGTCACTACTGTAGACAGTTGTTAAGGGCCAGTGGAAGTGGCCAATCGATAGTTTGTCTGGAAAAGAAAGAAATATATGCGGGAAGGAGGATCGTGAATTACCTCGGGTACAGGCGCAGTGGCCGGAGGTACAACTTCCGGTTTCGCCTGGTGGAACGCAGAGCGGCACCAATAGCTACTGCCTGTGTGGAACGCACAGGTGGAGTGCTCGGGCCGCTCGCTGCTTCCGGAGTGTGGAGGTGGCAGCAGCATGAGTAGGCCACAGAGTGGCACAATGACAGAGTCTGGAGATGGCAGCAGCAGCATCATCAGGAGGAGGCCACAGAGTGGCACAATGACAGATTCTGGAGTTGGCAGCAGCATGAGGAGACCACAGAGCGGCACAATGACAGAGTCTGGAAGTGGCAGCAGCATCAGGAGGCCACAGAGTGGCAAGGTGACATACTGTGGAGGCTGATGGCATTACCAGTACTTGCTGAAGATGGTGGGTGAAAGAAGGAGCACTTGGCATCAGATGTGTGGCATCAGGTGGGTAACAGCAGCAGAATAGTAGCTGAGGCAGGTAGCCAGAAGAAACCAGTCTATTTTGTCAAATTGCTGGTGTGGCACCATGGATGATCTAGTCTGATGCATCAGGCATTGGTGTGTGGAAATCCTGGCTGATCCAAGAGTGATTCATCTTGATGCAGTGTCCCACTATGTGCTATATGTGGGCACTTTAAACTAGTGCTAAATGTCATATCAAATGTACTGTGGTATCATGCTGTAATTCCCTTTAACAGGCTGGCAGTGTCATTTACCTTTATTCGCCCCTAGGTGGTGCTGGCCCCACATATATATAGCTGGGGGGGTGTCAAGTCAGTGTGTGTTGAGGATGAGAATGAAGAGAGGAGGAAGTTAATGGAGGAGGTGGAAATTTGTTTTTCCACCAAAATAATTCACAAAAGATTTTACCACATATAACTGCAGCGCTGAACGCTGAATGAAATTTGTTTTTCCACTGAAATACTTCAATAAAGAAAGGGTCTTCGGATTACCCCCGCACTATACGGACATCTCAGAAATGAACCGCTGCTCCCGACAGCAGCTCCTGGGAAGGTCATGGAGTGTCCAGGTCATCTGGCATCTATTCGCTCCGCTGAAGGAGGCCCACACTCTGCAGATTTATCATGGAGACATCATGGAGATTTAACCGCATATAACCGCAGTGCTGAACGCTGAATAAATTTAGTTTTTGACCGAAATACTTAAATAAAGATTTTACCACATATAATCGCCACACTGACTTACTGCTACAGCCGCTACTTCTTTGAACCCCTGCACCACTACTTCCCGGGTAGGTAGGCTGCTGCGAAGCAGGTGCTCTACCCCGGGCACGTTTGGCTCCCGACCTCCCACTGCTGCCACCCTGCTGAATCCCAGCCTTGCTTTCAACACATATAACTGCCAACGTGAAGTGAGAACGTATTTTTCTGTTTGTACCTTAATAGGCCACTAAACGCTTTCAACACATATAACCACCGCAGACGTGAACTGAGAATGTATTTTTCTATTTGTACTGAATTACGCCACTAAATGCTTTCAACACATATAACCGCCGCCGACATGAACTGAGAATGTATTTTCTGTTTGTACTGAAATAGGCCACTAAATGCTTTCAACACATATAACCACCGCCGACGTGAACTGAGAATGTATTTTTCTTTTTGTACTGAATTACGCCACTAAATGCTTTCAACACATATAACCGCCGCCGACATGAACTGAGAATGTATTTTCTGTTTGTACTGAAATAGGCCACTAAATGCTTTCAACACATATAACCGCCGCCGACGTGAACTGAGAATGTATTTTTCTTTTTGTACTGAAATATGCCACTAAACGCTTTCAACACATTACCGCCGCCGACGTGAACTGAGAATGCATTTTTCTGTTTGTACTGAAATAGTCCACTAAACGCTTTAAACACATATAACCGCCGCCGACGTGAACTGAGAATGTATTTTTCTGTTTGTACTGAAATACAAAATAACACATAACCGCCGCTACTTCCGTGAACCATTGCACCACTACTTCCCGGGTAGGTAGGCTGCTGCAAAGCAGGTGCTCTAACCGGGCACGTTTGGCTCCCGACCTCCCACTGCTGCCACCCTGCTGACTCCCAGCCATGTTTTCAACACATATAACCGCCGACGTGAACTGAGAATATATTTTTCTTTTGTACTGAAATAGGCCAGTAAACGCCTTCAGCAGAAATAGGGCGTGAGTGGGGAAAAGTTGCAGATTTTGCAGAAAAACACCTTTGTAACAAAATCTGCAACATAAATACCGCAAAAGCGGCATACAAGAAGTTAATAAATAACTCACACATTTCTTATTTTTGCAGTTTAGGTCCCTTGATGCATCATCACAACATTTATGAGTCTATCCTACACCCTGTAGAACATATTGGAAACATATTTGCGTGTGTCTGCCAGATGAATCCAGTGTGGGAGAAACGGAATGACAAGAAATTCGAGTACATTTCACACTTGGAAAGAAACACTTTCCAGGCAAGAGCATATGTCTTTTAATGATTTACATCTATTTTCTTCTGTTCAGACTAATAAAACAACTACCGTATTTTTCGCTTTATAAGACACACTTTTTTCCCCCCAAAAGTGGGGGGAAAATGGCAGTGCGTCTTATAAAGCGAACACTGCCATGTTTACTTTGGTGACGCTGATACATCGCAAGCCGCGATGTATCAGAGGGGTGGGAGGAGGGGACGGAGGCTGGCAACACTCGCGGCGGGGCCCGATGCAGTCACTGTACTGTAATACATCGGACCCCGCTCACGGCAATTATCACATGTACAGTCTATAATCTTCAAGCAGTATCTCTGCTTTTAACTAGGGCAATCCTCTGTAGTGCAACTCACTATGAAAGCGGCAGGCAGAGCGGCAGCGTAACCTTGCGATGCTCACTCATTCACGCTCCTCCCACTTCCTTCATGAATGAAGTGGGAGGAGCGTGAATGAGTGAGTATCGCGAGGTTACGCTGCCGCCCTGCCTGCCACTTTCATAGTGAGTTGCACTACAGAGGATTGCCCTAGTTAAAAGCAGAGATACTGCTTGAAGATTATAGACTTTACATATGAAAACTGCTCCATAACACTCTGCTTTCTTCTATACCAGTACTCACTATGAAAGCAGCGGTCCAGCCGGCGCGTGACGTCACTCACTCGGTCATGCTCCTCCCACTTCATTAATGAAGCTGGCAGGAGCGTGACTGACTGAGTGAGTGACGTCACGTGCTGCTTTTATAGTGAGTACTGGTCTAGAAGAAAGCAGAGCATTTAAAAGATTTTACATATAAAGAGTACTGTGTGCCCTGAGGTGTAATGGGGGTCACTATTTGCACAGGGACAATATACTGTGACACATATGATACTGTGACCAGCATAAGATCATCTTATGCTGGTCACAGTATCATATGTGTCACAGTATATTGTCCCTGTGTGAATAGTGACCCCCATTACATAAGATGCTATATATGATGCTACATCCCCCGTAGTAGTGTATCATCCACACATCCCCCTCATAACAATGCGTCATCCACAGGTCCCCCCATAACTGCGTCATCCACAGGTCCCCCCATGACAGTGTCATCCACAGGTCCCCCCATAACAGTGCGTCATCCACAGGTCCCCCCATAACAGTGCGTCATCCACAGACCACCATTAGTTCAAAACCCAGCAAAAGCACACCTTTTGGTTCAAATATTTTTTTTCTTATTTTCCTCCTCAAAAATCTAGGTGCGTCTTATCATCAGGTGCGTCTTATAAAGCGAAAAATACGGTATATCTCCTGAACAGATTTTGTATTGAGGGTTTGTTTAATAAAGGGGTTTTCCGGTTGGTATCAAATAATCATTTATGAAGTGATCTGTAATTTTGTAATGTGTTTCTTTTACCTTTATTGGTCCTATCTTCCAATTGGGCTGTGGTCACATGACCATGTCCATGCACCTCTTTCCTATTTCCTATGATGTTATGTCCATGGGCAGAGCAGCTTCTATATAACTACCTGGTGGGAGGAGCTATAAACTAGCTGGGTGTGGTTTGGGGGCAGTGGAAAAAATAAGCATGGGGAAGATGTACATAATCTGCTACATGAACACATCTGTTAAAAACCATAAAAATCCCAGAAAACCTCTTGAGGGTTACTCAGATATTTACAGAAAAATGGGCCACAGCACTCTATTCGTAGAATGGCAAGGGTGGGTGCACGTTTAGGTTGTGTTCTAAAGCTCCACCTCCGGAACTATAAATCTCACAAATATTAGGACAGCACTCCTTAAGTAGGGAAAATTAATGCTTTTATTTAATGTTATTTCAGCCGGACTAGGTGGTATGTCAGTTGCAACGTTTCAGGCTTAATAATTGCCCTTCATCAGGCTGACAAGACATAATATACAGAAAGAAAAATTATAATATACAGAAAGAAAAGTTCAAATTCATATGCTAATCCTCATGATGATATAAATAGGTGCACAAATACATGATTATACAGCTAAAAATATATATAACATATGACAAGAGGGCTATCTGGAAGATACATATGATAATGTTACATGATAATGTTACAGTCACATATGCGGTGGCACTGCTTAGTACATAATTGCTAATGCTGTGCGTGGTGTAAACTGCGACCAGGAAGGATCAGACGGCCCCAGGGTGTACCAGCACACACGGACATATATTGTGGCAATAATACATCTTTCTGTGAAGGCAGCAAGCCATATCAATACATATAAATACTCATATTGGCAGGCGGGGTAGTTAGGGCACACCTGCGGCAGGGAACTGCCACAAGTTAGCCCCATGCACCACACAATCCAACAGGCTGAGACAACATGAATCGATATATAAGAGAGACACAAAAGTAAAACTCCTAGGAGTGCATAATTAAACATCAAGGTATAGAAGAGGCTTCTAGAGGTAAGCGGAAGGAAGACTTCTATTAGAAAGCAAAGTAAACTGCCATACATTTAAGCTAAGGTAAGTAACTCACCACTCTGAGGACCACACTGTGTATACAGCCGGCGCTTGATTACATGTGGGACGCGTCACCTTTAAATATACCCTAGTGGCCTATCATAGGTGAAAAGGGGGTCATATGGTCTAGGTGGTGGGTGGGTCCAGTCACCAGAACGAGGTATGGGAACCGGAGCATTAGTAAGCACTGGTGAGTGTGTCGATACCTCACTTCCGGTTATCGGACCCGCAACCAGAAGTGGCATGCGTGTCACGCAGCCGGAAGTGGTGTGCGTGTCAAGGGGATTGAGCTGCCATGTGATCGAGTCACATGATCGCACTATCCCTGGAGGAACTACAACAAGCGGTTTAGTAATACGGCAGTGCGCTAGCTGTGGGGCGATACAAGGACGCAAAGGCAATGCAAAGTCACTATTAGCGCATATGATCAACAGCTGTCTAGGTCAAAAATATAAGTATCCATTGAAATACAGGAAAGGACATAAGGAGCTACTCAGGTTACTCAGAGCCATGAAAAATTACCCCAAAGGACAAAAAAAAATCAAATTTTGCCGTAGGACCTCCTAAGATGCAATCTCAAACAATTTTCTGCTTGCTGGTGTGTGCCAAGATGCTGGAGGCTCTTCTGACCACTCTATAATGTATGTAATATTGGCTAAGAAGACATCACCAGTCACCTGATATTAAGAACTCAGTGTCTTTTATTATTCTGGATACATTTTGGTGTCACCCGGAATCTTCATCGTTCCACCGAATAAAACATTGATCTTCATAGAGCTATGTCTAGGGAGAGAGGTAATACAAATGTTACACTACGATAATAACTACCACACATAGATGTATCTGAGATAAGTGTTGAATAGGTAAACAGTTGATGGATGCCCCTACAATAACACTGAGACTGAATATGTTCAGGAACTGCTCGTCTTAAGTTGACATTTACACTTTTCTGTGGAGTCCATATACTATACCGGTTGTCAATGCAGAAGTTATCATCTCACCTGGCAGGCATCACTGCCAAAGTACTTATCCTCAACCTGCCCCCACCTTCTTCATGCTCACAGTCATCTCTGTATGCTTCCTGTTGCTCTTAAAGGTCCAATGGGTGTACAAGCTAATCTGTCCCCAGCAGCAAAGTCCAGATCTCTGCATGGGGGTGAAAGGGTGAAAACCAAGAGTCCACCTTGATAACTTCCTCAAGCCAAAGTTATCACTAAGCCAAATCCGGGGCACAGTATTACGCCATACACCATAGAAGAGGGTGAGAACTATAGCAAAAATCAAAATGAGCTCCCTATTACTGTACAGTATATGCTGGGTTTTGCCTGCCAAAATGGAAAAGTCTTGTGTTCTCCTCCCAATCCTTCCCTTAACTTTTTGGTTAAAACCACAACCTCTTGGTTGGTAACAATGCAGTTCCTCTGAAGAGGTGTCCCCTTCACTTAGCACCAATGGATTGGGTTCTCTCTCTCCAAATGCCACATAGCAGCCACATATTCTGCCTTCTGGCATATACACATTTGGTATCGTTCACTGATTTGAGTGGAGAACTGGTTTCCCAAATGCCAATATCTTTATAGTCAATTTATCATTGACACTAGTGGGAGTTTCCGATTCCAGACCCGCAACCCATGAGTGTCTTCTGACATATATGAAGGGACAGTTATGGCTTTCAACAGTGTTTCTCTAGCAGGGATTATGTACAGAAAAGCAATAGACAATGTCACCTCCTGTCCATAGTGTCCTTGCTAAATTAATCATAGTAATAGCTGCCTATATATTTTTTTGAATAATTTTCCTTTAACAAAATGTAAAGCTTTTTTGGATCTGGGATGAGGAATCTATCAAATGCTAATATCATCACATCAAATACATAATGAACCATAATTAACATCTTTTGGATGAGATAAATTTATCTAAATTATGTTTAAATTAAAGGCAATTTGATTTATGCAACATAAAAGTATAATTAAAGTTACTTATCATATAAAGAGAGCAAAATCTGGGACAGAATAATGATGAGACCCAAGATGTTATATCGATTAGCTGACGAAGTTGGTATAGATGAATATTTTACCCTGGAGAGTCCCAAAATCAATAAGCGAGGTGATTCTTGGCTACAGGTCTCTTGAGTATACACCTTGTCTGATCTATAGGGGTTAAAATGTGTATAACACACCCAGACAGAAATGTTAGTGTCATGGCAGGGCTACCAAAGGGCATTTTTCAGTGGGTTAAAGGGGTTGTATGACTTCGGTAAATGGCATTTATCATGTGGAGAAAGTTAATACAAGTTCCTTTGCTGGCTGGATTCATTTTTCCATCACAATATACACTGCTTGTTTCCATGATTACGACCACCCTGTAATCCAGCAGTGTTGGCCGTGCTTGCACACTATAGGAAAAGCATACCTATATAGTTAGAGCCGGGCAGGCAGAGAATTGTTGTTTGTTATACAGTATTTTATTTTATGCTTTGTACTTCAAAGGGACAATAAAAGTGGCTGAGGTCAGTTAAAGGAATTTCCTACTGTTCTGACTAAAATTTCTACAGTGTAACTGTGTACACTGTGCCTGTCAACCCAGGAGAGGACAACCCTGCTACCTAATCCCTTACAGTATATATTGTATCTGAATGTGCTGGTGGTAGTCATATAGATGGATATGGCCATGACTTTCAGGCTCTCATTTTAACTCATGGAGGAACTGGTCCAGAGAAATAGCTGACACCCGAATGTTCTCTAAAGTATATGGCTAGTTCTTAGTGTAAAGAACAATTGGGGGTCAGTCAGCACATCCAGTGCGCAGGTGCGCGTTGCCATGGCTGAAAGCACAAAGGCAAAAAAATATACAATGCAACAGCACTCTGCAAACCAAATAAAGTACAATAATGCCAAAATATTAGAAAGTATTCTGGTGTAAATGCTACGGTAATAAATTTGAGATGCTTGGCAAATCATTTTGTACAAAATTATTTGGGCCCGTCTGCCAAGCGTCAAGGCGATCTCAGTAAGATGGGAACCTAACACCAAATACCACATTAACTGGTGCATTGTATATTTTTTTGCCCTGGTTCTTAGTTTGTCTGTTCAATCAGAGGAATGGACAGTTCTTTACAGTTGACAAAAAAGACAATATAGAGCCATAGAGGCACATTTATTAAGACCGGCGTTTTAGACACCGGTCATAATAAGCCCTATATCAAGGTGTGCCCCAAGGTAAGAGAGGGTGCATCCTCCTCAGACTGCCTGTCATGAGGGTGTCAAGAGCCACGCCTGACTCCCTTATACCCGGGGTCAGGAAGTCGCAGCGGGTGGCTGCGCGCTCTATGTATAAAGATAGGCTGATTCTTAATGGTAGCTTTCTGGGTTTGCCTTGCAACCCTTTTTGGCTCACTCAGGGATCCGTAGCTCCTTCTCCTCAGCTGTTTCTTGTCCAGCAATCCCAACCTCCTTATTTTCCCCTCTCCCACTTCTCTGGTTGCCAGATATAGAGCTTCCTGCCTGGACTTCTATACTGACCCTCTGGAGCTGTGTAGCTGTGTTCCCTGGTTGTTGTTCCAGAACGTTACCCTCCAGATCCCTGTTGGACTTTTGTTGTCTGCCGTTGTCGTCCACCTGGGATTTTATGTTTTGTCTGTGTTGTCTGTCCTCTCCTTGGTGTTTTCCTTTTAGTGTCAGTGGTGCGGACTAGTGATCCCACCGCCCCGTTCACTACGTAGGGCTCATCTTAGGGAAAGCCAGCGTTTAGGCACGTAATCGGCGTACGGGTGAGGAACCCGTCTAGGGACGTCAGGGCAGTCAGGTGCCAGCCGCAAGGTGAGTCAGGGGTCACCACCTTTCCCTCTCCATTGGACAGGGCCTTCCTATTTCCCTCCCTTTGCGTACGCCGGTCATGACACTGCCATAGCTTTAGGAAATATTGGTGGGAGGATTGCCTCAGTGATTGACTGCTACAGCCAGAGACACTACCATTACCTCCCTCTGCTACGGCCCTCCTGCAGCACAACCAGATGCAGCAGAGGTGTAGCTCGAAGATTTATTTTTTATTTTTTTGTATTACATGATAATGTTTTTATGCACTTGAAATAAAGATTTTGAGTATTAACCACAAGTGGCAGAAGATTTGTCCAGGCTTCACAGCATAAAGGGTGGACTGAACTGACGCAGAATAGCCGGGGTTCCTCTAGAGCACTATGGAGATCCAAGAGATGCGCTACTGCTGCAAGAGTGTGAGCGAATACACGTCTATTTACTTTTTTTTTTACCTAACCTCGAAGATTCCAGTTTCTAATGCAAGATCTGCACCTGGGCCTCTTATAAACCATACATCACTTATAACATTGGTGCCTTGTTATGCAGGAGATGTGCATTTGGGCCTCCTCTGGCTTTAGAGCCCATGTGCATCTGCTTCCTATGCACCTTCTATAGCTCCAGTCCCGCCCAAGCAGTAACACATAAGAGAATTTCGGCAAAGTTAGTATTATTGACAGAAAACAGATAGCTCTTAGTTCTTCCAGAAAGTATGCCCATCTCAAGTTCATTTTAAGACACTGTCACTGCAGACTTTTACTTTCTTACTTAATATTTTGTATACCACCACCCAAGAGAGTGCTAATAAGGATGGAAATCGGCAGTCCCAGAAGTGCATGCCCTGAATACATTGTGAGGCACATGCGTGCACCTCCTCTATAAAGAAAAGCATTAGAGACTACTTCACAGAGTATATCACTCTCCTCAGTGTGTATGACTCACTTATGGAGGATGTGAGTTACTGTCCATCCCAGCCATAATTAATACATTGCAGCACACCATCCTAATGGGGGATAAATCCAAGGCCCTAAATGCAAATCCTTGCATAAAACCTAAACAATTGCTGTGATAGATCTTCTTTTAAATGTGCATAAATCCCCGAATTATCTGCATTGATGTTCAATTATGTCAACCATCTTCTACACAGGGGAGCTTTTATCTCTTCCCTTTGTAATTGTAAGTTATATGCCCACTCTGTCCTTCAGCAAAGGACGGAAGAAATGTCTACAGCAATTTGAATTACCACCTATGTGATATGCAAAAGGGCTTTCATCTACACTTGGTTGGAGCGTTGACGCGCTTTGCAGTTTGTATGTTCCTCGTTCTTATTCTTGACTACAATTAAAATGTTAATTTCATTTACACTATGCAATTAATTGTCTTCATTTCTGTTCTGCTCTGTGCAAAGACATGATAGTCAACAACAGGCGGGCGAGGATGACTGTCATGTCACCTCAATAGCTCTGCTATTACACTCTGCCCTTTGTTAATGGGAACCTGTCAGCGACAAAAGCCATCCCAAACCGCCCCCAGTACCTTCAAGTAGCCGGCAGTGAGTTTCTAATGATGATTTTCCTATTGCATTCAGATGAGGCAAAAGTATGAAAAACGTTCTTTAATCCTCTGTCCGCGCTATTTTCCAGTCAGGCTTGAAGTCAAGCGGGCAGCGGCCTGGTTTCTTCAAGACAAGGTAACCACGCCCCCTTCCCTGCTCCTTCTCCTGTGACTGACAGCCGGCTATCGGGCATAAGCGCGGTCAGTCACAGCAAAGGGGCAGGGAAGGGGGCGCGGTTACCTTGACTTGAAGCAAGGAGGCCGCTGCCCCCTTGACTTCAAGCCTGACTGGAAAATAGCGGAGGATAAAAGAACGTTTTTCATACTTCTTCTTCATCTGAATGCAGTAAGAAAATCATCATTAGAAACTCACTGCCGGCTATTTGAAGGTACTGGGGGCGGTTTGGGATCGGTTTTGCCACTGACAGGTTCCCTTTAACCAGAATGTGCTTGTTCACCAGAATGTGGTTATATATGGAAGTATAGAGAAACGTAGAAATGAACTCAGGACTTGGCCAGTGTCATATTGTTTGTACTACTTTTTTGTTGTTCACTCTAATGGACAACTTAGATCCCAAGGTCTGACCAAGGACTAAGGCTTCATAAAAATCTATGAGAAAGTAAAAACAATGGCATCAAAAGCAAACAATCCAATCAACCTATTTTCAGGACTCCCTACTACAGAGGAACTGCATCATTAGCAAACAAGAGGCCCGATGGTCATGGAAAACGGATGGAGGGAAAGGTACTCTGTTCTGAGTGGCAAAACTCAACGTCACAAAGGGGAACCTAGATTGATCTTTACTGTCCCTTTTTTCAAAATACACCATTGCATGCCACGTACATCCTATCATAAAACACCAAAAAATAGATACCATAAATATCTCGCATGGAGTTATTCGTATAACACCTATAACGCTCAAAAAGCTGCCACACAAGTGAATATCATCAATTAATCCTTTATTGAACATACATATATAATACATTAATAATATGCTTAAAAATACATAAAGCAGCAACCATGGGAACACAGAAGTGTATCAGAAGATTAAAACAGAGTAAGCTCCAGACCACAAGGGACAAGTATACAAGCAATTATGCAGCATCAGACAATATGGGGCTCATATAGCAACCGTACATACAACCTACAATTCACCGCACAGCACTGGAAACCGTGCAGGGCGGATGTTGTTCTTGTACACCCCTACAATATGAGGCTGCTAAAAGGAAAATACATTAAATCACATGTGTGCCCCTAGAGGAAGCGTGAAGCGAAACGATCGTCGGGCAGCTGCCACATGTGATTTAATGTATTTTCCCTTTAGCAGCCTCATATTGTAGGGGTGTACAAGAACAACATCCGCCCTGCACGGTTTCCAGTGCTGTGCGGTGAATTGTAGGTTGTATGTACGGGTGTCATGTCGCGAACATAAAATTTTCCGTTCGCGAATGGCGAACGCAAATTTCTGCAAATGTTCGCGAACGGGCGAACCACCATAGACTTCAATAGGCAGGCGAATTTTAAAACCCACAGGGACTCTTTCTGGCCACAGTAGTGATGGAAAAATTGTTTCAAGGGGACTAACACCTGGACTGTGGCATGCCGGAGGGGGATCCATGGCAAAACTCCCATGGAAAATTATGTAGTTGACGGAGAGTTGGATTTTAATCCATAAAGGGCATAAATCACCTAACAATACAATTTTTTTTTGAACAACGTGGTTTAAAACATCCAGTGTGTGTATACGATCAGGTATGATGTTGTATCGATCAGGTAGTGTAAGGGTTACGCCCGCAAGGTATTTGTGAGTGAGTGACACCCTGTAATGGTATAAGTGGAGGCCTAGCCACTAGCCAGTGGCCACAATACAGTCTGTGTGGGCCTGACCCACACGGGCTTGCAACTGTGATTATATCACAGAAAAATATTAAATAGAATTTTCTTTTATCTGCGAGGTATTTTCTGTCACACCCTGTATGAATGGTGTGCACACAGTACTGTCTGTGACTGAGCCTGCAGCCTCTCACACACGGGCAGGCAACTGCAATATATATAAAAAAAATTAAAAAAAGCAGACTGATGTACCAGCCCTGAAAAGGGCTTTTTGGGGTGCTGTCAGTACGCTGTCCTTACAGCAGATGAGTCTGTGGACACAGAACACTGCCCTAGCTAACGCTTTCCCTATTGAATCAGCAGCACTGTCCCTCCTCTCACTGAGAATGCAGCTTCCGAATGAATCTAAAATGAATGCTGTCCAGGAGGTGGGAGGGTCTGGGAGGGAGGGTCTGCTGCTGATTGGCTGGAATGTGTCTGCTGACTGTGAGGTACAGGGTCAAAGTTTACTCAATGATGATGTATAGGGGGCGGACCGAACATCGCATATGTTCGCCCGCCGCGGCGAACAAGCTATGTTCACCGGGAACTATTCGCCGGCGAACTATTCGGTCCATCACTACTGAGCATGAGGGTGTCATCTGAGAAATCTTGAAACACATTGTGAAAAACAAAGATTGCCAGAAGTCTCACTAAAGCTGTCTACACTACAGGTAGGAAAGGTGGTTTAAATGCACTTTTAAATGTTTGATAACTCAATTGCAGTAATACTGTTGTGTGCACGCATATTTGTGTAAACGGATAGCTGGTGGCTCTTGGCAGTCATACCATTTTTTTTTCTGCCTCTTTGTGTCTGTAAGGTTGGCCACCCCTGCTGTACAGTATCACAGTTTAAAGAGGCAGGAAAACACACACAAGGCAATTTGAAGCAGATGGGGATTGAATCACATGCGCAAAGTTTCCCAAATAAGAGCATCTACAGCAGACTCTGTGGAGGAAGGAAAGATGAGGGGAATCAAGACACTCTACATCAATGTCCTTTAGCACAAGTGTGCGGAAATCCCTCATGGCTTGTAGAAATTGATCCAAAAATGACTCATGAGAGCTAATGAAGTCAGCAGCATCCAGGCAACACAGACTTCACACCCAGCATGTATTACTGTGAAGGACACGTTCACAACAGAAAATTCTAAAACTAGGATCAGGTGATAAATTGCATTTGGATTTGAAAATGAATGGAATGAAGATTGTGGTAACTTTCTTAGCTCAGGGACATACTTAATAAATGTAGATAATTTCTATATCAATGATGTTCATAGCCTTTAACCTGTTGGGGACACAGGGCGTACCTGTACGCCCTAATGTCCTGTTACTTAAGGACACAGGGCGTACAGGTACGTCCTGTGTAGCTCCGATCACTGCTGCGCAGCGGGCGGTGATCAAAACTGGGTGCCTGCTGAAATCAATCAGCAGGCACCCTTGGTCAATGCCGAGGGGGGTCCTGTGACCCCCCCAGTATTGGCGATCGCTGCAAACCACAGGTCAATTCAGACCTGCGGTTTGCAGCACTTTTGTAAGTTTCTGATCCCCGCGGTCCGTGACCGTGGGGATCAGAAACTTCAAAATGCCTTATTTTAATGTTTAACCCCCCTACCTGCAGCCCTCTTTGTTATGTGCCGGCGGGCGCAGCATCCGCTCGCCCCCTCTCTCAGAGGCAGAGTGTCAGCACATTGTCAGCCGTTTAACCCCTTCCATGCCGCAGTCCGTAGGGACCGCTGTATGGAAGAAGTTAACAGGGAGGGAGCTCCCTCTCCTATCGGGGACTGCTGTGCCTTTTCAGCCCCCGATTCTTGACGGGATCACAGAGGCAGGGGGCCCCCCTCCCTCCCCATCATCTGCTGCTCTGTTGTGGCAGCAAGTGATGGTTACCATGGCAACTGGACGCCTTCACATGCTTTCTGCTGTCCATGGTGCCGATCAGACTTCTGCTAAAGGCAGAAGTCTGATCAGACTTTGTAAAGTGAAAATACAGTACAGTACACTATACAGACATCAGACCCACTGGATCTTCAAGAACCAAGTGGGTCTGGGTCAAAAAAAAAAAAAAAAAACAGTGAAAAAAAAATAAATAAAAAAAAAAAACATTTATCACTGATTAAAAATAAAATAAATGTAATTCCCTACACAAGTTTGATATCACCGCATCCATAACGACCTGATCTATAAAATTTTACTTTCCGCGCATGCTGAACGCCATAAAAAAAATAAAAAAACTATGATGAAATTGAAATTTTGCCAACCTTACTTCCCAAAAAAGGTAATTAAAGTGATCAAAAAAGTTGTATGTACTCCAAAATAGTACCAATCAAAAAATGAGCCCCTACATGAGACAATGGCCCAAAAAATAAAAAAAATATGGCTCTCAGACTAAAACCAGATTTTTTTTGTTTAAAAAATGCTTTTTTATGTTAACATAATTAGCATGTTATGACATATTAGGTATCGCTGCATCCGTAATAACCTGCTCTATAAAAATACCACATGACCAAAACCCTGAGGTGAATATCGTAAAAAATACAAAAATAAAAACGGCGTCAAAAAAGCTATTTTTTGTCACCTTACATCACAAAAAGTGTAATAGCAAGCGATTAAAAAGTCGTATGCCCCCCAAAATAGTACCAATCTAACCGTCATCTCATCCCACAAAAATGATACCCTACCTAAGACAATCGCCCAAAAACTGAAAAAACTATGACTCTCAGACTATGGAGATACTAAAACATGATTTTTTTTTTGTTTCAAAAATGATATTATTGTGTAAAACTAAAAAAATATAAATAAAGTATACATATTAGGTATTGCCACGTCCGTAACAAACGGTTCTATAAACATATCATATGACATAACCCCTCAGGTGAACATTGTCAAAAAAATTTAATAAAAACTGTGCTACAAAAACATTTGTTTTGTCACCTTACGTCACTTAAAGTGCAATACCAAGCGATCAAAAAGGCGTATGCCACCCACAATGGTGCCAATCTAACCGTCACCTCATCCCGCAAGCAATGATACCCTACATAAGACAATAGCCCCAAAAATAAAAAAAATATGGCTCTCAGAATAGGAGACACTAAAACATGTATTTTTTTTTTCAAAAAATGATATTATTGTGTAAAACCTAAATAAATAACAAAAATGTATACATATTAGGTATTGCCACGTCCGTAATATCCTGCTCTATAAAAATACCACATGACCTAACCCTTTAGGTGAACACTGTAAAAAAAAAAAATTAAAAACGGTTAGCTTACATCACAAAAAGTGTAATAGCAAGCAATCAAAAAGTCATATGCACCCAAAAATAGTGCCAATCTAACCGTCATCTCATCCCGCAAAAATTATATGCAACCTGAGACAATCGCTTAAAAACTGAAAAAAACTATGGCTCTCAGACTATGGAGACACTAAAACATGAGTTTTTAAAAAAAAAAAAAGATATTATTGTGTAAAACCTAAATAATTAAAAAAAGGTATACATATTAGGTATTGACGCGTCCATAAGAACATGCTCTATAAAAATACCACATGATCTAACCTGTCAGATGAATGTTGTAAATAATTTTTAAAAAAAACGGTGCCAAAGCAGCTATTTTTTGACGAATTTTCCAATCAATTTTTTCCCGTAACAAAACAAGGGTTTACAGCCAAATAAAATGTAAAATTTATTGCCCTGATTCTGTAGTTTACAGAAATGCCCCATATGTGCTCGCAAACTGCTGTATGACCACACGGCAGGGTGCAGAAGGAAAGGAATATCATATGGTTTTTGGAAGGCAGTTTTTGCTGGACTGGTTTTTTGACACCATGTCCCATTTCAAGCCCCTCCCTGATGCACCCCTAGAGTAGAAACTCCAGAAAAAGACCACATTTAAGAAACTACACCCCTCAAGATATTCAAAACTGGTTTTACAAACGTTGTTAACCCTTTAAGTGTTCCACAAGAGTTAATGGCAAATGGAGATGAAAAAGTGTAATATAGAGCAACCAAAAATCATATGTACCCCTAAAATAATACCAACAAAACTGCCACCTTATTTTATAGTTTCCAAAATGGGGTCACTTTTTTGGAGTTTCTACTCTAAGGGTGCTTAAGGGGGCTTCAAATGGGACAAGGTGTCTAAAAACCAATCCAGCAAAATCTGCCTTCCACAAACCATACGGTGTTCCTTTTCTTCTGCGCCCTGCCGTGTGCCCGTACAGTAGTTTATGACCACATATGGGGTGTTTCTATAAACTACAGAATCAGGGCAATAAATATTGAGTTTTGTTTTGCTGTTAACCGTTGCTTTGTTACTGTAAAAAATTGATTAAAATGTAAAATTTGCCATTTGCCAATAACTCTTGTGGAATACCTAAAGGCAGTGGCGTACATACAGGGGTCGCAGTTGCGACCGGGCCCGGCACTCCAGGGGCCCGGCCGCCTGTGGACCCCTGGCCCCTGCAGTAGTGCGTTCATCTCCATAGTGATCTGTATCGCCGTCCTCTGGACAGCGATACAGATTGCTGTGCTGCGGCCGGGCAGGGGAGGGAGGCGTCTCAGTTCCCTGTTCCTCTGATAGGCTGCCGACACAAGGCCCGCAGCCTATCAAAGCGGTGCAGGCGGCGCGATGACGTCATCGCGCCGCCTGAGCTGTACAGCGCGGGACACAGGCCAAAAGAGGCCTGCATCGCTGCTAAGGAGGTAAGTATAAGGGTTTATTTTATTTTTTTAATACCGGACTTTACTTCGGACATGAGGAGACACTTGATACTGGAAAATGGGGGGGAAGGAAGGAAGGTTGGCACTTGATACTGGAAAATGGGGGGGAAAAGGTTGGCACTTGATACTGGAAAAAGATGGGGGGGAAAGGTTGGCACTTTATACTGGAAAAAGATGGGGGGGGAGTTGGCACTTGATACTGGAAAATGAGGGGGGGGGCGGTTGGCACTTGATACTGGCACACGGGGCGGTTGGCACTTGATACTGGCACACGGGGCAGTTGGCACTTGATACTGGCACACGGGACGGTTGGCACTTGATACTGGCACAATATTGGGGGCACTATTGGGGACCACAGGGCACAGTATTGGGGTAGTAGGATGTTTTTTCCAGAAGATGTTAGGATGATGGAAAAGTAGTTGTCACGACTGTGACTGATCCAGACAGGTCTGGGAGGAGAAGGTCGCAGCGACTTGCTACTCGCGATAGCTTGTGAGTTTGCTCCGTGGTTCAGGTATGTCATCTGGGTTTTGCCTTGTGAACCTTTTTGTCCTGACTGGGAGTTTGTAGGCATCCTTCTCAGGTGAGTCCTGTCTGCCACTCCCAGCTACTATATTAGTTTCACTTTCACTTGCAGTCATTGCCAGATATAGTCCTTACTTCCAGTTCTATTCTGACCTTTGAAGGAGATCGTTTGATGGTGTTGCTGTGGAGCTCTTGTCCGGCGTGGACTGTCGTGATTGGGATCGCCTTCTCTGCTCGTGACTGGATAAGTCTATCTCTGATATAGTTTGTTTGTTGCTGTCTTCCCCTGCTGTTCTCCTAGACATGAGTGATGGTGACTAGTGCTCCCATCGGCCTTTCCCCACTCTAGGCTTGTAAGGGTGACAGAGGGTTTAGGCATCCTGCTCGCCGCACGGGTTCACACCCCGTCTAGGGTATCAGGGCAGACAGGTGCCAGCTTAGGGTTAGTCAGGGGTGGCCATACTATTCCCATCCGTAGATAAGGGTCCCCCTTCCCCTCCGTCTGGTGCGACACGACTGCTGCTGGGGTAGCGGTCGTGACAGTATATCTGGCCATTTAAAAAAAAAAAAAAGTGACATTTCTTTTTTTTTTGCTTGCTGTTTTGCTTTGTATTTTTCTGTTCCACTATGGATCCGGTTACGGTTTTGGCGAAACAATTACAGGGATTATCCCTTGAAGTGGCAGGATTAAAAGCAACAGTGCTGCAGCAGCAGCAGCCATCCTTGGGTTCCACCGTTGCTACGGGAAACCAAGGTACTCCTGAGCCAAAAGTGGCTTTACCTGATAGGTTCTCTGGAGGGAGAGACCAATTTGTAACCTTCAGAGAAGCTTGCAAATTGTTCTTCAGGTTACGCCCTAGATCCTCCGGCGGTGAGGAACAACGAGTGGGTATTGTAATTTCTCTCCTGCAAGGAGATCCGCAGGCTTGGGCTTTCTCCCTACCATCAGACTCTCCGGCCTTACGATCAGTGGAGGAGTTTTTTGAAGCCCTGGGTCTCGTAAATGATGACCCGGACAGGGTCTCACTGGCTGAGTCTAAGCTACGTAGACTTCGGCAAGAGAATAGGTCTGCTGAACTATATTGTTCCGAATTCCGTAGGTGGGCTACTGATACGTTATGGAACGACTCGGCCCTTAGGAGTCAGTTCTGCCAGGGGTTGTCTGAAAGATTGAAAGACGCGCTGGCGGTATACGAGGTCCCTGGGTCTCTGGAGGCTGCTATGTCTCTGTCCATAAGAATCGACAGACGACTCAGGGAGAGACTATTAAATTTTACGGAGGCCTCTATAGGGCAGGGATCGGTTTGTTATGATCCAGTCGAACCAATGCAAATAGGGGGCGCCACTAGACGGGTGAATCCTCCTAAGTTCCGCTGTAGGTCAGAGGTTTGTTTTCGTTGTGGGGGGAGGGGTCATTTTGTAAAGGTTTGTCCCTCAGAACCCAAGAGACCACAAACAAAGGAGCCGCCGGGAAAACTAGAGTCCCCAGATTGTGCGGAGGATAACAGTCTGGGCGTATTCGTTTCCTCCATACGCATGTCTCAGTTTTTGTTGTCCGCTACTGTTGAGGCGGGCAATAAGACTGAGATCTGTTCCGTCTTTTTGGACAGTGGGGCGGGGGTCAACTTGGTGGATTCACGGTTTGCTCAGGCTCTGGGTTTTACTCCAGAACCGATACGCAGAACTATTCCTGTTTTTGCCATCGACTCCTCCCCTCTTACTCAGAAAGAGTTAACTCAGATCATTCATAATATCCATCTGCAGGTAGGGGACCTCCATAAAGAGCATATCTCGTGTTATGTCCTGGACGGTCTTCCGGCTCCTATGGTATTGGGGCTTCCCTGGCTGGTGACTCACAATCCAGTGGTGGATTGGCAGGCCGGGGAGATTGTGGAGTGGAGTGAACATTGTAAGGACAACTGCTTGAGTAGTAGGTGCTCTACACTCTCTGTAACATCTTTACCTGCTTTTCTGTCAGATTTTATGGATGTATTCTCTGAGAAGGGTTGTCAGGGGTTACCACCTCATCGTCCATATGATTGCCCGATTAATCTACTACCTGGGGCCAAACTACCTAAAACCCGGTTATACAATCTTTCCGGCCCGGAGAGGAAGGCTATGAAAGATTATATTTCGGAGAGTTTGGCTAAGGGACACATCAGACCCTCTTCTTCACCTGTGGCTGCAGGGTTCTTTTTCGTTAAAAAGAAAGATGGGGGCCTACGTCCTTGCCTGGATTTCCGGGAATTAAACCGGATAACTATCCGAGATCCCTATCCTCTTCCTCTCATTCCCGACCTCTTTAATCAGGTTGCTGGTGCTAAATGGTTCTCCAAAATGGATCTCAGAGGAGCCTATAACCTGGTTCGCATCAAAGAGGGGGATGAGTGGAAGACGGCTTTTAATACTCCGGAAGGGCATTATGAAAATCTGGTCATGCCATTTGGTCTTACTAATGCGCCTGCGGTATTCCAACATTTTGTCAGCGATATTTTTGGTCACCTTATCGGGAGATTTGTTGTGATATATCTTGATGACATCCTGGTCTATTCCCCGGATCTGGATACACATAAGATCCATGTGAGACAAGTGCTGCAGATATTAAGGGCCAACAAATTGTTTGCTAAGTTAGAAAAATGTGTGTTCGCCGTAAAAGAACTGCCATTTCTGGGGTATGTGTTGTCAGATTCAGGTTTCCGCATGGATCCAGAGAAAGTCCGGGCGATTATAGACTGGGACCTGCCTGAGAACCTGAAGGCATTGCAACGCTTCCTGGGGTTTGCCAATTTTTATAGAAAGTTTATAAAAAACTATTCCTTGGTGGTCAAACCACTGACGGACATGACCCGAAAGGGATCCGATTTTTCCAAATGGTCACATGCAGCCAAAACTGCCTTTGCATCTCTGAAGGAGAGATTCACCTCGGCCCCTATTCTCGTACAGCCAGATGTCTCGCTTCCTTTTATTGTAGAGGTTGACGCATCAAAGGTGGGGGTGGGAGCGGTACTATCTCAGGGCCCGTCCCCTGGTGAATGGCGTCCGTGTGCTTTCTTTTCGAAGAAATTGTCTACTGCAGAAAGGAACTATGATATTGGCAGCAGGGAACTTTTGGCTATTAAGTTGGCTTTTGAGGAGTGGCGTCATTTTTTGGAGGGGGCGGTTCATCCCGTCACGGTGATTACTGATCACAAAAACTTATTATATCTGGAGTCTGCTAAACGTCTCACCCCTAGACAGGTTCGGTGGTCGTTATTTTTTACTAGGTTTAATTTTGTAATAACCTATCGCTCGGGGGCAAAAAATACTAAGGCGGATGCATTGTCTCAAAGTTTTCCTGGAGGGGGTGATGTTGAGGTACCAGAGCCCATTTTGCAAAAGGGGGTGGTGGTCTCTGCATTACACTCAGGTTTGGAGGGGAGGGTGTTGGAAGCTCAGGGGGACGCCCCGGCCTCCTGCCCCTCGGGTAAACTGTTTGTGCCAGAAAATTTACGACTGGAGATACTAAAAGAACACCATAACTCCACACTGGCAGGACACCCAGGTAGTAGGGCAACCTCTGAGTTAGTGTCTCGTCGGTTCTGGTGGCCTAAATGGAGCCAGGAGGTGTTGAATTTTGTGTCTGCATGTGCTACCTGTGCTCGTTCTAAGGTAGATCATACTCGTCCGGCAGGGCGTCTTTTACCTCTGGCCATCCCCAACAGGCCTTGGACGCACCTGTCAATGGATTTCATTACGGATCTACCAGTATCAGCGGGGAAGACTGTTATTCTTGTAGTTGTTGACAGATTCAGTAAAATGGTGCACTTTATTGCTCTTGCCGCATTGCCTAATGCTAACACACTGGCTCAGGTTTTTATTGACCACATCGTGAAGCTTCACGGGGTCCCTTCCGATATTGTTTCGGATCGTGGTACCCAATTTGTTTCTAAATTTTGGAAAGCTTTTTGTTCTCGTTTAGGGGTTCATCTGTCGTTTTCTTCATCTTTCCATCTAGAGTCCAACGGTCAGACTGAACGTACCAATCAAATCCTAGAGACATATTTGAGATGCTTTGTTTCCGAAAATCAGGAGGAATGGTCATCTTATTTACCGTTAGCCGAGTTTGCCATTAATAATCGTCGTCAAGAATCCACCGATAAGTCACCATTTTTTGGTGCGTATGGTTTCCATCCTCAGTTTTGTACGTTTAGTGAGGGGGGGCCGTCTGGGATTCCCGAGGAGGAACGATTTGCGTCTTCACTTTCTTCAGTGTGGCAGAGTGTGCAAGAAAGTTTGAAGAGAATTGGTGGTAGATACAAACGTGCGGCTGATAGGAAGCGCTCTGAAGGTCCGGACCTTGGGGTGAATGACTTGGTGTGGTTGTCTACCAGAAATATCAAGTTGAAGGTTCCCTCGTGGAAATTAGGTCCGAGATTTATTGGTCCTTATAGGGTAATTAAGATCATTAACCCAGTGGCTTTTCGTCTGGAGCTACCTCAGACTCTAAGGATCCATAATGTCTTCCACAGATCTCTGCTTAAGAGATATGTAGAACCTCCTGAACTATTGCCACTACCGCCTCCACCGGTGGTTGTTGATGGCAGTCTTGAGTTTCAGGTAGAAAAGATTGTTGATTCACGATATGTTCGCCGCTCTCTTCAGTACCTGGCGCACTGGAAAGGTTATGGTTCCGAAGAGAGAATGTGGGTTCCAGCATCAGAGATAAAAGCGGACAGACTCATTCGAGCTTTTCATAGCTCCCATCCGGAGAGGCCTGGTCTTGAGGGTCCAGGGACTGTGACTGATCCAGACAGGTCTGGGAGGAGAAGGTCACAGCGACTTGCTACTCGCGATAGCTTGTGAGTTTGCTCCGTGGTTCAGGGTATGTCATCTGGGTTTTGCCTTGTGAACCTTTTTGTCCTGACTGGGAGTTTGTAGGCATCCTTCTCAGGTGAGTCCTGTCTGCCACTCCCAGCTACTATATTAGTTTCACTTTCACTTGCAGTCATTGCCAGATATAGTCCTTACTTCCAGTTCTATTCTGACCTTTGAAGGAGATCGTTTGATGGTGTTGCTGTGGAGCTCTTGTCCGGCGTGGACTGTCGTGATTGGGATCGCCTTCTCTGCTCGTGACTGGATAAGTCTATCTCTGATATAGTTTGTTTGTTGCTGTCTTCCCCTGCTGTTCTCCTAGACATGAGTGATGGTGACTAGTGCTCCCATCGGCCTTTCCCCACTCTAGGCTTGTAAGGGTGACAGAGGGTTTAGGCATCCTGCTCCCCGGACGGGTTCACACCCCGTCTAGGGTATCAGGGCAGACAGGTGCCAGCTTAGGGTTAGTCAGGGGTGGCCATACTATTCCCATCCGTAGATAAGGGTCCCCCTTCCCCTCTGTCTGGTGCGACACGACTGCTGCTGGGGTAGCGGTCGTGACAGTAGTAAACTAAGATTTTTTTTTGGTCAAACTGCAGAGATTAAAAACGGCGTAAAAATGGTGGTTTGGTCTGAAAGGAGAAGACGAGGACAGAGAACATCTACATCGAAGGAGACGTCACTGGATGTAAGAGGTACGGGGGGGGGGGCATGGATCAGTTTCGCATCGGGGCCCCATGGATTGTGTAAACGCCACTGCCTAAAGGGTTAACAAAGTTTTTAAAATAAGTTTTGAATACCTTGAGGGGTGTATTCTTTTAGATGGGGTCACTTTTATGGAGTTTCTACTCTAGGGGTGCATCAGGGGGGCTTCAAACGGAACATGGTGTAAATAAACCAGTCCAGCAAAATCTGCCTTCCAAAAACCACATGGCGCACCTTTTCCTCTACGCCCTACCGTGTGCCCGTACAGTAGTTTATGGCCACATATGGGGTATTTCTACAAACTACAGAATCAGGGCAATAAATATTGAGTTTTGTTTGGCTGTTAACCCTTGCTTTGCTACTGGAAAAAATTGATTAAAATGGAAAATATTAAAAAAAATTGAAATTCAGATTTTTTTTCTCCTTTTGCCATTAACTCTTGTGGAACACCTAAAGGGTAAACTATGTTTGTAAAATCAGTTTTGAATACCTTGAGGGGTGTATTTTCTAGAATGGGGTCATTTTTGGGTGGTTTCTATTATGTAAGCCTCACAAAGTGACTTCAGATCTGAACTGGTCCTTAAAAAGTGGGTTTTTGAAAATTTCTGAAAAATGTCAAGATTTGCTTCTAAACTTCTAAGCCTTCTAACATCCCCAAAAAATAAAATTTCATTCCCAAAATGATCTAAACATGAAGTAGACATATGGGGAATGTGAAGTAATAACTATTTTTGTAGGTATTACTATGTATTATAGAAGTAGAGAAATTGAAACTTGGAAATTTGCAAATTTTTCTAAATATTTCAAAATGTGGTATTGTTTTTATAAATAAAAATGAATCTCAGAATGGCTTGGATAAGTCAAAGTGTTTTAAAGTTATCACCACATAAAGTGACACTGGTCCTTAAGGTGTAAATGAGCCCGGTCCCTAAGGGGTTAAAGGGAACCTGTCACTTGGATTTTGGGCATAGAGCTGAAGATATGGGCTGCTAGATCGCCGCTAGCACATCCGCAATATCCAGTCGCCATAGCTCTGTGTGCTTTTATTGTGTCAAAAAAACTATTTTATAGATATGTAAATGAACCTTAGATGAGTCCTGTCTCCTCCATGCTTCAGAGATGAGTCCAGCGTTCTCTGACTCTGAGCCCAGCCTTGCCCACTGTGAAGGAGCCCAGCACCGCCCCGCATCCTCTGAATCTCCTCCTTGCTCCCGACATCACAAAGCTAGAGCGCCGTAATCTCGCAATGCGCGAGCTAGCGCATACGCAGTTCCCTGAGGCTGATGCCAGCACAGGGAAGGAACACTATGCCGACACTGCACATGCGCTAGCTCGCTCTAGCTTGTGACGTCGGGGAGCAAGGAGGAGATTTGGAGGATGCGGGGCAGTGCTAGGCTCCTTCACAGTGGGCGTGGCTGGGCTCCGGAAACGTTAGTAAGAGCTCCGTGGGCTCCTTACTTGCCTCATTTACATATATATATATACAAGTATTTTTTTGACACAATAAAAGCACAGAGAGCTATGGGGAATGGATATTGCGGATGCGCTAGTGGCGATCTAGGAGCCCATGTCCTCAGCTCTATACCCAAAATCCAGATGACAGGTTCCCTTTAAGAGCTTTTTACTTGGCCCAATACACAGGTCAATGATCGCAACTGAACCGTTCATTTCCAATCATTGAAAGCTGGTTCAACTCCATTTACATGCAGCAATCATCCCCTTTGTATCGGGGAAGATGGAAGGTGTTTGTAACTGTAACCATTCATCCTCAAAAAGATTCATTGCCAGTAGCAGCAGTTCACACAGGACGATGAGCTGCCCACAAACAATGATTTTAGGTGCCACATGAAAGTTCACCTGATGAACAAGTGTTTGCTTATTTGTTGGGTAATCGGTGGCACTTGCAAACACTTGTCCCTTATTACGATTCTGGGACGGGGTAAAAGTACTCGAGGAGTGGAATTGTCTTATTTAATGCTTAGTATTGCAGTTCATGTTTTTGAAAAGTGAGTTTTAGCTAATTTTAGACTATGACTATTTGACCAGATATAAGCTCAACTTCCTGAAAAAAAGAAGTCTGGTGCTTTTGATGGGCTCTTCTGTCAGCAGTTGTTTTATAGCAAAGATGTGGTGCAAAATTTCCGGCAATATTCAGTCAGCAATCTTATTTAAAAGCCTCAAGTTTCACAAGTTTTACTCTAAAATAACTGCCAAACAATTTTAACATCTAATATGCACCACTGACATGCCATTGAAGTTTTCCTGTATGAAAAGAATTCACAATGTGCGTGCCTCGAGAAGGTAAATGTCAATGCTTCTATCTCATCAGACCTTTGAGGCACTGCATGACATCTGATACAGCTCCTGAACCTGATGGGATGGCTTTCTGTGCTCAGCTTGGTTCATGTGCTATCTAATAATACTGTAGAAGTGCATAATGGATAGATAGATAGATTGATAGATAGATACCAGATTTTTTTCCCTAATAATGTAGATTTTTGCGCGCGGTTTGCGCAGTTATCGATTAAATATTCTTTGGATATCATCCTGTTAAATGTGGAATATTTGCAAAAAGAGATCCACAATCTGAGATTAAGTTTGGAACAAACGGAGGGGGAACTTAAGTCATTATTAACATCAGAAGATATGGAAAAGTACCTTACTAATAGTAATACGCATCTGGAGAAACTTAAACATGACCTGCAGTCAACGAAAAGGAAGAAATGGCAGAGGGATATGGAGGATTACACCACTGGATTTATATACTGCTGGCAAGGAGAACAGAGAAATATTAAAAAGGGTTTTAAGAAAATGGAACGGACTTCCCCTAGGAATAAAAGAATGGGACTCTCTAGTCAAAGGGACAATTGGACAATTCCAACAATGGATGCCCCTTTGGATGCAGCCACAACATCCAATAATAATGTATCCACCCCCACTACTCATTTTTTAGGTCGGGACCTAGATCTCACCGGACCAGACGAGGTGGCAGGAGGCAGCAGAAATGGCGAAAGAGGGAGACAGATGAAACCACAAAGAACCATGTGGAAGAGACAATAGTGGTAAATATATCATTCGCTATAGTAACTCCTGCACAACTGTCTGTTTTAGAAAGAGGACTGTCATTTTGTCCATTCAGGAAAATTGATTGGTTCCAACTGGAGCTTGACTTACACAGGTTTTTTAGAGCAATAAAATTGAAAATATGGTTTGATAAGCAATCCACTGAGGTCATTACAGCAGGGCCTACTAGGGGTTCAGAGCTCACACTTAATAATGTTCAGTTACACTTGAAAAGTGATTTTACACCATCTGTTAACCAGGTTGCTCTTGACACTTTTATGAATGCGGTTAGACTATATTTGGATGCCCTAAAGATGTCTGGATATGATGGGATGTATTTAAAAAGGAATATGACATTAAATGAGACCAATAACCCTTGTCTGACCATTAAACTGGCAGACAAGGGTGGAGCTGTGGTTGTTATGGACACAACTGACTATGTGGACGAAATTAGTCGTCAATTGAATGATGGAAATGTATACCGTAGGTTACCAGGCGACCCTAAGTTTGAATTTCTGAGAAAGATTCAAACGATTTTAGATTCAGCTAAAGAGGAGGGTGTAATTGATGACAAATTGCGCTCCTTTCTTTATGTGGAACGACCAAGAACTCTGGTGATATATATATTACCAAAAATCCACAAGTCACTTGTGTCCCCACCCGGCCGCCCCATAGTATCGGGCATTGGATCTCCTTTTTCTCAGATTGCTATTTTTTTTGACAGAATTCTATCACCATATGTACAGAGGGCCAAGTCATACATAAGGGACACGACACATTTTCATAATGAAGTCAGCAAGGTACAACTCCCAGCACACGTCATTTTGGCATCATTTGATGTAGTCAGTTTATATACATCTATTTCACATGTCAGGGGCATTGATGCGGAAAGAGAGTGTCTACTTGACTCATCTTACTCCATGCCGTGTAGAGAGTTTTTGATTACACTCTTACAGATTGTGCTCACTTGTAATTATTTTATGTTCCAGGATGAGTATTTTATTCAATTACGCGGGACCGCAATGGGCTCAAATGTAGCGCCAAATTATGCTAACATTTTTATGACACATTTGGAGGAGATGTACAGTACGTCTATGTTAGCCACCACTTCAGACTTGTTCTGGGGTGGTGGCGTTACATAGACGACATCTTCCCCCTATGGACAGGCTCTATTGGGGAATTACACCAGTTTGGTGATTTCCTCAATAGCATTGACCCAGAAGTCAAGTTCACACTTGTTGCCTCGGAGACAGAAATTCAATTTCTGGATGTGACAGTGAGTAGATCAGGTGATTATTTACATACTGATCTATTCACTAAGGTGACTGACAAAAACACATTGCTCAGGTATGACAGTTGCCACCCCAGGAGCATGGTCAGGTCATTACCATATAGCCAGTTGGTCAGAGTCAAGAGGATAGTTCAAGGGGAGGAGGATGTTGCGGATAGGCTTACAGAAATGGGCACAAAATTCATTAGGAGAGGTTACCCTAGGATACTTGTACAACAACATACAGTGAGGGCCATGATGCAATCCAGAAAGACTCTATTAGAAAAAGAGGTAACCAAGGTGGATGATACCAAACGCATTCCCTTTGTTACACGATTCTCACCTTTGAGTGATAGAATCAGCGGTATCTTGAAGGGACATTGGCCCATTCTGGGTAGTAACTTTAGACATATGCCCGAGTTTGTCAACCCTCCAATGATGTCCTATAGACGCACATGTAACATCAAGGACCAGTTGGTGCGGGCGGACATTGGTACAAGTAAGATCTCGTTTAGTGCATACCGTGGTGCGTCAAGAAAAGGTTGCTTTCCCTGCCATGGATGTGTGAATTGCCCATTGATGCTAAGGGGTGCCACTTTCACACATCCACGGACAGGGGATGAATATATGATCAAACATTACCTGACTTGTGACTCCTCCTATGTTTTGTATCTACTTGAATGCCCGTGTCATCTCTTCTATGTAGGCGAAACCACATGGGATGTTAAGACAAGATTGAACCAACATAGATACACTATTAGGAAAAAGAAATTAGACTTACCAGTGTCTAAACACTTTACGGAAGCGAAACACACTGAGAGGGATTTACGTTTCAGGGTCATTGACCAGGTCGCCATGCCACGCCGGGGTGGCGATAGGTCAACCATGCTGAAATAGCGTGAACTTTACTGGATTTACCAACTGCAGACTTTAAAACCCAATGGATTAAATGTTAATTTTTGGGTGGTATGATCATGTGCTTGTGGGGTCCTAGCCTCATATCTGGGTGTATGTGTTGAGATTGGTGCTCTCCACTCATTGTTGTTCTCTTTATTTCAGGATATTTTGATGGAAAATATTGTCTTGATCAAGAGGACATCGCCCGACATGAAACCTACATGTGATAATGTACTCATGCAAGGGGGCTTTTTAATTTTCCCTATACGTATTGTCTTTATACATTAAAAATACGCAATTGACCAGAGAACAAGGGGATTTGACATTGATATATTCATTTAATTTTCCATTGTGTGGTATGGCAATGTTATGTGAACTGGGCTGAGGGGACGTGTATTGGTCGATGGATGAGGGAGCGGAGGAGAGGTGACACTGAGGTGCCCCTGTCCCCGGTTCCGCATGGGGGCTTGCATTCACGACCGTACACTATCCCCGCATTTTTATATGACATCGGGGATGTAGTGGTTGGGAACGGGGACAATGGCTTGCCCCTGATCCCTTATCACGACGGGGTCCATACACTTAGGCTAACGCTTAGTGTATGTCCCGTTATGGACATCCTCCGGTCTCATATGACACTTGTTTTTCTTTGCCGCACATGATAATGGTTACTATGGTCACAGGATGACAACAACATCAGATCCCGATCCTCTGGTCATGCGCAGTGGCTGATTGCCACACAGACTGACATATCCAGTGCGGGCATGCGGTGCGCATGCGCGGGACGTGAGGAAATCTCGTGTGCCTAGGATGTAAGCCGGCGCCTGTGCAGTACCCAACATGGGACGCTGAAGTTTGGCCACACATGTGAGAATTCATGACGTGGGTTTGTCCTCTTTTTTAATTGATTTATGATTTAGCACAGATGCACTTTATGTATGAATTAGTAGTAATTATGAATGTAACACTGAATCATAGACCTGGGATAACTATTTATTGTAATCATGAACACTATGTAATAATACTGCGTTTTGTGCACATGTACTATACTGTAATGATGTTTTTAATTATGTTTTCCACTGTATATTTGTATTTTTTCTCTGATGATCAATTATGTCACATTGATGAAATTTACCTATTTAAATACCTTGAGAGCACTATATTCACTAGCTTGAGAAAGGCTCCATTGAGAGAGCTGAAATGCCGCATTGCTTTTGGGTGTAATAAACATCACCTTATTTTCATCACAAGACCGGAGTGCTGCCCTCTTTTCATCGTCTCTAGATAGATAGATAGATAGATAGATAGATAGATAGATAGATAGATAGATAGATAGATAGATAGATAGATAGATAGAAGATAGATAGATAGATAGATAGATAGATAGATAGATAGATAGATAGATAGATAACCAAGATTTCAAATCAAGGCACATTTAATTGTTCCCTGTTTCACTTGGGAATCCTTTCAAAGTGCAACATAGTTCTTCTTTTTTAATGCAAAATAGCATAAATCTCATTCCCTATATAATCCATTTTGCTAGACTGTTGGCAAGTATGTCCATGGGGAATGCCAAAGAAAACAATGACCTTATTATAGAAGTAAGGGTGATTTTAGGATCAAAATGACTGATTTTTCTTTTATTCCCCCCTCCCCCCAAAAAAGAAAAAAAGAAAAAAAAATGACCAAAAAAGTCATATGTAATCCAAAACATTACCAATAAAAACTACAGTTATACAAATATATATAATTTATTTTATTTTATTAATAAATCATAAAACCTACACTGCGTGCAGAATTATTAGGCAAATGAGTATTTTGACCACATCATCCTCTTTATGCATGTTGTCTTACTCCAAGCTGTATAGGCTCGAAAGCCTACTACCAATTAAGCATATTAGGTGATGTGCATCTCTGTAATGAGAAGGGGTGTGGTCTAACGACATCAACACCCTATATTAGGTGTGCATAATTATTAGGCAACTTCCTTTCCTTTGGCAAAATGGGTCAAAAGAAGGACTTGACAGGCTCAGAAAAGTCAAAAATAGTGAGATATCTTGCAGAGGGATGCAGCACTCTTAAAATTGCAAAGCTTCTGAAGCGTGATCATCGAACAATCAAGCGTTTTATTCAAAATAGTCAACAGGGTCGCAAGAAGCGTGTGGAAAAACCAAGGCGCAAAATAACTGCCAATGAACTGAGAAAAGTCAAGCGTGCAGCTGCCAAGATGCCACTTGCCACCAGTTTGGCCATATTTCAGAGCTGCAACATCACTGGAGTGCCCAAAAGCACAAGGTGTGCAATACTCAGAGACATGGCCAAGGTAAGAAAGGCTGAAAGACGACCACCACTGAACAAGACACACAAGCTGAAACGTCAAGACTGGGCCAAGAAATATCTCAAGGTTCTATTTCTAAGGTTTTATGGACTGATGAAATGAGAGTGAGTCTTGATGGGCCAGATGGATGGGCCCGTGGCTGGATTGGTAAAGGGCAGAGAGCTCCAGTCCGACTCAGACGCCAGCAAGGTGGAGGTGGAGTACTGGTTTGGGCTGGTATCATCAAAGATGAGCTTGTGGGGCCTTTTCGGGTTGAGGATGGAGTCAAGCTCAACTCCCAGTCCTACTGCCAGTTAGTTTCTGGAAGACACCTTCTTCAAGCAGTGGTACAGGAAGAAGTCTGCATCCTTCAAGAAAAACCTGATTTTCATGCAGGACAATGCTCCATCACACGCGTCCAAGTACTCCACAGCGTGGCTGGCAAGAAAGGGTATAAAAGAAGAAAATCTAATGACATGGCCTCATTGTTCACCTGATCTGAACCCCATTGAGAACCTGTGGTCCATCATCAAATGTGAGATTTACAAGGAGGGAAAACAGTACACCTCTCTGAACAGTGTCTGGGAGGCTGTGGTTGCTGCTGCACGCAATGTTGATGGTGAACAGATCAAAACACTGACAGAATCCATGGATGGCAGGCTTTTGAGTGTCCTTGCAAAGAAAGGTGGCTATATTGGTAACTGATTTGTTTTTGTTTTGTTTTTGAATGTCAGAAATGTATATTTGTGAATGTTGAGATGTTATATTGGTTTCACTGGTAAAAATAAATAATTGAAATGGGTATATATTTGTTTTTTGTTAAGTTGCCTGATAATTATGCACAGTAATAGTCACCTGCACACACAGATATCCCCCTAAAATAGCTAAAACTAAAAACAAACTAAAAACTACTTCCAAAAATATTCAGCTTTGATATTAATGAGTTTTTTGGGTTCATTGAGAACATGGTTGTTGTTCAATAATAAAATTAATCCTCAAAAATACAACTTGCCTAATAATTCTGCACTCCCTGTATATACAAATTTAGTATTGCCGTAATAGAACTCACCTGCAGAATAAGAAAGTCGTGTCATTTTTAGTACACATTGTATGCAGTAGAAGCCACATCACCCTTCCAAAAAAAAAAAAAAAAGGTGGAATTGTGTTTTTCTTTCTAATTTCACCCTACAAATTCGGTAATTGTTTTCTAATTTTCAAATATACAATGTGGAAAATATAAGTTGTTCTGCAAAAACAAGCCCTCATACGGAAGGGAAAAATTCATGGCTCTTAGAAGGTGGGGAGATAAAAAAGCAAAAGTGCAGGTTTGGTCCTAAAGGATTTAAATGAGTATTTCCATCTAGACCTTTATGGCATAAATGTCTGATAGGTATCGGGTCCGGCTCTTCAGGGGCAGACTGGCCATGGATCCTATAGGGAAACTTCCCGGTGGGAAGATGCCCGAGCCCTCTTCATACCCAGTCAGTGTCAGTTTTTGGGGCAGTATTTTGTGATGCATTGATGTATTTGGCTCTGTTGGGGTGGTATAACGTGCCGCAATAAGTTATTTGTGGCCCCGCCTACATGTGTTGGCTCTGACTTCTGTCAATTTGGACCCGACTACAAAATGAGGCCACTTTTATTTTTTTTCCAGAGCCTCTTTAAGTTCCCAGTCCACCCCTGCGCTTCTTGGACCTGGTCTTCTCTCATGAACAGGACTCCATTGCATGCTGCAGTGAATGGAGAGGTGACTACATATGCAAGGTCCCCTCTCCACTCACTGCAGAGTACAATAGGGCCCCATTCTTGAGATGGGAAGAGGTTCCCGAAGTGGGACCTATACCTAGTAGAGATTTATGCCTTTTTGTGCAATAATGTTAAAAGTGCATTATGTTATACAGTCAGCTCCATAAATATTGGGACATGGACACAATTCTAACATTTTTGGCTCTATACACCCCCACAATGGATTTGAAATGAAACGAACAAGATGTGCTTTAACTGCAGACTGTCAGCTTTAATTTGAGAGTATTTACATCCAAATCAGGTGAATGGTGTAGGAATTTCAACAGTTTGCATATGTGCCTCCCACTTGTTAAGGGACCAAAAGTAATGGGACAGAATAATAATCATAAATCAAACTTTCACTTTTTAATACTTGGTCGCAAATCCTTTGCAGTCAATTACAGCCTGAAGTCTGGAACGCATAGACATCACCAGACGCTGGGTTTCATCCCTGGTGATGCTCTGCCAGGCCTCTACTGCAACTGTCTTCAGTTCCTGCTTGTTCTTGGGGCAATTTCCCTTCAGTTTTGTCTTCAGCAAGTGAAATGCATGCTCAATCGGATTCAGGTCAGGTGATTGACTTGGCCATTGCATAACATTCCACTTCTTTCCCTTAAAAAACTCTTTGGTTGCTTTTGCAGTATGCTTTGGGTCATTGTCCATCTGCACTGTGAAGACCGTCCAATGAGTTCTGAAGCATTTGGCTGAATATGAGCAGATAATATTGCCCAAAACACTTCAGAATTCATCCTGGTGCTTTTGTCAGCAGTCACATCATCAATAAACACAAGAGAACCAGTTCCATTGGCAGCCATACATGCCCACGCCATGACACTACCACCACCATGCTTCACTGATGAGGTGGTATGCTTAGGATCATGAGAAGTTCCTTTCCTTCTCCATACTCTTCTATTCCCATCACTCTGGTACAAGTTGATCTTGGTCTCATCTGTCCATAGGATGTTGTTCCAGAACTGTGAAGGCTTTTTTAGATGTCGTTTGGCAAACTCTAATCTGGCCTTCCTGTTTTTGAGGCTCACTAATGGTTTACATCTTGTGGTGAACCCTCTGTATTCACTCTGGTGAAGTCTTCTCTTGATTGTTGACACACATACACCTACCTCCTGGAGTGTTCTTGATCTGGCCAACTGTTGTGAAGGGTGTTTTATTCACCAGGTCAATAATTCGTTGGTCATCCACCACAGTTGTTTTCCGTGGTCGACCGGATCTTTTTGGTGTTGCTGAGCTCACCGTTGCGTTCCTTCTTTTTAAGAATGTTCCAAACAGTTGTTTTGGCCACACCTAATGTGTTTGCTATCTCTCTGATGGGTTTGCTTTGTTTTTTCAGCCTAATGATGGCTTGCTTCACTGATAGTGACAGCTCTTTGGATCTCATCTTGAGAGTTGACAGCAACAGATTCCAAATGCAAATAGCACACTTGAAATGAAGTCTGGACCTTTTATCTGCTCATTGTAATTGGGATAATGAGGGAATAACACACACCTGGCCATGGAACAGCTGAGAAGCCAATTGTCCCATTACTTTTGGGAGGCACATATGCAAACTGTTGTAATTCCAACACTGTTCACCTGATTTGGATGTAAATACCCTCAAATTAAGGCCTCATGCACACGAACGTTTTTTTTCACGGTCCGCAAAAACAGGGTCCGTAGGTCCGTGATCCGTGACCGTTTTTTCGTCCGTGGGTCTTCCTTGATTTTTGGCGGATCCACGGTCATGAAAAAAAAGTCATTTTGGTGTCCGCCTGGCCGTGCGGAGCCAAACGGATCCGTCCTGAATTACAATGCAAGTCAATGGGGACGGATCCGTTTGACGTTGACACAATATGGTGCCATTTCAAACGGATCCGTCCCCATTGACTTTCAATGTAAAGTCCGGAGTCCCTTTTATACCATCAGATCGGAGTTTTCTCCAATCCGATGGTATATTTTAACTTGAAGCGTCCCCATCACCATGGGAACGCCTCTATGTTAGAATATACTGTCGGATATGAGTTAGATCGTGAAACCTCATTTCCGACAGTATATTCTAACACAGAGGCGTTCCCATGGTGATGGGGACGCTTCTAGTTAGAATATACTACAAACTGTGTACATGACTGCCCCCTGCTGCCTAGCAGCATCCGATCTCTTACAGGGGGCCGTGATCAGCACAATTAACCCCTCAGGTGCCGCACCTGAAGGGGTTAATTGTACTATCATATCCCCCTGTAAGAGATCAGGGCTGCCAGGCAGCAGGGGGCAGACCCCCCCCCCCCCCCCTCCCCAGTTTGAATATCATTGGTGGCCAGTGCGGCCCCCCCCCCCTTCCTCCATTGTAATAAATCGTTGGTGGCACAGTGTGCGCCCCCCCCCCTTCCTCCCTCTATTGTAATAATTCGTTGGTGGCACAGTGTGGCCCCCCCCCCCCCGCCCCCTTCCTCCCTCTATTGTAATAAATCGTTGGTGGCAATCATTGGCCCCCCTCCCTCTATAGCATTAACAACATTGGTGGCCAGTGTGCGGCCCCCCATCTTGCGCCCCCCCCCCCCCCCGATCATTGGTGGCAGCGGGTTACTAGCAATAGTACAAGATTCATACTTACCTGGGAGCTGTGATGTTCGTGTCCGGCCGGGAGCTCCTCCTACTGGTAAGTGACGGTTCATTTAGCAATGCGCCGCACAGACCTGTCACTGTCACTTACCAGTAGGTGGAGCTCCCGGCCGGACACGAACATCGCAGCAGCAGGTAAGTATTAATCTTCTACTATTGTACTATTGCTAAGTAACCATGGCAACGAGGACTGTAGTAGCGTCCTGGTTGCCATGGTTACCGATCGGAGCCCCAGCGATTAAACTGGGACTCCGATCAGAACTCCGCTGCCACCAATGATGATGGGGGGGAGGGGGGGGGGGAGATGGGAGGCTGCACACTGGCCACCAACGTTGTTAATGCTATAGAGGGGGGGGGGGGGGGGGGCAATGGGGGGCGCACACTGTGCCACCAACGATTTATTACAATAGAGGGAGGAAGGGGGGGGGGCGCACACTGTGCCACCAACGAATTATTACAATAGAGGGAGGGGGGGGGTGCCGCACTGGCCACCAATGATATTCAAACTGGGGAGGGGGGGGGTCTGCCCCCTGCTGCCTGGCAGCCCTGATCTCTTACAGGGGGATATGATAGTACAATTAACCCTTTCAGGTGCCGCACCTGAAGGGGTTAATTGTGCTGATCACGGCCCCCTGTAAGAGATCGGGTGCTGCCAGGCAGCAGGGGGCAGTCTTGTACACAGTTTGTAGTGTATTCTAACTAGAAGCGTCCCCATCACCATGGGAACGCTTCTGTGTTAGAATATACTGTCGGTTCTGAGTTTTCACGAAGTGAAAACTCAGCTTTGAAAAAGCTTTATGCAGACGGATCTTCGGATCCGTCTGTATAAAAACTAACCTACGGCCACGGATCACGGACACGGATGCCAATCTTGTGTGCATCCGTGTTCTTTCACGGACCCATTGACTTGAATGGGTCCGTGAACCGTTGGCCGTGAAAAAAATAGGACAGGTCATATTTTTTTCACGGCCAGGAAACACGGATCACGGATGCGGCTGCAAAACGGTGCATTTTCCGATTTTTCCACGGACCCATTGAAAGTCAATGGGTCCGCGAAAAAAAACGGAAAACGGCACAACGGCCACGGGTGCACACAACGGTCGTGTGCATGAGGCCTAAAGCTGACAGTCTGCAGTTAAAGCACATCTTGTTCGTTGTGTCTCAAGTTATTCTCTGAGCTTGGTAACTTTCTACTAATTTGGATTTCACATGATAATCAGAGGAACCTGATTAAGGTTTGATTTCCCTTTGTATATACCATAAATGTCTAGATGGTAATACCCATTTACTGGCATAGTAAACAAGGCCTACATTTTTTAAATTTTTCAGCGATGGCGCCACGGCTGCATTCTCTGCTTCTGAGATTCTGAATATAATTATGTAATGAAATATTTGCCTTCAGATTCATGGCATATGCTTCCACTGATATGCTCAACGGGCCTGCTTTGACAATCTCATTATTTTGCTGTATATTTTTCCCTTTTGATAAATGAATGTCAATGAACTGGTATTTAGACCCCAAAATAACATTTGCCATGAGGTCTGCGCTTCATAAACTTGGTACAAGACACAAAGAGAAAATCGGATTTTCCTGTTTACTCCTTTTAACAACAAGTGACAGCCCTAAGATTTAACAAGAGATTATCTGCCAAACTTGTTTTCTGTTCATATGGAATAAAGACCATAGGGCCTTAGTCTGTATTAGGAATAGAGTAGATCTGGCTGTTTTCACCTGGCAAATCCCACTGCTGTCATCTGGAGTTATCAGGAAAACGCCATGTCTGTTTTATATCTTCATATAGAAGAAAACCTATAATGAACTGAGATAAAAACATGAAAATCTCAGGGTAGGTTCATTGGACGTGCAGCATATTGCATTTCCCAGCGAGCACTGGGTGTAAGACCATATGCTCAATCTACAGTAGGTAGCATATTATTCAAGCCTACTGTATATTCCAATACTAAAGCTTGAGGTCTCACTAAAAGGGCTCTTCCCATCATAGAATGCTATAGAATAGGGCTGATCTGGAGAATTCCCTTAGGCATAGAATGCAGGGGATCGGGCGGACAAGAAACGCTGTATTTATTTGCCGTTTTTCTTGGCATAGTTGTTGGATTGCGGCTGGATCACTGCCGGACCCCATTATAATTAACAGGGCTGGTCAGCATTCCGGCAGTGTCCGGATCTGGCAGGCTGTTGCGGTAAGCGCTAGTGTGTAGCTCGCCTTAGCTTTTGTCATACATCCAGGCACCTCCTGGCACTCATTGTGCAGGGAGTTGTAGCACATCCTTAGGCCTCATGCACACGACCGTTTTTGCGGTCCGCAAAAACGGGTTCCGTTTTTACGTGATCCGTGACCGTTTTTTCGTCCGTGGGTCTTCCTTGATTTTTGGAGGATCCACGGACATGAAAAAAAAGTCGTTTTGGTGTCCGCCTGGCCGTGCGGAGCCAAACGGATCCGTCCTGAATTACAATGCAAGTCAATGGGGACGGATCCGTTTGACGTTGACAAAATATGGTGCAATTTCAAACGGACCGTCCCCCATTGATTTTCAATGTAAAGTCAGGAGTTAATATACCATAGGATCGGAGTTTTCTCCAATCCGATGGTATATTTTAACTTGAAGCGTCCCCATCACCATGGGAACGCCTCTATGTTAGAATATACCATCGGATTTGAGTTACATCGTGAAACTCAGATCCGACAGTATATTCTAACACAGAGGCGTTCCCATAGTGATGGGGACGCTTCTAGTTAGAATATACTACAAACTGTGTACATGACTGCCCCCTGCTGCCTGGCAGCACCCGATCTTTTACAGGGGGCTGTGATCAGCACAATTAACCCTTCAGGTGCCGCACCTGAAGGGGTTAATTGTGCGTATCATAGCCCCCTGTAAGAGATCAGGGGCTGCCAGGCAGCAGGGGGCAGACCCCCCTCCCTCCCCAGTTTGAATATCATTGGTGGCCAGTGTGCGGCCTCCGTCGGCCCCCCTCTATTGTAATTTCATTGGTGGCCAGTGTGCGGCCGGGAGCTCCTCCTACTGGTAAGTGACAGATCATTAAGCAATGCGCCGCACAGACCTGTCACTTACCAGTAGGAGGAGCTCCCGGCCGGACACAGACATCGCAGCAGCCAGCAGGTAAGTATGATGCTTCTAATATTGTAATATTGCTAAGTAACCATGGCAACCAGGCCTGCAGTAGCGTCCTGGTTGCCATGGTTACCGATCGGAGCCCCAGAGCGATTAAACTGGGACTCCGATCGGAATCTCCGCTGCCACCAATGATCGGGGGGGGGAAGAGAGGGGAGGCCGCACACTGGCCACCAATGATATTAATACAATAGAGGGGTGGGGTGGGGGGGGCGCACACTGGCCACCAATGAAATTACAATAGAGGGGGGGAGGGGGGCCGACGGAGGCCGCACACTGGCCACCAATGAAATTACAATAGAGGGGGGAGGGGGGCCGACAGAGGCCGCACACTGGCCACCAATGATATTCAAACTGGGGAGGGAGGGGGGTCTGCCCCCTCCTGCCTGGCAGCCCCTGATCTCTTATAGGGGGCTATGATATGCACAATTAACCCCTCAGGTGCAGCACCTGAGGGGTTAATTGTGCGGATCACAGCCCCCTGTAAGAGATCGGGTGCTGCCAGGCAGCAGGGGGCAGTCATGTACACAGTTCTCAGTATATTCTAACTAGAAGCGTCCCCATCACTATGGGAACGCCTCTGTGTTAGAATATACTGTCGGATTTGAGTTTTCACGAAGTGAAAACTCATCTCTGAAAAAGCTTTTATGCAGACGGATCTTCGGATCCGTCTGTATGAAAGTAACCTACGGCCACGGATCACGGACGCGGATGCCAATCTTGTGTGCATCCATGTTCTTTCACGGACCCATTGACTTGAATGGGTCCGTGAACCGTTGTCCGTCAAAAAAATAGGACAGGTCATATTTTTTTGACGGACAGGAAACACGGATCACGGATGCGGCTGCAAAACGGTGCATTTTCCGATTTTTCCACGGACCCATTGAAAGTCAATGGGTCCGCGAAAAAAACAGAAAACGGCACAACGGCCACGGATGCACACAACGGTCGTGTGCATGAGGCCTTAGCCTACATGCACATTAACGTATTTTGTTTCCGTGTCCGTTCCATTTTTTTAGCGGATAGGATGCGGACCCATTTATTTCTATGGGTCCGCAAAAAAATGCGGACAGCACACCATGTGCTGTCCGCATCAGTATGTCCGTTCCGTAGCCCCGCAAAAAAAAATAGAACATGTCCTATTCTTGTCCGTTTTGAGGACAAGGATAGGCATTGTTACAATGGATCCGCAAAAAAACCGGATAGCATACGGATATCATCCGTTTTTTTGCAGATCCGCAATTTGCGGACCACAAAACACATACGGTCGTGTGAATGTAGCCTTATCTAAATGACTACGGTTACATTATAATTACTTGCACACTGGATGGCTCCTTCATTCTGGTTGGGGGCAGTCAGACCTCATTGACTAATAAGTAATGGCCTGTCCTAGTGACGTGCCGTCCCTCGCTGTACTGGTAAAGGCTCTTTACATCTGAGATATACAGTACAGACCAAAAGTTTGGACACACCTTCTCATTCAAAGAGTTTTCTTTATTTTCATGACTGAAAATTGTAGATTCACACTGAAGGCATCAAAACTATGAATTAACACATGTGGAATTATATACATAACAAACAAGTGTGAAACAACTGAAAATATGTCATATTCTAGGTTCTTCCAAGTAGCCACCTTTTGCTTTGATTACTGCTTTGCACACTCTTGGCATTCTCTTGATGAGCTTCAAGAGGTAGACCCTTGAAATGGTTTTCACTTCACAGGTGTTCCCTGTCAGGTTTAATAAGTGGGATTTCTTGCCTTATAAATAGGGTTGGGACCATCAGTTGCGTTGAGGAGAAGTCAGGTGGATACACAGCTGATAGTCCTACTGAATAGACTGTTAGAATTTGTATTATGGCAAGAAAAAAGCAGCTAAGTAAAGAAAAACTAGTGGCCATCATTACTTTAAGAAATGAAGGTCAGTCAGTCAGCCGAAAAATTGGGAAAACTTTGAAAGTAAGGGCTATTTGACCATGAAGGAGAGTGATGGGGTGCTGCGCCAGATGACCTGGCCTCCACAGTCACCGGACCTGAACCCAATCGAGATGGTTTGGGGTGAGCTGGACCACAGAGTGAAGGCAAAAGGGCCAACAAGTGCTAAGCATCTCTGGGAACTCCTTCAAGACTGTTGGAAGACCATTTCAGGGGACTACCTCTTGAAGCTCATCAAGAGAATGCCAAGAGTGTGCAAACAGTAATCAAAGCAAAAGGTGGCTACTTTGAAGAACCTAGAATATGACATATTTTCAGTTGTTTCACACTTGTTTGTTATGTATATAATTCCACATGTGTTAATTCATAGTTTTGATGCCTTCAAAGTCATGAAAATAAAGAAAACTGTTTGAATGAGAAGGTGTGTCCAAACTTTTGGTCTGTACTGTACCTCCCAACATTTGAATCCCTTCTTACCCTATCTATACAGGGTTATCCTAAAAATCCACCCAACAATTGGTTAAGTCTGCATGAGCCCCAACCCTCTTAAATATGAGCTGTCACCTCTCCTGACATGTCTGTTTTAGTTACTACTTACACTCCATGTACTAATAATTCTGGAGCATCTATTCTTACGACTCTGTTGTTCCGTACTGTTATTATTCCTACTAGAAGTTTATGAAAGAATTGACAGAAATCTGCAATACAGGTCTAATGAGGTCTCACCAGTTTGAGGGGGGGGGGGGGGGGGGGGGGGTGTCCCTACACAGTCTGTCACTATCCAATCAGAGCTGCCAGAGCTGTACAGGAGCACACCCACAACTGGTAACAATCAGAAGGGCATTTATTGCATACTGCTGACAATTTATAAATGTCTAGCCAGAATAACAGATTTATTGTACATGGCACAAGAGTCATAAGAATAGATGCTCCAGAATTGTTATTACATGGGAAATATAAGTAGTTACTAAAACAGACAGGTAAGCAGAGGTGACGGGTCCTATTTAAGGCCTCATGCACACGGCTGTTGTTGTGGTCCACATCCGAGCCGCATTTTTTGCGGCTCGGGTGCGGACCCATTCACTTCAATGGGGCCCGCAAAAGATGCGGACAGCACTCAGTGTGCTGTCCGCATCCGTTGCTCCGTTACATGGCCCCGCAAAAAAAAAAATATCATGTCTTATTCTTGTCCGTTTTGTGGACAAGAATAGGCATTTCTACATTGGGCTGCCCGTTCCATTCCGCAAATTGCGGAAGGCACACGGCGGCTTCCGTTTTTTGCGGATCTGTGGTTTGCGGACCGCAAAAAAACTGAACGGTCGTGTGCATGAGGCCTAAGACATGTTTCAATCTAATGAAAAACAGGGCTGGTAAGAGGTATGACCAAAGCAAGAGGAGGAAATTTGTGACTAGTAGGAATCATGCACACGACCGTTGTTGTTTTGCGGTCCGTTTTTCACTGATCCATTGTTCCGTATCTTAGTTTTTTTTTTTCTCTGATTGAAGTCCTCTTCCATTCCGTTATTCCACAAAACATATCCGTATGGTTTCCATATGCGATCCGTTTTTTGCAGATCGAAAATGGAAACAGTAATTTATTAATCACCAAACACATGAGCAATATGGGCTGGGCATAGTATTTCTACAGTATGGATCCACAAAATACGGATGAAATACGGATGACATACGGATGTGCTCCGTGTGAGTTCCGTATTTTTTGCAGACTTGATGACTTGAATGGGGCCTCGCAACGTGATTTTCAGACAATAATAGGACATGCACTACTTTTTTGCGGAATGGAAATACGAAAACGGAATGCATATGGAGTACCTTCCGCTGTTTTTGCAGACCCATTGAAGTGAATGGTTTCGCATATGGTCCGCAAAAAAAAAACAGAACGGAAGCGGAAAGAAAATACGTTTGTGTGCATGAGCCCTTAGGCCCATGCTGACAAGCGGACCCCCCCCCCCCTCCCAAACAGGGCACCTGCCATTCCTTCACAGGGCCCTGCCAGGTTTTTCCCCATTCTGTTTTCCATCTAAGGTATGTATTATGAGGTTCTGCAGCAGTGGAGGTGTGTATTAGGAGGTTCTGTAATAGCTGAGGTGTGTATTATGAGGTTCTGCAGCAGCTGAGGTATGTATTGTGATGTTTTGCAGAAGCTGAGCAAGAGGAGGACATTTATTAATAGTATGCCCATGCTGGCACGCACAAATATACACCCAACAGGGCACCTGCCACAGGTTTTTTCCTCATTCTGTTCTCCATCTAAAGTACATATGTATTATAAGGTTTAACAGCAGTTGAGTTGTTTTTTATGACCTTGTACAGCAGCTGAGGTGTGTATTATCATGTTCTGCAGCAGCTAAGGTCTGTATTATGAGGTTCTGCAGCAGCGGAGGTGTGTATTATGATGTTCTGCAGCAGCTGAGGTATTATAAGGTTCTGTAGCAGCTGAGGTGTGTATTATCATGTTCTGCAGCAGCTGAGGTATGTGTTATGAGCTCTGCAGCAGCTGAGGTGTGTGTTGTGAGCTCTTCAGCAGCAGAGGTGTGTATTATGAGGTTCTGCAGCAGCTGAGGTGTGTATTATGAGGCCCTGAAGCAGCTGAGGTGTGTATTATGAAATTCTTCAGCAGCTGAGGTGTGTATTATGAGCTCTGCAGCAGCTGAGTTGTGCATTATGAGGTTCTGCAGCAGGTGAGGTGTGTATTATGAGGCCCTGAAGCAGCTGAGGTGTGTATTATGAAATTCTTCAGCAGCTGAGGTGTGTATTATGAGCTCTGCAGCAGCTGAGTTGTGCATTATGAGGTTCTGCAGCAGGTGAGGTGTGTATTATGATGTTCTGCTGCAGCTAAGGTGTGTATTAAGAGGTTATGCAGCAGCTGAGGTGTGTATCATGAGGTTCTGCAGCAGCTGAGCTAAGGTGTGTATTATGACGTTCTGCAGCAGCTGAGGTGTGTATTATCATGTTCTTCAGCAGCTGAGGTCTGTATTATGAGGTTCTGCAGCAGCAGAGGTGTGTATTATGAGCTCTTCAGCAGCTGTGGTGTGTATTATGAGATTCTGCAGAAGCTGAGGTGTATATTATGAGGCCCTGAAGCAGCTGAGGTGTGTATTATGATATTCTTCAGCAGCTGAGGTGTGTATTATGAGCTCTGCAGCAGTTGAGTTGTGTATTATGAGGTTCTGCAGCAGCTGAGGTGTGTATGATGATCTTCTGCTGCAGCTAAGGTGTGTATTAGGAGGTTATGCAGCAGCTGAGGTGTGTATTATGAGGTTCTGCAGCAACTGAGGTGTGTATTATGACGTTATGCAGCAGCTGAGGTGTGTATTATCATGTTCTGCAGCAGCTGAGGTATTATGAGGTTCTGCAACAGCTGAGGTGTGTATTATCATGTTCTGCAGCAGCTGAGGTATGTTTTATGAGCTCTGCAGCAGCTGAGGTGTGTGTTGTGAGCTCTTCAGCAGCTGAGGTGTGTATTATGAGGTTCTGCAGCAGCTGAGGTGCGTATTATGAGACCCTGAAGCAGCTGAGGTATATATTATGAAATTCTTCAGCAGCTGAGGTGTGTATTATGAGCTCTGCAGCAGCTAAATTGTGCATTATGAGGTTCTGCAGCAGGTGAGGTGTGTATTATGATGTTCTGCTGCAGCTAAGGTGTGTATTAAAAGGTTATGCAGCAGCTGAGGTGTGTATCATGAGGTTCTGCAGCAGCTGAGCTAAGGTGTGTATTATGACGTTCTGCAGCAGCTGAGGTGTGTATTATCATGTTCTTCAGCAGCTGAGGTCTGTATTATGAGGTTCTGCAGCAGCAGAGGTGTGTATTATGAGCTCTTCAGCAGCTGAGGTGTGTATTATGAGATTCTGCAGCAGCTGAGGTGTATATTATGAGGCCCTGAAGCAGCTGAGGTGTGTATTATGATATTCTTCAGCAGCTGAGGTGTGTATTATGAGCTCTGCAGCAGTTGAGTTGTGCATTATGAGGTTCTGCAGCAGCTGATGTGTGTATTATGATGTTCTGCTGCAGCTAAGGTGTGTATTAGGAGGTTATGCTGCAGCTGATGTGTGTATTATGAGGTTCTGCAGCAACTGAGGTGTGTATTATGACGTTGTGCAGCAGCTGAGGTGTGTATTATCATGTTCTGCAGCAGCTGAGGTATTATAAGGTTCTGCAGCAGCTGAGGTGTGTATTATCATGTTCTGCAGCAGCTGAGGTATGTTTTATGAGCTCTACAGCAGCTAAGGTGTGTATTATGATATTCTTAAGCAGCAGAGATGTGTATTATGATATTCTTCAGCAGCTGAAGTGTGTATTAAGACGTTCTGCAGCAGATGAGGTGTGTATTAAGATGTTCTGCAGAAGCTGAGATATTATAAGGTTCTGCAGCAGCTGAGGTGTGTATTACGAGGCCCTGCAGCAGCTGAGGTGTGTATTATGAGCTCTACAGCAGCTGAGGTGTGTATTATGATATTCTTCAGCAGCTGAGGTGTGTATTATGATGTTCTGCTGCAGCATAGGTGTGTATTATGATGTTCTGCAGCAGCTGATGTGTGTATTATGAGCTCTACAGCAGCTGAGGTTTGTATTATGATATTTTTCAGCAGCTGAGGTGTGTATTATGATGTTCTGCTGCAGCTAAGGTGTGTATTATGATGTTCTGCAGCAGCTGATGTGTGTATTATGAGCTCTACAGCAGCTGAGGTTTGTATTATGATATTTTTCAGCAGCTGAGGTGTGTATTATGATGTTCTGCTGCAGCTAAGGTGTGTATTATGATGTTCTGCAGCAGCTGATGTGTGTATTAGGAGGCCCTGCAGCAGTTGAGGTGTGTATTATGAGCTCTACAGCAGCTGAGGTGTGTATTAAGATATTCTTCAGCTGCTGAGGTGTGTATTATGATGTTCTGCTGCAGCTAAGGTGTGTATTAGGAGGTTATGCAGCAGCTGAGGTGTGTATTATGAGGTTCTGCAGCAACTGAGGTGTGTATTATGATGTTATGCAGCAGCTGAGGTGTGTATTATCATGTTCTGCAGCAGCTGAGGTATTATAAGGTTCTGCAGCAGCTGAGGTGTGTATTATCATGTTCTGCAGCAGCTGAGGTATGTTTTATGAGCTCTACAGCAGCTAAGGTGTGTATTATGATATTCTTAAGCAGCAGAGATGTGTATTATGATATTCTTCAGCAGCTGATGTGTGTATTATGAGCTCTACAGCAGCTGAGGTTTGTATTATGATATTTTTCAGCAGCTGAGGTGTGTTATTATGATGTTCTGCTGCAGCTAAGGTGTGTATTATGATGTTCTGCAGCAGCTGATGTGTGTATTAGGAGGCCCTGCAGCAGCTGAGGTGTGTATTATGAGCTCTACAGCAGCTGAGGTGCGTATTATGATGTTTTGCTGCAGCTAAGGTGTGTATTATGATGTTCTGCAGAAGCTGAGGTGTGTATTATGAGCTCTACAGCAGCTGAGGTTTGTATTATGATATTCTTCAGCAGCTGAGGTGTGTATTATGATGTTTTGCTGCAGTTAAGGTGTGTATTATGATGTTCTGCAGCAGCTGATGTGTGTATTAGGAGGCCCTGCAGCAGTTGAGGTGTGTATTATGAGCTCTACAGCAGCTGAGGTGTGTATTATTATGTTCTGCAGCAGCTGAGGTATGTTTTATGAGCTCTACAGCAGCTAAGGTGTATATTATGATATTCTTAAGCAGCAGAGATGTGTATTATGATATTCTTCAGCAGCTGAAGTGTGTATTAAGACGTTCTGCAGTAGATGAGGTGTGTATTATCATGTTCTGCAGAAGCTGAGGTGTGTATTATGAGGCCCTGCAGCAGCTGAGGTGTGTATTATGATATTCTTCAGCAGCTGAAGTGTGTATTATGATGTTCTGCTGCAGCTAAGGTGTGTATTATGATGTTCTGCAGCAGCTGAGGTGTGTATTATGAGCTCTACAGCAGCTGAGGTTTGTATTATGATATTCTTCAGCAGCTGAGGTGTGTATTATGATGTTCTGCTGCAGCTAAGGTGTGTATTATGATGTTCTGCAGCAGCTGATGTGTGTATTATGAGCTCTACAGCAGCTGAGGTTTGTATTATGATATTCTTCAGCAGCTGAGGTGTGTATTATGATGTTCTGCTGCAGCTAAGGTGTGTATTATGATGTTCTGCAGCAGCTGATGTGTGTATTAGGAGGCCCTGCAGCAGCTGAGGTGTGTATTATGAGCTCTACAGCAGCTGAGGTGTGTATTAAGATATTCTTCAGCAGCTGAGGTGTGTATTATGATGTTCTGCTGCAGCTAAGGTGTGTATTATGATGTTCTGCAGCAGCTGAGGTGTGTATTATGAGCTCTGCAGCAGCTGAGGTGTGTATTATGAGCTCTGCAGCAGCTGAGGTGTGTATTATGAGCTCTGCAGAAGCTGAGGTGTGTATTATGAGGTCCTGTAGCAGCTGAGGTGTGTATTTTGCAAATCTACATAACGGGAAGTGCGTATTATAATGTTCTGCAGAAGCTGAGGTGTGTGTTAAGATTTTTTGCAGAAGCTGTTATGATGTTCTGCAGATGCTAAGGTTTGCATTATGATGTTCTGCAGCATTTATGGTGTATATTGCAGCATATTTAGTGTGTGTTAGGCCTCATGTGTTTTTGTCAGTGATTTGGCTTCAGTGGTCCGTGTCCGATTTTGCTTCAGTTGTGTTTCCTTGTGTCTTCCTTTTTTTTTGTCTGACAGGGGGGGAAAAAGAAAGGTTAATGAAAAGTGTAATTTTATTGCACCAAGGTCTTGTAGAAAAAAACGGACACGGACACGGATGACATACCAGTTGTGCATCCGTTTTATTTGATGGACCCATTGACTTGAATGGGTCCGTCCTCCATTTTCCACTGACAAGAATAGGACAGGTTATATATTTTTGACGAACTGGAATCACGGATCCCGGACGCGGAGAAAAAATGGAGGACTATCAGTTTTTTTCACAGCTCCATAGAAATGAATGGGACCTCTGCTAAACTGTGAAAAATGATGGAACGGACGCGGATGCACACAACGGTCGTGTGCATGAGGCCTTATACAGATTTGCAACAGCTCTGGTGTTTAGTATGAGGTTCTACAGCAGTTCAGGAGTACAGTTTGATGGTCTGTAGCAGCTGAGGTGTGTATTCGGAATTTCTGCAGCAGCTGAGGTGTGTATTAGGAGGTTCTGCAGCTGCTGAGGTGTGTATTAATTATGATTATCTACAGTCAGAAATAAAAAAGATTAGAAAATAAAGAATTAGTTTCAATAGCTTATGTTAATTAGTAAAACACGATTAAGGGGACACATTCCCTTTAAGTCATTACTCATATATATATATATATATATATATATATACATACATATTCTATATACTCAGTGTGATGTTATTGTGTGACTATGATCCTTTGCTCAGCTTTGAATCTCCTGTGTGCTCAGGATGTCTCGGTGATGTCAGGCTGTGTGAACCAGAAGGCAATTTATAGGGAGACCTTGATTGTAGTTACATTTAATTGCATCAGAATTCTTCCTTTTTCTTGCCGTCACTGCGCCCTGTGTAGGTTAGTGTACACAGCCTTGCATGGCGGGCGTCCAGCACGTGAATTATGAGGGGGTTTCAAAGCCGCGCTCTGCATACATCAGCAGGGCTACAGATGTGCGGAGCTGTTTATATCAAAAAGCAGTCGATTGCACCTTTCAAAATCCCATTTGGAAAGGACAGAAAAACAGTACTAGGAAAGTCAGGAAAATTTAATTTATCACGCTATTAAGTTAAGGGATTGAAAAATCACCTTGCTTCCAAGTTGCCAACTTTGATCTTTTCAAATTGGTTTGAAACACGTTGCCCTCGGTAGAAAATGAAGTATGTCTCTATGTACATGTGGGAGGGGGCCGGACTCTAACCTCCAGCTATTCGCCGCCATCTCAGCTCTGCTGAATAGAGTAAACTGCAGATATTGGGAGTTTTAAGCAGCTCCAACAACCTCCAGCGAAATTAGATCTCAGGCTGAGTTGGCTTCCCCTTCTTTTCAGAGTCTATGAATAGACTCAAAACCTGTGCCGTATATTAACTCCTTCCTTGACGTTTCTAAGATTGTAATGATCTCTAGGTATACAGTAGTTTGTCATAGTACTGCACCGGAGATAAAGAGGGCTTATTTGAATGCGCTGTTAAAGAGGACCTTTCACGTGATTTGACTTTTCAAAATCAGTACCTGCCGCTGTAGCCGATGCTTACTAGATGAGATATGGCCCGTTATTTTTTTTTTTTTTTCAGATCCACTGTGCCCAGAGTTCAGTCTGGTGCCCCATACGTTAATCAATAGCATCGGTACAGGGAGGAGGAGATGGCTGCATTTCTCAGGGGGCATCTCCTTCTCCCTGGTTGTGAGATGTCCAATATCCCGCAGCCAGGTGAGCCGGTGAGCTGTTTTTTTTCTAATTGACTGTGATGAACTCCACTGTGATTGGACCACGCCACAGCCAGGGAGAAGGAGACGCCCACTGAGAAACGCGGCCGTCTCCTCCTCCCTGTACTAATGTAACTGATTATCATACAGGGCGCCAAACAGAACGCAAAAAAAAATGAAAAAAATAAATATGTGCCCTATCTCATCTTTTAAACATTGGCTACAGTGCCTGGTACTGATTTTGAAAAGTCAGATCACGCGAAAGGTCCTCTTTAATATGTAGCATGTGATGATTCTTTGTGCTCATTCATATAATATCAGGGGTGGCCTAGTAACTTAACCTCTTCTGGACACATGACGTATCAGTTAGGCATGTTGTCCCGGTATTTAACCCCTTAGGGACGCATAACGTACGGCATGTTTCCCGAGTCATTAAGGACCCATGACGTACCGGTACGTCATGTGTTGTTCCGATCACTGCCGCCTGGCCGGCTGTGACCGGAACAAGGTGCCTGCTCAAATCATTGAGCAGGCACCTCGGCTAAATGCGCGGGGGGGGTCCCGTGACCCCCCCATGTCCGCGATCGCAACAAACCGCAGGTCAATTCAGAACTGCGGTTTGTTGCGATTTCTGCAGTTTCTGATCCCCGCGGTCCCTGACCGCGGCGATCAGAAACTTTAGTGTGGCGAAAATATATATTTATCACCCCCCCTGCACCTCTGAATGATTTTAGCCCGGTGGGAGGTGCAGGGGGAAGTTGCGGGCGGTGCGGGAGGCGGGCGGTGCGGCAGGCGGAATCGCGATCCCACGCCCGCCTCCCATTGAATAATCGTTGGTGTACAGTGGGTATACCAAGGTGCCAGCACATTGCTGACACCGTGGTATAAACGGATGACATCGGTGCTGCGATGTCAGCCATTTAACCCTTTCCATACAGCGGTCCGTATGGACCGCTGTATGGAAAAGGTTAACAGCTCAGGGAGCTCCCTCCCTCTCCGATCGGGGGGCTGCTGTGCCTTTGCAGCCCCCCGATGGAAGAGGGAGAGAGCTCCCAGACAGCCCCCCGCCAGCCCCGTCCTCACCCTTCCCCATCTGCAAAGTTGTGGCAGACGAGGAAGGTTCCCATGGCAACAGGACGCCTTCTCAGGCGTCCTGCTGTCCATGGTGCTGAACAGATCTGTGCTGAAGGCATAGATCTGTTCAGTGTAAGCAAAATACAGTGCAGTACCCTATATAGAGTACTGTACTGTATTATACAGACATCAGACCCACTGGATCTTCAAGAACCAAGTGGGTCTGGGTAAAAAAAAAAAAGAAAAAAAAAGTGAAAAAAAAAGTAAAAATCCAAAAACATATTTATAACTGATTAAAAATGAAAAAAATAAAATTCCCTACACATGTTTGGTATCGCCGCGTCCGTAACGACCTGATCTATAAAACGGTCATGTTACGCCATAAAAATAAAAAATAAAAAACTATGATGAAATTGAAATTTTGCCCACTTAAGTTCCCAAAAAAAGGTAATAAAAGTGATCAAAAAAGTCGCATGTACGCCAAAATTGTAACAATCAAACCGTCATCTCATCCCGCAAAAAATGAGACCCTACTTAAGACAATTTCCCAAAAACTGAAAAAATTATAGCTCTTAGACTATGGAAACACTAAAACATCATTTTTTTTGTTTCAAAAATGAAATCATTGTGTAAAACTTACATAAATAAAAAAAAAGTATACATATTAGGTATCGCCGCGTCCGTATCGACTGACTCTGTAAAAATATCACATTGACCTAACCCCTCAGGTGACCACCGTAAAAAAATAAAAATAAAAACGGTGTAAAAAAAGCCATTTTTTGTCATCTTAAGTCACAAAAAGTGTTATAGCAAGATTTCTTTTAATTTATGTAAGTTTTACCCAATGAAAATCAAACCATCATCCCATCCCGCAAAAAATGAGACCCTACTTAAGATAATCGCCAAAAAACTGAAAAAAACTATGGCTCTTAGACTATGGAGACACTAAAAACTTTTTTTTTGTTTTAAAAATTAAATCATTGGGTAAAACTTACATAAATTAAAAGAAATGTATACATATTAGGTATCGCCGTGTCCGTGACAACCTGCTCTATGAAATTACCACATGATCTAACCTGTCAGATGAATGTTGTAAATAACAAAAAAAAAAAAAAAACGGTGCCAAAAAAGCTATTTCTTGTTACCTTGCTGCACAAAAAGTGTAATATAGAGCAACCAAAAATCATATGTACCCTAAACTAGTACCAACAAAACTGCCACCCTATCCCGTTGTTTCTAAAATGGGGTCACTTTTCTGGAGTTTCTACTCTAGGGGTGCATCAGGGGGGCTTCAAATGGGACATGGTGTCAAAAACAACAGTCCAGCAAAACCTGCCTTCCAAAAACCGTATGGCATTCCTTTCCTTCTACACCCTGCTGTGTGCCCGTACAGCATTTTACGATCACATATGGGGTGTTTCTGTAAACTACAGAATCAGGGCCATAAATAATAAGTTTGTTTGGCTGTTAACCCTTGATTTGTAACTGGAAAAAAAAATATTAAAATGGAAAATCTGCCAAAAAAGTGAAATTTTGAAATTGTATCTCTATTTTCCATTAAATCTTGTGCAACACCTAAAGGGTTAACAAAGTTTGTAAAATCAGTTTTGAATACCTTGAGGGGTGTAGTTTCTTAGATGGGGTCACTTTTATGGAGTTTCTACTCTAGGGGTGCATCAGGGGGGCTTCAAATGAGACATGGTGTCAAAAAAACCAGTCCAGCAAAATCTGCCTTCCAAAAACCGTATGGCATTCCTTTCCTTCTGCGCCCTGCCGTGTGCCTGTACAGCGGTTTATGACCACATATGGGGTGTTTCTGTAAACTACAGAATCAGGGCCATAAATATTGAGTTTTGTTTGGCTGTTAACCCTTGCTTTGTAACTGGAAAAAAAATATTAAAATGGAAAATCTGCCCAAAAAGTGAAATTTTGAAATTGTATCTCTATTTTCCATTAAATCTTGTGCAACACCTAAAGGGTTAACAAAGTTGGTAAAATCAGTTTTGAATACCTTGAGGGGTGTAGTTTCTTATATGGGTCACTTTTATGGAGTTTCTACTCTAGGGGTGCACCAGGGGGGCTTCAAATGGGACATGGTGTCAGAAAACCAGTCCAGCAAAATCTGGCTTCCAAAAACCATACGGCGCACTTTTCCCTCTACCTAAGCACCTAAAGGGTTAACGAAGTTTGTAAAATCAGTTTTGAATACCTTGAGGGGTGTAGTTTATAGAATGGGGCGGTTTCTGGGGCATTTTTGGGTGGTTTCTATTATGTAAGCCTCGCAAAGTGACTTCAGACCTGTAGTGGTCCCTAAAAATTGGGTTTTTGTAAATTTCTGAAAGATTTCAAGATTTGCTTCTAAACTTCTAAGCCTTGTAACATCCCTAAAAAATAAAATATCATTCCCAAAATGCTACAAACATGAAGTAAACATATGGGGAATGTAAAGTCATCACAATTTTTGCGGGTATTACTATGTATTACAGAAGTAGAGAAACTGAAACTTTTAAATTTGCAAATTTTTAAAATTTTTTGGTAAATATGGCTTTTTTTTTTAATGCAAAAAAAATTAACTTTTTTGACCCAATTTTAGCAGTGTCATGAAGTACAATATGTGACGAAAAAACAATCTCAGAACGGCCTGGATAAGTCAAAGCGTTTTTAAGTTATCAGCACTTAAAGTGACACTGGTCAGATTTGCAAAAAATGGCCAAGTCCTTAAGGTGAAATAGGGCTGAGTCCTTAAGGGGTTAAGGACGCATGACGTACCGGTACGTCATGGGTATTTCCGATCACCGTTGAGCAATCGTTGAGCAGGCACCTTGGCTAAATGCGCGGGGGGGTCCCGTGACCACCCGTGTCGGCGATTGCCGCAAACCGCAGGTCAATTTATACCTGCGGTTTGCGGCTTTTCAATGTTGTGGTGGCGGCTGGCGGCGGTGCTATCAGGTCCCCATGGGGCTGTAGGGGGGACCCGATGGCATGGAAGGCAGCGCGATGCCCTCCTGAGGCATTGGCGCTGCCTTCCTGTGACGAGCCTGTGAGATTCAGCCCCCTGGATCTCACAGGCCAGAAGCTGTATGAGTAATAAACATAGTATTACTCAGACAGCCAATGCATTCCAATACAGAAGTATTGGAATGCATTGTAAAAGGGATTAGACCCCCAAAAGTTGAAGTCCCAAAGTGGGACAAAAACAAATAAAGTAAAAAAAAAAGTAAAAAATAGGGGGGAAAAAAGACTAAGGAGACACTAAAACATGATATTTTTTTGTTTCGAAAATTATATTATTGTGTAAAACTTTCATAAATAAAAAAAGTATACATATTAGGTATCGCCGCGTCCATAATAACCTGCTCTATAAAAATATCACAAGACCTAAAAAAAAAAAAAAACGGTGTAAAAAGAGCCATTTTTTGTCACCTTACAGTACAAAAAGTGTAGTAGCAAGCGATCAAAAAGTCATATGCACCCCAAAATAGTGCCAATCAAACCGTGATCTCATCCCACAAAAAATTAGACCCTACCCAAGATAATCGCTCAAAAACTGAAAAAACTATGGCTCTCAGACTATGGAGACACTAAAACATGATTTTTTTTGTTTCAAAAATGAAATCATTGTGTAAAACTTACATAAATAAAAAAAAGTATACATATTAGGTATCGCCGCGTCCGTATCGACCGGTTCTATAAAAATATCACATGACCTAACCCCTCGGGTGAACACCGTAAAAAACAAACAAAAAAACCTGTGTAAAAAAGCCATTTTTTGTCATCGTACATCACAAAAAGTGTAATAGCAAGCGATCAAAAAGTCATATGCACCCCAAAATAGTGCCAATCAAACCATCATCTCATCCTGCAAGAAAATGAGACCCTACCTAAGGTAATCGCCCAAAAATTAAAAAAAACTATGGCTCTCAGACTATGGAGACACTAAAACATGATTTTTTTTGTTTCAAAAATTAAATAATTGTGTAAAACTTACATAAATAAAAAATTGTATACATATTAGGTATTTACACGTCCGTGACAACCTTCTCTATAGAAATACTACATGATCTAACCTGTTAGAATTAGATGAATGTGGTAAATAACAAAAAAAAAAAAAAACGGTGTCAAAACAGCGATTTCTTGTTACCTTTCCTCGCAAAAAGTGTAATATAGAGCAACCAAAAATCATATGTACCCTAAAGCAGTACAAACAAAACTTCCACCCTATTACGTCGTTTCTGAAATGGGGTAACTTTTTTGGAGTTTCTACTCTAAGGGTGCATCAGGGGGCTGCAAATGGGACATGGTGTCAAAAAAAACAGTCCTGCAAAATCTGCCTTCCAAAAACCATATGGCATTCCTTTCCTTCTGTGCCCTGCCATGTGCCCATACAGCAGTTTACGACCACATATGGGGTGTTTCTGTAAACTACAGAATCAGGACCATAAATATTGAGTTTTGTTTGGCTGTTAACCCTTGCTTTGTAACTGGAAAAAATGGATTAAAATGAAAAATTTGCCAAAATTCTGAAATTCCATCTCCATTTGCCAATAACTCTTGTGGAACACCTTCAAGATTTACTTCTAAACTTCTAAGCCTTGTAACGTCCCCAAAAAATAAAAAATTTCATTCCTAAAATGATCCTAACATGAAGTAGACATATGGGGAATGTAAAGTAATAACTATTTTTGTAGGTATTACTATGTATTATAGAAGTAGAGAAATTGAAACTTGGAAATTTGCTAATTTTTCTAAATTTTTTGCAAATTTTGTCCTTTTTTTTTATAAATAAGAATGATTTTTTTTTTTTGCTCCATTTTACAAGTGTCATGAAGTACAATATGTGACGAAAAAAACTATCTCAGAATGGCCTGGATAAGTCAAAGCGTTTTAAAGTTATCACCACTTAAAGTGACACTGGTCAGATTTGCAAAAAATGGCCTGGTCCTTAAGGTGAAATAAGGCTGTGTCCTTAAGGAGTTAAAGTGGCCCTGGAAAAAATAAAAGTAGCCCCATGTTGGTGGGTCCGACAAGGCAAGGCCAATATTAGTAGGCTGGACCAGCAATACTGTAGTGCAGCACAATATACTGCCTCTGAAGAACCAAATACCACACTGCAGCACAATATACTGCCCCAGCAGAACCGAATACATAGTGTAGCACAAAACATTGTCGTCCCCCCCCGCCATAGCATTCAACCTTATCACAATCCTTAGGGCAGCAATACAGTTGAATCTAGGAGGGCACTTTCTTCGGCCAGCCACCACTTACATTAATTAATGCTGAGAGCATCAGATCATTATGTACCTGTCTGGTGGCCATGAGGAGGGCTTGGGCATCCCCAGGGAAATTTCCTATGTAGAGTCCCTGCATGATATGGTTCTGCAGGTATTTTTTATTGATTATACTCACTTATATAGCGCTGACATATTCCGCAGTGCTTTACAGACATTAGCATCACTCGCTGTCCCCAGTGGAGCTCACAATCTAAGTTTAGTATGTCTTTGGAGTGTGGGAGGCAACCCACGCAGTCACAGGGAGAACATGCAAACTCCATGCAGAAGTTGTCATTGATTTGAACCTAGGATCACAGCGCTGCAAGACACCAGTGCTAACCCCTGAACCACCACTTGGCCATGCATAGGTCAATTCGGCCTGGCACATAAGCCTGCAACAAACACTGTGGCCCACTTTTAGTAAGGGTAAAGATGGCATAAACTGAGACCAACTGGCTAAGCCTGCACCAGATTTTCCAGGGCTCAGGCTGGATAATAAATCTGCAGCAGGGATAGACACTTGCAATTGACTCTATAACAACTATTGCTTGGCTTAGGGCTCATGCACACGACCATAGCCGTTTTTGTGGTCAGCAAATTGCAGATCTGCAAAACACAGATACCATCCGCGTGCTTTCTGCATTTTGTAGAACGGAACGTCCGGCCCGCTATACAACTGTTTCTATAGAACTATCTTTTTTTTTGGGGGGGGGGCGCAGAATGGACGTATGGATGCAGAAAGCACACGGGGTGCAGTTCGCATCTTTCGCAGCAACATTGAAGTGAACGGATCCGCACCTGAGCCCATACTTTCAAACAGATTTCTGTGGCCGAATTGCACCAAAATTGTGTCACAAAATGGCTCATCTTCACCCTGACCCTTTCCGACAAAGCTCTGCCCACTTTCCACTAAGCTCCCCACCCCTTTCATGTTGTGCATGTTGGAAAAATGCATAGAATCCCTAGATCAGAGATAAGGAAACTCCAGCTGTTGTGAAACTACAACTCCTAGCATGCACAATTGCTTTGCTCTTCTCAAAACTCTCAAAGAAATGAAAGGAACATGCAGGGAATTGTAGTTGGTAACCCCTGCCCTAGATCTACCAAATTGCACCAATTTGCATACATTTTTTTAGACAGATGATTGGTGTAGATACATTAGTAAATCTAGGCCTGTATCTTTGAATTTCTTAGATAACAGCAATTCAAGTGGACTGCCCTTTGGTACAAATGTTATTTTCATGTTATCATTTTGCTAGCAAGGTGTGACCTGAACGGGGACCTGACTCCTCTCCTGACTTGCTGTTTTATTAACTACTTGTATTCCCTATGTAATATTGAATTTGGAGCATCTATTTTTATGGCTCTGTGTTGTGCTCTTCCTCTATTAGGATGCACATGGTCAGGTTTTCGGATACAACTTTGGAAGCCAAAACCAGTTAAGGGCACTTTCACACTAGTGTTTTTCTTTTCCGGTGTTGAGTTCCGTCACAGGAGCTCAATACCGGAAAAAAATGGATCCGTTTTATCCTAACGCATTCTGAATAGACAGCATTCTGTTCAGTATGCATCAGGATGCATCAGTTTAGTCCCTCTTACGTTTTTTTGAAATCCTGAACGCTTGCCGGAATGCCGCATTTATTTCCATTGAAATGTATTAGTGCCGAATCCGGCATTAGGTGTTCCGGCAAAACGGATCCGGTTTTCCGGTCTGCGCATGCACAGACCTTTAAAAATGCAAAAAAAAATACCAGGTCTGTTTTTCCGGATGACACCGGAGAGATGGATCTGGTATTTCAATGCATTTGTCAGACGGATACGCATCTGGATCCATCTGACAAATGCCATCCATTTGCGTCCGGATTTACGGAACTGCCTGCCGGAATCCTCTGCCGCAAGTGTGAAAGTACCCTTATTCAAAAAAGAGGAGTAATAATATCTGTCTTTTATACTGTCTTTCCTTTTATGATCCACTCCTGATTTTGGCTTCCAAAATTATTATTCCTGCTGGAAGTTTATGAATGAACGACCAGCAGTCTGTAATAAAGCTCCATGTTTGTGTTACCAGTTGTGGGTATGTCTCTGCACTGTCAAACACAATCCAATAAGTCTGCCATGGTCAGACTGTGTAGGAACAGCTGTCCCCAAACTGGTAACACCCAGATGGACCTTTATTCATAGACTTCTAGTAGGAATAATACAGGAAGTAGTTACAAAACTGACATGTCAGGAGAAGTTATAGGTAGTGTTTGCAGTTCAGGTCTGTACCGAACTTTGCAAGTTCGGGTACCTGGACCCGATCCCGAACTTTGCAGCAAAAGTTTGGGTTCGAGTTCGGTGTTCGGGCATTTAATAAAGCTTGTTGAAAGGCTGAAGGGCAGCCAATCAACAAGCTTTTAAGCTGTAGGCACTAAGAAGCCATCATAGCCATGCTTAGTAATTGCATGGCTGTGATTGGCCAGTGCATCATGTGACCCAGCCTCTATACAAGCTGGATCACGTGTAGCACCGCCCATCAGACAGGAAGCAGGCAGCTGAAGTGAGGGAGAGTGTTAGGAATCTCATCTGGCTATTTATTTCGTCAGTGACCTATAGTGATTTTTTTTGTGGTTGCAATACACCAGCTTTGAACCCCTGACACAAAAATATAATAGTTAATAAGTCTGTTAGTTCGGTGGGTGACATATGCCTATTTTTTGTGTGAGGTACATGTGCACTGCATTCGTGACAGGGAAATTAATATAGTTAATCCGTCTGTTAGATCAGTGGGTGACATATACCCATTTTTTGTGTGAGGTACAAATGCACTGCATACGTAACAGGGAAATTAATATAGTTAATATGTCTGTTAGATTGGTGGGTGACATATACCCATTTTTGGTGTGAGGTACTCCGACACTGCATCCGTGTCAGGGAAATTAATATAGTTAATCCGTCAGATCAGTGGGTGACATATACCCATTTCTAGTGTAAGGTACACCGACACTGCATCCGTGACAGGGAAATTAATACAGTTAATCCGTCTGTTAGATTGGTGGTGACATATACCCACTTTTCGTGTGAGGTATACCTGAAGTGCATCCGTGACAGGGAAATTAATATAGTTAATCCGTCTGATCAGTGGGTGACATATGCCCATTTTGGTGTGAGGTACACCTGCACTGCATCCGTGACAGGGAAATTAATACAATTAATCCGTCTGTTAGATCGGTGGGTGACATATACCCATTTTTTGTGTGAGGTATAAATGCACTGCATACATAACAGGGAAATTAATATAGTTAATCCGTCTGTTAGATAGGTGGGTGACATATACCAATTTTTGGTGTGAGGTACACCTGTACTGCATCCGTGACAGGGAAATTAATATAGTTAATCCGTCAGATTAGTGGGTGACATATACCCATTTTTTGTGTGAGGTACACCTGCACTGCATCCGTGACAGGGAAATTAATATAGTTATTCAGACTATTAAATCGGTGGGTGACATAAACCTATTTTTGGTGTGAGATACAAATGCACTGCATACGTAACAGGGAAATTAATATAGTTAATACGTCTGTTAGATTGGGGGGTGACATATACCCATTTTTGGTGTGAGTAACACCTGCACTACATCCGTGACAGGGAATAATACAGTAAATCTGTCTGTTAGTTCAGTGGGTGACCTCAAAGAATATGGAGAGTGTCAAATAAGAGACGTGGCCCTGGTCGTGGTGCTGCTGGTGTTGGTGGAGCTCCTGTTGCAGGGAGAGGACGTGGTCGATCTGTGCCAGATACACGCCCAAATGAAACACCTTTTTCAGGTGCACGTAGGTGACAGAACGTTCAGTGTTATTTTGTAGGCCCGAATACCGGTGTACGAATTTTAAGGCCAGAACAAGTAGAGGCAGTAGTAGATTGGGTGGCTGACAGTGCCTCCAGTTCCTTCACATTGTCTCCCACCCGGTCCCCTGCTGAAAGCGCAGAATTGGCACCTGCAGCCCATGGGCATCTATGTGTCTTTCCCCTCACCCCCTTGCAAATCAGCCAAGCAGTCTGAGCCCCAAGTCATGCAGCAGTCTCTTCTGCTTTTTGATGACTCTGCTGGCAGGGTTTCTGTGGGCCATCCACATAGCCCTGCCCAGAAGTGGAAGAGATTGAGTGGACTGATGCCCAATCACTTATGTTTCAGGATGTGGACATGGGAGGAGCACCGCACAGGTGTCAAGTGCTGCGGCTTTCTGCAGTGTGCAGACCAGCAAAGAGGGCAGGGGTGAAGTGTGGGTGGAAGATGATGTGGAGGATGGTGAGGTCCTAGACCCTACATGGAATCAAGGTCATGCGAGTGACGTGTGTACTTCGGAGTAGGAGGTGGTGGTCACACAGCGCCAGCCGCACAGCAAAAAAGAAAGCAGGGTGCAAAAGCAGAGTGGCCCTAGACCATACACCTGCTACTGCCCACCGCACCCAGGTACTGAGCACACCAAAGCCAGCTCCAAGGAGTTCCCTGGCGTGGCAGTTCTTCAGACAATGTGCTGAAGTCAAGACACGAGTGGTTTGCACACTGTGCAATTGGAGCCTGAAGCGAGGCATAAATGTTCTAAACCTGAGCACCACCTGCATGACCAGGCATCTAAATGCAAAGCACGAGCTGCAGTGTAGTACACACCTTAAAAACCACAAAAGATCTCAGGCTCCTCCTGCTCCCTCTTCTGCTGCAGTCTTGGCCTCTTCCTTCCCCTCTGGAGTGACAGTGGTACCTGCCACCCCACAAATAGAGGATGTGGCAGCAACACCACCACCTCCACCACCAAGCATCTCCAGACTGTCCCATGGAAGCGTTTAGCTGTCCATCCTCCAAACACTGGAGAGAAAGAGGAAGTACCCCCCTACCCACCAGCGATCCCTGGTCCTGAATGCCAGCATTTCAAAATTACTGGCCTTTGAAATGCTGTAATTCCGTCTGGTGGAGACGGAGACTTTTAAAAACCTTATGGCAGTGGCTGTCCCACAGTACGTGGTTCCCACCCGCCACTACTTCTCCAGGCGAGTAGGTGTGCACTGTGCAACGCCATCTGTGGCAAGGTCCACACAACTACCAATATGTGGACCAGTAAGCGCAGGCAGGGACGTCATATCTCCCTAACAGCAGACTTGGTAAATGCAGTGGCGGCTGGGCCTGAGGCGGATAGCAGTTTGGCACATGTCCTTCCGCCACCGAGGATTTCAGGACGTTTCTCGTTGCCTCCTGTTGCTTCCTCCTCCTACTCTACTTCCTCCTCTACTGCCTCCTCATCCGGTCAGCATAACACCTGCACCAACTTCAGCACAGCCAGAGGGAAACGTAGGAGGTTGTTTTGAAACTCATATGTTTGGGGGAGAAACCCCACACTGCGCAGAGGGTGTGGATGGACATGGAACAACAGACCGATGAGTGGTTGGTGCCACTGAGCCTCAAGTCAAGCCTGGTGGTGTGTGATAACTGGCAAAATCCCATAGCAGCTCTGGGCCTAGCCGGTTTGACACACATCCCTTGCCTGTTGCATGTGCTGAATTTGGTGGTGCAGAGGTTCCTGAAAAGTTACCCCGATATGTCAGAGCTGCTGCAGAAAGTGTTGGCTGTCTGTGCGTGCTTTTGGCGTTCTCACCCTGATGCTGCTTGCCTGTCTGCTCTGCAGAGTAACTTCGGACTTCCCCACTCATCGCATCATATGCGACGTACCCACAAGCTGGAACTCCACTTTGCACATGCTGGAGAGACTGTGCGAGCAGCAGGCGATAGTGGAGTTTCAGCTTCAGCACACACAGGTGAGTTGCTCTGCGGAACAGCACCACTTCACCACCGAGTGAGCCTCCATGAGGGACGTGTGTGCCGTGTTGCGCTGTTTCGGGTACTCCACCAACATGGCCAGTGCTGATGATGCCATCCTCAGCGTTACTATCCCACTTCTATGTCTCCTTGAAAATACACTTTGGGCTATGATGGAAGAGGATATGGCACAGGAGGAAGAGGAATCATTTCCACGGTTATCAGGCCAGTCATTCACAAGTGGCTCGGATGGTGGGTTCCTGCACCAACAGAGGCCAGGTACACAACTGTCCAGCCAGGACACAGTTCTGGAGGAGGAGGAAGATGATGGGGAGAAAGAACTGTGTTCACAGCAGGGTGGCATCTAAAGCAGCTCATGGGCATCACTGGAGCGTGGCATGGGGGATACAGAGGACACAGACGATACACCTCCCAAAGAGGACAGCTTATCGTTGCCTCTGGGCAGCCTGGCACACATGAGCGACTACATGCTGCAGTGCCTGCACAACGACCTCCGAGTTGCCCACATTCTAACCAGTGCTGATTACTGGGTGGCCACCCTGATGGATCCCCGCTACAAGGACAATGTTCTGTCCTTAATTCCGTCACTGGAGTGTGATCGGAAGATTTGCAAGTACAAGCGCACGCTGGTAGATGCGCTGCTAATGGCATTTCCACCTGACAGCAGGGGCTCAGTGGAAGCACAAGGCGAAGGCAGAGGAGGAGGAAGAAGTCGCCAACGCAGCTGGGGCACCGCCAGCACCTCAGAAGGGAGGGTTAGCATGGCCGAAATGTGGAAAAGCTTTGTCACCACGCCACAACAACCAGCACCACCAGCTGATACGGAATGGTCTTAGCAGGAGGCAGCATTTCAGCAACATGGTGGAACAGTACGTGTGCACACGCCTACACGTACTGACTGATGGGTCTGCCCCATTCAACTTCTGAGTCTCCAAATTGGGCACATGGCCTGAGCTTGCCCTTTACGCCTTGGAGGTGCTGGCCTGCCCTGCGGCCAGTGTATTGTCCGAATGTGTGTTTAGCACGGCAGGGGCTGTGATCACAGACAAGCGCAGCTGTTTGTCCACAGCCAACGTGGACAAGCTCACGTTCATTATAATTAACCAGGCATGGATCCCACAGGACTTGTCCGTACCTTGTGCTGAATAGACAAGTATACTCACCGCACCCAGCCATTGTTATACTCCAGCGTACTTTCTCTTTGCATTCTCTTTTTCATTTCCTAAAGAAAGAATGAAACAAAAGAATATATATATATATATATATATATATATATATATATATATTTGGGCTATCTCCTCCTCCTCCACCGCCCATTCCACCTACACCGCCACGTCTACCTCCTCCTCAACCTCCTACTCCACTTTGACCTCTGCCTCCTAGTTTATGATTATTATTTTATATTTTTTTCTATTCTGTTATTTTAAGTCATTTCCCTATCCACATTTGTTTGCAGGGCAATTGTCCTGCTCTTACCCCCATTTTGCAGCCCTCTAGCACTATTTTACAGCGATTTTAGTGCACCAAAGTTCGGGTCCCCATTGACTTCAACTTTGACCCGAAGTTCAGCTGAACCCAGCGAACCCGAATATCCATGGGTCCGCTCATCCCTAGTTACAGGTCCTCTTTAATTTAAACTGTAATTCCACACAGAAAGCCAAACTCTATTGAGAATATTTTACCTTGGCAGAAACAATCTCTCCTTTCATATTGCGTCTTAAATCAGATTCAAGACAGGAGAAGAACCACTATTTCTGGCAGTAAGGCAACTGGCTAGCAAGATCTCTTCCCAATGCTGTCTTCAAGTCATTCCAAGCACTATGACTCTTGCTGTATTACTGGTTATGGAAAATGGCTGAAAGGAGATCTGTATTCAATACGTCTGGAGTTTTTACAAATTTCACATGGATTCCACCCAAAAAATTTACGGCACTTTTTTTTTGCAAGGTGAATTTCAAATGGGAATCCGTGTCATCATTTGTACAGCACAGAATTTAATTATAATCAATGGGCTGTTAAATACACAAGATTCCCATGGATTTTGGTGCAGAATAGGCATCACAATCTGTGCAAACATACCCTACGGCTTTCCATCTCAGAAACCGTATCTACCAGTAGTTTGCAAAATAACTATATGGTATACCCATCAAAAGGGAGGACAGTACTCAGCTGAGGATTATGTTCTTCTCTCAGCATCAGCATTTACCTTCAAGTGGTCCTGTCAATAAATGCTATAGTCAGGGATGAATATAAATGAGAGTAGGTCCCTACTTTTGCTGGTTCACCTTACCATCTTACCTGATAAAACAGTCTTCTACCCATATCTTACAGAATAAAGTGGACTCTTCTCATGGAGAAGCATGGGGCAACCTGATTTGAACCCCCTAGCAGTCACCTTGTCTATATTAATGGTGTGTGCACAACTTTGGTTTAAGGGTTTTCTGAAGGTATCCACCTGGATATCAAGAATTTTAGCATTCAGCTCTTGACCTAACATGGCTGAAATGGGCTAAACATATCCCTAAAGTAATAATGGATTGTAAAATTTGTTTGTATTGTAAAATTTTGGGAAAGATGTGGCTGCCTCGACTTTTGATGGGGGTACACAGTGCATGTGTGCCGTCCTCTCCATTCACTGCTATGGGGCTCCTGAAAATAGCTGAGCCAGTGCTTGACTTCTATTGGAAGCCCCACAGCAGTGAATGGAGGGGTGGTGCATATGCATGGTGTGCTCTCAGTGTACAGCAGGGCCCCATTCTTGAGATAGCTGGTTATCCCATGACATCCTATAGTACATGCCAGTCTCTTTCTAACAAACTTAGAACCAGCCCTGTACCTCACATGGATAAAAGATCTTCCCATTCATTGCTCAAATTATTCAGTTTTTAATTATTTTTTTATTTAATTCTTTATTGCTTAGGAGATATGCATTTTCTAAGGGAACATGTCCCTTCTGCTGCAGCTGGTGGCAGTTGAAGGATGGAACTGAGCATGTGCTTCCATCTCAGTTAACAGGACAAAGAAATTAGAAAAAGAGCAAACAGCAGGTGGCGCTATTCAGATAGATTTCAGTGACAACCCTATTAAAGTCAGAGCCATGTTTTCACAGAAAGTGAAGGTTCATTTTTTTTCCTGATAAACCTCCTCTTTTCCATAAGTAACATTATAAGTTTTCAAGGTCCTCGTTATATCTAGGATATTGAAAAGAGTGCACCTTGTCCCCTCCTGGCCCCTTGCTAAAAGTGAGCATAAGCAACTACATAGGCTTTTCTTTTGTAGCCCTCTATCTGGTTAAGGGCGCATTCACATGACCGCAAAATGCGCAAAACACAAAGAGGCCATCCATGTGTGTTCGGCAATTTGCGGAACGGAACAGGCGGCCCATTGTAGAAATGCCTATTCTTGTCTATGACTGTGCCCTATAATTTTTGCGGGGCCGCGTAACGGAACCATGTGCTGTCCACATCTTTTGAGGCCCCATTGAAATCAATGGGTCCGCACCCGTTCCGCAAAATTGCAGAACGAATGCGGACTCATTCATACGGTCATGTGAATGAGCCCTAAGACAAAGCAGTTTGTTGTTGCCCCCTGTAGCCCGGGACCACTGACATTACTGTGGGGAGTTATTGGTGATATTCAGCATCCGGGGTTAAATAATGAAATGAGTTATAGTCGTGTTTCAATTATTTTGTTTAGAAACTTTGAATGACATTTTAAAATATCAATACGGTGCGGCCTACCGGCAAAATTAATTTTGAGCTGCATGTCGATACTCGAAAATTTTTGAACACTAATCCATGCCTTTTATTTTCATTAAAAAAATCAATGCAGGAAAACAGCCATCAGCTGAAGCGTGGCCTGCTCTCAGACATTCATGGCTTCAGCCCTTGCCTCATTCACTGTCCATGCCTGCATCTTCCCTCCTTTATGTTCTTTATGGGTCTGTTCAATATAAATAGTATTAATGAAGAGAAAAGACAGAAATTATGCCGGCAGAATAGACAGAAATTATATGATTCACTGCCATTTGATTTCTGTGCAACCTAGACATAATACAGAAAATTACTGTATTCATGGGATGAATACAAAAAAATTGTAAGTACCATAATGTATCACATTGTAAAGTATTATAGAAAAATATGCTGCATATGGATTGGTCATCGCATTAATTCTCTCATTACATAGCTGCCAGTTTTAAGTTAATATTTACCCTTATAAGACACTAACTATAGAAACCAAGATACAGGTTGCAAAATACAATTACAACGATGTTATGTTAAAGGGGTTGCACAAACATTAAATTGTATTTTAACACAATCCAAGTGATTTTGTAATGCACTTTCTGTTATAAAAATGTTAAAATAAATTTGAGTTGAGCGAAGCGCGCTTCAATCAAAAATCCAAAGTCGCTTCGTTCAAAACTTCGTTTAAATGCTGTATGGAGATCCGTCTCCGTAAGCATTCAAATGTATGGGCTTTGCCGAGGTGAAATTCGTTATGTCCGAAGTCTCATGAGACTTTGTTGAATAACTTCGGACTTCGATTATTCAAAGCCAACTTCGATACTGAAGGCGACTTTGGATTGCAGTTTTAAAATGGTTTTCAAGTCGTAGAATCGAATGCCGAAGTTCGTTACCGAAGTCTTGTGAGACTTCGGACATAACTAATTTTACCTCCGCGAAGCCTATACATTTGAATGCTGTACGGAGACGGGTCTTCGTACAGCATGCAAACAAAGTAACTTCGAATCTATGATCCGAAACACGCTTCGCTCAACACTAATTTGTTTATTAGAATGTCTCCAGGTGTTTAACCTGTATAGTACTGTGCATGTCCACCTACTGAGGTGGTCACACATGTTCAGTTCCATCCTTCAACTGTTACCAGCTATATCTATTGTTAAAAGCTGTGACAGTTACAGGGAGAGGGCTGAAACAGTAAGGGCACACCCCCACAGAAACGAGACAAATCCTTAGATGTGATAGGGAGATAGCAGTAGCATAAAGGACACACACACCCTGAGAAAAGACATGCTCCTTAAGCTGACAGCTTGAAGTTGTGACGAGGGGACATCCTCTGCATCTGGAGGAAAGAAGGTTTGTAGACAAACATAGAAGAGGATTCTTTACGGTAAGAGCAGTGAGACTATGGAACTCTCTGCCTGAGGAGGTGGTGATGGTGAGTACAATAAAGGAATTCAAGAGGGGCCTGGATGTGTTTCTGGAGTGTAATAATATTACAGGCTATAGCTACTAGAGAGGGGTCGTTGATCCAGGGAGTTATTCTGATTGCCTGATTGGAGTCGGGAAGGATTTTTTTCCCCTAAAGTGAGGAAAAATGGCTTCTAGAACTTCTGCTTCTGCTATGGAAGCTGTTGTCTCTTTATCAGCGGCAAAGTTTACTAGAGTTGCTTCAAGTTGTGCTTTCTCCATACTCAGGGAAGATTCTCTTAGCTTTATCTATATTTCTTGTTCTGTGAAGCTGGATTTTGCCTTTGCAGCTTCTGCGCGGGCAATGGCGGCAGCTTCTCTGATCGATGTCCTGTTAGATCCACTTATCAGAGACCTTGTCTTGACTGAAGATGCTCGACTATTAGACATGGTGTGACTGTTAGGAGACTGCTGCAATATAGATAGGTAGACTCTGCGTGGCTAATAGCAGGCTCCGTATAGACTGATATTCGGTGCGACTGTTAGGAGGCTGCTGCGATATCTGTATGCAGACTCTGCATGGATAATGGCGGGATCTGTATAGTCTGATATTCTGTGCAACAAATTTTTCTTTTTAGCTGTCTTTTAGGTGAGCCTGCTCTCAGCAGTCGTTTCACTATACTGTCCTCATACACGTTAGCACAGTGTGTAATCTGACATGTAGCTAAAGCCCCTGTCTTCATAAGAAAAAGGCTGTGCAGCTGTAACCTTCTCTTTTATTGCTAGTAGATTGTGACAGGAAAGGTGAAACTACAGAATAAAAACTGTAGTATTTCAGAAGATAGATATCCATAGTATATTGTATAGGATACAGAATAATCTGCTATACATACAGTACATGAGGTAATTATGCAATGACAATGCTATCAAATGCAATTAACATATAATAAAGTGTAGTATAATGACACATAGACAGTGCCCTTACCGACTATGCTTGAAACAGGCTGTATAACAGATGATGAGCAGAAAAACAAGGGATAGTGTGGCTTCTAAGACAGACATAAGATGGCTGCTGCTTCTAAACAAGCACAAGACACCAGGAACCAGGAATGCCCTGGAAACTTGAGGCTAAACGAAATACACTTAACTCACCAGAAGATGGTGCTGTTACCATATAATATAATGCAGATGTAATACAACACAGGTAATAGCAATATCTAAACTGATAAACACACAGAAATAACTAGATTTGGATCTGAGGACAGTATAGTAAGAAAAGCCCAGCAGATTTTTCTGACTGGTAGAAATGAGTTCTAACAGCCTTCCAGAGAGAAGGTCAACACCCCTTCTGGATCTAGAAAAGCCTACCTGGAGAGTGTCTCTTGGAAGAGCAGAGGAGTTGGCCCTGCTAACCAGAGATCACTGAAGTTATGGATTCTGAGACTATAGACTACAGATATTGCAGCAGATGCACAATATAGTAGCACCTAGTGGTTTCATGTGTAACAATTTTTTAATGGTGTTTTTTATGTTTTTGTATGTTTTTATTCTTTATACCAATAGTATTTTCTCTAGAGTTGAGCGGACACCTGGATGTTCGGGTTCAACGGGTTCGGCCGAACTTCACCAAAAAGTTTGAGTTCGGGACCCGAACTTGACCCCAAACCCGAACCCCATTGAAGTCAATGGGGACCCGAACTTTTGAGCACTAAAATGGCTGCAAAAATGTCATGGAAAGGGCTAGAGGGCTGCAAATGGCATGAAAATGTGGTTAAGAGCATGGCAAGTGCTCTGCAAACAAATGTGGATAGGGAAATGACTTTAAATAACATAAAATACGTAAAAATAAAAAATAATAATCTTGATCTAGGAGGATGAGGTCCATATGGAGTAGGAGGTTGACGATTCGGTGGATGTGGCGGTGTAGGTGGAAGCGGCGGTGGAGGAGTAGGAGGAAACCTACACTGCTTTTTGGTTTTAAATTAATTTTTATTTTTTTAAATTATGGTACACCCCAAAACATTGGGAAATATAACCTGTGATAACCCCCTCCAGTCGTGCTAAACACATGTTCAGACAATACACTAGCTTTAGGGCAGGCCAGAAACTCCAAGGCATAAAGGACAAGATCAGGCCATGTGCCCAATTTGGAGACCCATCAGTCAGTTTGTGTAAGTGTGTGCACACATACTGCCCCACCATGTCACATGATTTGGATATCTTCTCTATCAACTTTCGATGTTCTTTTCTGAGCCTACCATGTGGATCACGGTTATCAGCGAATCAGGGTTCCACTCCGGAGAGGGAGCGTGAGAAAGAGAAACCCCATCCAAGGGAGATCAATGGATGAAATTTAATTGTGATCGAGCGGAAACATGGGAAAAGTTATTAAAGCAGAAGAATCGAAGGAAAGGAGGGGGCGCACGGCAATTGCCCACTCCCGACTTGGGGAGGTAGTTACGACAAATAACAATACAGAACTCTTAAGATGCCTTGTTATTGGAATGATTAATGAAAAATTATAGGGAATGTCAATGGGGTATTTAGGATTTGGAAACCTTAGACAGGAGAAGCCTTGTAGCCTCTTTATTGACTCTAGATAACTTCTGCCTGATCTCACATCACTGTGACGTCCACGATCCATTTGGATATCTTCTCTGTCAACTTTCGATGTTCTTTTCTGAGCCTACCATGTTCATCATGGGTATCGGCGAATTAGGGTTCCACGCCGGAGAGGGAACATGAGAAAGAGAGAACACATCCAAGGGAGGTTATTTTTTAAAATTAAATATGATCGAGCGGAAAAGTGGGACAAATTATTGAAGCGCAAATGTGGGACAAGTTATTAAAGTTTAAGCATCAATTAAAGAAAAAAAATTGAAATTTAATTCCCTGTCACCTATGCAGAGCAGGGGTTTAATCACGGAAAAAATGGTCAAATGTCACCCAAGAATGGGTGAAATTTTTGTCACCAAATTAGTGAAATTTTTTACCTGTCTACTAGGTAAAGCAGTGGTATATCACACCCAAAAATTGGTGAATTTCACCCGAATATGTAACATACAAATTAGTTAAATGTCACCTGTCTACTAGGTACAGCAGGGGTATATCACACCCAAAAATTGGTGAAATTCACCCGAAAATGTAACAGACAAATTAATGATTTTCTTTTACCTGTCTACTAGGTATAGCAGTGGTATATCACACGCAAAAATTGGTGAATTTCACGCGAAAATGTAACAGACAAATTAGTGAAATGACAAAATAAAATATGTACAAATAAAAATAAAAAAACTTGATTTATGAGGTGGAGGTCCATATGGAGTAGGAGTTTGGAAGTGGCGGTGGAGGAGGATGAGGCAGCCAACACAGTTTTTTTTTTTTTTAATTAGGGTACACTCCAAAAGAGTGTGAAATATCCAAAATACAAGAATGAGCAATTGCGCTGTAGCATAACAATGGCTGGGTGAGGCCGGTATACATGTCTATTGTGCACAAGGTACGGACAAGTCCTGTGGGATCCATGCCTGGTTCATTTTAATGATCGTGAGCTTGTCCACATTGGCTGTACCACTAATGGCCTTAAGGTTAGACTGTGCAGGCACATATCTGACATTCCTCATTCACATGCCAGAAATGTGTCTGCAGTCAGCCTGCATTTTTCAGTGGTGCATGGTGGTGATACAGAGGGTTTAACTGTGCAAGGTCTGGAGAGGGTTATTCCACCATTAAGGGGTGGTAATTACAAAAAGAAGCTTTTGAATCGTGAGTCTTTCTGGATCTTCAAAATAGGATCCACCATACCGAGTGGACTTAATCGGAAACACGATTTGATGTTACATTACTGAATTTTTTGATCCATAAGTTATGTGTGTTCTTTTGTTTTAATTCACCATGCCTTTCAGCATGTGTTGTCAATTTCATTTAAAGGAGGAGCTTGTAGTTAGTGCGTCCACCTGCTTTCAGGTGGAGGCGCTATATATTCAACCTCCTCCTCCTCCGTATGTGTATGTCATGAGGAAGGATCGCTATTGTCCTTGATCCGAAACATGTACACTGGAGTGTAACTGGCTTTTAATCTGCACTGAAAAATAAAGGTAACATTTTAATCGAGCTGGACTTTTGTCTCTCCTTTACTTAAGTTACGCTGTGGTTCCCGGCATGGTCCGTGCTCGGTGCAACAGGGTTTGAGCACGCCTATATTTTTTCTTTTTGCCTACATTGGCTGTGGACAGGTGGCGCGCTTGTCTGTGATAACGCCCCCCTGCCGTGCTAAACACACGTTCAGATAATACACTGGCTGCAGGGCAGGCCAGCACCTCCAAGGCATAAAGGGCAAGCTCAGGCTATGTCCCTAATTTGGAGACCCAGAAGTTGAAGGGGGCAGACTCGTCATTCAGTACTTACAGGCGTGTGCACACATACTGCTCCACCATGTTGCTTAAATGCTGCCTCGTGCTAAGATAACAGCTGGTGGTGCTGGTTGTTGTGGCGTGCTGACAAAGCTTTTCCACATTTCGGCCATGCTAACACTGCCTTCTGAGGTGCTGGCAGTACACCAGCTGCGTTGGCGACCTCTTCCTCCTTCTCTGCGTTCGCCTTGTGCTTCCACTGAGCCCCCGCTGTCAGATGGGAATGCCACCAGCAGCACGTCTATCAGCGTGCGCTTGTACTCGCACATCTTACGATCACGCTCCAGTGAGGGAATTTAGGACGGTACGTTGTCCTTGTAACGGGGATACAGGAGCGTTGCCACCCAGTAATCAGCACACTAAAAGCTGTCCTCTGTGGGAGGTGTATCGTTTGTGTCCTCTGTATCTCCCCAGCCATGCATGTTTCCTCCTCCTCCATCTCCTCATCCTCCACCTCGTCATCCTCCAGAACTGTGCCCTGGCTGGACAATTGTGTACCTGGCGTTTGTGGGTGCAGGAACCCACCCTCGGAGCCACTTGTGAATGACTGGCTCGAAGCCCTATGAAATTATTCCTCTTCCTCCTCCTCCTTCTGGCCACATCCTCTTCCATCATCGCCCGAAGCATTTTTTCAAGGAGGCATAGAAGTGGGATAGTAACGCTGAGAACGGCGTCATCGGCACTTGCCATGTTGGTGTAGTACTCCAAACAGCGCAACAAGGAACACAGGTCTCACATGGAGCCCCAGTCATTGGTGGTGAAGTGGTGCTGTTCCACAGAGCGACTGACCCGTGCGTGCTGCAGCTGAAACTCCACTATCGCCTGCTGCTGCTCGCACAGTCTTGCCAGCATGTGCAAGGTGGAGTTCCACCTTGTGGGCACGGCTTATATGAGTGGGAAGCCCGAAGTTACGCTGCAGCGCTGACAGTCGAGCAGCAGCAGTGTGAGAATGCCGAAAGCGCGCACTGGCGGCCCGCACTTTATGCAGCAGCTCTGACATATCGGGTTAATTTTTAAGGAATCTATGCACCACCGAATTCAGCACATGCGCCAGGCAAGGGATGTGCATCAAACTGGCTAGTCCCAGAGCTGCTACGAGATTTTGCCCATTATTGCACACCACCAGGCTGGGCTTGAGGCTCACTGGCACCAACCACTCATCGGTCTGCTGTTCAAGGCCCGTCCACAGCTCCTGTGTGGTGTGGGGTTTGTCCCCCAAACAGATACGTTTTAAAACTGCCTGCTGTCATTTACCCCTGGCTGTGCTGAAGTTGGTGGTGAAGGTGTTACGCTGACTGGATGAGGAGCGGGTGGAGGATGAGGAAGCGGAGTAGGAGGAGTAAGCAACAGGAGGCAAACTGAAGCACCCTGCAATCCTTGGTGGTGGAAGGACAAGCGCAAAACTGCTATCCGCCACTGCATTTACTCAGTGTGCTGTTATGAAGATATAACGTCCCTGACCGTGCTTACTGGTCCACGTATTGAAATGCTGGCATTCAGGGCCAGGGATCGCGGGTGGGTAGGGGGGTACTTTCTCTTCTGCTCCAGTGATTTTGAGATGGAGAGCTGAACGCTTCCATGGGACATTGTGGAGATGCTTGGTGAACCAGATGGTGGTGTTGCTGGCAGATCCTCTGTTTGCGGGGTGGCAGGTGGCACTGTCACTCCAGAGGTGGATGAAGAGGCCGAGAAGAGGAAGCAGGAGGAGCCAAAGACCTTTCATGCTTTTTGAGGTGTCTACTCCACTGCAGCTCGTGCTTTGCACTTAGATACCTGGTCATGCAGGTTGTGCTCAGGTTGAGAACGTTTATGCCTCTCTTCAGGCTCTGATTGCACACCGTGCAAACCACGCGTGTCTTATCATCAGCACATTGTCAGAAGAACTGCCACGCCAGGGAACTCCTTGGAGATGGCTTTGGTGTGCTCAGTCCCTTGCTGCGGTGGGCAGTAACAGGCATACTGTCTAGGGGACGGCCGCTCCGCTTTTGCACGCTGCTCCCTCTTCTGTGCGACCACCACCTCTTTCTCCGAACTACACAGGTCACTCGCATAACCTTGAATCCATGTGGGGTCGAGGACCTTATCGTCCTCCACATTATCTTCCACCCAGTCTTTACCCCTGCCCTCCTTGTCGGTCTGCACACTTTCGAAAGCCACAGCAGTTGGCACCTGTGTTTCGTCATCATCTGAGACTTGCAGCGATGGTCCTCCCATGTACTCATCTTGAAACATAAGTGGTTGGGCATCGGTGCACTCAATCTCTTCCACTTCTGGGGCAGGGTTAGGTGGATGGCCCTGGGAAACCCTGCTAACAGAGTCATCAAAAAGCAGAAGAGTCTGCTGCATTTCTTGGGGCTCAGACTGCTTGGCTGATTTGCAAGGGGGTGAGGTGAAAGACTGATGGACATCGGCTCCAGGTGCCAACTCTGATCTTTCAGCAGGAGACACGATGGGAGACAATGTGAAGGAACTGGAGGCACTGTCAGCAACCCAATCTACTATCGCCTGTACTTGTTCTGGCCTCACCATTCGTAGAGCTGAATTAGGCCCGACCAAATACCGCTGAAGGTTCTGTCGCCTACTCACTCCTGAGGAAGGTGTTTCACTTGTGCTTGTAGCTGGCACATATCGACCACGACCTCTTCCTGCAACAGGAGCTCCACCAGCAGCACCACGACCGGTGCCACGTCCCTTATTTGACGCTCTCCTCATATTTCTCAAATTTAGGATCTTGCCCAAAATGGGTGTTTTTTTTAATAGCAGAATAGAACAACAGTATCTAAAGGGTGTATCTCACAATGACACATGTAGCAAAGGCTGCAAAATGAAGATTTTTGCCCTAAATAGATGATTTTTTAATAGCAGACTAGAACAACAGTATCTAATGGGTGTATCTCACAATGACAGATGCAGCAAAGGCTACTAAATTAAGATTTTTGCCCAAAATGGGTGTTTATTTAATACCAGAATAGCACAGCAGTATCTAAAGCTTGTATCTCACACGTACAAATGTAGACAAGGCCGCAAATTAAGGTTTTTGCTAAAATAGGTGCTTATTTAATACCAGAATAGCACATCAGTATGTAAAGGGTGTATCTCACAATGACATATGCAGCAAAGGTCTGCAAAATTAAGATTTTTGCCCTAAATGGGTGTTTTTTTAATAGCAGAATAGCACAGCGGTATCTAAAGGGTGTATCTCCCAATGACAGATGCAGCAAAGGCTGCAAAATTAAGATTTTTGCCCAAAATGGGTGTTTTTTTAATACTAGAATAGCACAGCAGTATCTAAAGCGTGTATCTCACACGTAGGATGCAGACAAGGCCACAAATTTAGATTTTTGCCTGAAATGGGTATTTTTTTAATAGCAGAATAGAACCACAGTATCTAAAGGGTGTATCTCACAATGACAGATGCAGCAAAAGCTGCAAAATTAAGATTTTTGCCCTAAATAGATGTTGTTTTAATAGCAGAATAGAACAACAGTATCTGAATGGTGTATCTCACAATGAAAGATGCAGAAAAGGCTGCAAAATTAAGTTTTTTGCCCTAAATAGGTGTTGTTTTAATAGCAAAATAGAACAACAGTATCTAAAGGGTGTATCTCACAATGACATATGTAGCAAAGGCTGCAAAATTAAGTTTTTTGCCCTAAATAGTTTTTTTTTTTTTTTAATAGCAGAATAGAACAACAGTATCTAAAGGGTGTATCTCACAATGACATATGCAGCAAAGGCTGCAAAATTAAGATTTTTGCCCTAAATGGGTGTTTTTTTGATAGCAGAATAGCACAGCAGTATCTTAAGCGTGTATCTCACACGGACAGATGCAGACAAGGCCGCAAATTAAGTATTTTGCCCTAAATGGGTGTTTTTTAATACCCAGAAAATTATTGAAGTATTTAAAGCTTGTTTTAACAATAACAGATGCAGCAAAGGCTGCAATATTAAATACTTTGCCCAAAAAGGGTATTTTTTTAATAACAGAATATGAAAGCAGTATATAACGCTTGAATTTCACACTGACAGACGCAGACAAGGCCGCAAATTAAGTATTTTGCCCAAAATGGGTGTTTTTTGAATAACAGAATATGACAGCTTGAATTTAACACGTACAGATGCTGTACAGGGGTGTAAAATTGTGTATTTTGCCCAAAAAGTTTTTTTTTTAAAAACCCAGAAAATTAAAGCAGTATTTCTATGCTTAAATTGCACACTGACTAATGCAGCAGAAGCCCCAGATGGAGAGGTTTTGCCAAAAATGGGTGTTTTTTAAAACCCAGAAAATTATTGAAGTATTTCAAGCTTGTTTTAACAATAACATATGTAACAAAGGCTGCAATATTAAGTACTTTACCGAAAAAAGGGTGTTTTTTTAATAACAGAATATGACAGCAGTATATAACGCTTGAATTTCACACGTACAGATGCAGCAAGGGATGTAAAATTGTGTATTTTGCCCAAAAAGGGTGTTTTTTAACACCCAGAAAATTAAAGCTGTATTTCTAGCTTAAATTGCACACTGACTAATGCGGTAGATGCCCCAGATGTAGGGTATTGCCAAAAATGGGTGTTTTTTTAAAACCCAGAAAATTATTGAAGTATTTCAAGCTTGTTTTAACCATAACAGATGCAGCAAAGACTGCAATATTAAGAACTTTGTCCAAAAAGGGTGTTTTTTTTAATAACAGAATATGACAGCAGTATATAATGCTTTAATTTCACACGTACAGATGCAGCAAGAGTATTAAAATTGAGTATTTTGCCCAAAAAGGGTGTTTTTTAAAACCCAGTAAATTATAGCTGTATTTCTAGCTTAAATTGCACACTGACTAATGCAGTAGCGGCCCAAGATGGAGGTTATTGCCAAAAATTGGTGGTTTTTTTAAACCCAGATTATTGCAGTATTTCAAGCTTGGATTTCAGGGTCACAAAAGCACATATGCAGTGCTGCTGCACTTTGCATAAAATGGCCGCCGCCGCCCACCTAACTAACAGACAGATAAAAGTTATTTTTCTCTGTCACTGGGCTCAGGGCAGGGTAAAAAGATTGTGCACTGCACCCACACAACAAAATCCATGTAGATCGCTGAGTTCAATTGCAGTTCTGATTAAAGTTTCTTTCCTATTCTGTCTCTTATAGCAGCAGCATCCTATCTCTACACTAAGCACAACAGAGTGACGTGCAGCACTACATGACTCCAGCTTATATAAAGGCTGGGTCACATGCTGCACTGGCCAATCACAGCCATGCCATTAGTAGGCATGGCTGTGATGGCTTCTAAGGGCACAGAGTTAAATACTTGTTGTTTGGCAGCCTTTCAAAAAGTGCCAATAAATCGCCGAACACCGAACCCGAACTATTACTGAAATGTTCGGGTCCGGGGTCCAAAAATCCAAAAGTTCGGTACAAACCCGAACTTTACAGTTCGGGTTCGCTCAACCTGAATTTTCTCATACAGCACTACAGAGAAAGTGTCATTGCAGGGGTTCAAATACTTTCCACAAAAAATGCTAGCCATTCAAAAAACGGCATTAAAACGGCAGGTGATAACGTGTGTTGGAATTTATTTCCATAGTGTTTTTACATTTTTATTTTTTTATTAGTGGTATTATCCCATACAGTCCAACAGAGAAAGTGGCATTACAGGGGGTCAAAAACTTGCTACTAAAATACGCTAGGCATACACCATTAAAATGGCAGGTGCCAGAGCACACTGTATGGCCAGAAATGATGCCAAAACTCTACAAAAATACTTATCGAATCAGGCATATTTTGAGGCTTTTTTCTGGGCAAAAAACGCACAGGACCAAAACTGTGTGTGGCAGCACTGATATATGAAGAAGGTAATCAGCACCAAATTTTGGATCCACAAACGATATGTTGTAATGGTGACCACGCTTATTGTCGCCCAAGCAGATACAACTTTCAACTGGCCGAACAGAGGACAACTCAAGGATTTACAGGTGATTTTCTAGATTTAGGTGGAAGTGCCCTTTAATTGCAACTCCTCCTGTAGACCTAAAATGCATTTTAAAAGCTCAGTTACAGATCTGGTGAAATAAAAGCAAACAGCAAGGGGCTAACTATTGCTTATCAATGACACATCGATGTAGGTGCTCCGTGTAAAACATTGTTTCCTAAACTGTCAGGTACAAAACACAGCTGGATCCACATTAGCTCTAATGGAAAGAATTAGGAAGCAGGTTTGCGCGCGTGAAAGAATTTCCTTCACTTTGCTTGGAAAATTGATTAATTCCATTTAAAGGCTAAAAGGAAGCTTGGTGAATGATCAGGCGCAATTAATCTCTAGTGTGGACGTCTTGGTAAAGGCCGGTGTATAAAGCTGACAATATAAAGCTTAATCACCAAGGCAACCGGCATCCTTTCCTGATCCTGCTTGATATGTCATAAGCAAAACTCCGACCCGGTAACAGGGACAATTTTATGGAAAAAGCATCTGTGCAAGGCAGAGTGCCTGCAAACCAAATGTTAGAATTTCTTTTGTCAAGGGCCTTGTTATCTAAAACCTGTGAATGGAGAAGATAGTTAACCTCTTCCTTGCTGACAAAGTTACAAAAAGAAGCAACCCAGCACTAATTTAACACCATGATTAGAGATGAGCGAATCGAAGCTGAAAAATTCGATTTGCACTGAATCCGAATTTCCTCACGCTTCGTGGTAACAAATCGCATTTTTTTGTGAGGACATGGAGCAAGGAACTCTGGGAATGCGGGATCACTAATAATGCCATGCATGCAGCCAATCAGCAGCCAGCCAGCCCTGTGATGTCACAGCCCTATAAATAGCCTCAGCCATCTTGGATTCTGCCATTTTACAGTGTACTTAATGCAGGGAGAGACGTCAGCAGGTGCTAGGGACAGTCCTAGGAAAGGCTTCCTTGTGCTAAAAAAATCAATTTACAAGTACAGGGAAAGATTATTCAAGGTGTAGGGAAAGGATAAGGAGGAATCATTCCACAGCATTTATGTAGAACAGGGTTCAGTAGGGGAGGTTACAGACTGGGTAATAGGAACAATCCTATTACACCTTGCTGCACTGATCCAAATTGCCATTAGTGATGAGCAGCATAGGCAATATTCTTTTTCCAAAAATTTAGCAAATTTTTAGCATAATATAAAAAAAAAACGCAAATTCTAGAATTCGTGATCTCCAGTCATTATGTTCGCGATTGCGCAAATCGGCACTAATGAGGCGCATATTTTTTGTGCAATAAATGCAACTTCACATTTTATCCGGTCTGAGTAGATATTACTGATTGGTGCACTAAGTATTGTTGTGACATCACAGCACAATGTCTGTAGCATGTATGTATGGACAGCAGAGAAACAGTAATTCCTATCACACTGCCTAAAACCCTGCACTGGAACTTATCAGCTACACTATATCACTATCTAACCTACACTATCTCCCACTAACTATATGTATTATATATATGAGCTAACTAACTATCTAATGTCATTGGATAAGGAATAGGATCCAGATGAAAGCACAGAGCACAGCAATGTCACAGGGAGGTTACTGCTGAAAAAAAATCTAGAATATTTGCGATTACGAATATATAGCACTATATTCTACATCTTCACGAGTTCTCGAAGTGCCGATATTCGCAATAAAAATTTGCGATTAGAATATTCGCGATCAACACTAATTGCCATGATACAGCTCTGTAATTCCAGCAAACCATTCTTGTTATTGGGGTGCAAGTGCTATTTGATACAGCCATTAACAGGGTTTATTACAAGGAAATATTTTTACGTCTTATTTTCCATTGTGCGGTGTAGTTATATGTTGTAAACCATTTTTTGCTTGTATTAGAGGGAAACAAAGGGCTTATTACCCGTTGTGTGGTGAAATGCGAAAATTACAGCCCTTTTTGGTGTGTATTAGTGGCAAAAGATTTTTTTTTTATTTGCCGTTCAGCAGTGGTCATATTGTCACCGCCACTTCTGTGAGAAGGTCTGACAGACGTCCTTTTCTACCTCTTGCATGATGTTCTTTGTTTTGGTTTCACTTTGTCATCTCATTTCCTTCTCCCAAGTGTCACCTATTTAGACTAATCCTCTTTCCTTTATATTCCCTCCCATACTGCCTTACTTTGCAGTTTGGATTGAAGTGGCCACTGCTGGAGACTTCTGTTGCTGCTTGTTCAGATAAGTCCTTTCATGTTTTGTGTTTCCTTGCTGGCTTGATTCTAGGTGACCCGGACTCCCTCCGGATTAAGTGCAGGGAGCCAGTGGTCGTGTCCCCTCACTATTATAGGGTTTTCAGGTGTCACACAGTCTAGGTACGAGGGCATGCAATCGTCTACCTCTGAGACCCTTGTATGTGCTTAGCAGTCAGGGAGAGCTCTTAGGGTTTTATAGGGGTCACCTTTATGCTCCTTAGTTTGGGATCAAGCGAGTCGGATGTTTATCCATAACTTCCAGCTATCTGCTACATCATCCATGACATTATAAACCGCCATAACCGTCTTAAGCATGGATCCGGTTTCAGCCTTGATTGACCGCATGCAAGGTCTTTCACTGGAGGTAGCAGATCTCCGTAAAACTGTGTCTCAGTTTCAGGTGACCAGTTCTGCTTGCGTTCATGGAGTTTGTTCCGAGCCTAAGATCTTTGCTTTAGAGAGGCTTGCAAACTCCATTTTCGCCTACTTCCCCATTCCTCTGGTGATGGGGAGCAGAGGGTGGGGATCATCATCTCGCTGCTCCGGGATAATGCTCAGTCTTGGGCCTTTTTGCTGCTGGTGGGGGGCACGGCCCCTCCGATCGGTGGATGAATTTTTTGTAGCCCTGGGGCAGATATATGATGACCCGGATCGTATTGCCCTGGCTGAATCTAAACTGCGTCTTTTATTTATACTGCGAATTTCGGAGATGGGCAGCTGATACTGGATGGAACGATGCTGCACTCCGAAGTCAATTTTGCCATAGTCTTTCGGAGGGATTGAAAGATGCATTTGCTTTTCATGAGAGACCTGTCTCGTTGGAGTCTGCCATGTCTCTAGCTGTTCGTATTGACAGGCTTCTTTGAGAGAGAGGAGAGACCACTCCTTCCTGTCATATTCAGTCCAAGGACAGTGGGGCGGTCTCATTCAGTGCGCAGGGGCCTCAGTCTCTCTCAATCCTCTCTGAGCAGGAGGCCATGCAGCTGGGTTTGCTTGCCTCTGATAGTACAGTCGTGTCCAAAAGTTTTGAGAATGACACAAATATTAGTTTTCACAAAGTTTGCTGCTAAACTGCTTTTAGATCTTTGTTTCAGTTGTTTCTGTGATGTAGTGAAATATAATTACACGCACTTCATACGTTTCAAAGGATTTTATCAACAATTACATGACATTTATGCAAAGAGTCAGTATTTGCAGCGTTGGCCCTTCTTTTTCAGGACCTCTGCAATTCGACTGGGTATGCTCTCAATCAACTTCTGGGCCAATTCCTGACTGAGAGCAACCCATTCTTTCATAATCACTTCTTGGAGTTTGTCAGAATTAGTGGGTTTTTGTTTGTCCACCCGCCTCTTGAGGATTGACCACAAGTTCTCAATGGGATTAAGATCTGGGGAGTTTCCAGGCCATGGACCCAAAAGGTCAACGTTTTGGTCCCCGAGCCACTTAGTTATCACTTTTGCCTTATGGCACGGTGCTCCATCGTGCTGGAAAATGCATTGTTCTTCACCAAACTGTTGTTGGATTGTTGGAAGAAGTTGCTGTTGGAGGGTGTTTTGGTACCATTCTTTTTTCATGGCTGTGTTTTTGGGCAAAATTGGGAGTGAGCCCACTCCCTTGGATGAGAAGCAACCCCACACATGAATGGTCTCAGGATGCTTTACTGTTGGCATGACACAGGACTGATGGTAGCACTCACCTTTTCTTCTCCGGGCAAGCCTTTTTCCAGATGCCCCTAACAATCGGAAAGAGGCTTCATCGGAGAATATGACTTTGCCCCAGTCCTCAGCAGTCCATTCACCATACTTTCTGCAGAAGATCAATCTGTCCCTGATGTTTTTTTTGGAGAGAAGTGGCTTCTTTGCTGCCCTTCTTGACACCAGGCCATCTTCCAAAAGTCTTCGCCTCACTGTGCGTGCAGATGCGCTCACACCTGCCTGCTGCCATTCCTGAGCAAGCTCTGCACTGGTGGCACTCCGATCCCGCAGCTGAATCCTCTTTAGGAGACGATCCTGGCGCTTGCTAGACTTTCTTGGACGCCCTGAAGCCTTCTTAACAAGAATTGAACCTCTTTCCTTGAAGTTCTTGATTATCCTATAAATTGTTGATTGAGGTGCAATCTTAGTAGCCACAATATCCTTGCCTGTGAAGCCATTTTTATGCAACGCAATGATGGCTGCACGCGTTTCTTTGCAGGTCACCATGGTTAACAATGGAAGAACAATGATTTCAAGCATCACCCTCCTTTTAACATGTCAAGTCTACCATTTTAACCCAATCAGCCTGACATAATGATCTCCAGCCTTGTGCTCGTCAACATTCTCACCTGAGTTAACAAGACGATTACTGAAATGATCTCAGCAGGTCCTTTAATGACAGCAATGAAATGCAGTGGAAAGTTTTTTTGGGATTAAGTTAATTTTTATGGCAAAGAAGGACTATGCAATTCATCTGATCACTCTTCATAACATTCTGGAGTATATGCAAATTGCTATTATAAAAACTTAAGCAGCAACTTTTCCAATTTCCAATATTTATGTAATTCTCAAAACTTTTGGCCACGACTGTACTTTATTGCCCAAAAAAAAGTTTTTTTGTCACAGACAATGAAACAGATGGATTTAACTACCAGAAATGCAGCACAGGGCACAAAGGTACTTTATTGCCCAAAAAAAAGGAACCGATGGATTTAACTGAGATTATATTTCACTCTCACAGATGAAGCACGTTTTTTTTTTTTAAGTAACAAATTGTGGATATGCCACCCCTACAATGGAACAGATGGATTTGCTGAATTTATGTGCCTGTATGTCACATGTGCAGGCTTCAGAGGTACTTTACACCGAAAATGAGAATTTGAAGCCCAAAAATGTAACAGCGGTATTTAATTGTTTTATTTGACTGACAGTAAAGCAGCGTAGGTCACAAATGTACTTTATAGCAACAAAAATTGGAATTTTTCACCAAAAAATCTAACTGAAGTATTTGGCGGTTTTATTAAACTGTCAGAAATCACAGGGCAAAAAGGTACTTTATTGCCCCCAAAAAAGGGTTTCTTTAACCATAAATGAAACTGAGATTATATTTCAATCTCACAAATTAAGTACAGTTTTTTTTTACTTAAAAAATAGTGGATATGTCACTCCTACAATGGAACAAATGGATTTAACTGATTATATTTCATTCTCAGAAATGCAATACTTTACAGAAAAAAAATGGGGATATGTCACCCCCTGGGTTCCTGAACTCACAGACAACATTTTTTTCCTTTCCCCTGGCACATATGCAGTGCAGGTGCACTTAAAAAATGGGTATATGTTGGTCACTGAACTACAAGAACAGGATTAAATGATTGTCCCTGGCACATATGCAGTGCTGGTGCACTGCTGTTACACAAAATGGCCACCGACGTCCACCTAACAGACGGATTAAAACTTTTTTTTCAGTCTCACTGGGCTCAGGTACAAAAATGTTGCATTGCACCCCCAAAACAAAAAACACTGTAGATCGCTGACTTTACACCAGGTGCAGATATCAGAGTCTTTCCTAATCTCTCCCTCACAGCAGCAGCATCCTATCCCTATAACTAGTAAGAGCAGAGTGCCGTATGGCGCTACATGACTCCAGCTTATATAGAGACTGGGTCACATGCTGCACTTGGCCAATCACAGCCATGCCATTAGTATGGCACACTAGTTAAACGCTTATTGATTGGCTGCCCTGCAGCCTTTCAAGAAGCGCCATTAAATCGCCGAACACCGAACTCGAACCTGAACTTTTTCGAAAATGTTCGGGTTTGGCAGGGGTCAAATCCTGGGAAAAAAAAGTGTGGGAACTCACCCAAGATCCACTGCAAACCCCCCCCCCCCCCCTCCCTCCCAAAAAAAAAAAAAAATATATATATATATTTCGCTGAAAATTCAGTGCAACATTTATTGTAAAGTGCCAGTTTACACAAACAACTGCAAAATTAACATGAAATAAACATGGAGATCCCAGTGCCAGCTGCCTTGCTGGTGGACGATTGGCATATACTTATGCTGTGGGCCACAGCAGAAGTATATGCCAATCGTCCACCAGCAAGGCAGCTGGCACTGGGATCTCCATGTTATTGGTCAGTTAATACATCAGGGACCCCCTGGCATGGGGCCTGGGCATAGCTAAGTGCAAACTGGGTGATCCATAGGCAGGACCAGATGGCTGCCCTCATCCACCAGCCCGTCCCTAATGCCAGTCAATACCCCCTTAGGAAATCTCTCATCAGATGTGAGAGCAGCAGCGATCGATCAGCCAGGATTAATGTGCACAGTGGGAGGCCTCCCTTAGGCAAGTGACAAGCTGCCCCCCTCATTCTAAGGCAAGTGACAAACTCAGCTCTGCTACATCTACAATGAGCAACTACAAAAAATGTAATGCCAAACTGCAGTTCCTCTATGTGATGCCTTGGATAGCTTCCACTGGACCCACAGGCTGTGGGTCCAGTGGAAGCTATCCAAGGCATCACAATCACATAGAGGAACTGCAGTTTGGCATTACATTTGTTGTAGTTGCTCATTGTAGATGTACCAGATCTGGGTTTGTCACTTGCCTAAGATTGAGGGGGGGGGGGGGGGGGAGTTTGTCACTTGCCTAAGGCCAGGGTAAGGGGGGCCTCCCACCCAGGCTGTGCACATTAATCCTGGCTGATCGATCGCTTCTGGCCTGCTGCTGTGCTGCCTGCTGTGACATCTGATGAGAGTACTGACTGAGATGAAGGAGGGGGTATTGACTGGTTTGGTCTGGGGCTGCTGGCCACCGGCGCTCCCACCGGACTTACTCAGGGACAGTCACAGACACTTAGACTGGTCTGGACCGGACCACCAGGACCCCGGTCCGGTCGGATGGTCCAGCCACGCTCACCTCAGCAGACAGTCAGGCAGTCGCAGGCTCAGGATAGGAGGAGGGGAGCTCTCAGCCAGGAGGGGGGGGGGGGAGTCAGTCAGTGAGTCACTCGCAGCCAGCCCAGCACCGCTGCACACAGCTTCCTCTTCCGTCCTCAACTGAAGCCGCTCCCCCTCCCTCCTCACTTAGCCTGCCCTGCACAGTGCGAGTCACGCAGGGCCTCGCCTCCGCTCCGCCCCCCTGTGAATCTGATTTCACCGCTTCCCCTCCTGGTCCTTTTGCCCTGAAAGGGAACGGTGTTCCTGCCATGAAAAAAGTGCAGGAACGCCGTTCCCACGCGTTCCCCCTCGACTCGACCCCTGGGTTTGGGTCCGGATACAAAAAACAGTTCGGGTTCACTCAACCCTACTTACTTACAGTCTCTGTGGTTTGAAGTTCAGACATAGTAATCTTTTTATACAGAACGTGTCTCTTCTCTATCATCATTGTATTTATTTGTGATCATGCAAATGGTGGTGGTGTTTGTACCAGCCCCTGCTTAAAACCCCATTACTATTCCTACATTCATCACTTATTTATGCGCTACTACCCCAGCACCAACTCTATCCCTTTTTTCGCGCTACTTTATACATTTCTAACAACTTGTCATTTAGCCGAAGCATAGTACCTCTAAAAGCCTGTGTACCGTGAATTCTGAGATCCGGGAATAAATAGGCTCAACATGACTTAGGTATATAAAGCCCCTACTAAACTATGATATAAGAGATATATACAAAAGATCATATACAGAGTAAAGTAATAGTCAACAAAACCGTTAACAAATGAGCCAGCACCCCATCCACCAGTTCCCAACATGGCTTTGCTCTTTGTTACATAGCTAAATGTTTTCTGGCCTCCTGAACCATCCTATACGTCTTCAGTGTGCAGTATGCACGTACAGTTACTTCAGACCTTAGGCACCTATCCAGGTATCACTAACCAACTAAATTACAAGGAATTAAAGGGGAAATAACTACAAAACATCTGGCTACACAAAGCCTCATCTGGCAATCTGGACGGGAGCTGATGTACTGAAGAGGCTGGTAGTACAGGTTTCATTCCTAGATTTAATATAGGAAAATCAAGCTAAAGATTGTACATAATTCTTTCACAAATTATCGCATTTATTTGGGCTAAAACTTTGCATATGCGAGCAGGAAGGGACCAGAACATTGCTGTTAATTGGAAAGTATAATACTTGGCCTTGGTTTTCCGTTAATGACACTAATTAGGATGTTTTGTGTGTTAGGGATTTGAAGCACATCCTGTTCTATTTTCATCACCCTGTGAACAGTTCTCTGCCAGAGAAGCAACAGATTATCAAGCGCTACTATCTGGGTATCCAGTTGGGGAATGCTTAAATAGGTTTTGGCCAAGAAAAAACAAATGTGACTCTGAGTTGCACCTTTGCAGCAACAACCTTTAAAAGAATAGATGTTTTGCATTGAGTTGTCTAAATAAATGATTTTCTACCAGGGTCTCAACTGGATTTTCATGTTAATCTTCTCCTCTGTTATATCTTGCTAGCAGAAAAGTCATTTTTCCCCATGAAATAAACATATTTCCTCCAGGCAGGAACTTTCTTGCAGTTACATTCCTGCTCTGGTATTTTAAATAACAGGACAGTTACAAGCTGATTTTAGCTTTTGTCACTCGTGTCAATATCCGGTGGTTGCCAAGAACTTACTGGTAGCATGTACCAGAAAAGAGTCGTGGGCTATGTGAGAAGAGTCATGGTTATTCATAAGCTCCCCTTTCCACACCCTCTCACTGATGATTGGCGGTTCTCTCCTTTTTTTCTTCTCCCCAACAGAAACTGTCAGTCATCTGTGGGCGAAAGGGAAGCTCATAAATAACCATGACTCTTCTCTGGCACATGCTGCCAGCATTAAATTTTTTTTTTTTTTAATAATTAGTGTTGAGCGAATCAATCCGAATTTCAGGGAAAATTTGATTAGCCGGGAAGCCGAATTTTCTTGTGCTTCTTGGTAGCGAACTGATTTTCCCTGAAATGGTGTCAAAAACAACAATAAAATAATCATACTTACCCAACCATTTGCTCGCGGTGAAGATCTCTCACAAAATCCTGTGTGCGGTGGTCATCACGGGCCATGTAAGATTTCACACCAGATCTTCATTTAAGGGTTCATTGACACGACCGTATTTCTGAATCCGCATCCGTTCCACAATTTTACAGAACGGATGTGGACCCGTTCATTTTAATCCGTAGTTCCGCCCCACAAAAAAGATGGAGCATGTCCTATTCTTGTCCATAATTGCAGATAAGAATATGCATTCTCTATCAAAGTGGAAGCCATGTGCGGTCTGCAAATTGTGGATGCACACGAGCGGGTATCCGTGTTTTGCGGTCACTACGGTCGTGTGAATGTAGCCTAAGATGATGGCAGCCAGCCCGTCGCGAGCAAATGGATGAGGTAAATATGATGTTATTTATTTATTTTTTATTTTACACTGTATGATTGCTGTCAGAAGCCGTGATCAGTGATGAACGTGGCATCTGAGGAGTAAAATGACGGAAGCAGCGGAATCGGCGTTTCCCTGTCATTACATGTCACGTGTGCTTCATGACAAAGTAATTAGTCATGAAGCAAATTCTTAGTAAAATTTGTCAAAGCAGCTCAATTAATTTTTTCAATACTTCGCTGAACACTAAAAATAATCATTTATGAAGGCAGCTATAATTTTGTAATGTATTTCTTTTACCTTTATTGCTCCTATCTACCTTTCTGGGCTGTGGTCACATGACCATGTCCATGCAGCTCTTTCTTATTTCCCATGATGGTATGTCCATAGAGGGGCAGTGGTAGGGAAGTGTCTATGTTATTATCTGGGGGAGGAGCTATAAACTAGCTGGGTCCAGTTAGGGGCAGTGATAGGGGAGTGTCTATGTAACTAGCTGGGGGAGGAGCTATAAACTAGCTGGGTGTTGTTAGGGGCAGTCAAAGGGGAGTGTCTTTGTAACTATCTGGTGGGAGGAGCTATAATTTAGCTGGGTGTTGTTAGGGGCAGTCAAAGGGGAGTGTCTATGTAACTAGCTGGTGGGAGGAGCTATAAACTAGCTGGGTGTTTTTAGGGACAGTGATAGGGGAATGTCTATGTAACTAGCTGGTTGTTAGAGGAGGTGATAGGAGATGGCCAATGTAACTAAATGGGTGGGAGGAGGTACAAATAAGCTGAGTGTTGTTACAGGTGGGGCTAGAGCTGTGGAAGAGAAAGGAGAAGTGCATCATGGGTTTGGTTGGATACAGCAACAAAAGAGCTACATATAGGTTGAAACAAACCAGAGGGATTGGTTTATATGGTGAAAACGTGTCAATAGAGTCCAAATAGGACTATATGAGCACATCTGTTAAACCACAACAATCCCAGAAATTCCTTTTACACTTTGAGTTGTCAGCAACCAACCCTTTTTAACATATGAGTGACAGAATGCTACAATTAGTGTATAGGCCACTACTTTATGTTGCATTGCTAATATCTGCATAAAGTTTTCCTTTACTATCCAATGGTGAATAATTGCATCTAAATGACAGTGTCAATGCAATACACAATATAAGTTCTTCTCCCATGCCTCTGCTTTCTCTTGAAACTCTTTACTTCAGCCAGTGTGCTTGTTTCAGTGGTAAGAGGACAATAAGCCTGTGGAGTTGAGCAGACACCTGGAAGTTCGGGTTCGACGGGTTCCGCTGAACTTCGCAAAAAAGTTTGAGTTCGGGACCCGAACTTGACCCGAACCCCATTGAAGTCAATGGGGACCCGAACTTTAGAGCACTAAAATGGCTTAAAAAGTAATGGGAAGGGCTACAGGGCTGCAAAAGGCAGCAAAATGTGGTTAAGAGCATGGCAAGTGCTCTGCAAACAAATGTGGATAGGGAAATGTCTTAAAATAACATAAAATACGTAAAAGAAAATAATAATAATCTTGATCTAGGAGGATGAGGTCCATATGGAGTAGGAGGTTGATGAGGCGGTGGATGTGGCGGTGTAGGTGGAAGCGGCGGTGGAGGAGGAGGAGGTTTTGTTTTTTATTTTATTTTATTATCTATTTATTTTTGTTTAAATTTGGGTAGAACCCAAAACATTGGGAAATATAAAAAATAAAACAAAGAGAAGGTGCGCTGGAGTACAACAATGGCTGGGTGAGGCCGGTATACATGTCTATTCTGTACAAGGTACGGACAAGTCTTGTGGGATCCCTGCCTGGTTCATTTTAATGAGCGTGAGCTTGTCCACATTGGCTGTGGACAGGTGGCTGCGCTTGTCTGTGATAACCCCCTCCAGATATGCTAAACAAACGTTCAGACAATACACTGGCTGCAGGGCAGGCCAGCACCTCAAAGGCATAAAGGGCAAGCTTAGGGCATGTGCCCAATTTTGAGACCCAGAAGTTGAAGGGGGCAGACCCATCATTCAGTACGTGTAGGCATGTGCACACATACTGCTCCACCATGACCCACATCCCCGTCCACGATCCAAGTGGATATCTTCCCTATAAAATTTTGATGTTCTTTTATGCGCCTACCATGGTGATCACGGGTAACGGGGAATCAGGGTTCCATGCCGGAGAGGGAGCCTGAGAAAGGGATACCACATCCAAGGGAGGTCAATGGCTGAAATCTGATTGGGTGGAGATGGTGGGACAAGTTATTAAAGCAGAAAAATCGAAGGAAGGCAGGAGGCGCGTGGCAATTACCCACTCCCAACTCGGGGAGGTTAAGACAATCAATAACAATACAAGATTCTTAAGATGCCCTGTTATTAAAATGAGTAATAAAAAATTACAGGGAATGTCACTGTGTTATTTTAGATGAGAAAATGTTATACAGGAGAGGCCCTGCTGCCGCTTTGTTGACTCTAAATAACTTCTGCATGATCGCATGTCCCCGTGACGTCCAGGATCCAATTGGATATCTTCCCTATCAACTTTCGATGTTCTTTTATGCACCTACCATGGTGATCATGGGTAACGGGGAATCAGGGTTCCATGCTGGAGGTCAATGGCTGAAATCTGATTGGGTGGAGATGGTGGGACAAGTTATTAAAGCTCAAGCATCGAAGGAAGGCAGAAGGCGCAATTACCCACTCCCGACTCAGGGAAGTAGTGATGATAAATAACAATACAGGACTCTTAAAATGCCCTGTTATTGGAATGAATAATAAAAAATTACAGAGAATGTCACTGCGTTATTTTGGATAAGGAAACGTTATACAGGAGAGGCCCTGCTGACGTTTTGTTTACTCTAGATAACTTCCGCCTGATCGCATGTCCCCATGACGTCCACGATCCAATTGGATATCTTCCCTATAAACTTTCAATGTTCTTTTATGCGCATAACATGGTAACCACCGGTATCGGGGAATCATTGTTGGATTTCGGAGAGGGAGCCTGATAAACGGCTGTGGCTACTACTTCAAAGCAAGGCAGCATGAGTTGCGGGCCTGCAGGTGAGCTGACCCTGTAATCGCTCATGTGTGCCAGGCTGCCCAGAGGCAATGACAAGCTGTCATCTGTGGGAGGTGTATCGTCTGTGTCCTCTGTATCCCCCCAGCCATGCACCAGTGATGCCCATGAGCTGGTTTGGGTGCCACCCTGCTGTGAACATGGTTCCTCTTCCTCCATCTCCTCCTCCTCTTCCTCCACCTCGTCATCTTCCAGAACTGTGCCCTGGCTGGACAATTGTGTACCTGGCGTATGTTGGTGCAGGAACCCACCCTTGGAGTCACTTGTGAATGACTGGCCTGAAACCCTTGTAAATGATCCCTCTTCCTCCTCGTCCTGTGCCACATCCTCTTCCATCATCGCCCAAAGCGTTTTTTCAAGGAGACATAGAAGTGGGATAGTAACGCTGATAACGGCGTCTTTGGCACTGGTCATGTTGGTGGAGTACTCGAAACAGCGCAACAAGGCAAAAATGTCTCGCATGAAGGCCAACTCATGGGTGGTGAAGTGGTGCTGTTCTGCAGAGTGACTCACCCGTGCGTGCTGCAGCTGAAACTCCACTATCGCCTGCTGCTGCTCGCACAGTCTGACCAGCATGTGCAAGGTAGAGTTCCACCTTGTGGGCACGTCGCATAAGAGGCGGTGAGCGGGAAGGCCGAAATTACGCTGCAGCGCTGACAGGCGAGCAGCAGCAGAGTGAGAACGCTGAAAACGTGCAAAGACGGCCTGCATTTTCTGCAGCAGCTCTGACATATTGGGGTAATTTTTCAGGAATTTCTGCACCACCAATTTCAGCACATGCGCCAGGCAAGGGATGTGCGTCAAACCGGCTAGGCCCAGAGCTGCTACGAGATTTCGCCCATTATCGCACACCACCAGGCCGGGCTTGAGGCTCACTGGCACCAACCACTCATCGGTCTGTTGTTCCATGCCCGTCCACAGCTCCTGCGCGGAGTGGGGTTTGTCCCCCAAACAGATACATTTCAAAACTGCCTGCTGTCGTTTACCCCTGGCTGTGCTGAAGGTGGTGGAGAAGGTGTTATGCTGACCAGATGAGGAGACGATAGAGGATGAGGAAGCAGAGTAGTAGGAGGAAGCAACAGGAGGCAAAGAGAAACGCCCTGCAATCCTCGGTGGTGGAAGGACATGCGCCAAACTGCTATCCGCCTCAGGCCCAGCCGCCACTGCATTTACCCAGTGTGCTGTTAGGGAGATATAATATCCCTGACCGTGCTTACTGGTCCACGTATCCGTAGTTATGTGGACCTTGCCACAAATGGAGTTGCGCAGTGCACACCTGATTTCCCCCCACTTGCTTGTGCAGGGAAGGGATGGCTCGCCTGAAAAAGTAGTGGCGGCTGAGCACAACATACTGTGGGACAGCCACCGCCATCAGATTCTTAAAACTGTCTGTGTCCACCAGACAGAATGACAATATTTCAAAGGCCAGGAATTTGGAAATGCTGGCATTCAGGGCCAGGGATCGTGGGTGCGTAGGAGGGTACTTCCTCTTTAACCCCAGTGTTTGGGAGATAGACAGCTGAATGCTTTCATGGGACATTGTGGAGATGCTTGGTGACCGAGGTGATGGCATTGCTGCCACATCCTCTGTTTGCGGGGTGGCAGGTGCCACTGTCACTCCAGAGGGGGATGAAGAGGCAGAGACTGCAGCAGAAGAGGAAGCAGGAGGATCCAGAGACCTTTCTTGGTTTTTGAGGTGTCTACTCCACTGCAGCTGGTGCTTTGCACTTAGATGCCTGATCATGCAGGTTGTGCTCAGTTTTAGAACGTTTATGCCTCGCTTCAGGCTCTGATTGCACAGTGTGCAAACCACTCGTGTCTTGTCGTCAGCACATTATTTGAAGAACTGCTATGCCAGGGAACTCCTTGAAGCTGGCTTTGGTGTGCTCGGTCCCTTGGTGCAGTGCGCAGTAGCAGGCTTACTGTCTAGGGGATAGCCGCTCCGCTTTTGCACCCTGCTCCCTCTTTTGCTGTGCTGGTGGCTCTGTGCGACCACGGCCTCTTTCTCCAAACTACACAGGTCACTCGCATGACCTTGATTCCATGAGGGGTTGAGGACCTCATCGTCCTCCACATCATCTTCCACCCAGTCTTCACCCCTGCCCTCCTTGTTGGTCTGCAGACTGCAGAAAGCCGCAGTGGTTGGCAATTGTGTTTCGTCATCATCCGAGACGTGCTGCGTTGTTCCTCCCATGTACTCATCCTGAAACATAAGTGGTTGGGCATCGGTGCACTCAATCTCTTCCACTTCTGGGGCAGGGTTAAGTGGATGGCCCTGGGAAACCCTGCTAACAGAGTCATCAAAAAGCAGAAGAGTCTGCTGCATTACTTGGGGCTCAGACTGCTTGGCTGATTTGCAAGGGGGTGAGGTGAAAGACTGATGGACATCGGCTCCAGGTGCCAACTCTGATCTTTCAGCAGGAGACACGATGGGAGACAATGTGAAGGAACTGGAGGCACTGTCAGCAACCCAATCTACTATCGCCTGTACTTGTTCTGGCCTCACCATTCGTAGAGCTGAATTAGGCCCGACCAAATACCGCTGAAGGTTCTGTCGCCTACTCGCACCTGAGGAAGGTGTTTCACTTGTGCATGTAGCTGGCACAGATCGACCACGTCCTCTCCCTGCAAAAGGAGCTCCACCAACACCAGCAGCAACATGACCAGGGCCACGTCCCTTTTTTGACGCTGTCCTCATTTTTTGCGGTCACCCACCGAAGTAACAGACGTTTTTACTAAATTAAGTTCCTTGTGAACAACGCAGAACAGGGGTTTTTTGACGGCCAAAATAGGTTAATGTCACCCAACAATGGAACAGACGAATTTTAGAAATTTAGGTCCCTGTCACCTAGGCAGAGCAGGGTTTTTTGGACGGGAAAAATGAGTTAATGTCACCCAACAATGGAATAGATGAGTTTTTTAAACGTATTTTCCGGTCTGCTATGCAGTGCAGGCAGCAAAAGTACTTTATTGCAAGAAAAAAAAGTTTTTTTTTCCCACAGACAATGAAACAGATGGATTTAACTGTATTTCTTTAACTACCAGAAATTCAGCACAAAAGTTTGTTTTTTTAACCCTAAATGAAACAGTTGGATTTGACTGAAATTATATTTCACTCTCACAGATGAAGTACAGGTTGTTTTTTTTTACATAAAAAATGGTGTATATGTCACCCCTGAAATACAGCACAGGGCAAAAAGGTACTTTATTGCTCCCAAAAAAAAAGTTTTTTTAACCCTAAATGAAACAGATGGATTCAACTGAGATTATATTTCACTCTCACAGATGAAGCATAGGGGTTTTTTACATAAAAAATTGTGGATATGTCACTCCTACAATGGAACAGATGGATTTGCTGAATTTATGTTCCTGCCTGTAACATGTTTAGGCCTCAGAGGTACTTTACACCCAAAAATGTGAATTTAAAGCCCAAAAATGTAACAGCGGTATTGAATAGTTTTATTTGTCTGACAGGAACACAGCGTAGGCCGCAAATGTACTTTATAGCAACAAAAATTGGAATTTTTCACCAAAAAATGTAACTGCAGTATTTGGTGGTTTTATTAAACTGTCAGAAATGCAGTACAGGGCAAAAAGGTAATTTATTGCCCCCCAAAAAAGGGTTTCTTTAACCATAAATGATACAGATGGATTTAACTGAGATTATATTTCAATTTCACAAATTAAGTACAAGGGTTTTTTACTTAAAAAATAGTGGATATGTCACCCCTACAATGAAACAGATGGATTTGCTGAATTTATGTGCCTGTCTGTCACATATGCAGTGCAAGCATCAGAGGTACTTTACAACAAAAAATGTAAATATGTCACCCCACAATGAAACAGATAGATTTAACCGATTATATTTCACTCTCAGAAATGCAGCACAGGGGTACTTTACAGAAAGAAAATGGGGATATTTCACCCCTTGGTTCTCTGAACTAACGGAAGGTATTATTTTCCCTTCCCCTGGCACATATGCAGTGCACTGAACTACAAGAACAGAATTAAATGATTGTCCCTGGCACATATGCAGTGCTGGTGCGCTGCTGTTGCACAAAATGGCGGGCAATGCCCACCAAACTTACAGATGGATTAAAACTTTTTTCTCAGTCTCACTTGGCTCAGGGCAGGGTCCAAAAATGTTGCATTGCACCCCCAAACAAAAAACGCTGTAGATCGCTAACTTCATACCAAGTGCATATATCAGAGTCTTTCCTATTCTCTCCCTCACAGCAGCAGCATCCTATCCCTACACTAGTAAGAGCAGAGTGACGTGCAGCGCTACGTGACTCCAGCTTATATATGTCTGTGAAGGTTCTCATTTATCCAGGTCATGGTATATCTGTAAAGAATAAAGCTTATATAGAGGCTGGGTCACATGCTGCACTTGGCCAATCACAGCCATGCTATTAGTAGGCATGGCTGTGATGGCTTCTAAGGGCACAATAGTTAAACGCTTGTTAATTGGCTGCCCTGCGCCATTAAATCGCTGAACACCGAACTCGAACCCGAACTTTTATGAAAATGTTCGGGTACAAAAATCCCTAAAGTTCGGTACAAACCCGAACTTTACAGTTCGGGTTCGGTCAACCCCATAAGCCTGTAGGAACAAATGATCAGGCCTGCTAAAATTCAATATGCCTGAACCTTCTTTCCACCATGAGAGAGGAACTAGGGGACCCTCAAATAAATTAGATAGCTACTGGCAGGTTTAACAATTTTTATTTAATATGTTACAATTAGGGATGAGCGAACCCGAACTGTATAGTTCGGGTTCGAACCGAATTTTGGGGTGTCCGTGACACGGACCCGAACCCGAACATTTTCGTAAAAGTCTGGGTTCGGGTTCGGTGTTCGGCGCTTTCTTGGCGCTTTTTGAAAGGCTGCAAAGCAGCCAATCAACAAGCGTCATACTACTTGCCCCAAGAGGCCATCACAGCCATGCCTACTATTGGCATGGCTGTGATTGGCCAGTGCAGCATGTGACCCAGCCTCTATTTTAGCTGGAGTCACGTAGCGCCGCACGTCACTCTGCTATGATCAGTATAGGGAGAGGTTGCAGCTGCGACGTTAGGGCGAGATTAGGCAGATTAACTCCTCCAAAAGACTTCATTCTGTGATCGATCTGCAGCTGTGGATCATTGAAGTGCTATTATTGACTTGCTCACTTTTTTGAGGCTGCCCAGAGCGTTTTTAGATCACTTTTTTTCTGGGGTGATCGGCGGCCATTTTGTGACTTGTGGTGCGCCAGCACGAGCTATCACCAAGTGTATTTAACCATCGATAGTGTGGTTATTTTGTGCTATATCCTACATCAGCTGCAGGCTGAGCCTGTGTCACCGAAGTGCATTTAACCATCAACAGTCTGGTTATTTTTTGGCCATATACTACATCAGCTGCAGGCTGAGCCTGTTTCACCCAAGTGCATTTAACCATCAACAGTCTGATTATTTTTTGGCCATATACTACATCAGCTGCTGGCTGAGCCTGTGTCACCGAAGTGCATTTAACCATCAACAGTCTGGTTATTTTTTGGCCATATATTACATCAGGGGCAAGTTGAGCCTGTCACCCAGCGCCTAAAAAATAGACCTGACATTTCTATTCAACCAAATCTGCACAGTTTTAGCTGGTCAAGTTATTTGTAGTGACCGTCAAAGCAGACTTTTTGTTCTGGGTTGAAAAAGCATTCCCAAATTTGCCATTCTGAAAATAACTAGTTTGTGGTATTTCAGGCCTACTTGAAATCTATCCCAAAAAGAAAATCTTACATTGAAGTTATTGATAGTATCATTCAGAAAAACCTAAGACACACGCTAGCGTGCTGATAGAAGTGTCATTCTGTGATTAAACCTATAACTGTCACACAGCGCAAAAAAAAAACAGGTCTCACATCTCTATTCAACCAAATCTGCACAGTTTTAGCTGGTCAAGTTATTTGTAGTGACCGTCAAAGCAGACTTTTTGTTCTGGGTTGAAAAAGCATTCCCAAATTTGCCATTCTGAAAATAACTAGTTTGTGGTATTTCAGACCTACTTGAAATCTATCCCAAAAAGAAAATCTTACATTGAAGTTATTGATAGTATCATTCAGAAAAACCTAAGACACACGCTAGCGTGCTGATAGAAGTGTCATTCTGTGATTAAACCTATAACTGTCACACAGCGCTAAAAAAAAACAGGTCTCACATCTCTATTCAACCAAATCTGCACAGTTTTAGCTGGTCAAGTTATTTGTAGTGACCGTTAAAGCAGACTTTTTGTTCTGGGTTGAAAAAGCATTCCCAAATTTGCCATTCTGAAAATAACTAGTTTGTGGTATTTCAGGCCTACTTGAAATCTATCCCAAAAAGAAAATCTTACATTGAAGTTATTGATAGTATCATTCAGAAAAACCTAAGACACACGCTAGCGTGCTGATAGAAGTGTCATTCTGTGATTAAACCTATAACTGTCACACAGCGCAAAAAAAAACAGGTCTCACATCTCTATTCAACCAAATCTGCACAGTTTTAGCTGGTCAAGTTATTTGTAGTGACCGTCAAAGCAGACTTTTTGTTCTGGGTTGAAAAAGCATTCCCAAATTTGACATTCTGAAAATAACTAGTTTGTGGTATTTCAGGCCTACTTGAAATCTATCCCAAAAAGAAAATCTTACATTGAAGTTATTGATAGTATCATTCAGAAAAACCTAAGACACACGCTAGCGTGCTGATAGAAGTGTCATTCTGTGATTAAACCTATAACTGTCACACAGCGCAAAAAAAAACAGGTCTCACATCTCTATTCAACCAAATCTGCACAGTTTTAGCTGGTCAAGTTATTTGTAGTGACCGTCAAAGCAGACTTTTTGTTCTGGGTTGAAAAAGCATTCCCAAATTTGCCATTCTGAAAATAACTAGTTTGTGGTATTTCAGGCCTACTTGAAATCTATCCCAAAAAGAAAATCTTACATTGAAGTTATTGATAGTATCATTCAGAAAAACCTAAGACACACGCTAGCGTGCTGATAGAAGTGTCATTCTGTGATTAAACCTATAACTGTCACACAGCGCAAAAAAAAACAGGTCTCACATCTCTATTCAACCAAATATGCACAGTTTTAGCTGGTCAAGTTATTTGTAGTGACCGTCAAAGCAAACTTTTTGTTCTGGGTTTAAAAAGCATTCCCAAATTTGCCTTTCTGAAAATAACTAGTTTGTGGTATTTCAGGCCTACTTGAAATCTATCCCAAAAAGAAAATCTTACATTGAAGTTATTGATAGTATCATTCAGAAAAACCTAAGACACACGCTAGCGTGCTGATAGAAGTGTCATTCTGTGATTAAACCTATAACTGTCACACAGCGCAAAAAAAAACAGGTCTCACATCTCTATTCAACCAAATATGCACAGTTTTAGCTGGTCAAGTTATTTGTAGTGACCGTCAAAGCAAACTTTTTGTTCTGGGTTTAAAAAGCATTCCCAAATTTGCCATTCTGAAAATAACTAGTTTGTGGTATTTCAGGCCTACTTGAAATCTATCCCAAAAAGAAAATCTTACATTGAAGTTATTGATAGTATCATTCAGAAAAACCTAAGACACATGCTAGCGTGCTGATAGAAGTGTCATTCTGTGATTAAACCTATAACTGTCACACAGCGCAAAAAAAAACAGGTCTCACATCTCTATTCAACCAAATCTGCACAGTTTTAGCTGGTCAAGTTATTTGTAGTGACCGTCAAAGCAGACTTTTTGTTCTGGGTTGAAAAAGCATTCCCAAATTTGCCATTCTGAAAATAACTAGTTTGTGGTATTTCAGACCTACTTGAAATCTATCCCAAAAAGAAAATCTTACATTGAAGTTATTGATAGTATCATTCAGAAAAACCTAAGACACACGCTAGCGTGCTGATAGAAGTGTCATTCTGTGATTAAACCTATAACTGTCACACAGCGCAAAAAAAAACAGGTCTCACATCTCTATTCAACCAAATCTGCACAGTTTTAGCTGGTCAAGTTATTTGTAGTGACCGTCAAAGCAGACTTTTTGTTCTGGGTTGAAAAAGAATTCCCAAATTTGCCATTCTGAAAATAACTAGTTTGTGGTATTTCAGGCCTACTTGAAATCTATCCCAAAAAGAAAATCTTACATTGAAGTTATTGATAGTATCATTCAGAAAAACCTAAGACACACGCTAGCGTGCTGATAGAAGTGTCATTCTGTGATTAAACCTATAACTGTCACACAGCGCAAAAAAAAACAGGTCTCACATCTCTATTCAACCAAATCTGCACAGTTTTAGCTGGTCAAGTTATTTGTAGTGACTGTCAAAGCAGACTTTTTGTTCTGGGTTGAAAAAGCATTCCCAAATTTGCCATTCTGAAAATAACTAGTTTGTGGTATTTCAGACCTACTTGAAATCTATCCCAAAAAGAAAATCTTACATTGAAGTTATTGATAGTATCATTCAGAAAAACCTAAGACACACGCTAGCGTGCTGATAGAAGTGTCATTCTGTGATTAAACCTATAACTGTCACACAGCGCAAAAAAAAAACAGGTCTCACATCTCTATTCAACCAAATCTGCACAGTTTTAGCTGGTCAAGTTATTTGTAGTGACCGTCAAAGCAGACTTTTTGTTCTGGGTTGAAAAATCATTCCCAAATTTGCCATTCTGAAAATAACTAGTTTGTGGTATTTCAGCCCTACTTGAAATCTATCCCAAAAAGAAAATCTTACATTGAAGTTATTGATAGTATCATTCAGAAAAACCTAAGACACACGCTAGCCTGCTGATAGAAGTGTCATTCTGTGATTAAACCTATAACTGTCACACAGCGCAAAAAAAAAAACAGGTCTCACATCTCTATTCAACCAAATCTGCACAGTTTTAGCTGGTCAAGTTATTTGTAGTGACCGTCAAAGCAGACTTTTTGTTCTGGGTTGAAAAAGCATTCCCAAATTTGCCATTCTGAAAATAACTAGTTTGTGGTATTTCAGGCCTACTTGAAATCTATCCCAAAAAGAAAATCTTACATTGAAGTTATTGATAGTATCATTCAGAAAAACCTAAGACACACGCTAGCGTGCTGATAGAAGTGTCATTCTGTGATTAAACCTATAACTGTCACACAGCGCAAAAATAAACAGGTCTCACATCTCTATTCAACCAAATCTGCACAGTTTTAGCTGGTCAAGTTATTTGTAGTGACCGTCAAAGCAGACTTTTTGTTCTGGGTTGAAAAAGCATTCCCAAATTTGCCATTCTGAAAATAACTAGTTTGTGGT